>NC_064614.1:1280934439-1282134439 GCF_023898315.1 Schistocerca nitens | reverse complement strand
AATGTGAGGGAGCGAGGGATGCAGTAAAGGAGGAATAATGCATCGGAAAAGAGATCCTCGGAACCCCAAAGAAAATCCTGTCGTTTCCGTAGAAACGAATAACGATTTAGAATGACAATGCAGGTAATCCAGAGTATTTCAAATGGTCGCAAATTGTGTGTTAATTCGTCAATGTGAGGGAGCGAGGGATGCAGTAAAGGAGGAATAATGCATCGGAAAAGAGATACTCGGGACCCCAAAGAAAATCCTATCATTTCCGTAGAAACGTATCTTGATTTAGAAGGACAATGCAGGGAATCCAAAGTATTTCATATGGACGCAAATTGTGTGTTAATTCGTCAATGTGAGGGAGCGAGGGATGCAGTAAAGGAGGAATAATGCATCGGAAAATAGATACTCGGAACCCCAAAGAAAATCCTATCGATTCCGTAGAAACGTATCTCGATTTAGAAGGACAATGCAGGGAATCCTGAGTATTTCATATGGACGAAAATTGTGTGTTAATTCGTCAATGTGAAGGAGCGAGGGATGCAGTAAAGGAGGAATAATGCATCGGAAAAGAGATATTCGACTCCCAAAAGAAAATCCTATCGTTTCCGTAGAATTGTATCTCGTTTTAGAAAGATAATGCAGGGAACCCAGAGTATTTCATATGGACGCAATTTGTGTGTTAATTCGGCAATGTGAGGGAGCGAGGGATGCAGTAAAGGAGGAATAATGCATCGGAAAAGAGATACTTGGAATCCCAAAGAAAATCCTATTGTTTCCGTACAAACGTATCTCGATTTAGGACAATGCAGGGAATCCAGAGTATTCCATATGGACGCAAACTGTGTGTTAATTCGTCAATGTGAGGGAGCGAGGGATGCAGTAAAGGAGGAATAATGCATCGGATAAGCGATACACGGAACCCCAAAGAAAATCCTATCGTTTCCGTAGAAACGTATCTCGATTTAGAAGGACAATGCAGGGAATCCAGAGTATTTCATATGGACGCAAATTGTGTGTTAATTCATCAATGTGAGGGAGCGAGGGATGCAGTAAAGGAGGAATAGATGCAGTAAAGGAGGAATAATGCATCGGAAAAGAGATACTCGACTCCCAAAAGAAAATCCTATCGTTTCCGTAGAAATGTATCGCCTTTTAGAAAGTTAATGCAGGGAACCCAGAGTATTTCATATGGACGCAAATTGTGTGTTAATTCGGCAATGTGAGGGAGCGAGGGACGCAGTAAAGGAGGAATAATGCATCGGAAAAGAGATACTCGGAACCCCACAGAAAATCCTATCGTTTCCGTAGAAACATATCTCGATTTAGAAGGACAATGCAAGGAATCCAGAGTATTTCATATGGACGCAAATTGTGTGTTAATTCGTCAATGTGAGGGAGCGAGGGATGCAGTAAAGGAGCAATAATGCATCGGAAAATAGATACTTGGGACCCCAAAGAAAATTCTATCGTTTCCGTAGAAACGTATCTCGATTTAGAAGGACAATGCAGGGAATCCAGAGTATTTCATATGGACACAAATTGTGTGTTAATTCGTCAATGTGAGGGAGCGAGGGATGCAGTAAAGGAGGAATAATGCATCGGAAAAGAGATACTCGGAACCCCAAAGAAAATCCTATCGTTACCGTAGAAACGTATCTTGATTTAGAAATACAATGCAGGGAATCCAGAGTATTTCATATGGACGCAAATTGTGTGTTAATTCGTCAATGTGAGGGAGCGAGGGATGCAGTAAAGGAGGAATAATGCATCGGAAAAGAGATACTCGGAACCCCAAAGAAAATCCTATCGTTTCCGTAGAAACGTATCTCGATTTAGAAGGACAAAGCAGGGAATCCAGAGTATTTCATATGGACGCAAATTGTGTGTTAATTCGTCAATGTGAGGGAGCGAGGGATGCAGTAAAGGAGGAATAATGCATCGGAAAAGGGATACTCGACTCCCAAAGAAAATCCTATCGTTTCCGTAGAAACGTATCTCGATTTAGAAAGATAATGCAGGGAACCCAGAGTATTTCATATGGACGATATTTGTGTGTTAATTCGGCAATGTGAGGGAGCGAGGGATGCAGTAAAGGAGGAATAATGCATCGGAAAAGAGATCCTCGGAACCCCAAAGAAAATCCTGTCGTTTCCGTAGAAACGAATAACGATTTAGAATGACAATGCAGGGAATCCAGAGTATTTCAAATGGTCGCAAATTGTGTGTTAATTCGTCAATGTGAGGGAGCGAGGGATGCAGTAAAGGAGGAATAATGCATCAGAAAAGAGATACTCGGGACCCCAAAGAAAATCCTATCATTTCCGTAGAAACGTATCTTGATTTAGAAGGACAATGCAGGGAATCCAAAGTATTTCATATGGACGCAAATTGTGTGTTAATTCGTCAATGTGAGGGAGCGAGGGATGCAGTAAAGGAGGAATAATGCATCGGAAAATAGATACTCGGAACCCCAAAGAAAATCCTATCGTTTCCGTAGAAACGTATCTCGATTTAGAAGGACAATGCAGGGATTACAGAGTATTTCATATGGACGCAAATTGTGTGTTCATTCGTCAATGGCCGTCCGAAGTGGCCGTGCGGTTAAAGGCGCTGCAGTCTGGAACCGCAAGACCGCTACGGTCGCAGGTTCGAATCCTGCCTCGGGCATGGATGTTTGTGATGTCCTTAGGTTATTTAGGTTTACCTAGTTCTAAGTTCTAGGGGACTAATAACCTCAGCAGTTGAGTCCCATAGTGCTCAGAGCCATTTGAACCATTTTTGAATTCGTCAAAGTGAGGGAGCGAGGGATGCAGTAAAAGAGGAATAATGCATCGGAAAAGAGATACTCGGAACCCCAAAGAAATTCCTATCGTTTCCGTAGAAACGTATCTCAATTTAGAAAGATAATGCAAGGAACCCAGAGTATTTCATATGGACGCAATTTGTGTGTTAATTCGGCAATGTGAGGAAGCGAGGGATGCAGTAAAGGAGGAATAATGCATCGGAAAAGAGATACTCGGGACCCCAAAGAAAATCCTATCGTTTCCGTAGAAACATATCTCGATTTAGAAGGACAATGCAAGGAATCCAGAGTATTTCATATGGACGCAAATTGTGTGTTAATTCGTCAATGTGAGGGAGCGAGGGATGCAGTAAAGGAGCAATAATGCATCGGAAAATAGATACTTGGGACCCCAAAGAAAATTCTATCGTTTCCGTAGAAACGTATCTCGATTTAGAAGGACAATGCAGGGAATCCAGAGTATTTCATATGGACACAAATTGTGTATTAATTCGTTAATGTGAGGGAGTGAGGGATGCAGTAAAGGAGGAATAATGCATCGGAAAAGAGATACTCGGAACCCCAAAGAAAATCCTATCGTTACCGTAGAAACGTATCTTGATTTAGAAATACAATGCAGGGAATCCAGAGTATTTCATATGGACGCAAATTGTGTGTTAATTCGTCAATGTGAGGGAGCCAGGGATGCAGTAAAGGAGGAATAATGCATCGGAAAAGAGATACTCCGAACCCCAAAGAAAATCCTATCGTTTCCGTAGAAACGTATCTCGATTTAGAAGGACAATGCAAGGAATCCAGAGTATTTCATATGGACGCATATTGTGTGTTAATTCGCAATGTGAGGGAGCGAGGGATGCAGTAAAGGAGGAATAATGCATCGGAAAAGAGATACTCGGAACCCCAAAGAAAATCCTATCGTTTCCGTAGAAACGTATCTCGATTTAGAAGGACAATGCAGGGAATCCAGAGTATTTCATATGGACGCAAATTGTGTGTTAATTCGTCAATGTGAGGGAGCGAGGGATGCAGTAAAGGAGGGATAATGCATCGGTAAAGAGATACGCTGAACCCCAAAGAAAATCCTATCGTTTCCGTAGAAACGTATCTCGATTTAGAAGGACAATACAGGGAATCCAGAGTATTTCATATGGACGCAAATGGTGTGTTAATTCGTCAATGTGAGGGAGCGAGGGATGCAGTAAAGGAGGAATAATGCATCGAAAAAGGGATACTCGACTCCCAAAAGAAAATCCTATCGTTTCCGTAGAAACGTATCTCGATTTAGAAAGATAATGCAGGGAACCCAGAGTATTTCATATGGACGATATTCGTGTGTTAATTCGGCAATGTGAGGGAGCGAGGGATGCAGTAAAGGAGGAATAATGCATCGGAAAAGAGATCCTCGGAACCCCAAAGAAAATCCTGTCGTTTCCGTAGAAACGAATAACGATTTAGAATGACAATGCAGGTAATCCAGAGTATTTCAAATGGTCGCAAATTGTGTGTTAATTCGTCAATGTGAGGGAGCGAGGGATGCAGTAAAGGAGGAATAATGCATCGGAAAAGAGATACTCGGGACCCCAAAGAAAATCCTATCATTTCCGTAGAAACGTATCTTGATTTAGAAGGACAATGCAGGGAATCCAAAGTATTTCATATGGACGCAAATTGTGTGTTAATTCGTCAATGTGAGGGAGCGAGGGATGCAGTAAAGGAGGAATAATGCATCGGAAAATAGATACTCGGAACCCCAAAGAAAATCCTATCGATTCCGTAGAAACGTATCTCGATTTAGAAGGACAATGCAGGGAATCCTGAGTATTTCATATGGACGAAAATTGTGTGTTAATTCGTCAATGTGAAGGAGCGAGGGATGCAGTAAAGGAGGAATAATGCATCGGAAAAGAGATATTCGACTCCCAAAAGAAAATCCTATCGTTTCTGTAGAAACGTATCTCGTTTTAGAAAGATAATGCAGGGAACCCAGAGTATTTCATATGGACGCAATTTGTGTGTTAATTCGGCAATGTGAGGGAGCGAGGGATGCAGTAAAGGAGGAATAATGCATCGGAAAAGAGATACTTGGAATCCCAAAGAAAATCCTATCGTTTCCGTACAAACGTATCTCGATTTAGGACAATGCAGGGAATCCAGAGTATTCCATATGGACGCAAACTGTGTGTTAATTCGTCAATGTGAGGGAGCGAGGGATGCAGTAAAGGAGGAATAATGCATCGGATAAGCGATACACGGAACCCCAAAGAAAATCCTATCGTTTCCGTAGAAACGTATCTCGATTTAGAAAGACAATGCAGGGAATCCAGAGTATTTCATATGGACGCAAATTGTGTGTTAATTCATCAATGTGAGGGAGCGAGGGATGCAGTAAAGGAGGAATAGATGCAGTAAAGGAGGAATAATGCATCGGAAAAGAGATACTCGACTCCCAAAAGAAAATCCTATCGTTTCCGTAGAAATGTATCGCCTTTTAGAAAGTTAATGCAGGGAACCCAGAGTATTTCATATGGACGCAAATTGTGTGTTAATTCGGCAATGTGAGGGAGCGAGGGACGCAGTAAAGGAGGAATAATGCATCGGAAAAGAGATACTCGGAACCCCACAGAAAATCCTATCGTTTCCGTAGAAACATATCTCGATTTAGAAGGACAATGCAAGGAATCCAGAGTATTTCATATGGACGCAAATTGTGTGTTAATTCGTCAATGTGAGGGAGCGAGGGATGCAGTAAAGGAGCAATAATGCATCGGAAAATAGATACTTGGGACCCCAAAGAAAATTCTATCGTTTCCGTAGAAACGTATCTCGATTTAGAAGGACAATGCAGGGAATCCAGAGTATTTCATATGGACACAAATTGTGTGTTAATTCGTCAATGTGAGGGAGCGAGGGATGCAGTAAAGGAGGAATAATGCATCGGAAAAGAGATACTCGGAACCCCAAAGAAAATCCTATCGTTACCGTAGAAACGTATCTTGATTTAGAAATACAATGCAGGGAATCCAGAGTATTTCATATGGACGCAAATTGTGTGTTAATTCGTCAATGTGAGGGAGCGAGGGATGCAGTAAAGGAGGAATAATGCATCGGAAAAGAGATACTCGGAACCCCAAAGAAAATCCTATCGTTTCCGTAGAAACGTATCTCGATTTAGAAGGACAAAGCAGGGAATCCAGAGTATTTCATATGGACGCAAATTGTGTGTTAATTCGTCAATGTGAGGGAGCGAGGGATGCAGTAAAGGAGGAATAATGCATCGGAAAAGGGATACTCGACTCCCAAAAGAAAATCCTATCGTTTCCGTAGAAACGTATCTCGATTTAGAAAGATAATGCAGGGAACCCAGAGTATTTCATATGGACGATATTTGTGTGTTAATTCGGCAATGTGAGGGAGCGAGGGATGCAGTAAAGGAGGAATAATGCATCGGAAAAGAGATCCTCGGAACCCCAAAGAAAATCCTGTCGTTTCCGTAGAAACGAATAACGATTTAGAATGACAATGCAGGGAATCCAGAGTATTTCAAATGGTCGCAAATTGTGTGTTAATTCGTCAATGTGAGGGAGCGAGGGATGCAGTAAAGGAGGAATAATGCATCAGAAAAGAGATACTCGGGACCCCAAAGAAAATCCTATCATTTCCGTAGAAACGTATCTTGATTTAGAAGGACAATGCAGGGAATCCAAAGTATTTCATATGGACGCAAATTGTGTGTTAATTCGTCAATGTGAGGGAGCGAGGGATGCAGTAAAGGAGGAATAATGCATCGGAAAATAGATACTCGGAACCCCAAAGAAAATCCTATCGTTTCCGTAGAAACGTATCTCGATTTAGAAGGACAATGCAGGGAATCCTGAGTATTTCATATGGACGCAAATTGAGTGTTAATTCGTCAATGGCCGTCCGAAGTGGCCGTGCGGTTAAAGGCGCTGCAGTCTGGCACCGCAAGACCGCTACGGTCGCAGGTTCGAATCCTGCCTCGGGCATGGATGTTTGTGATGTCCTTAGGTTATTTAGGTTTACCTAGTTCTAAGTTCTAGGGGACTAATAACCTCAGCAGTTGAGTCCCATAGTGCTCAGAGCCATTTGAACCATTTTTGAATTCGTCAAAGTGAGGGAGCGAGGGATGCAGTAAAAGAGGAATAATGCATCGGAAAAGAGATACTCGGAACCCCAAAGAAATTCCTATCGTTTCCGTAGAAACGTATCTCAATTTAGAAAGATAATGCAAGGAACCCAGAGTATTTCATATGGACGCAATTTGTGTGTTAATTCGGCAATGTGAGGAAGCGAGGGATGCAGTAAAGGAGGAATAATGCATCGGAAAAGAGATACTCGGGACCCCAAAGAAAATCCTATCGTTTCCGTAGAAACATATCTCGATTTAGAAGGACAATGCAAGGAATCCAGAGTATTTCATATGGACGCAAATTGTGTGTTAATTCGTCAATGTGAGGGAGCGAGGGATGCAGTAAAGGAGCAATAATGCATCGGAAAATAGATACTTGGGACCCCAAAGAAAATTCTATCGTTTCCGTAGAAACGTATCTCGATTTAGAAGGACAATGCAGGGAATCCAGAGTATTTCATATGGACACAAATTGTGTATTAATTCGTTAATGTGAGGGAGTGAGGGATGCAGTAAAGGAGGAATAATGCATCGGAAAAGAGATACTCGGAACCCCAAAGAAAATCCTATCGTTACCGTAGAAACGTATCTTGATTTAGAAATACAATGCAGGGAATCCAGAGTATTTCATATGGACGCAAATTGTGTGTTAATTCGTCAATGTGAGGGAGCCAGGGATGCAGTAAAGGAGGAATAATGCATCGGAAAAGAGATACTCCGAACCCCAAAGAAAATCCTATCGTTTCCGTAGAAACGTATCTCGATTTAGAAGGACAATGCAAGGAATCCAGAGTATTTCATATGGACGCATATTGTGTGTTAATTCGCAATGTGAGGGAGCGAGGGATGCAGTAAAGGAGGAATAATGCATCGGAAAAGAGATACTCGGAACCCCAAAGAAAATCCTATCGTTTCCGTAGAAACGTATCTCGATTTAGAAGGACAATGCAGGGAATCCAGAGTATTTCATATGGACGCAAATTGTGTGTTAATTCGTCAATGTGAGGGAGCGAGGGATGCAGTAAAGGAGGGATAATGCATCGGTAAAGAGATACGCTGAACCCCAAAGAAAATCCTATCGTTTCCGTAGAAACGTATCTCGATTTAGAAGGACAATACAGGGAATCCAGAGTATTTCATATGGACGCAAATGGTGTGTTAATTCGTCAATGTGAGGGAGCGAGGGATGCAGTAAAGGAGGAATAATGCATCGAAAAAGGGATACTCGACTCCCAAAAGAAAATCCTATCGTTTCCGTAGAAACGTATCTCGATTTAGAAAGATAATGCAGGGAACCCAGAGTATTTCATATGGACGATATTCGTGTGTTAATTCGGCAATGTGAGGGAGCGAGGGATGCAGTAAAGGAGGAATAATGCATCGGAAAAGAGATCCTCGGAACCCCAAAGAAAATCCTGTCGTTTCCGTAGAAACGAATAACGATTTAGAATGACAATGCAGGTAATCCAGAGTATTTCAAATGGTCGCAAATTGTGTGTTAATTCGTCAATGTGAGGGAGCGAGGGATGCAGTAAAGGAGGAATAATGCATCGGAAAAGAGATACTCGGGACCCCAAAGAAAATCCTATCATTTCCGTAGAAACGTATCTTGATTTAGAAGGACAATGCAGGGAATCCAAAGTATTTCATATGGACGCAAATTGTGTGTTAATTCGTCAATGTGAGGGAGCGAGGGATGCAGTAAAGGAGGAATAATGCATCGGAAAATAGATACTCGGAACCCCAAAGAAAATCCTATCGATTCCGTAGAAACGTATCTCGATTTAGAAGGACAATGCAGGGAATCCTGAGTATTTCATATGGACGAAAATTGTGTGTTAATTCGTCAATGTGAAGGAGCGAGGGATGCAGTAAAGGAGGAATAATGCATCGGAAAAGAGATATTCGACTCCCAAAAGAAAATCCTATCGTTTCTGTAGAAACGTATCTCGTTTTAGAAAGATAATGCAGGGAACCCAGAGTATTTCATATGGACGCAATTTGTGTGTTAATTCGGCAATGTGAGGGAGCGAGGGATGCAGTAAAGGAGGAATAATGCATCGGAAAAGAGATACTTGGAATCCCAAAGAAAATCCTATCGTTTCCGTACAAACGTATCTCGATTTAGGACAATGCAGGGAATCCAGAGTATTCCATATGGACGCAAACTGTGTGTTAATTCGTCAATGTGAGGGAGCGAGGGATGCAGTAAAGGAGGAATAATGCATCGGATAAGCGATACACGGAACCCCAAAGAAAATCCTATCGTTTCCGTAGAAACGTATCTCGATTTAGAAAGACAATGCAGGGAATCCAGAGTATTTCATATGGACGCAAATTGTGTGTTAATTCATCAATGTGAGGGAGCGAGGGATGCAGTAAAGGAGGAATAGATGCAGTGAAGGAGGAATAATGCATCGGAAAAGAGATACTCGACTCCCAAAAGAAAATCCTATCGTTTCCGTAGAAATGTATCGCCTTTTAGAAAGTTAATGCAGGGAACCCAGAGTATTTCATATGGACGCAAATTGTGTGTTAATTCGGCAATGTGAGGGAGCGAGGGACGCAGTAAAGGAGGAATAATGCATCGGAAAAGAGATACTCGGAACCCCACAGAAAATCCTATCGTTTCCGTAGAAACATATCTCGATTTAGAAGGACAATGCAAGGAATCCAGAGTATTTCATATGGACGCAAATTGTGTGTTAATTCGTCAATGTGAGGGAGCGAGGGATGCAGTAAAGGAGCAATAATGCATCGGAAAATAGATACTTGGGACCCCAAAGAAAATTCTATCGTTTCCGTAGAAACGTATCTCGATTTAGAAGGACAATGCAGGGAATCCAGAGTATTTCATATGGACACAAATTGTGTGTTAATTCGTCAATGTGAGGGAGCGAGGGATGCAGTAAAGGAGGAATAATGCATCGGAAAAGAGATACTCGGAACCCCAAAGAAAATCCTATCGTTACCGTAGAAACGTATCTTGATTTAGAAATACAATGCAGGGAATCCAGAGTATTTCATATGGACGCAAATTGTGTGTTAATTCGTCAATGTGAGGGAGCGAGGGATGCAGTAAAGGAGGAATAATGCATCGGAAAAGAGATACTCGGAACCCCAAAGAAAATCCTATCGTTTCCGTAGAAACGTATCTCGATTTAGAAGGACAAAGCAGGGAATCCAGAGTATTTCATATGGACGCAAATTGTGTGTTAATTCGTCAATGTGAGGGAGCGAGGGATGCAGTAAAGGAGGAATAATGCATCGGAAAAGGGATACTCGACTCCCAAAAGAAAATCCTATCGTTTCCGTAGAAACGTATCTCGATTTAGAAAGATAATGCAGGGAACCCAGAGTATTTCATATGGACGATATTTGTGTGTTAATTCGGCAATGTGAGGGAGCGAGGGATGCAGTAAAGGAGGAATAATGCATCGGAAAAGAGATCCTCGGAACCCCAAAGAAAATCCTGTCGTTTCCGTAGAAACGAATAACGATTTAGAATGACAATCCAGGGAATCCAGAGTATTTCAAATGGTCGCAAATTGTGTGTTAATTCGTCAATGTGAGGGAGCGAGGGATGCAGTAAAGGAGGAATAATGCATCAGAAAAGAGATACTCGGGACCCCAAAGAAAATCCTATCATTTCCGTAGAAACGTATCTTGATTTAGAAGGACAATGCAGGGAATCCAAAGTATTTCATATGGACGCAAATTGTGTGTTAATTCGTCAATGTGAGGGAGCGAGGGATGCAGTAAAGGAGGAATAATGCATCGGAAAATAGATACTCGGAACCCCAAAGAAAATCCTATCGTTTCCGTAGAAACGTATCTCGATTTAGAAGGACAATGCAGGGAATCCTGAGTATTTCATATGGACGCAAATTGAGTGTTAATTCGTCAATGGCCGTCCGAAGTGGCCGTGCGGTTAAAGGCGCTGCAGTCTGGCACCGCAAGACCGCTACGGTCGCAGGTTCGAATCCTGCCTCGGTCATTGATGTTTGAGATGTCCTTAGGTTAGTTAGGTTTACCTAGTTCTAAGTTCTAGGGGACTAATAACCTCAGCAGTTGAGTCCCATAGTGCTCAGAGCCATTTCAACCATTTTTGAATTCGTCAATGTGAGGGAGCGAGGGATGCAGTAAAAGAGGAATAATGCATCGGAAAAGAGATACTCGGAACCCCAAAGAAATTCCTATCGTTTCCGTAGAAACGTATCTCAATTTAGAAAGATAATGCAAGGAACCCAGAGTATTTCATATGGACGCCATTTGTGTGTTAATTCGGCAATGTGAGGGAGCGAGGGATGCAGTAAAGGAGGAATAATGCATCGGAAAAGAGATACTCGGGACCCCAAAGAAAATCCTATCGTTTCCGTAGAAACGTATCTCGATTTAGAAGGACAATGCAGGGAATCCAGAGTATTTCATATTGACGCAAATTGTGTGTTAATTCGTCAATGTGAGTTAGCGAGGGATGCAGTAAATTAGGAATAATGCATCGGAAAAGAGATACTCGGATCCCCAAAGAAAATCCTATCGTTTCCGTAGAAACGTATCTCGATTTAGAAGGACAATGCAGGGAATCCTGAGTATTTCATATGGACGCAAATTGTGTGTTAATTCGTCAATGTGAGGGAGCGAGGGATGCAGTAAAGGAGGAATAATGCATCGGAAAAGAGATATTCGACTCCCAAAAGAAAATCCTATCGTTTCCGTAGAAACGTATCTCGATTTAGAAGGACAATGCAGGGAATCCTGAGTATTTCATATGGACGAAAATTGTGTGTTAATTCGTCAATGTGAGGGAGCGAGGGATGCAGTAAAGGAGGAATAATGCATCGGAAAAGAGATATTCGACTCCCAAAAGAAAATCCTATCGTTTCCGTAGAAACGTATCTCGTTTTAGAAAGATAATGCAGGGAACCCAGAGTATTTCATATGGACGCAATTTGTGTGTTAATTCGGCAATGTGAGGGAGCGAGGGATGCAGTAAAGGAGGAATAATGCATCGGAAAAGAGATACTTGGAATCCCAAAGAAAATCCTATCGTTTCCGTACAAACGTATCTCGATTTAGGACAATGCAGGGAATCCAGAGTATTCCATATGGACGCAAACTGTGTGTTAATTCGTCAAAGTGAGGGAGCGAGGGATGCAGTAAAGGAGGAATAATGCATCGGATAAGCGATACACGGAACCCCAAAGAAAATCCTATCGTTTCCGTACAAACGTATCTCGATTTAGAAGGACAATGCAGGGAATCCAGAGTATTTCATATGGACGCAAATTGTGTGTTAATTCATCAATGTGAGGGAGCGAGGGATGCAGTAAAGGAGGAATAGATGCAGTAAAGGAGGAATAATGCATCGGAAAAGAGATACTCGACTCCCAAAAGAAAATCCTATCGTTTCCGTAGAAACGTATCGCCTTTTAGAAAGTTAATGCAGGGAACCCAGAGTATTTCATATGGACGCAAATTGTGTGTTAATTCGGCAATGTGAGGGAGCGAGGGACGCAGTAAAGGAGGAATAATGCATCGGAAAAGAGATACTCGGAACCCCACAGAAAATCCTATCGTTTCCGTAGAAACATATCTCGATTTAGAAGGACAATGCAAGGAATCCAGAGTATTTCATATGGACGCAAATTGTGTGTTAATTCGTCAATGTGAGGGAGCGAGGGATGCAGTAAAGGAGCAATAATGCATCGGAAAATAGATACTTGGGACCCCAAAGAAAATTCTATCGTTTCCGTAGAAACGTATCTCGATTTAGAAGGACAATGCAGGGAATCCAGAGTATTTCATATGGACACAAATTGTGTGTTAATTCGTCAATGTGAGGGAGCGAGGGATGCAGTAAAGGAGGAATAATGCATCGGAAAAGAGATACTCGGAACCCCAAAGAAAATCCTATCGTTTCCGTAGAAACGTATCTCGATTTAGAAGGACAAAGCAGGGAATCCAGAGTATTTCATATGGACGCAAATTGTGTGTTAATTCGTCAATGTGAGGGAGCGAGGGATGCAGTAAAGGAGGAATAATGCATCGGAAAAGGGATACTCGACTCCCAAAAGAAAATCCTATCGTTTCCGTAGAAACGTATCTCGATTTAGAAAGATAATGCAGGGAACCCAGAGTATTTCATATGGACGATATTTGTGTGTTAATTCGGCAATGTGAGGGAGCGAGGGATGCAGTAAAGGAGGAATAATGCATCGGAAAAGAGATCCTCGGAACCCCAAAGAAAATCCTGTCGTTTCCGTAGAAACGAATAACGATTTAGAATGACAATGCAGGAAATCCAGAGAATTTCAAATGGTCGCAAATTGTGTGTTAATTCGTCAATGTGAGGGAGCGAGGGATGCAGTAAAGGAGGAATAATGCATCGGAAAAGAGATACTCGGGACCCCAAAGAAAATCCTATCATTTCCGTAGAAACGTATCTTGATTTAGAAGGACAATGCAGGGAATCCAAAGTATTTCATATGGAGGCAAATTGTGTGTTAATTCGTCAATGTGAGGGAGCGAGGGATGCAGTAAAGGAGGAATAATGCATCGGAAAATAGATACTCGGAACCCCAAAGAAAATCCTATCAATTCCGTAGAACCGTATCTCGATTTAGAAGGACAATGCAGGGAATCCTGAGTATTTCATATGGACGCAAATTGAGTGTTAATTCGTCAATGGCCGTCCGAAGTGGCCGTGCGGTTAAAGGCGCTGCAGTCTGGCACCGCAAGACCGCTACGGTCGTAGGTTCTAATCCTGCCTCGGTCATGGATGTTTGAGATGTCCTTAGGTTAGTTAGGTTTACCTAGTTCTAAGTTCTAGGGGACTAATAACCTCAGCAGTTGAGTCCCATAGTGCTCAGAGCCATTTGAACCATTTTTGAATTCGTCAATGTGAGGGAGCGAGGGATG
The DNA here is from genome assembly GCF_023898315.1 of Schistocerca nitens. Lineage (NCBI taxonomy): Eukaryota > Metazoa > Arthropoda > Insecta > Orthoptera > Acrididae > Schistocerca > Schistocerca nitens. The sequence goes on along the minus strand of NC_064614.1, from coordinate 1,282,120,577 downwards.
CAGTAAAAGAGGAATAATGCATCGGAAAAGAGATACTCGGAACCCCAAAGAAATTCCTATCGTTTCCGTAGAAACGTATCTCAATTTAGAAAGATAATGCAAGGAACCCAGAGTATTTCATATGGACGCCATTTGTGTGTTAATTCGGCAATGTGAGGGAGCGAGGGATGCAGTAAAGGAGGAATAATGCATCGGAAAAGAGATACTCGGGACCCCAAAGAAAATCCTATCGTTTCCGTAGAAACGTATCTCGATTTAGAAGGACAATGCAGGGAATCCAGAGTATTTCATATTGACGCAAATTGTGTGTTAATTCGTCAATGTGAGTTAGCGAGGGATGCAGTAAATTAGGAATAATGCATCGGAAAAGAGATACTCGGATCCCCAAAGAAAATCCTATCGTTTCCGTAGAAACGTATCTCGATTTAGAAGGACAATGCAGGGAATCCTGAGTATTTCATATGGACGCAAATTGTGTGTTAATTCGTCAATGTGAGGGAGCGAGGGATGCAGTAAAGGAGGAATAATGCATCGGAAAAGAGATATTCGACTCCCAAAAGAAAATCCTATCGTTTCCGTAGAAACGTATCTCGATTTAGAAGGACAATGCAGGGAATCCTGAGTATTTCATATGGACGAAAATTGTGTGTTAATTCGTCAATGTGAGGGAGCGAGGGATGCAGTAAAGGAGGAATAATGCATCGGAAAAGAGATATTCGACTCCCAAAAGAAAATCCTATCGTTTCCGTAGAAACGTATCTCGTTTTAGAAAGATAATGCAGGGAACCCAGAGTATTTCATATGGACGCAATTTGTGTGTTAATTCGGCAATGTGAGGGAGCGAGGGATGCAGTAAAGGAGGAATAATGCATCGGAAAAGAGATACTTGGAATCCCAAAGAAAATCCTATCGTTTCCGTACAAACGTATCTCGATTTAGGACAATGCAGGGAATCCAGAGTATTCCATATGGACGCAAACTGTGTGTTAATTCGTCAATGTGAGGGAGCGAGGGATGCAGTAAAGGAGGAATAATGCATCGGATAAGCGATACACGGAACCCCAAAGAAAATCCTATCGTTTCCGTACAAACGTATCTCGATTTAGAAGGACAATGCAGGGAATCCAGAGTATTTCATATGGACGCAAATTGTGTGTTAATTCATCAATGTGAGGGAGCGAGGGATGCAGTAAAGGAGGAATAGATGCAGTAAAGGAGGAATAATGCATCGGAAAAGAGATACTCGACTCCCAAAAGAAAATCCTATCGTTTCCGTAGAAACGTATCGCCTTTTAGAAAGTTAATGCAGGGAACCCAGAGTATTTCATATGGACGCAAATTGTGTGTTAATTCGGCAATGTGAGGGAGCGAGGGACGCAGTAAAGGAGGAATAATGCATCGGAAAAGAGATACTCGGAACCCCACAGAAAATCCTATCGTTTCCGTAGAAACATATCTCGATTTAGAAGGACAATGCAAGGAATCCAGAGTATTTCATATGGACGCAAATTGTGTGTTAATTCGTCAATGTGAGGGAGCGAGGGATGCAGTAAAGGAGCAATAATGCATCGGAAAATAGATACTTGGGACCCCAAAGAAAATTCTATCGTTTCCGTAGAAACGTATCTCGATTTAGAAGGACAATGCAGGGAATCCAGAGTATTTCATATGGACACAAATTGTGTGTTAATTCGTCAATGTGAGGGAGCGAGGGATGCAGTAAAGGAGGAATAATGCATCGGAAAAGAGATACTCGGAACCCCAAAGAAAATCCTATCGTTTCCGTAGAAACGTATCTCGATTTAGAAGGACAAAGCAGGGAATCCAGAGTATTTCATATGGACGCAAATTGTGTGTTAATTCGTCAATGTGAGGGAGCGAGGGATGCAGTAAAGGAGGAATAATGCATCGGAAAAGGGATACTCGACTCCCAAAAGAAAATCCTATCGTTTCCGTAGAAACGTATCTCGATTTAGAAAGATAATGCAGGGAACCCAGAGTATTTCATATGGACGATATTTGTGTGTTAATTCGGCAATGTGAGGGAGCGAGGGATGCAGTAAAGGAGGAATAATGCATCGGAAAAGAGATCCTCGGAACCCCAAAGAAAATCCTGTCGTTTCCGTAGAAACGAATAACGATTTAGAATGACAATGCAGGAAATCCAGAGAATTTCAAATGGTCGCAAATTGTGTGTTAATTCGTCAATGTGAGGGAGCGAGGGATGCAGTAAAGGAGGAATAATGCATCGGAAAAGAGATACTCGGGACCCCAAAGAAAATCCTATCATTTCCGTAGAAACGTATCTTGATTTAGAAGGACAATGCAGGGAATCCAAAGTATTTCATATGGAGGCAAATTGTGTGTTAATTCGTCAATGTGAGGGAGCGAGGGATGCAGTAAAGGAGGAATAATGCATCGGAAAATAGATACTCGGAACCCCAAAGAAAATCCTATCAATTCCGTAGAACCGTATCTCGATTTAGAAGGACAATGCAGGGAATCCTGAGTATTTCATATGGACGCAAATTGAGTGTTAATTCGTCAATGGCCGTCCGAAGTGGCCGTGCGGTTAAAGGCGCTGCAGTCTGGCACCGCAAGACCGCTACGGTCGTAGGTTCTAATCCTGCCTCGGTCATGGATGTTTGAGATGTCCTTAGGTTAGTTAGGTTTACCTAGTTCTAAGTTCTAGGGGACTAATAACCTCAGCAGTTGAGTCCCATAGTGCTCAGAGCCATTTGAACCATTTTTGAATTCGTCAATGTGAGGGAGCGAGGGATGCAGTAAAAGAGGAATAACGCATCGGAAAAGAGATACTCGGAACCCCAAAGAAATTCCTATCGTTTCCGTAGAAACGTATCTCAATTTAGAAAGATAATGCAAGGAACCCAGAGTATTTCATATGGACGCAATTTGTGTGTTAATTCGGCAATGTGAGGGAGCGAGGGATGCAGTAAAGGAGGAATAATGCATCGGAAAAGAGATACTCGGGACCCCAAAGAAAATCCTATCGTTTCCGTAGAAACGTATCTCGATTTAGGAGGACAATGCAGGGAATCCAGAGTATTTCATATGGACGCAAATTGTGTGTTAATTCGTCAATGTGAGGGAGCGAGGGATGCAGTAAAGGAGGAATAATGCAACGGAAAAGAGATACTCGGAACCCCAAAGAAAATCCTATCGTTTCCGTAGAAACGTATCTCGATTTACAAGGACAATGCAGGGAATCCAGAGTATTTCATATGGACGCAAATTGTGTGTTAATTCGTCAATGTGAGTTAGCGAGGGATGCAGTAAATTAGGAATAATGCATCGGAAAAGAGATACTCGGATCCCCAAAGAAAATCCAATCGTTTCCGTAGAAACGTATCTCGATTTAGAAGGACAATGCAGGGAATCCTGAGTATTTCATATGGACGCAAATTGTGTGTTAATTCGTCAATGTGAGGGAACGAGGGATGCAGTAAAGGAGGAATAATGCATCGGAAAAGAGATACTCGGAACCCCACAGAAAATCCTATCGTTTCCGTAGAAATGTATCTCGATTTAGGAGGCCAATGCAGGGAATCCAGAGTATTTCATATGGACGCAAATTGTGTGTTAATTCGTCAATGTGAGGGAGCGAGGGATGCAGTAAAGGAGGAATAATGCATCGGAAAAGAGATATTCGGAACCCCAAAGAAAATCCTATCGTTTCCGTAGAAACGTATCTCGATTTACAAGGACAATGCAGGGAATCCAGAGTATATCATATGGACGCAAATTGTGTGTTAATTCGTCAATGTGAGGGAGCGAGGGATGCAGTAAAGGAGGAATAATGCATCGGAAAAGAGATACTCGGGACCCCAAAGAAAATCCTATCGTTTCCGTAGAAACGTATCTCGATTTAGTAGGACAATGCAGGGAATCCAGAGTATTTCATATGGACGCAAATTGTGTGTTAATTCGTCAATGGCCGTCGGAAGTGGCCGTGCGGTTAAAGGCGCTGCAGTCTGGAACCGCAAGACTGCTACGGTCGCAGGTTCGAATCCTGCCTCGGGCATGGATGTTTGTGATGTCCTTAGGTTAGTTAGGTTTACCTAGTTCTAAGTTCTAGGGGACTAATAGCCTCAGCAGTTGAGTCCCATAGTGCTCAGAGCCATTTGAACCATTTTTGAATTCGTCAATGTGAGGGAGCGAGGGATGCAGTAAAAGAGGAATAATGCATCGGATAAGAGATTCTCGGAACCCCAAAGAAATTCCTATCGTTTCCGTAGAAACGTATCTCAATTTAGAAAGATAATGCAAGGAACCCAGAGTATTTCATATGGACGCAATTTGTGTGTTAATTCGGCAATGTGAGGGAGCGAGGGATGCAGTAAAGGAGGAATAATGCATCGGAAAAGAGATACTCGGGACCCCAAAGAAAATCCTATCGTTTCCGTAGAAACGTATCTCGATTTAGGAGGACAATGCAGGGAATCCAGAGTATTTCATATGGACGCAAATTGTGTGTTAATTCGTCAATGTGAGGGAGCGAGGGATGCAGTAAAGGAGGAATAATGCATCGGAAAAGAGATACTCGGAACCCCAAAGAAGATTCTATCGTTTCCGTAGAAACGTATCTCGATTTACAAGGACAATGCAGGGAATCCAGAGTATTTCATATGGACGCTAATTGTGTGTTAATTCGTCAATGTGAGTTAGCGAGGGATGCAGTAAATTAGGAATAATGCATCGGAAAAGAGATACTCGGATCCCCAAAGAAAATCCTATCGTTTCCGTAGAAACGTATCTCGATTTAGAAGGACAATGCAGGGAATCCTGAGTATTTCATATGGACGCAAATTGTGTGTTAATTCGTCAATGTGAGGGAACGAGGGATGCAGTAAAGGAGGAATAATGCATCGGAAAAGAGATACTCGGAACCCCACAGAAAATCCTATCGTTTCCGTAGAAATGTATCTCGATTTAGGAGGACAATGCAGGGAATCCAGAGTATTTCATATGGACGCAAATTGTGTGTTAATTCGTCAATGTGAGGGAGCGAGGGATGCAGTAAAGGAGGAATAATGCATCGGAAAAGAGATATTCGGAACCCCAAAGAAAATCCTATCGTTTCCGTAGAAACGTATCTCGATTTACAAGGACAATGCAGGGAATCTAGAGTATATCATATGGACGCAAATTGTGTGTTAATTCGTCAATGTGAGGGAGCGAGGGATGCAGTAAAGGAGGAATAATGCATCGGAAAAGAGATATTCGGGACCCCAAAGAAAATCCTATCGTTTCCGTAGAAACGTATCTCGATTTAGAAGGACAATGCAGGGAATCCAGAGTATTTCATATGGACGCAAATTGTGTGTTAATTCGTCAATGTGAGTTAGCGAGGGATGCAGTAAATTAGGAATAATGCATCGGAAAAGAGATACTCGCATCCCCAAAGAAAATCCTATCGTTTCCGTAGAAACGTATCTCGATTTAGAAGGACAATGCAGGGAATCCTGAGTATTTCATATGGACGCAAATTGTGTGTTAATTCGTCAATGGCCGTCCGAGGTGGCCGTGCGGTTAAAGGCGCTGCAGTCTGGAACCGCAAGACCGCTACGGTCGCAGGTTCGAATCCTGCCTCGGGCATGGATGTTTGTGATGTCCTTAGGTTAGTTAGGTTTACCTAGTTCTAAGTTCTAGGGGACTAATAACCTCAGCAGTTGAGTCCCATAGTGCTCAGAGCCATTTGAACCATTTTTGAATTCGTCAATGTGAGGGAGCGAGGGATGCAGTAAAAGAGGAATAATGCATCGGAAAAGAGATACTCGGAACCCCAAAGAAATTCCTATCGTTTCCGTAGAAACGTATCTCAATTCAGAAAGATAATGCAAGGAACCCAGAGTATTTCATATGGACGCAATTTGTGTGTTAATTCGGCAATGTGAGGGAGCGAGGGAGGCAGTAAAGGAGGAATAATGCATCGGAAAAGAGATACTCGGGACCCCAAAGAAAATCCTATCGTTTCCGTAGAAACGTATCTCGATTTAGAAGGACAATGCAGGGAATCCAGAGTATTTCATATGGACGCAAATTGTGTGTTAATTCGTCAATGTGAGTTAGCGAGGGATGCAGTAAATTAGGAATAATGCATCGGAAAAGAGATACTCGGATCCCCAAAGAAAATCCTATCGTTTCCGTAGAAACGTATCTCGATTTAGAAGGACAATGCAGGGAGTCCTGAGTATTTCATATCGACGCAAATTGTGTGTTAATTCGTCAATGTGAGGGAACGAGGGATGCAGTAAAGGAGGAATAATGCATCGGAAAAGAGATACTCGGAACCCCAAAGAAAATCCTATCGTTTCCGTAGAAACGTATCTCGATTTAGGAGGACAATGCAGGGAATCCAGAGTATTTCATATGGACGCAAATTGTGTGTTAATTCGTCAATGTGAGGGAGCGAGGAATGCAGTAAAGGAGGAATAATGCATCGGAAAAGAGATACTCGGAACCCCAAAGAAAATCCTATCGTTTCCGTAGAAACGTATCTCGATTTACAAGGACAATGCAGGGAATCCAGAGTATATCATATGGACGCAAATTGTGTGTTAATTCGTCAATGTGAGGGAGCGAGGGATGCAGTAAAGGAGGAATAATGCATCGGAAAAGAGATACTCGGAACCCCAAAGAAAATCCTATTGTTTCCGTAGAAACGTATCTCGATTTACAAGGACAATGCAGGGAATCCAGAGTATTTCATATGGACACAAATTGTGTGTTAATTCGTCAATGTGAGGGAGCGAGGGATGCAGTAAAGGAGGAATAATGCATCGGAAAAGAGATACTCGGAACCCCAAAGAAAATCCTCTCGTTTCCGTAGAAACGTATCTTGATTTAGAAATACAATGCAGGGAATCCAGAGTATTTCATATGGACGCAAATTGTGTGTTAATTCGTCAATGTGAGGGAGCGGGGGATGCAGTTAAGGAGGAATAATGCATCGGAAAAGAGATACTCGGATCCCCAAAGAAAATCCTATCGTTTCCGTAGAAACGTATCTCGATTTAGAAGGACAATGCAGGGAATCCTGAGTATTTCATATGGACGCAAATTGTGTGTTAATTCGTCAATGTGAGGGAACGAGGGATGCAGTAAAGGAGGAATAATGCATCGGAAAAGAGATACTCGGAACCCCAAAGAAAATCCTATCGTTTCTGTAGAAACGTATCTCGATTTAGAAGGACAATGCAGGGAATCTAGAGTATATCATATGGACGCAAATTGTGTGTTAATTCGTCAATGTGAGGGAGCGAGGGATGCAGTAAAGGAGGAATAATGCATCGGAAAAGAGATACTCGGAACCCCAAAGAAAATCCTATCGTTTCCGTAGAAACATATCTCGATTTACAAGGACAATGCAGGGAATCCAGAGTATTTCATATGGACGCAAATTGTGTGTTAATTCGTCAATGTGAGGGAGCTAGGGATGCAGTAAAGGAGGAATAATGCATCGGAAAAGAGATACTCGGAACCCCAAAGAAAATCCTATCGTTTCCGTAGAAAAGTATCTCGATTTAGAAGGACAATGCAGGGAATCCAGAGTATTTCATATGGACGCAAATTGTGTGTTAATTCGTCAATGTGAGGGCACGAGGGATGCAGTAAAGGAGGAATAATGCATCGGAAAAGAGATACGCGGAACCCCAAAGAAAATCCTATCGTTTCCGTAGAAACGTATCTCGATTTAGAAGGACAATGCAGGGAATCCAGAGTATTTGATATGGACACAAATTGTGTGTTAATTCGTCAATGTGAGGGAGCGAGGGATGCAGTAAAGCAGGAATAATGCATCGGAAAAGAGATACTCGGAACCCCAAAGAAAATCCTATCGTTACCGTAGAAACGTATCTTGATTTAGAAATACAATGCAGGGAATCCAGAGTATTTCATATGGACGCAAATTGTGTGTTCATTCGTCAATGTGAGGGAGCGAGGGATGCAGTAAAGGAGGAATAATGCATCGGAAAAGAGATACTCGGAACCCCAAAGAAAATCCAATCGTTTCCGTAGAAACGTATCTCGATTTAGAAGGACAAAGCAGGGAATCCAGAAAATTTCATATGGACGCAAATTGTGTGTTAATTCGTCAATGTGAGGGAGCGAGGGATGCAGTAAAGGCGGAATAATGCATCGGAAAAGAGATACTCGACTCCCAAAAGAAAATCCTATCGTTTCCGTAGAAACGTATCTCGATTTAGAAAGATAATGCAGGGAACCCAGAGTATTTCATATGGACAATATTTGTGTGTTAATTCGTCAATGTGAGGGAGCGAGGGATGCAGTAAAGGAGGAATAATGCATCGGAAAAGAGATACTCGGAACCCCAAAGAAAATCCTGTCGTTTCCGTAGAACCGAATAACGATTTAGAAGGACAATGCAGGGAATCCAGAGTATTTCAAATGGTCGCAAATTGTGTGTTTATTCGTCAATGTGAGGGAGCGAGGGATGCAGTAAAGGAGGAATAATGCATCGGAAAAGAGATACTCGGGACCCCAAAGAAAATCCTATCGTTTCCGTAGAAATGTATCTTGATTTAGAAGGACAATGTAGGGAATCCAGAGTATTTCATATGGACGCAAATTGTGTGTTAATTCGTCAATGTGAGGGAGCGAGGGATGCAGTAAAGGAGGAATAATGCATAGGAAAATAGATACTCGAAACCCCAAAGAAAATCCTATCGTTTCCGTAGAAACGTATCTCGATTTAGAAGGACAATGCAGGGAATCCTGAGTATTTCATATGGACGCAAATTGTGTTTTAATTCGTCAATAGCCGTCCGAAATGGCCGTGCGGTTAAAGGCGCTGCAGTCTGGAACCGCAAGACCGCTACGGTCGCAGGTTCGAATCCTGCCTCGGGCATGGATGTTTGTGATGTCCTTAGGTTAATTAGGTTTACCTAGTTCTAAGTTCTAGGGGTCTAATAACCTCAGCAGTTGAGTCACATAGTGCTCAGAGCCATTTGAACCATTTTTCAATTCGTCAATGTGAGGGAGCGAGGGATGCAGTAAAGGAGGAATAATGCATCGGAAAAGAGATACTCGGAACCCCAAAGAAAATCCTATCGTTTCCGTAGAAACGTATCTCGATTTAGAAGGACAATGCAGGGAAGCCAGAGTATTTCATATGGACGCAAATTGTGTGTTAATTCGTCAATGTGAGGGAGCTAGGGATGCAGTAAAGGAGGAATAATGCATCGGAAAAGAGATACTCGGAACCCCAAAGAAAATCCTGTCGTTTCCGTAGAAACGAATCCCGATTTAGAAGGACAATGCAGGGAATCCAGAGTATTTCATATGGACGCAAATTGTGTGTTAATTCGTCAATGTGAGGGAGCGAGGGATGCAGTAAAGGACGAATAATGCATCGGAAAAGAGATACTCGGAACCCCAAAGAAAATCTTATCGTTTCCGTAGAAACGTATCTCGATTTAGAAGGACAATGCAGGGAATCCAGAGTATTTCATATGGACGCAAATTGTGTGTTAATTCGTCAATGTGAGTTAGCGAGGGATGCAGTAAAGGAGGAATAATGCATCGGAAAAGAGATACTCGGAACCCCAAAGAAAATCCTATCGTTTCCATAGAAACGTATCTCAAATTAGAAGGACAATCCAGGGAATCCTGAGTATTTCATATGGACGCAAATTGTGTGTTAATTCGTCAATGTGAGGGAGCGAGGGATGCAGTAAAGGAGGAATAATGCATCGGAAAAGAGATACTTGGAGCCCCAAAGAAAAACCTATCGTTTCCGTAGAAACGTATCTCGATTTAGGAGGACAATGCAGGGAATCCAGAGTATTTCATATGGACGCAAATTGTGTGTTAATTCGTCAATGTGAGGGAGCGAGGGATGCAGTAAAGGAGGAATAATGCATCTGAAAAGAGATACTCGGAACCCCAAAGAAAATCCTATCGTTTCCGTAGACACGTATCTCGATTTAGAAGGACAATGCAGGGAATCCAGAGTATATCATATGGACGCAAATTGTGTGTTAATTCGTCAATGTGAGGGAGCGAGGGATGCAGTAAAGGAGGAATAATGCATCGGAAAAGAGATACTCGGAACCCCAAAGAAAATCCTATCGTCCGTAGAAACGTATCTCGATTTACAAGGACAATGCAGGGAATCCAGAGTATTTCATATGGACGCAAATTGTGTGTTAATTCGTCAATGTGAGGGAGCGAGGGATGCAGTAAAGGGGGAATAATGCATCGGAAAGGAGATACTCGGAACCCCAAGGAAAATCCTTCCATTTCCGTAGAAACGTATCTCGATTTAGAAGGACAATGCAGGGAATCCAGAGTATTTCACATTGGCGCAAATTGTGTGTTAATTCTTCAATGTGAGGGAGCGAGGGATGCAGTAAAGGAGGAACAATGCATCGGAAAAGAGATACTCGGATCCCCAAAGAAAATCCTATCGTTTCCGTAGAAACGTATCTCGATTTAGAAGGACAATGCAGGGAATCCAGAGTATTTCATATGGACACAAATTGTGTGTTAATTCGTCAATGTGAGGGAGCGAGGAATGCAGTAAAGGAGGAATAATGCATCGGAAAAGAGATACTCTTAACCCCAAAGAAAATCCTATCTTACCCGTAGAAACAAATCCCGATTTAGAAGGACAATGCAGGGAATCCAGAGAATTTCATATGGACGCAAATTGTGTGTTACTTTGTCAATGTAAGGGAGCGAGGTATGCTGTAAAGAGGAATAATGCATCAGAAAAGAGATACTCGGAACCCATAAGAAAATCCTATCGTTTCCGTAGAAACATATCTCGATTTAGAAGGACAATGCGGGGAATCCAGAGTATTTCATATGGACGCAAATTGTGTGTTAATTGGTCAATGTGAGGGAGCGAGGGATGCACTAAAGGAGGAATAATGTATCGGAAAAGAGATACTTGGAACCCCAAAGAAAATCCTCTCATTTCCGTAGAAACGTATCTCGATTTAGAAGGACAATGCAGGGTTTCCAGAGTATTTCATATGGACGCAAATTGTGTGTTAATTCGTGAATATGAGGGAGCGAGGGATGCAGTAAAGGAGGAATAATGCATCGTAAAAGAGATACTCGGAACCCAAAAGAAAATCCTATCGTTTCCGTAGAAACGTATCTCGTTTTAGAAAGATAATGCAGGGAATCCAGAGTATTTCATATGGTCGCAAATTGTGTGTTAATTCGTCAATGTGAGGGAGCGAGGGATGCAGTAAAGGAGGAATAATGCATCAGAAAAGAGATACTCGGAACCCCAAAAAAAATCCTATCGTTTCCGTAGAAACAAATCCCGATTTAGAAGGACAATGCAGGGAGTCCTGAGTATTTCATATCGACGCAAATTGTGTGTTAATTCGTCAATGTGAGGGAACGAGGGATGCAGTAAAGGAGGAATAATGCATCGGAAAAGAGATACTCGGAACCCCAAAGAAAATCCTATCGTTTCCGTAGAAACGTATCTCGATTTAGAAGGACAATGCAGGGAATCCTGAGTATTTCATATGGACGCAAATTGTGTGTTAATTCGTCAATGTGAGGGAACGAGGGATGCAGTAAAGGAGGAATAATGCATCGGAAAAGAGATACTCGGAACCCCAAAGAAAATCCTATCGTTTCTGTAGAAACGTATCTCGATTTAGAAGGACAATGCAGGGAATCTAGAGTATATCATATGGACGCAAATTGTGTGTTAATTCGTCAATGTGAGGGAGCGAGGGATGCAGTAAAGGAGGAATAATGCATCGGAAAAGAGATACTCGGAACCCCAAAGAAAATCCTATCGTTTCCGTAGAAACGTATCTCGATTTAGAAGGACAATGCAGGGAGTCCTGAGTATTTCATATCGACGCAAATTGTGTGTTAATTCGTCAATGTGAGGGAACGAGGGATGCAGTAAAGGAGGAATAATGCATCGGAAAAGAGATACTCGGAACCCCAAAGAAAATCCTATCGTTTCCGTAGAAACGTATCTCGATTTAGGAGGACAATGCAGGGAATCCAGAGTATTTCATATGGACGCAAATTGTGTGTTAATTCGTCAATGTGAGGGAGCGAGGAAAGCAGTAAAGGAGGAATAATGCATCGGAAAAGAGATACTCGGAACCCCAAAGAAAATCCTATCGTTTCCGTAGAAACGTATCTCGATTTACAAGGACAATGCAGGGAATCCAGAGTATATCATATGGACGCAAATTGTGTGTTAATTCGTCAATGTGAGGGAGCGAGGGATGCAGTAAAGGAGGAATAATGCATCGGAAAAGAGATACTCGGAACCCCAAAGAAAATCCTATTGTTTCCGTAGAAACGTATCTCGATTTACAAGGACAATGCAGGGAATCCAGAGTATTTCATATGGACACAAATTGTGTGTTAATTCGTCAATGTGAGGGAGCGAGGGATGCAGTAAAGGAGGAATAATGCATCGGAAAAGAGATACTCGGAACCCCAAAGAAAATCCTCTCGTTTCCGTAGAAACGTATCTTGATTTAGAAATACAATGCAGGGAATCCAGAGTATTTCATATGGACGCAAATTGTGTGTTAATTCGTCAATGTGAGGGAGCGGGGGATGCAGTAAAGGAGGAATAATGCATCGGAAAAGAGATACTCGGATCCCCAAAGAAAATCCTATCGTTTCCGTAGAAACGTATCTCGATTTAGAAGGACAATGCAGGGAATCCAGAGTATTTCATATGGACGCAAATTGTGTGTTAATTCGTCAATGTGAGGGCACGAGGGATGCAGTAAAGGAGGAATAATGCATCGGAAAAGAGATACGCGGAACCCCAAAGAAAATCCTATCGTTTCCGTAGAAACGTATCTCGATTTAGAAGGACAATGCAGGGAATCCAGAGTATTTGATATGGACACAAATTGTGTGTTAATTCGTCAATGTGAGGGAGCGAGGGATGCAGTAAAGCAGGAATAATGCATCGGAAAAGAGATACTCGGAACCCCAAAGAAAATCCTATCGTTACCGTAGAAACGTATCTTGATTTAGAAATACAATGCAGGGAATCCAGAGTATTTCATATGGACGCAAATTGTGTGTTCATTCGTCAATGTGAGGGAGCGAGGGATGCAGTAAAGGAGGAATAATGCATCGGAAAAGAGATACTCGGAACCCCAAAGAAAATCCAATCGTTTCCGTAGAAACGTATCTCGATTTAGAAGGACAAAGCAGGGAATCCAGAAAATTTCATATGGACGCAAATTGTGTGTTAATTCGTCAATGTGAGGGAGCGAGGGATGCAGTAAAGGCGGAATAATGCATCGGAAAAGAGATACTCGACTCCCAAAAGAAAATCCTATCGTTTCCGTAGAAACGTATCTCGATTTAGAAAGATAATGCAGGGAACCCAGAGTATTTCATATGGACAATATTTGTGTGTTAATTCGTCAATGTGAGGGAGCGAGGGATGCAGTAAAGGAGGAATAATGCATCGGAAAAGAGATACTCGGAACCCCAAAGAAAATCCTGTCGTTTCCGTAGAACCGAATAACGATTTAGAAGGACAATGCAGGGAATCCAGAGTATTTCAAATGGTCGCAAATTGTGTGTTTATTCGTCAATGTGAGGGAGCGAGGGATGCAGTAAAGGAGGAATAATGCATCGGAAAAGAGATACTCGGGACCCCAAAGAAAATCCTATCGTTTCCGTAGAAACGTATCTTGATTTAGAAGGACAATGTAGGGAATCCAGAGTATTTCATATGGACGCAAATTGTGTGTTAATTCGTCAATGTGAGGGAGCGAGGGATGCAGTAAAGGAGGAATAATGCATAGGAAAATAGATACTCGAAACCCCAAAGAAAATCCTATCGTTTCCGTAGAAACGTATCTCGATTTAGAAGGACAATGCAGGGAATCCTGAGTATTTCATATGGACGCAAATTGTGTTTTAATTCGTCAATAGCCGTCCGAAATGGCCGTGCGGTTAAAGGCGCTGCAGTCTGGAACCGCAAGACCGCTACGGTCGCAGGTTCGAATCCTGCCTCGGGCATGGATGTTTGTGATGTCCTTAGGTTAATTAGGTTTACCTAGTTCTAAGTTCTAGGGGTCTAATAACCTCAGCAGTTGAGTCACATAGTGCTCAGAGCCATTTGAACCATTTTTCAATTCGTCAATGTGAGGGAGCGAGGGATGCAGTAAAGGAGGAATAATGCATCGGAAAAGAGATACTCGGAACCCCAAAGAAAATCCTATCGTTTCCGTAGAAACGTATCTCGATTTAGAAGGACAATGCAGGGAAGCCAGAGTATTTCATATGGACGCAAATTGTGTGTTAATTCGTCAATGTGAGGGAGCTAGGGATGCAGTAAAGGAGGAATAATGCATCGGAAAAGAGATACTCGGAACCCCAAAGAAAATCCTGTCGTTTCCGTAGAAACGAATCCCGATTTAGAAGGACAATGCAGGGAATCCAGAGTATTTCATATGGACGCAAATTGTGTGTTAATTCGTCAATGTGAGGGAGCGAGGGATGCAGTAAAGGACGAATAATGCATCGGAAAAGAGATACTCGGAACCCCAAAGAAAATCTTATCGTTTCCGTAGAAACGTATCTCGATTTAGAAGGACAATGCAGGGAATCCAGAGTATTTCATATGGACGCAAATTGTGTGTTAATTCGTCAATGTGAGTTAGCGAGGGATGCAGTAAAGGAGGAATAATGCATCGGAAAAGAGATACTCGGAACCCCAAAGAAAATCCTATCGTTTCCATAGAAACGTATCTCAAATTAGAAGGACAATCCAGGGAATCCTGAGTATTTCATATGGACGCAAATTGTGTGTTAATTCGTCAATGTGAGGGAGCGAGGGATGCAGTAAAGGAGGAATAATGCATCGGAAAAGAGATACTTGGAGCCCCAAAGAAAAACCTATCGTTTCCGTAGAAACGTATCTCGATTTAGGAGGACAATGCAGGGAATCCAGAGTATTTCATATGGACGCAAATTGTGTGTTAATTCGTCAATGTGAGGGAGCGAGGGATGCAGTAAAGGAGGAATAATGCATCTGAAAAGAGATACTCGGAACCCCAAAGAAAATCCTATCGTTTCCGTAGACACGTATCTCGATTTAGAAGGACAATGCAGGGAATCCAGAGTATATCATATGGACGCAAATTGTGTGTTAATTCGTCAATGTGAGGGAGCGAGGGATGCAGTAAAGGAGGAATAATGCATCGGAAAAGAGATACTCGGAACCCCAAAGAAAATCCTATCGTCCGTAGAAACGTATCTCGATTTACAAGGACAATGCAGGGAATCCAGAGTATTTCATATGGACGCAAATTGTGTGTTAATTCGTCAATGTGAGGGAGCGAGGGATGCAGTAAAGGGGGAATAATGCATCGGAAAGGAGATACTCGGAACCCCAAGGAAAATCCTTCCATTTCCGTAGAAACGTATCTCGATTTAGAAGGACAATGCAGGGAATCCAGAGTATTTCACATTGGCGCAAATTGTGTGTTAATTCTTCAATGTGAGGGAGCGAGGGATGCAGTAAAGGAGGAACAATGCATCGGAAAAGAGATACTCGGATCCCCAAAGAAAATCCTATCGTTTCCGTAGAAACGTATCTCGATTTAGAAGGACAATGCAGGGAATCCAGAGTATTTCATATGGACACAAATTGTGTGTTAATTCGTCAATGTGAGGGAGCGAGGAATGCAGTAAAGGAGGAATAATGCATCGGAAAAGAGATACTCTTAACCCCAAAGAAAATCCTATCTTACCCGTAGAAACAAATCCCGATTTAGAAGGACAATGCAGGGAATCCAGAGAATTTCATATGGACGCAAATTGTGTGTTACTTTGTCAATGTAAGGGAGCGAGGTATGCTGTAAAGAGGAATAATGCATCAGAAAAGAGATACTCGGAACCCATAAGAAAATCCTATCGTTTCCGTAGAAACATATCTCGATTTAGAAGGACAATGCGGGGAATCCAGAGTATTTCATATGGACGCAAATTGTGTGTTAATTGGTCAATGTGAGGGAGCGAGGGATGCACTAAAGGAGGAATAATGTATCGGAAAAGAGATACTTGGAACCCCAAAGAAAATCCTCTCATTTCCGTAGAAACGTATCTCGATTTAGAAGGACAATGCAGGGTTTCCAGAGTATTTCATATGGACGCAAATTGTGTGTTAATTCGTGAATATGAGGGAGCGAGGGATGCAGTAAAGGAGGAATAATGCATCGTAAAAGAGATACTCGGAACCCAAAAGAAAATCCTATCGTTTCCGTAGAAACGTATCTCGTTTTAGAAAGATAATGCAGGGAATCCAGAGTATTTCATATGGTCGCAAATTGTGTGTTAATTCGTCAATGTGAGGGAGCGAGGGATGCAGTAAAGGAGGAATAATGCATCAGAAAAGAGATACTCGGAACCCCAAAAAAAATCCTATCGTTTCCGTAGAAACAAATCCCGATTTAGAAGGACAATGCAGGGAACCAAGAGTATTTCATATGGACGCAATGTGTGTGTTACTTCGTTAATGTGAGGGAGCGAGGGATGCAGTAAAGGAGGAATAATGCATCGGAAAAGAGATACTCGGAACCCCAAAGAAAATCCTATCGTTTCCATAAAAACGTACCTCGATTTAGAAGGACAATGCAGGGAATCAAGAGTATTTCATATGGACGCAAATTGTGTATTAATTCGTCAATGTGAGGGAGCGAGGGATGCAGTAAAGGAGGATTAATGCATCGGAAAAGAGATACTCGGAACCCCAAAGAAAATCCTATCGTTTCCGTAGAAACGTATCTCGATTTAGAAGGACAATGCAGGGAATCCAGAGTATTTCATATGGACGCAAATTGTGTGTTAATTCGTCAATGTGAGGGAGCGAGGGATGCAGTAAAGGAGGAATAATGCATCGGAAAAGAGATACTCGGAACCCCAAAGAAAATCCTCTCGTTTCCGTAGAAACGTATCTCAATTTAGAAGGACAATCCAGGGAATCCTGAGTATTTCATATGGACGCAAATTGTGTGTTAATTCGTCAATGTGAGGGAGCGAGGGATGCAGTAAAGGAGGAATAATGCATCGGAAAAGAGATACTTGGAGCCCCAAAGAAAAACCTATCGTTTCCGTAGAAACGTATCTCGATTTAGGAGGACAATGCAGGGAATCCAGAGTATTTCATATGGACGCAAATTGTGTGTTAATTCGTCAATGTGAGGGAGCGAGGGATGCAGTAAAGGAGGAATAATGCATCTGAAAAGAGATACTCGGAACCCCAAAGAAAATCCTATCGTTTCCGTAGACACGTATCTCGATTTAGAAGGACAATGCAGGGAATCCAGAGTATATCATATGGACGCAAATTGTGTGTTAATTCGTCAATGTGAGGGAGTTAGGGATGCAGTAAAGGAGGAATAATGCATCGGAAAAGAGATACTCGGAACCCCAAAGAAAATCCTATCGTCCGTAGAAACGTATCTCGATTTACAAGGACAATGCAGGGAATCCAGAGTATTTCATATGGACGCAAATTGTGTGTTAATTCGTCAATGTGAGGGAGCGAGGGATGCAGTAAAGGGGGAATAATGCATCGGAAAGGAGATACTCGGAACCCCAAGGAAAATCCTTCCATTTCCGTAGAAACGTATCTCGATTTAGAAGGACAATGCAGGGAATCCAGAGTATTTCACATTGACGCAAATTGTGTGTTAATTCTTCAATGTGAGGGAGCGAGGGATGCAGTAAAGGAGGAATAATGCATCGGAAAAGAGATACTCGGATCCCCAAAGAAAATCCTATCGTTTCCGTAGAAACGTATCTCGATTTAGAAGGACAATGCAGGGAATCCAGAGTATTTCATATGGACACAAATTGTGTGTTAATTCGTCAATGTGAGGGAGCGAGGAATGCAGTAAAGGAGGAATAATGCATCGGAAAAGAGATACTCTTAACCCCAAAGAAAATCCTATCTTACCCGTAGAAACAAATCCCGATTTAGAAGGACAATGCAGGGAATCCAGAGAATTTCATATGGACGCAAATTGTGTGTTAATTTGTCAATGTAAGGGAGCGAGGTATGCTGTAAAGAGGAATAATGCATCAGAAAAGAGATACTCGGAACCCATAAGAAAATCCTATCGTTTCCGTAGAAACATATCTCGATTTAGAAGGACAATGCGGGGAATCCAGAGTATTTCATATGGACGCAAATTGTGTGTTAATTGGTCAATGTGAGGGAGCGAGGGATGCAGTAAAGGAGGAATAATGAATCGGAAAAGAGATACTTGGAACCCCAAAGAAAATCCTCTCATTTCCGTAGAAACGTATCTCGATTTAGAATGACAATGCAGGGTTTCCAGAGTATTTCATATGGACGCAAATTGTGTGTTGATTCGTGAATATGAGGGAGCGAGGGATGCAGTAAAGGAGGAATAATGCATCGTAAAAGAGATACTCGGAACCCAAAAGAAAATCCTATCGTTTCCGTAGAAACGTATCTCGTTTTAGAAAGATAATGCAGGGAACCCAGAGTATTTCATATGGTCGCAAATTGTGTGTTAATTCGTCAATGTGAGGGAGCGAGGGATGCAGTAAAGGAGGAATAATGCATCAGAAAAGAGATACTCGGAACCCCAAAAAAAATCCTATCGTTTCCGTAGAAACAAATCCCGATTTAGAAGGACAATGCAGGGAACCATGAGTATTTCATATGGACGCAATGTGTATGTTACTTCGTTAATGTGAGGGAGCGAGGGATGCAGTAAAGGAGGAATAATGCATCGGAAAAGAGATACTCGGAACCCCAAAGAAAATCCTATCGTTTCCATAAAAACGTACCTCGATTTAGAAGGACAATGCAGGGAATCAAGAGTATTTCATATGGACGCAAATTGTGTATTAATTCGTCAATGTGAGGGAGCGAGGGATGCAGTAAAGGAGGATTAATGCATCGGAAAAGAGATACTCGGAACCCCAAAGAAAATCCTATCGTTTCCGTAGAAACGTATCTCGATTTAGAAGGACAATGCAGGGAATCCAGAGTATTTCATATGGACGCAAATTGTGTGTTAATTCGTCAATGTGAGGGAGCGAGGGATGCAGTAAAGGAGGAATAATGCATCGGAAAAGAGATACTCGGAACCCCAAAGAAAATCCTCTCGTTTCCGTAGAAACGTATCTCGATTTAGAAGGATAATGCAGGGAACCTAGAGTATTTCATATGGACGCAATTTGTGTGTTAATTCGGCAATGTGAGGGAGCGAGGGATGCAGTAAAGGAGGAATAATGCATCGGAAAAGAGATACTCGGAACCCCAAAGAAAATCCTGTCGTTTCCGTAGAAACGAATCCCGATTTAGAAGGACAATGCAGGGAGTCCAGAGTATTTCATATGGACGCAAATTGTGTGTTAATTCGTCAATGTGAGGGAGCGAGGGATGCAGTAAAGGACGAATAATGCATCGGAAAAGAGATACTCGGAACCCCAAAAAAATCCTATCGTTTCCGTAGAAACGTATCTCGATTTAGAAGGACAATGCAGGGAATCCAGAGTATTTCATATGGACTCAAATTGTGTGTTAATTCGTCAATGTGAGTTAGCGAGGAATGCAGTAAAGGAGGAATAATGCATCGGAAAAGAGATACTCGGAACCCCAAAGAAAATCCTATCGTTTCCGTAGAAACGTATCTCAATTTAGAAGGACAATCCAGGGAATCCTGAGTATTTCATATGGACGCAAATTGTGTGTTAATTCGTCAATGTGAGGGAGCGAGGGATGCAGTAAAGGAGGAATAATGCATCGGAAAAGAGATACTCTTAACCCCAAAGAAAATCCTATCTTACCCGTAGAAACGAATCCCGATTTAGAAGGACAATGCAGGGAATCCAGAGAATTTCATATGGACGCAAATTGTGTGTTAATTTGTCAGTGTAAGGGAGCGAGGTATGCAGTAAAGGAGGAATAATGCATCAGTAAAGAGATACTCGGAACCCATAAGAAAATCCTATCGTTTCCGTAGAAACATATCTCGATTTAGAAGGACAATGCGGGGAATCCAGAGTATTTCATATGGACGCAAATTGTGTGTTAATTGGTCAATGTGAGGCAGCGAGGGATGCAGTAAAGGAGGAATAATGAATCGGAAAAGAGATACTTGGAACCCCAAAGAAAATGCTATCGATTCCGTAGAAACGTATCTCGATTTAGAAGGACAATGCAGGGAATCCAGAGTATTTCATATGGACGCAAATTGTGTGTTAATTCGTCAATGTGAGGGAGCGAGGGATGCAGAAAAGGAGGAATAATGCATCGGAAAAGAGATACGCGGAACCCCAAAGAAAATCCTATCGTTTCCGTAGAAACGAATCCCGATTTAGAAGGATAATGCAGGGTACCCAGAGTATTTCATATGGACGCAATTTGTGTGTTAATTCTTCAATGTGAGGGAGCGAGGGATGCAGTAAAGGAGGAATAATGCATCGGAAAAGAGATACTCGGAACCCCAAAGAAAATCCTATCGTCCGTAGAAACGTATCTCGATTTACAAGGACAATGCAGGGAATCCAGAGTATTTCATATGGACGCAAATTGTGTGTTAATTCGTCAATGTGAGGGAGCGAGGGATGCAGTAAAGGGGGAATAATGCATCGGAAAGGAGATACTCGGAACCCCAAGGAAAATCCTTCCATTTCCGTAGAAACGTATCTCGATTTAGAAGGACAATGCAGGGAATCCAGAGTATTTCACATTGGCGCAAATTGTGTGTTAATTCTTCAATGTGAGGGAGCGAGGGATGCAGTAAAGGAGGAACAATGCATCGGAAAAGAGATACTCGGATCCCCAAAGAAAATCCTATCGTTTCCGTAGAAACGTATCTCGATTTAGAAGGACAATGCAGGGAATCCAGAGTATTTCATATGGACACAAATTGTGTGTTAATTCGTCAATGTGAGGGAGCGAGGAATGCAGTAAAGGAGGAATAATGCATCGGAAAAGAGATACTCTTAACCCCAAAGAAAATCCTATCTTACCCGTAGAAACAAATCCCGATTTAGAAGGACAATGCAGGGAATCCAGAGAATTTCATATGGACGCAAATTGTGTGTTACTTTGTCAATGTAAGGGAGCGAGGTATGCTGTAAAGAGGAATAATGCATCAGAAAAGAGATACTCGGAACCCATAAGAAAATCCTATCGTTTCCGTAGAAACATATCTCGATTTAGAAGGACAATGCGGGGAATCCAGAGTATTTCATATGGACGCAAATTGTGTGTTAATTGGTCAATGTGAGGGAGCGAGGGATGCACTAAAGGAGGAATAATGTATCGGAAAAGAGATACTTGGAACCCCAAAGAAAATCCTCTCATTTCCGTAGAAACGTATCTCGATTTAGAAGGACAATGCAGGGTTTCCAGAGTATTTCATATGGACGCAAATTGTGTGTTAATTCGTGAATATGAGGGAGCGAGGGATGCAGTAAAGGAGGAATAATGCATCGTAAAAGAGATACTCGGAACCCAAAAGAAAATCCTATCGTTTCCGTAGAAACGTATCTCGTTTTAGAAAGATAATGCAGGGAATCCAGAGTATTTCATATGGTCGCAAATTGTGTGTTAATTCGTCAATGTGAGGGAGCGAGGGATGCAGTAAAGGAGGAATAATGCATCAGAAAAGAGATACTCGGAACCCCAAAAAAAATCCTATCGTTTCCGTAGAAACAAATCCCGATTTAGAAGGACAATGCAGGGAACCAAGAGTATTTCATATGGACGCAATGTGTGTGTTACTTCGTTAATGTGAGGGAGCGAGGGATGCAGTAAAGGAGGAATAATGCATCGGAAAAGAGATACTCGGAACCCCAAAGAAAATCCTATCGTTTCCATAAAAACGTACCTCGATTTAGAAGGACAATGCAGGGAATCAAGAGTATTTCATATGGACGCAAATTGTGTATTAATTCGTCAATGTGAGGGAGCGAGGGATGCAGTAAAGGAGGATTAATGCATCGGAAAAGAGATACTCGGAACCCCAAAGAAAATCCTATCGTTTCCGTAGAAACGTATCTCGATTTAGAAGGACAATGCAGGGAATCCAGAGTATTTCATATGGACGCAAATTGTGTGTTAATTCGTCAATGTGAGGGAGCGAGGGATGCAGTAAAGGAGGAATAATGCATCGGAAAAGAGATACTCGGAACCCCAAAGAAAATCCTCTCGTTTCCGTAGAAACGTATCTCAATTTAGAAGGACAATCCAGGGAATCCTGAGTATTTCATATGGACGCAAATTGTGTGTTAATTCGTCAATGTGAGGGAGCGAGGGATGCAGTAAAGGAGGAATAATGCATCGGAAAAGAGATACTTGGAGCCCCAAAGAAAAACCTATCGTTTCCGTAGAAACGTATCTCGATTTAGGAGGACAATGCAGGGAATCCAGAGTATTTCATATGGACGCAAATTGTGTGTTAATTCGTCAATGTGAGGGAGCGAGGGATGCAGTAAAGGAGGAATAATGCATCTGAAAAGAGATACTCGGAACCCCAAAGAAAATCCTATCGTTTCCGTAGACACGTATCTCGATTTAGAAGGACAATGCAGGGAATCCAGAGTATATCATATGGACGCAAATTGTGTGTTAATTCGTCAATGTGAGGGAGTTAGGGATGCAGTAAAGGAGGAATAATGCATCGGAAAAGAGATACTCGGAACCCCAAAGAAAATCCTATCGTCCGTAGAAACGTATCTCGATTTACAAGGACAATGCAGGGAATCCAGAGTATTTCATATGGACGCAAATTGTGTGTTAATTCGTCAATGTGAGGGAGCGAGGGATGCAGTAAAGGGGGAATAATGCATCGGAAAGGAGATACTCGGAACCCCAAGGAAAATCCTTCCATTTCCGTAGAAACGTATCTCGATTTAGAAGGACAATGCAGGGAATCCAGAGTATTTCACATTGACGCAAATTGTGTGTTAATTCTTCAATGTGAGGGAGCGAGGGATGCAGTAAAGGAGGAATAATGCATCGGAAAAGAGATACTCGGATCCCCAAAGAAAATCCTATCGTTTCCGTAGAAACGTATCTCGATTTAGAAGGAC
Source organism: Schistocerca nitens (assembly GCF_023898315.1). NCBI lineage: Eukaryota > Metazoa > Arthropoda > Insecta > Orthoptera > Acrididae > Schistocerca > Schistocerca nitens. The sequence continues at coordinate 1,282,097,480 of NC_064614.1, read as the reverse complement.
AATGCAGGGAATCCAGAGTATTTCATATGGACACAAATTGTGTGTTAATTCGTCAATGTGAGGGAGCGAGGAATGCAGTAAAGGAGGAATAATGCATCGGAAAAGAGATACTCTTAACCCCAAAGAAAATCCTATCTTACCCGTAGAAACAAATCCCGATTTAGAAGGACAATGCAGGGAATCCAGAGAATTTCATATGGACGCAAATTGTGTGTTAATTTGTCAATGTAAGGGAGCGAGGTATGCTGTAAAGAGGAATAATGCATCAGAAAAGAGATACTCGGAACCCATAAGAAAATCCTATCGTTTCCGTAGAAACATATCTCGATTTAGAAGGACAATGCGGGGAATCCAGAGTATTTCATATGGACGCAAATTGTGTGTTAATTGGTCAATGTGAGGGAGCGAGGGATGCAGTAAAGGAGGAATAATGAATCGGAAAAGAGATACTTGGAACCCCAAAGAAAATCCTCTCATTTCCGTAGAAACGTATCTCGATTTAGAATGACAATGCAGGGTTTCCAGAGTATTTCATATGGACGCAAATTGTGTGTTGATTCGTGAATATGAGGGAGCGAGGGATGCAGTAAAGGAGGAATAATGCATCGTAAAAGAGATACTCGGAACCCAAAAGAAAATCCTATCGTTTCCGTAGAAACGTATCTCGTTTTAGAAAGATAATGCAGGGAACCCAGAGTATTTCATATGGTCGCAAATTGTGTGTTAATTCGTCAATGTGAGGGAGCGAGGGATGCAGTAAAGGAGGAATAATGCATCAGAAAAGAGATACTCGGAACCCCAAAAAAAATCCTATCGTTTCCGTAGAAACAAATCCCGATTTAGAAGGACAATGCAGGGAACCATGAGTATTTCATATGGACGCAATGTGTATGTTACTTCGTTAATGTGAGGGAGCGAGGGATGCAGTAAAGGAGGAATAATGCATCGGAAAAGAGATACTCGGAACCCCAAAGAAAATCCTATCGTTTCCATAAAAACGTACCTCGATTTAGAAGGACAATGCAGGGAATCAAGAGTATTTCATATGGACGCAAATTGTGTATTAATTCGTCAATGTGAGGGAGCGAGGGATGCAGTAAAGGAGGATTAATGCATCGGAAAAGAGATACTCGGAACCCCAAAGAAAATCCTATCGTTTCCGTAGAAACGTATCTCGATTTAGAAGGACAATGCAGGGAATCCAGAGTATTTCATATGGACGCAAATTGTGTGTTAATTCGTCAATGTGAGGGAGCGAGGGATGCAGTAAAGGAGGAATAATGCATCGGAAAAGAGATACTCGGAACCCCAAAGAAAATCCTCTCGTTTCCGTAGAAACGTATCTCGATTTAGAAGGATAATGCAGGGAACCTAGAGTATTTCATATGGACGCAATTTGTGTGTTAATTCGGCAATGTGAGGGAGCGAGGGATGCAGTAAAGGAGGAATAATGCATCGGAAAAGAGATACTCGGAACCCCAAAGAAAATCCTGTCGTTTCCGTAGAAACGAATCCCGATTTAGAAGGACAATGCAGGGAGTCCAGAGTATTTCATATGGACGCAAATTGTGTGTTAATTCGTCAATGTGAGGGAGCGAGGGATGCAGTAAAGGACGAATAATGCATCGGAAAAGAGATACTCGGAACCCCAAAAAAATCCTATCGTTTCCGTAGAAACGTATCTCGATTTAGAAGGACAATGCAGGGAATCCAGAGTATTTCATATGGACTCAAATTGTGTGTTAATTCGTCAATGTGAGTTAGCGAGGAATGCAGTAAAGGAGGAATAATGCATCGGAAAAGAGATACTCGGAACCCCAAAGAAAATCCTATCGTTTCCGTAGAAACGTATCTCAATTTAGAAGGACAATCCAGGGAATCCTGAGTATTTCATATGGACGCAAATTGTGTGTTAATTCGTCAATGTGAGGGAGCGAGGGATGCAGTAAAGGAGGAATAATGCATCGGAAAAGAGATACTCTTAACCCCAAAGAAAATCCTATCTTACCCGTAGAAACGAATCCCGATTTAGAAGGACAATGCAGGGAATCCAGAGAATTTCATATGGACGCAAATTGTGTGTTAATTTGTCAGTGTAAGGGAGCGAGGTATGCAGTAAAGGAGGAATAATGCATCAGTAAAGAGATACTCGGAACCCATAAGAAAATCCTATCGTTTCCGTAGAAACATATCTCGATTTAGAAGGACAATGCGGGGAATCCAGAGTATTTCATATGGACGCAAATTGTGTGTTAATTGGTCAATGTGAGGCAGCGAGGGATGCAGTAAAGGAGGAATAATGAATCGGAAAAGAGATACTTGGAACCCCAAAGAAAATGCTATCGATTCCGTAGAAACGTATCTCGATTTAGAAGGACAATGCAGGGAATCCAGAGTATTTCATATGGACGCAAATTGTGTGTTAATTCGTCAATGTGAGGGAGCGAGGGATGCAGAAAAGGAGGAATAATGCATCGGAAAAGAGATACGCGGAACCCCAAAGAAAATCCTATCGTTTCCGTAGAAACGAATCCCGATTTAGAAGGATAATGCAGGGTACCCAGAGTATTTCATATGGACGCAATTTGTGTGTTAATTCTTCAATGTGAGGGAGCGAGGGATGCAGTAAAGGAGGAATAATGCATCGGAAAAGAGATACTCGGAACCCCAAAGAAAATCCTATCGTTTCCATAGAAACGTATCTCGATTTAGAAGGACAATGCAGGGAATCCAGAGTATTTCGTATGGACGCAAATTGTGTGTTAATTCGTCAATGTGAGGGAGCGAGGGATGCAGTAAAGGAGGAATAATGCATCGGAAAAGAGATACTCGGAACCCCAAAGAAAATCCTATCGTTTCCGTAGAAACGTATCTTGATTTAGAAGGACAATGCAGGGAAACCAGAGTATTTCATATGGACGCAAATTGTGTGTTAATTCGTCAATGTGAGGGAGCGAGGGATGCAGTAAAGGAGGAATAATGCATCGGAAAAGAGATACTCTTAACCCCAAAGGAAATCCTATCTTACCCGTAGAAACGAATCCCGATTTAGAAGGACAATGCAGGGAATCCAGAGAATTTCATATGGACGCAAATTGTGTGTTAATTTGTCAGTGTAAGGGAGCGAGGTATGCAGTAAAGGAGGAATAATGCATCAGTAAAGAGATACTCGGAACCCATAAGAAAATCCTATCGTTTCCGTAGAAACATATCTCGATTTAGAAGGACAATGCGGGGAATCCAGAGTATTTCATATGGACGCAAATTGTGTGTTAATTGGTCAATGTGAGGCAGCGAGGGATGCAGTAAAGGAGGAATAATGAATCGGAAAAGAGATACTTGGAACCCCAAAGAAAATCCTATCGATTCCGTAGAAACGTATCTCGATTTAGAAGGACAATGCAGGGAATCCAGAGTATTTCATATGGACGCAAATTGTGTGTTAATTCGTCAATGTGAGGGAGCGAGGGATGCAGAAAAGGAGGAATAATGCATCGGAAAAGAGATACGCGGAACCCCAAAGAAAATCCTATCGTTTCCGTAGAAACGAATCCCGATTTAGAAGGATAATGCAGGGTACCCAGAGTATTTCATATGGACGCAATTTGTGTGTTAATTCTTCAATGTGAGGGAGCGAGGGATGCAGTAAAGGAGGAATAATGCATCGGAAAAGAGATACTCGGAACCCCAAAGAAAATCCTATCGTTTCCATAGAAACGTATCTCGATTTAGAAGGACAATGCAGGGAATCCAGAGTATTTCGTATGGACGCAAATTGTGTGTTAATTCGTCAATGTGAGGGAGCGAGGGATGCAGTAAAGGAGGAATAATGCATCGGAAAAGAGATACTCGGAACCCCAAAGAAAATCCTATCGTTTCCGTAGAAACGTATCTTGATTTAGAAGGACAATGCAGGGAAACCAGAGTATTTCATATGGACGCAAATTGTGTGTTAATTCGTCAATGTGAGGGAGCGAGGGATGCAGTAAAGGAGGAATAATGCATCGGAAAAGAGATACTCGGAACCCCAAAGAAAATCCTCTCGTTTCCGTAGAAACGTATCTCGATCTAGAAGGACAATGCAGGGAATCCAGAGTATTTCATATGGACGCAAATTGTGTGTTAATTCGTCAATGTGAGGGAGCGAGGTATGCAGTGAAGGAGGAATAATGCATCGGAAAAGAGATACTCGGAACCCCAAAGAAAATCCTCTCGTTTCCGTAGAAACGTATCTCGATTTAGAAGGATAATGCAGGGAACCCAGAGTATTTCATATGGACGCAATTTGTGTGTTAATTCGGCAATGTGAGGGAGCGAGGGATGCAGTAAAGGAGGAATAATGCATCGGAAAAGAGATACTCGGAACCCCAAAGAAAATCCTGTCGTTTCCGTAGAAACGAATCCCGATTTAGAAGGACAATGCAGGGAATCCAGAGTATTTCATATGGACGCAAATTGTGTGTTAATTCGTCAATGTGAGGGAGCGAGGGATGCAGTAAAGGAGGAATAATGCATCGGAAAAGAGATACTCGGAACCCCAAAGAAAATCCTATCGTTTCCGTAGAAACGTATCTCGATTTAGAAGGACAATGCAGGGAATCCAGAGTATTTCATATGGACGCAAATTGTGTGTTAATTCGTCAATGTGAGTTAGCGAGGGATGCAGTAAAGGAGGAATAATGCATCGGAAAAGAGATACTCGGAACCCCAAAGAAAATCCTATCGTTTCCGTAGAAACGTATCTCAATTTAGAAGGACAATCCAGGGAATCCTGAGTATTTCATATGGACGCAAATTGTGTGTTAATTCGTCAATGTGAGGGAGCGAGGGATGCAGTAAAGGAGGAATAATGCATCGGAAAAGAGATACTCTTAACCCCAAAGAAAATCCTATCTTACCCGTAGAAACGAATCCCGATTTAGAAGGACAATGCAGGGAATCCAGAGAATTTCATATGGACGCAAATTGTGTGTTAATTTGTCAATGTAAGGGAGCGAGGTATGCAGTAAAGGAGGAATAATGCATCAGTAAAGAGATACTCGGAACCCATAAGAAAATCCTATCGTTTCCGTAGAAACATATCTCGATTTAGAAGGACAATGCGGGGAATCCAGAGTATTTCATATGGACGCAAATTGTGTGTTAATTGGTCAATGTGAGGGAGCGAGGGATGCAGTAAAGGAGGAATAATGAATCGGAAAAGAGATACTTGGAACCCCAAAGAAAATCCTATCGATTCCGTAGAAACGTATCTCGATTTAGAAGGACAATGCAGGGAATCCAGAGTATTTCATATGGACGCAAATTGTGTGTTAATTCGTCAATGTGAGGGAGCGAGGGATGCAGAAAAGGAGGAATAATGCATCGGAAAAGAGATACGCGGAACCCCAAAGAAAATCCTATCGTTTCCGTAGAAACGAATCCCGATTTAGAAGGATAATGCAGGGTACCCAGAGTATTTCATATGGACGCAATTTGTGTGTTAATTCTTCAATGTGAGGGAGCGAGGGATGCAGTAAAGGAGGAATAATGCATCGGAAAAGAGATACTCGGAACCCCAAAGAAAATCCTATCGTTTCCATAGAAACGTATCTCGATTTAGAAGGACAATGCAGGGAATCCAGAGTATTTCGTATGGACGCAAATTGTGTGTTAATTCGTCAATGTGAGGGAGCGAGGGATGCAGTAAAGGAGGAATAATGCATCGGAAAAGAGATACTCGGAACCCCAAAGAAAATCCTATCGTTTCCGTAGAAACGTATCTTGATTTAGAAGGACAATGCAGGGAAACCAGAGTATTTCATATGGACGCAAATTGTGTGTTAATTCGTCAATGTGAGGGAGCGAGGGATGCAGTAAAGGAGGAATAATGCATCGGAAAAGAGATACTCGGAACCCCAAAGAAAATCCTCTCGTTTCCGTAGAAACGTATCTCGATCTAGAAGGACAATGCAGGGAATCCAGAGTATTTCATATGGACGCAAATTGTGTGTTAATTCGTCAATGTGAGGGAGCGAGGAATGCGGTGAAGGAGGAATAATGCATCGGAAAAGAGATACTCGGAACCCCAAAGAAAATCCTATCGTTTCCGTAGAAACGTATCTCGATTTAGAAGGACAATGCAGGGAATCCAGAGTATTTCATATGGACGCAAATTGTGTGTTAATTCGTTAATGTGAGGGAGCGAGGGATGCAGTAAAGGAGGAATAATGCATCGGAAAAGAGATACTCGGAACCCCAAAGAAAATCCTATCGTTTCCGTACAAACGTATCTCGATTTAGGACAATGCAGGGAATCAAGAGTATTCCATATGGACGCAAATTGTGTGTTAATTCGTCAATGTGAGGGAGCGAGGGATGCAGTAAAGGACGAATAATGCATCGGAAAAGAGATACTCGGAACCCCAAAAGAATCCTATCGTTTCCGTAGAAACGTATCTCGATTTAGAAGGACAATGCAGGGAATCCAGAGTATTTCATATGGACGCAAATTGTGTGTTAATTCGTCAATGTGAGTTAGCGAGGGATGCAGTAAAGGATGAATAATGCATCGGAAAAGAGATACTCGGAACCCCAAAGAAAATCCTATCGTTTCCGTAGAAACGTATCTCGATTTAGAAGGACAATGCAGGGAATCCAGAGTATTTCATATGGACGCAAATTGTGTGTTAATTCGTGAATATGAGGGAGCGAGGGATGCAGTAAAGGAGGAATAATGCATCGGAAAAGAGATACTCGGAACCCAAAAGAAAATCCTATCGTTTCCGTAGAAACGTATCTCGTTTTAGAAAGATAATGCAAGGAACCCAGAGTATTTCATATGGTCGCAAATTGTGTGTTAATTCGTCAATGTGAGGGAGCGAGGGATGCAGTAAAGGAGGAATAATGCATCGGAAAAGAGATACTCGGAACCCCAAAAAAAATCCTATCGTTTCCGTAGAATCGAATCCCGATTTAGAAGGACAATGCAGGGAACCCAGAGTATTTCATATGGACGCAATGTGTGTGTTACTTCGTTAATGTGAGGGAGCGAGGGATGCAGTAAAGGAGGAATAATGCATCGGAAAAGAGATACTTGGAACCCAAAGAAAATCCTATCGTTTCCATAAAAACGTACCTCGATTTAGAAGGACAATGCAGGGAATCAAGAGTATTTCATATGGACGCAAATTGTGTATTAATTCGTCAATGTGAGGGAGCGAGGGATGCAGTAAAGGAGGATTAATGCATCGGAAAAGAGATACTCGGAACCCCAAAGAAAATCCTATCGTTTCCGTAGAAACGTATCTCGATTTAGAAGGACAATGCAGGGAATCCAGATTATTTCATATGGACGCAAATTGTGTGTTAATTCGTCAATGTGAGGGAGCGAGGGATGCAGTAAAGGAGGAATAATGCATCGGAAAACAGATACTCGGAACCCCAAAGAAAATCCTCTCGTTTCCGTAGAAAAGTATCTCGATTTAGAAGGATAATGCAGGGAACCCAGAGTATTTCATATGGACGCAATTTGTGTGTTAATTCGGCAATGTGAGGGAGCGAGGTATGCAGTAAAGGAGGAATAATGCATCGGAAAAGAGATACTCGGAACCCCAAAGAAAATCCTGTCGTTCCCGTAGAAACGAATCCCGATTTAGAAGGACAATGCAGGGAATCCAGAGTATTTCATATGGACGCAAATTGTGTGTTAATTCGTCAATGTGAGGGAGCGAGCGATGCAGTAAAGGACGAATAATGCATCGGAAAAGAGATACTCGCAACCCCAAAAGAATCCTATCGTTTCCGTAGAAACGTATCTCGATTTAGAAGGACAATGCAGGGAATCCAGAGTATTTCATATGGACGCAAATTGTGTGTTAATTCGTCAATGTGAGTTAGCGAGGGATGCAGTAAAGGAGGAATAATGCATCGGAAAAGAGATACTCGGAACCCCAAAGAAAATCCTATCGTTTCCGTAGAAACGTATCTCAATTTAGAAGGACAATCCAGGGAATCCTGAGTATTTCATATGGACGCAAATTGTGTGTTAATTCGTCAATGTGAGGGAGCGAGGGATGCAGTAAAGGAGGAATAATGCATCGGAAAAGAGATACTTGGAACCCCAAAGTAAATCCTATCGTTTCCGTAGAAACGTATCTCGATTTAGGAGGACAATGCAGGGAATCCAGAGTATTTCATATGGACACAAATTGTGTGTTAATTCGTCAATGTGAGGGAGCGAGGAATGCAGTAAAGGAGGAATAATGCATCGGAAAAGAGATACTCTTAACCCCAAAGAAAATCCTATCTTACCCGTAGAAACGAATCCCGATTTAGAAGGACAATGCAGGGAATCCAGAGAATTTCATATGGACGCAAATTGTGTGTTAATTTGTCAATGTAAGGGAGCGAGGTATGCAGTAAAGGAGGAATAATGCATCAGAAAAGAGATACTCGGAACCCATAAGAAAATCCTATCGTTTCCGTAGAAACATATCTCGATTTAGAAGGACAATGCGGGGAATCCAGAGTATTTCATATGGACGCAAATTGTGTGTTAATTGGTCAATGTGAGGGAGCGAGGGATGCAGTAAAGGAGGAATAATGTATCGGAAAACAGATACTTGGAACCCCAAAGAAAATCCTCTCATTTCCGTAGAAACGTATCTCGATTTTTAAGGACAATGCAGGGAATCCAGAGTATTTCATATGGACGCAAATTGTGTGTTAATTCGTGAATATGAGGGAGCGAGGGATGCAGTAAAGGAGGAATAATGCATCGGAAAAGAGATACTCGGAACCCAAAAGAAAATCCTATCGTTTCCGCAGAAACGTATCTGGTTTTAGAAAGATAATGCAGGGAACCCAGAGTATTTCATATGGTCGCAAATTGTGTGTTAATTCGTCAATGTGAGGGAGCGAGGGATGCAGTAAAGGAGGAATAATGCATCGGAAAAGAGATACTCGGAACCCCAAAAAAAATCCTATCGTTTCCGTAGAAACGAATCCCGATTTAGAAGGACAATGCAGGGAACCCAGAGTATTTCATATGGACGCAATGTGTGTGTTACTTCGTTAATGTGAGGGAGCGAGGGATGCAGTAAAGGAGGAATAATGCATCGGAAAAGAGATACTCGGAACCATAAAGAAAATCCTATCGTTTCCATAAAAACGTAACTCGATTTAGAAGGACAATGCAGGGAATCAAGAGTATTTCATATGGACGCAAATTGTGTATTAATTCGTCAATGTGAGGGAGCGAGGGATGCAGTAAAGGAGGATTAATGCATCGGAAAAGAGATACTCGGAACCCCAAAGAAAATCCTATCGTTTCCGTAGAAACGTATCTCGATTTAGAAGGACAATGCAGGGAACCCAGAGTATTTCATATGGACGCAAATTGTGTGTTAATTCGTCAATGTGAGGGAGCGAGGGATGCAGTAAAGGAGGAATAAAGCATCGGAAAAGAGATACTCGGAACCCCAAAAAAAATCCTATCATTTCCGTAGAAACGAATCCCGATTTAGAAGGACAATGCAGGGAACCCAGAGTATTTCATATGGACGCCATGTGTGTGTTACTTCGTTAATGTGAGGGAGCGAGGGATGCAGTAAAGGAGGAATAATGCATCGGAAAAGAGATACTCGGAACCCCAAAGAAAATCCTATCGTTTCCATAAAAACGTACCTCGATTTAGAAGGACAATGCAGGGAATCAAGAGTATTTCATATGGACGCAAATTGTGTATTAATTCGTCAATGTGAGGGAGCGAGGGATGCAGTAAAGGAGGAATAATGCATCGGAAAAGAGATACTCGGAACCCCAAAGAAAATCCTATCGTTTCCGTACAAACGTATCTCGATTTAGAAGGACAATGCAGGGAATCCAGAGTATTTCATATGGACGCAAATTGTGTGTTAATTTGTCAATGTAAGGGAGCGAGGTATGCAGTAAAGGAGGAATAATGCATCAGAAAAGAGATACTCGGAACCCATAAGAAAATCCTATCGTTTCCGTAGAAACATATCTCGATTTAGAAGGACAATGCGGGGAATCCAGAGTATTTCATATGGACGCAAATTGTGTGTTAATTGGTCAATGTGAGGGAGCGAGGGATGCAGTAAAGGAGGAATAATGTATCGGAAAACAGATACTTGGAACCCCAAAGAAAATCCTCTCATTTCCGTAGAAACGTATCTCGATTTTTAAGGACAATGCAGGGAATCCAGAGTATTTCATATGGACGCAAATTGTGTGTTAATTCGTGAATATGAGGGAGCGAGGGATGCAGTAAAGGAGGAATAATGCATCGGAAAAGAGATACTCGGAACCCAAAAGAAAATCCTATCGTTTCCGCAGAAACGTATCTCGTTTTAGAAAGATAATGCAGGGAATCCAGAGTATTTCATATGGTCGCAAATTGTGTGTTAATTCGTCAATGTGAGGGAGCGAGGGATGCAGTAAAGGAGGAATAATGCATCGGAAAAGAGATACTCGGAACCCCAAAAAAAATCCTATCGTTTCCGTAGAAACGAATCCCGATTTAGAAGGACAATGCAGGGAACCCAGAGTATTTCATATGGACGCAATGTGTGTGTTACTTCGTTAATGTGAGGGAGCGAGGGATGCAGTAAAGGAGGAATAATGCATCGGAAAAGAGATACTCGGAACCATAAAGAAAATCCTATCGTTTCCATAAAAACGTAACTCGATTTAGAAGGACAATGCAGGGAATCAAGAGTATTTCATATGGACGCAAATTGTGTATTAATTCGTCAATGTGAGGGAGCGAGGGATGCAGTAAAGGAGGATTAATGCATCGGAAAAGAGATACTCGGAACCCCAAAGAAAATCCTATCGTTTCCGTAGAAACGTATCTCGATTTAGAAGGACAATGCAGGGAACCCAGAGTATTTCATATGGACGCAAATTGTGTGTTAATTCGTCAATGTGAGGGAGCGAGGGATGCAGTAAAGGAGGAATAAAGCATCGGAAAAGAGATACTCGGAACCCCAAAAAAAATCCTATCATTTCCGTAGAAACGAATCCCGATTTAGAAGGACAATGCAGGGAACCCAGAGTATTTCATATGGACGCCATGTGTGTGTTACTTCGTTAATGTGAGGGAGCGAGGGATGCAGTAAAGGAGGAATAATGCATCGGAAAAGAGATACTCGGAACCCCAAAGAAAATCCTATCGTTTCCATAAAAACGTACCTCGATTTAGAAGGACAATGCAGGGAATCAAGAGTATTTCATATGGACGCAAATTGTGTATTAATTCGTCAATGTGAGGGAGCGAGGGATGCAGTAAAGGAGGATTAATGCATCGGAAAAGAGATACTCGGAACCCCAAAGAAAATCCTATCGTTTCCGTAGAAACGTATCTCGATTTAGAAGGACAATGCAGGGAATCCAGAGTATGTCATATGGACGCAAATTGTGTGTTAATTCGTCAATGTGAGGGAGCGAGGGATGCAGTAAAGGAGGAATAATGCATCGGAAAAGAGATACTCGGAACCCCAAAGAAAATCCTCTCGTTTCCGTAGAAACGTATCTCGATTTAGAAGGAAAATGCAGGGAACCCAGAGTATTTCATATGGACGCAATTTGTGTGTTAATTCGGCAATGTGAGGGAGCGAGGGATGCAGTAAAGGAGGAATAATGCATCGGAAAAGAGATACTCGGAACCCCAAAGAAAATCCTGTCGTTTCCGTAGAAACGAATCCCGATTTAGAAGGACAATGCAGGGAATCCAGAGTATTTCATATGGACGCAAATTGTGTGTTAATTCGTCAATGTGAGGGAGCGAGGGATGCAGTAAAGGACGAATAATGCATCGGAAAAGAGATACTCGGAACCCCAAAAAAATCCTATCGTTTCCGTAGAAACGTATCTCGATTTAGAAGGACAATGCAGGGAATCCAGAGTATTTCATATGGACGCAAATTGTGTGTTAATTCGTCAATGTGAGTTAGCGCGGGATGCAGTAAAGGAGGGATAATGCATCGGAAAAGAGATACTCGGAACCCCAAAGAAAATCCTATCGTTTCCGTAGAAACGTATCTCAATTTAGAAGGACAATCCAGGGAATCCTGAGTATTTCATATGGACGCAAATTGTGTGTTAATTCGTCAATGTGAGGGAGCGAGGGATGCAGTAAAGGAGGAATAATGCATCGGAAAAGACATACTCTTAACCCCAAAGAAAATCCTATTTTACCCGTAGAAACGAATCCCGATTTAGAAGGACAATGCAGGGAATCCAGATAATTTCATATGGACGCAAATTGTGTGTTAATTTGTGTAATGTAAGGGAGCGAGGTATGCAGTAAAGGAGGAATAATGCATCAGTAAAGAGATACTCGGAACCCATAAGAAAATCCTATCGTTTCCGTAGAAACATATCTCGATTTAGAAGGACAATGCGGGGAATCCAGAGTATTTCATATGGACGCAAATTGTGTGTTAATTGGTCAATGTGAGGGAGCGAGGGATGCAGTAAAGGAGGAATAATGTATCGAAAAAGAGATACTTGGAACCCCAAAGAAAATCCTCTCATTTCCGTAGAAACGTATCTTGATTTAGAAGGACAATGCAGGGAATCCAGAGTATTTCATATGGACGCAAATTGTGTGTTAATTCGTGAATATGAGGGAGCGAGGGATGCAGTAAAGGAGGAATAATGCATCGGAAAAGAGATACTCGGAACCCAAAAGAAAATCCTATCGTTTCCGTAGAAACGTATCTCGTTTTAGAAAGATAATGCAGGGAACCCAGAGTATTTCATATGGTCGCAAATTGTGTGTTAATTCGTCAATGTGAGGGAGCGAGGGATGCAGTAAAGGAGGAATAATGCATCGGAAAAGAGATACTCGGAACCCCAAAAAAAATCCTATCGTTTCCGTAGAAACGAATCCCGATTTAGAAGGACAATGCAGGGAATCCAGAGTATTTCATATGGACGCAAATTGTGTGTTAATTCGTCAATGTGAGGGAGCGAGGGATGCAGTAAAGGACGAATAATGCATCGGAAAAGAGATACTCGGAACCCCAAAGAAAATCCTATCGTTTCCATAAAAACGTACCTCGATTTAGAAGGACAATGCAGGGAATCAAGAGTATTTCATATGGACGCAAATTGTGTATTAATTCGTCAATGTGAGGGAGCGAGGGATGCAGTAAAGGAGGATTAATGCATCGGAAAAGAGGTACTCGGAACCCCAAAGAAAATCCTATCGTTTCCGTAGAAACGTATCTCGATTTAGAAGGACAATGCTGGGAATCCAGAGTATTTCATATGGATGCAAATTGTGTGTTAATTCGTCAATGTGAGGGAGTGAGGGATGCAGTAAAGGAGGAATATTGCATCGGAAACAGATACTCGGAACCCCAAAGAAAATCCTCTCGTTTCCGTAGAAACGTATCTCGATTTAGAAGGATAATGCAGGGAACCCAGAGTATTTCATATGGACGCAATTTGTGTGTTAATTCGGCAATGTGAGGGAGCGAGGGTTGCAGTAAAGGAGGAATAATGCATCGGAAAAGAGATACTCGGAACCCCAAAGAAAATCCTGTCGTTCCCGTAGAAACGAATCCCGATTTAGAAGGACAATGCAGGGAGTCCAGAGTATTTCATATGGACGCAAATTGTGTGTTAATTCGTCAATGTGAGGGAGCGAGGGATGCAGTAAAGGACGAATAATGCATCGGAAAAGAGATACTCGGAACCCCAAAAAAATCCTATCGTTTCCGTAGAAACGTATCTCGATTTAGAAGGACAATGCAGGGAATCCAGAGTATTTCATATGGACGCAAATTGTGTGTTAATTCGTCAATGTGAGTTAGCGAGGGATGCAGTAAAGGAGGAATAATGCATCGGAAAAGAGATACTCAGAACCCCAAAGAAAATCCTATCGTTTCCGTAGAAACGTATCTCAATTTAGAAGGACAATCCAGGGAATCCTGAGTATTTCATATGGACGCAAATTGTGTGTTAATTCGTCAATGTGAGGGAGCGAGGGATGCAGTAAAGGAGGAATAATGCATCGGAAAGGAGATACTTGGAACCCCAAAGTAAATCCTATCGTTTCCGTAGAAACGTATCTCGATTTAGGAGGACAATGCAGGGAATCCAGAGTATTTCATATGGACGCAAATTGTGTGTTAATTCGTCAATGTGGGGGAGCGAGGGATGCAGTAAAGGAGGAATAATGCATCGGAAAAGAGATACTCGGAACCCCAAAGAAAATCCTATCGTTTCCGTAGACACGTATCTCGATTTAGAAGGACAATGCAGGGAATCCAGAGTATATCATATGGACGCAATTTGTGTGTTAATTCGGCAATGTGAGGGAGCGAGGGTTGCAGTAAAGGAGGAATAATGCATCGGAAAAGAGATACTCGGAACCCCAAAGAAAATCCTGTCGTTCCCGTAGAAACGAATCCCGATTTAGAAGGACAATGCAGGGAATCCAGAGTATTTCATATGGACGCAAATTGTGTGTTAATTCGTCAATGTGAGGGAGCGAGGGATGCAGTAAAGGACGAATAATGCATCGGAAAAGAGATACTCGGAACCCCAAAAAAATCCTATCGTTTCCGTAGAAACGTATCTCGATTTAGAAGGACAATGCAGGGAATCCAGAGTATTTCATATGGACGCAAATTGTGTGTTAATTCGTCAATGTGAGTTAGCGAGGGATGCAGTAAAGGAGGAATAATGCATCGGAAAAGAGATACTCAGAACCCCAAAGAAAATCCTATCGTTTCCGTAGAAACGTATCTCAATTTAGAAGGACAATCCAGGGAATCCTGAGTATTTCATATGGACGCAAATTGTGTGTTAATTCGTCAATGTGAGGGAGCGAGGGATGCAGTAAAGGAGGAATAATGCATCGGAAAGGAGATACTTGGAACCCCAAAGTAAATCCTATCGTTTCCGTAGAAACGTATCTCGATTTAGGAGGACAATGCAGGGAATCCAGAGTATTTCATATGGACGCAAATTGTGTGTTAATTCGTCAATGTGGGGGAGCGAGGGATGCAGTAAAGGAGGAATAATGCATCGGAAAAGAGATACTCGGAACCCCAAAGAAAATCCTATCGTTTCCGTAGACACGTATCTCGATTTAGAAGGACAATGCAGGGAATCCAGAGTATATCATATGGACGCAAATTGTGTGTTAATTCGTCAATGTGAGGGAGCGAGGGATGCAGTAAAGGAGGAATAATGCAACGGAAAAGAGATACTCGGAACCCCAAAGAAAATCCTATCGTCCGTAGAAACGTATCTCGATTTACAAGGACAATGCAGGGAATCCAGAGTATTTCATATGGACGCAAATTGTGTGTTAATTCGTCAATGTGAGGGAGCGAGGGATGCAGTAAAGGGGGAATAATGCATCGGAAAAGAGATACTCGGAACCCCAAGGAAAATCCTACCATTTCCGTAGAAACGTATCTCGATTTAGAAGGACAATGCAGGGAATCCAGAGTATTTCATATTGACGCAAATTGTGTGTTAATTCTTCAATGTGAGGGAGCGAGGGATGCAGGAAAGGAGGAATAATGCATCGGAAAAGAGATACTCGGACCCTTAAAGAAAATCCTATCGTTTCCGTAGAAACGTATCTCGATTTAGAAGGACAATGCAGGGAATCCAGAGTATTTCATATGGACACAAATTGTGTGTTAATTCGTCAATGTGAGGGAGCGAGGAATGCAGTAAAGGAGGAATAATTCATCGGAAAAGAGATACTCTTAACCCCAAAGAAAATCCTATCTTACCCGTAGAAACGAATCCCGATTTAGAAGGACAATGCAGGGAATCCAGAGAATTTCATATGGACGCAAATTGTGTGTTAATTTGTCAATGTAAGGGAGCGAGGTATGCAGTAAAGGAGGAATAATGCATCAGAAAAGAGATACTCGGAACCCATAAGAAAATCCTATCGTTTCCGTAGAAACATATCTCGATTTAGAAGGACAATGCGGGGAATCCAGAGTATTTCATATGGACGCAAATTGTGTGTTAATTGGTCAATGTGAGGGAGCGAGGGATGCAGTAAAGGAGGAATAATGTATCGGAAAAGAGATACTTGGAACCCCAAAGAAAATCCTCTCATTTCCGTAGAAACGTATCTCGATTTAGAAGGACAATGCAGGGAATCCAGAGTATTTCATATGGACGCAATTTGTGTGTTAATTCGTCAATGTGAGTTAGCGAGGGATGCAGTAAAGGAGGAATAATGCATCGGAAAAGAGATACTCGGAACCCCAAAGAAAATCCTATCGTTTCCGTAGAAACGTATCTCAATTTAGAAGGACAATCCAGGGAATCCTGAGTATTTCATATGGACGCAAATTGTGTGTTAATTCGTCAATGTGAGGGAGCGAGGTATGCAGTAAAGGAGGAATAATGCATCGGAAAAGAGATACTCGGAACCCCAAAGAAAATCCTGTCGTTCCCGTAGAAACGAATCCCGATTAAGAAGGACAATGCAGGGAATCCAGAGTATTTCATATGGACGCAAATTGTGTGTTAATTCGTCAATGTGAGGGAGCGAGCGATGCAGTAAAGGACGAATAATGCATCGGAAAAGAGATACTCGCAACCCCAAAAGAATCCTATCGTTTCCGTAGAAACGTATCTCGATTTAGAAGGACAATGCAGGGAATCCAGAGTATTTCATATGGACGCAAATTGTGTGTTAATTCGTCAATGTGAGTTAGCGAGGGATGCAGTAAAGGAGGAATAATGCATCGGAAAAGAGATACTCGGAACCCCAAAGAAAATCCTATCGTTTCCGTAGAAACGTATCTCAATTTAGAAGGACAATCCAGGGAATCCTGAGTATTTCATATGGACGCAAATTGTGTGTTAATTCGTCAATGTGAGGGAGCGAGGGATGCAGTAAAGGAGGAATAATGCATCGGAAAAGAGATACTTGGAACCCCAAAGTAAATCCTATCGTTTCCGTAGAAACGTATCTCGATTTAGGAGGACAATGCAGGGAATCCAGAGTATTTCATATGGACACAAATTGTGTGTTAATTCGTCAATGTGAGGGAGCGAGGAATGCAGTAAAGGAGGAATAATGCATCGAAAAGAGATACTCTTAACCCCAAAGAAAATCCTATCTTACCCGTAGAAACGAATCCCGATTTAGAAGGACAATGCAGGGAATCCAGAGAATTTCATATGGACGCAAATTGTGTGTTAATTTGTCAATGTAAGGGAGCGAGGTATGCAGTAAAGGAGGAATAATGCATCAGAAAAGAGATACTCGGAACCCATAAGAAAATCCTATCGTTTCCGTAGAAACATATCTCGATTTAGAAGGACAATGCGGGGAATCCAGAGTATTTCATATGGACGCAAATTGTGTGTTAATTGGTCAATGTGAGGGAGCGAGGGATGCAGTAAAGGAGGAATAATGTATCGGAAAACAGATACTTGGAACCCCAAAGAAAATCCTCTCATTTCCGTAGAAACGTATCTCGATTTTTAAGGACAATGCAGGGAATCCAGAGTATTTCATATGGACGCAAATTGTGTGTTAATTCGTGAATATGAGGGAGCGAGGGATGCAGTAAAGGAGGAATAATGCATCGGAAAAGAGATACTCGGAACCCAAAAGAAAATCCTATCGTTTCCGCAGAAACGTATCTCGTTTTAGAAAGATAATGCAGGGAACCCAGAGTATTTCATATGGTCGCAAATTGTGTGTTAATTCGTCAATGTGAGGGAGCGAGGGATGCAGTAAAGGAGGAATAATTCATCGGAAAAGAGATACTCGGAACCCCAAAAAAAATCCTATCGTTTCCGTAGAAACGAATCCCGATTTAGAAGGACAATGCAGGGAACCCAGAGTATTTCATATGGACGCAATGTGTGTGTTACTTCGTTAATGTGAGGGAGCGAGGGATGCAGTAAAGGAGGAATAATGCATCGGAAAAGAGATACTCGGAACCATAAAGAAAATCCTATCGTTTCCATAAAAACGTAACTCGATTTAGAAGGACAATGCAGGGAATCAAGAGTATTTCATATGGATGCAAATTGTGTATTAATTCGTCAATGTGAGGGAGCGAGGGATGCAGTAAAGGAGGATTAATGCATCGGAAAAGAGATACTCGGAACCCCAAAGAAAATCCTATCGTTTCCGTAGAAACGTATCTCGATTTAGAAGGACAATGCAGGGAACCCAGAGTATTTCATATGGACGCAAATTGTGTGTTAATTCGTCAATGTGAGGGAGCGAGGGATGCAGTAAAGGAGGAATAAAGCATCGGAAAAGAGATACTCGGAACCCCAAAAAAAATCCTATCATTTCCGTAGAAACGAATCCCGATTTAGAAGGACAATGCAGGGAACCCAGAGTATTTCATATGGACGCCATGTGTGTGTTACTTCGTTAATGTGAGGGAGCGAGGGATGCAGTAAAGGAGGAATAATGCATCGGAAAAGAGATACTCGGAACCCCAAAGAAAATCCTATCGTTTCCATAAAAACGTACCTCGATTTAGAAGGACAATGCAGGGAATCAAGAGTATTTCATATGGACGCAAATTGTGTATTAATTCGTCAATGTGAGGGAGCGAGGGATGCAGTAAAGGAGGAATAATGCATCGGAAAAGAGATACTCGGAACCCCAAAGAAAATCCTATCGTTTCCGTACAAACGTATCTCGATTTAGAAGGACAATGCAGGGAATCCAGAGTATTTCATATGGACGCAAATTGTGTGTTAATTTGTCAATGTAAGGGAGCGAGGTATGCAGTAAAGGAGGAATAATGCATCAGAAAAGAGATACTCGGAACCCATAAGAAAATCCTATCGTTTCCGTAGAAACATATCTCGATTTAGAAGGACAATGCGGGGAATCCAGAGTATTTCATATGGACGCAAATTGTGTGTTAATTGGTCAATGTGAGGGAGCGAGGGATGCAGTAAAGGAGGAATAATGTATCGGAAAACAGATACTTGGATCCCCAAAGAAAATCCTCTCATTTCCGTAGAAACGTATCTCGATTTTTAAGGACAATGCAGGGAATCCAGAGTATTTCATATGGACGCAAATTGTGTGTTAATTCGTGAATATGAGGGAGCGAGGGATGCAGTAAAGGAGGAATAATGCATCGGAAAAGAGATACTCGGAACCCAAAAGAAAATCCTATCGTTTCCGCAGAAACGTATCTCGTTTTAGAAAGATAATGCAGGGAACCCAGAGTATTTCATATGGTCGCAAATTGTGTGTTAATTCGTCAATGTGAGGGAGCGAGGGATGCAGTAAAGGATGAATAATGCATCGGAAAAGAGATACTCGGAACCCCAAAAAAAATCCTATCGTTTCCGTAGAAACGAATCCCGATTTAGAAGGACAATGCAGGGAACCCAGAGTATTTCATATGGACGCAATGTGTGTGTTACTTCGTTAATGTGAGGGAGCGAGGGATGCAGTAAAGGAGGAATAATGCATCGGAAAAGAGATACTCGGAACCATAAAGAAAATCCTATCGTTTCCATAAAAACGTAACTCGATTTAGAAGGACAATGCAGGGAATCAAGAGTATTTCATATGGACGCAAATTGTGTATTAATTCGTCAATGTGAGGGAGCGAGGGATGCAGTAAAGGAGGATTAATGCATCGGAAAAGAGATACTCGGAACCCCAAAGAAAATCCTATCGTTTCCGTAGAAACGTATCTCGATTTAGAAGGACAATGCAGGGAACCCAGAGTATTTCATATGGACGCAAATTGTGTGTTAATTCGTCAATGTGAGGGAGCGAGGGATGCAGTAAAGGAGGAATAAAGCATCGGAAAAGAGATACTCGGAACCCCAAAAAAAATCCTATCATTTCCGTAGAAACGAATCCCGATTTAGAAGGACAATGCAGGGAACCCAGAGTATTTCATATGGACGCCATGTGTGTGTTACTTCGTTAATGTGAGGGAGCGAGGGATGCAGTAAAGGAGGAATAATGCATCGGAAAAGAGATACTCGGAACCCCAAAGAAAATCCTATCGTTTCCATAAAAACGTACCTCGATTTAGAAGGACAATGCAGGGAATCAAGAGTATTTCATATGGACGCAAATTGTGTATTAATTCGTCAATGTGAGGGAGCGAGGGATGCAGTAAAGGAGGATTAATGCATCGGAAAAGAGATACTCGGAACCCCAAAGAAAATCCTATCGTTTCCGTAGAAACGTATCTCGATTTAGAAGGACAATGCAGGGAATCCAGAGTATGTCATATGGACGCAAATTGTGTGTTAATTCGTCAATGTGAGGGAGCGAGGGATGCAGTAAAGGAGGAATAATGCATCGGAAAAGAGATACTCGGAACCCCAAAGAAAATCCTCTCGTTTCCGTAGAAACGTATCTCGATTTAGAAGGAAAATGCAGGGAACCCAGAGTATTTCATATGGACGCAATTTGTGTGTTAATTCGGCAATGTGAGGGAGCGAGGGATGCAGTAAAGGAGGAATAATGCATCGGAAAAGAGATACTCGGAACCCCAAAGAAAATCCTGTCGTTTCCGTAGAAACGAATCCCGATTTAGAAGGACAATGCAGGGAATCCAGAGTATTTCATATGGACGCAAATTGTGTGTTAATTCGTCAATGTGAGGGAGCGAGGGATGCAGTAAAGGACGAATAATGCATCGGAAAAGAGATACTCGGAACCCCAAAAAAATCCTATCGTTTCCATAGAAACGTATCTCGATTTAGAAGGACAATGCAGGGAATCCAGAGTATTTCATATGGACGCAAATTGTGTGTTAATTCGTCAATGTGAGTTAGCGCGGGATGCAGTAAAGGAGGGATAATGCATCGGAAAAGAGATACTCGGAACCCCAAAGAAAATCCTATCGTTTCCGTAGAAACGTATCTCAATTTAGAAGGACAATCCAGGGAATCCTGAGTATTTCATATGGACGCAAATTGTGTGTTAATTCGTCAATGTGAGGGAGCGAGGGATGCAGTAAAGGAGGAATAATGCATCGGAAAAGACATACTCTTAACCCCAAAGAAAATCCTATTTTACCCGTAGAAACGAATCCCGATTTAGAAGGACAATGCAGGGAATCCAGATAATTTCATATGGACGCAAATTGTGTGTTAATTTGTGTAATGTAAGGGAGCGAGGTATGCAGTAAAGGAGGAATAATGCATCAGTAAAGAGATACTCGGAACCCATAAGAAAATCCTATCGTTTCCGTAGAAACATATCTCGATTTAGAAGGACAATGCGGGGAATCCAGAGTATTTCATATGGACGCAAATTGTGTGTTAATTGGTCAATGTGAGGGAGCGAGGGATGCAGTAAAGGAGGAATAATGTATCGAAAAAGAGATACTTGGAACCCCAAAGAAAATCCTCTCATTTCCGTAGAAACGTATCTTGATTTAGAAGGACAATGCAGGGAATCCAGAGTATTTCATATGGACGCAAATTGTGTGTTAATTCGTGAATATGAGGGAGCGAGGGATGCAGTAAAGGAGGAATAATGCATCGGAAAAGAGATACTCGGAACCCAAAAGAAAATCCTATCGTTTCCGTAGAAACGTATCTCGTTTTAGAAAGATAATGCAGGGAACCCAGAGTATTTCATATGGTCGCAAATTGTGTGTTAATTCGTCAATGTGAGGGAGCGAGGGATGCAGTAAAGGAGGAATAATGCATCGGAAAAGAGATACTCGGAACCCCAAAAAAAATCCTATCGTTTCCGTAGAAACGAATCCCGATTTAGAAGGACAATGCAGGGAATCCAGAGTATTTCATATGGACGCAAATTGTGTGTTAATTCGTCAATGTGAGGGAGCGAGGGATGCAGTAAAGGACGAATAATGCATCGGAAAAGAGATACTCGGAACCCCAAAGAAAATCCTATCGTTTCCATAAAAACGTACCTCGATTTAGAAGGACAATGCAGGGAATCAAGAGTATTTCATATGGACGCAAATTGTGTATTAATTCGTCAATGTGAGGGAGCGAGGGATGCAGTAAAGGAGGATTAATGCATCGGAAAAGAGGTACTCGGAACCCCAAAGATAATCCTATCGTTTCCGTAGAAACGTATCTCGATTTAGAAGGACAATGCAGGGAACCCAGAGTATTTCATATGGACGCAAATTGTGTGTTAATTCGTCAATGTGAGGGAGCGAGGGATGCAGTAAAGGAGGAATAAAGCATCGGAAAAGAGATACTCGGAACCCCAAAAAAAATCCTATCATTTCCGTAGAAACGAATCCCGATTTAGAAGGACAATGCAGGGAACCCAGAGTATTTCATATGGACGCCATGTGTGTGTTACTTCGTTAATGTGAGGGAGCGAGGGATGCAGTAAAGGAGGAATAATGCATCGGAAAAGAGATACTCGGAACCCCAAAGAAAATCCTATCGTTTCCATAAAAACGTACCTCGATTTAGAAGGACAATGCAGGGAATCAAGAGTATTTCATATGGACGCAAATTGTGTATTAATTCGTCAATGTGAGGGAGCGAGGGATGCAGTAAAGGAGGAATAATGCATCGGAAAAGAGATACTCGGAACCCCAAAGAAAATCCTATCGTTTCCGTACAAACGTATCTCGATTTAGAAGGACAATGCAGGGAATCAAGAGTATTTCATATGGACGCAAATTGTGTATTAATTCGTCAATGTGAGGGAGCGAGGGATGCAGTAAAGGAGGATTAATGCATCGGAAAAGAGATACTCGGAACCCCAAAGAAAATCCTATCGTTTCCGTAGAAACGTATCTCGATTTAGAAGGACAATGCAGGGAATCCAGAGTATGTCATATGGACGCAAATTGTGTGTTAATTCGTCAATGTGAGGGAGCGAGGGATGCAGTAAAGGAGGAATAATGCATCGGAAAAGAGATACTCGGAACCCCAAAGAAAATCCTCTCGTTTCCGTAGAAACGTATCTCGATTTAGAAGGAAAATGCAGGGAACCCGGAGTATTTCATATGGACGCAATTTGTGTGTTAATTCGGCAATGTGAGGGAGCGAGGGATGCAGTAAAGGAGGAATAATGCATCGGAAAAGAGATACTCGGAACCCCAAAGAAAATCCTGTCGTTTCCGTAGAAACGAATCCCGATTTAGAAGGACAATGCAGGGAATCCAGAGTATTTCATATGGACGCAAATTGTGTGTTAATTCGTCAATGTGAGGGAGCGAGGGATGCAGTAAAGGACGAATAATGCATCGGAAAAGAGATACTCGGAACCCCAAAAAAATCCTATCGTTTCCATAGAAACGTATCTCGATTTAGAAGGACAATGCAGGGAATCCAGAGTATTTCATATGGACGCAAATTGTGTGTTAATTCGTCAATGTGAGTTAGCGCGGGATGCAGTAAAGGAGGGATAATGCATCGGAAAAGAGATACTCGGAACCCCAAAGAAAATCCTATCGTTTCCGTAGAAACGTATCTCAATTTAGAAGGACAATCCAGGGAATCCTGAGTATTTCATATGGACGCAAATTGTGTGTTAATTCGTCAATGTGAGGGAGCGAGGGATGCAGTAAAGGAGGAATAATGCATCGGAAAAGACATACTCTTAACCCCAAAGAAAATCCTATTTTACCCGTAGAAACGAATCCCGATTTAGAAGGACAATGCAGGGAATCCAGATAATTTCATATGGACGCAAATTGTGTGTTAATTTGTGTAATGTAAGGGAGCGAGGTATGCAGTAAAGGAGGAATAATGCATCAGTAAAGAGATACTCGGAACCCATAAGAAAATCCTATCGTTTCCGTAGAAACATATCTCGATTTAGAAGGACAATGCGGGGAATCCAGAGTATTTCATATGGACGCAAATTGTGTGTTAATTGGTCAATGTGAGGGAGCGAGGGATGCAGTAAAGGAGGAATAATGTATCGAAAAAGAGATACTTGGAACCCCAAAGAAAATCCTCTCATTTCCGTAGAAACGTATCTTGATTTAGAAGGACAATGCAGGGAATCCAGAGTATTTCATATGGACGCAAATTGTGTGTTAATTCGTGAATATGAGGGAGCGAGGGATGCAGTAAAGGAGGAATAATGCATCGGAAAAGAGATACTCGGAACCCAAAAGAAAATCCTATCGTTTCCGTAGAAACGTATCTCGTTTTAGAAAGATAATGCAGGGAACCCAGAGTATTTCATATGGTCGCAAATTGTGTGTTAATTCGTCAATGTGAGGGAGCGAGGGATGCAGTAAAGGAGGAATAATGCATCGGAAAAGAGATACTCGGAACCCCAAAAAAAATCCTATCGTTTCCGTAGAAACGAATCCCGATTTAGAAGGACAATGCAGGGAATCCAGAGTATTTCATATGGACGCAAATTGTGTGTTAATTCGTCAATGTGAGGGAGCGAGGGATGCAGTAAAGGACGAATAATGCATCGGAAAAGAGATACTCGGAACCCCAAAGAAAATCCTATCGTTTCCATAAAAACGTACCTCGATTTAGAAGGACAATGCAGGGAATCAAGAGTATTTCATATGGACGCAAATTGTGTATTAATTCGTCAATGTGAGGGAGCGAGGGATGCAGTAAAGGAGGATTAATGCATCGGAAAAGAGGTACTCGGAACCCCAAAGATAATCCTATCGTTTCCGTAGAAACGTATCTCGATTTAGAAGGACAATGCAGGGAATCCAGAGTATTTCATATGGATGCAAATTGTGTGTTAATTCGTCAATGTGAGGGAGTGAGGGATGCAGTAAAGGAGGAATATTGCATCGGAAACAGATACTCGGAACCCCAAAGAAAATCCTCTCGTTTCGGTAGAAACGTATCTCGATTTAGAAGGATAATGCAGGGAACCCAGAGTATTTCATATGGACGCAATTTGTGTGTTAATTCGGCAATGTGAGGGAGCGAGGGTTGCAGTAAAGGAGGAATAATGCATCGGAAAAGAGATACTCGGAACCCCAAAGAAAATCCTGTCGTTCCCGTAGAAACGAATCCCGATTTAGAAGGACAATGCAGGGAATCCAGAGTATTTCATATGGACGCAAATTGTGTGTTAATTCGTCAATGTGAGGGAGCGAGGTATGCAGTAAAGGACGAATAATGCATCGGAAAAGAGATACTCGGAACCCCAAAAAAATCCTATCGTTTCCGTAGAAACGTATCTCGATTTAGAAGGACAATGCAGGGAATCCAGAGTATTTCATATGGACGCAAATTGTGTGTTAATTCGTCAATGTGAGTTAGCGAGGGATGCAGTAAAGGAGGAATAATGCATCGGAAAAGAGATACTCAGAACCCCAAAGAAAATCCTATCGTTTCCGTAGAAACGTATCTCAATTTAGAAGGACAATCCAGGGAATCCTGAGTATTTCATATGGACGCAAATTGTGTGTTAATTCGTCAATGTGAGGGAGCGAGGGATGCAGTAAAGGAGGAATAATGCATCGGAAAGGAGATACTTGGAACCCCAAAGTAAATCCTATCGTTTCCGTAGAAACGTATCTCGATTTAGGAGGGCAATGCAGGGAATCCAGAGTATTTCATATGGACGCAAATTGTGTGTTAATTCGTCAATGTGGGGGAGCGAGGGATGCAGTAAAGGAGGAATAATGCATCGGAAAAGAGATACTCGGAACCCCAAAGAAAATCCTATCGTTTCCGTAGACACGTATCTCGATTTAGAAGGACAATGCAGGGAATCCAGAGTATATCATATGGACGCAATTTGTGTGTTAATTCGGCAATGTGAGGGAGCGAGGGTTGCAGTAAAGGAGGAATAATGCATCGGAAAAGAGATACTCGGAACCCCAAAGAAAATCCTGTCGTTCCCGTAGAAACGAATCCCGATTTAGAAGGACAATGCAGGGAATCCAGAGTATTTCATATGGACCCAAATTGTGTGTTAATTCGTCAATGTGAGGGAGCGAGGGATGCAGTAAAGGACGAATAATGCATCGGAAAAGAGATACTCGGAACCCCAAAAAAATCCCATCGTTTCCGTAGAAACGTATCTCGATTTAGAAGGACAATGCAGGGAATCCAGAGTATTTCATATGGACGCAAATTGTGTGTTAATTCGTCAATGTGAGTTAGCGAGGGATGCAGTAAAGGAGGAATAATGCATCGGAAAAGAGATACTCAGAACCCCAAAGAAAATCCTATCGTTTCCGTAGAAACGTATCTCAATTTAGAAGGACAATCCAGGGAATCCTGAGTATTTCATATGGACGCAAATTGTGTGTTAATTCGTCAATGTGAGGGAGCGAGGGATGCAGTAAAGGAGGAATAATGCATCGGAAAGGAGATACTTGGAACCCCAAAGTAAATCCTATCGTTTCCGTAGAAACGTATCTCGATTTAGGAGGACAATGCAGGGAATCCAGAGTATTTCATATGGACGCAAATTGTGTGTTAATTCGTCAATGTGGGGGAGCGAGGGATGCAGTAAAGGAGGAATAATGCATCGGAAAAGAGATACTCGGAACCCCAAAGAAAATCCTATCGTTTCCGTAGACACGTATCTCGATTTAGAAGGACAATGCAGGGAATCCAGAGTATATCATATGGACGCAAATTGTGTGTTAATTCGTCAATGTGAGGGAGCGAGGGATGCAGTAAAGGAGGAATAATGCAACGGAAAAGAGATACTCGGAACCCCAAAGAAAATCCTATCGTCCGTAGAAACGTATCTCGATTTACAAGGACAATGCAGGGAATCCAGAGTATTTCATATGGACGCAAATTGTGTGTTAATTCGTCAATGTGAGGGAGCGAGGGATGCAGTAAAGGGGGAATAATGCATCGGAAAAGAGATACTCGGAACCCCAAGGAAAATCCTACCATTTCCGTAGAAACGTATCTCGATTTAGAAGGACAATGCAGGGAATCCAGAGTATTTCATATTGACGCAAATTGTGTGTTAATTCTTCAATGTGAGGGAGCGAGGGATGCAGGAAAGGAGGAATAATGCATCGGAAAAGAGATACTCGGACCCTTAAAGAAAATCCTATCGTTTCCGTAGAAACGTATCTCGATTTAGAAGGACAATGCAGGGAATCCAGAGTATTTCATATGGACACAAATTGTGTGTTAATTCGTCAATGTGAGGGAGCGAGGAATGCAGTAAAGGAGGAATAATTCATCGGAAAAGAGATACTCTTAACCCCAAAGAAAATCCTATCTTACCCGTAGAAACGAATCCCGATTTAGAAGGACAATGCAGGGAATCCAGAGAATTTCATATGGACGCAAATTGTGTGTTAATTTGTCAATGTAAGGGAGCGAGGTATGCAGTAAAGGAGGAATAATGCATCAGAAAAGAGATACTCGGAACCCATAAGAAAATCCTATCGTTTCCGTAGAAACATATCTCGATTTAGAAGGACAATGCGGGGAATCCAGAGTATTTCATATGGACGCAAATTGTGTGTTAATTGGTCAATGTGAGGGAGCGAGGGATGCAGTAAAGGAGGAATAATGTATCGGAAAAGAGATACTTGGAACCCCAAAGAAAATCCTCTCATTTCCGTAGAAACGTATCTCGATTTAGAAGGACAATGCAGGGAATCCAGAGTATTTCATATGGACGCAATTTGTGTGTTAATTCGTGAATATGAGGGAGCGAGGGATGCAGTAAAGGAGGAATAATGCATCGGAAAAGAGATACTCGGAACCCAAAAGCAAATCCTATCGTTTCCGTAGAAACGTATCTCGTTTTAGAAAGATAATGCAGGGAAACCAGAGTATTTCATATGGTCGCAAATTGTGTGTTAATTCGTCAATGTGAGGGAGCGAGGGATGCAGTAAAGGAGGAATAATGCATCGGAAAAGAGATACTCGGAACACCAAAAAAAATCCTATCGTTTCCGTAGAAACGAATCCCGATTTAGAAGGACAATGCAGGGAACCCAGAGTATTTCATACGGACGCAATGTGTGTGTTACTTCGTTAATGTGAGGGAGCGAGGGATGCAGTAAAGGAGGAATAATGCATCGGAAAAGAGATACTCGGAACCCCAAAGAAAATCCTATCGTTTCCGTAGAAACGTATCTCGATTTAGAAGGACAATGCAGGGAATCCAGAGTATTTCATATTGACGAAAATTGTGTGTTAATTCTTCAATGTGAGGGAGCGAGGGATGCAGTAAAGGAGGAATAATGCATCGGAAAAGAGATACTCGGACCCCCAAAGAAAATCCTATCGTTTCCGTAGAAACGTATCTCGATTTAGAAGGACAATGCAGGGAATCCAGAGTATTTCATATGGAAACAAATTGTGTGTTAATTCGTCAATGTGAGGGAGCGAGGAATGCAGTAAAGGAGGAATAATTCATCGGAAAAGAGATACTCTTAACCCCAAAGAAAATCCTATCTTACCCGTAGAAACGAATCCCGATTTAGAAGGACAATGCAGGGAATCCAGAGAATTTCATATGGACGCAAATTGTGTGTTAATTTGTCAATGTAAGGGAGCGAGGTATGCAGTAAAGGAGGAATAATGCATCAGAAAAGAGATACTCGGAACCCATAAGAAAATCCTATCGTTTCCGTAGAAACATATCTCGATTTAGAAGGACAATGCGGGGAATCCAGAGTATTTCATATGGACGCAAATTGTGTGTTAATTGGTCAATGTGAGGGAGCGAGGGATGCAGTAAAGGAGGAATAATGTATCGGAAAAGAGATACTTGGAACCCCAAAGAAAATCCTCTCATTTCCGTAGAAACGTATCTCGATTTAGAAGGACAATGCAGGGAATCCAGAGTATTTCATATGGACGCAATTTGTGTGTTAATTCGTGAATATGAGGGAGCGAGGGATGCAGTAAAGGAGGAATAATGCATCGGAAAAGAGATACTCGGAACCCAAAAGAAAATCCTATCGTTTCCGTAGAAACGTATCTCGTTTTAGAAAGATAATGCAGGGAAACCAGAGTATTTCATATGGTCGCAAATTGTGTGTTAATTCGTCAATGTGAGGGAGCGAGGGATGCAGTAAAGGAGGAATAATGCATCGGAAAAGAGATACTCGGAACACCAAAAAAAATCCTATCGTTTCCGTAGAAACGAATCCCGATTTAGAAGGACAATGCAGGGAACCCAGAGTATTTCATACGGACGCAATGTGTGTGTTACTTCGTTAATGTGAGGGAGCGAGGGATGCAGTAAAGGAGGAATAATGCATCGGAAAAGAGATACTCTGAACCCCAAAGAAAATCCTATCGTTTCCATAAAAACGTACCTCGATTTAGAAGGACAATGCAGGGAATCAAGAGTATTTCATATGGACGCAAATTGTGTATTAATTCGTCAATGTGAGGGAGCGAGGGATGTAGTAAAGGAGGATTAATGCATCGGAAAAGAGATACTCGGAACCCCAAAGAAAATCCTATCGTTTCCGTAGAAACGTATCTCGATTTAGAAGGACAATGCAGGGAATCCAGAGTATTTCATATGGACGCAAATTGTGTGTTAATTCATCAATGTGAGGGAGCGAGGGATGCAGTAAAGGAGGAATAATGCATCGGAAAAGAGATACTCGGAACCCCAAAGAAAATCCTCTCGTTCCGTAGAAACGTATCTCGATTTAGAAGGACAATGCAGGGAATCCAGAGTATTTCATATGGACGCAAATTGTGTGTTAATTCGTCAATGTGAGGGAGCGAGGGATGCAGTGAAGGAGGAATAATGCATCGGAAAAGAGATACTCGGAACCCAAAAGAAAATCCTATCGTTTCCGTAGAAACGTATCTCGATTTAGGAGGACAATGCAGGGAATCCAGAGTATTTCATATGGACGCAAATTGTGTGTTAATTCGTCAATGTGAGGCAGCGAGGGATGCAGTAAAGGTGGAATAATGCATCGGAAAAGAGATACTCGGAACCCAAAAGAAAATCCTATCGTTTCCGTAGAAACGTATCTCGATTTAGAAGGACAATGCAGGGAATCCAGGGTATTTCATATGGACGCAAATTGTGTGTTAATTCGTCAATGTGAGGGAGCGGGGGATGCAGTAAAAGGGGAATAATGCATCGGAAAAGAGATACTCGGAACCCCAAAGAAAATCCTATCGTTTCCGTAGAAACGTATATCGATTTAGAAGGACAATGCAGGGAATCCAGAGTATTCCATATGGACGCAAATTGTGTGTTAATTCGTCAATGTGAGGCAGCGAGGGATGCAGTAATGGAGGAATAATGCATCGGATAAGCGATACACGGAACCCCAAAGAAAATCCTATCGTTTCCGTAGAAACGTATCTCGCTTTAGAAGGACAATGAGGGAATCCAGAGTATTTCATATGGACGCAAATCGTGTGTTAATTCGTCAATGTCAGGGAGCAAGAAATGCAGTAAAGGAGGGATAATGCATCTAAAAAGAGATACTCGGAACCCCAAAGAAAATCCTATCATTTCCGTAGAAACGTATCTCGATTTAGAAGGACAATGCAGGGAATCCAGAGTATATCATATGGACGCAAATTGTCTGTTAATTCTTCAATGTGAGGGAGCGAGGAATGCAGTAAAGGAGGAATAATGCATCGGAAAAGAGATACTCGACTCCCAAAAGAAAATCCTATTGTTTCCGTAGAAACGTATCTCGTTTTAGAAAGATAATGCAGGGAACCCAGAGTATTTCATATGGACGCAAATTGTGTGTTAATTCGGCAATGTGAGGGAGCGAGGGTTGCAGTAAAGGAGGAATAATGCATCGGAAAAGAGATACTCGAAAACCCAAAGAAAATCCTATCGTTTCCGTAGAAACGAGTCCCGATTTAGAAGGACAATGCAGGGAATCCAGAGTATTTCATATGGACGCAAATTATGTGTTAATTCGTCAATGTGAGGGAACGAGGGATGCAGTAAAGGAGGAATAATGCATCGGAAAAGAGATACTCGGAACCCCAAAGAAAATCCTATCGTTTCCGTAGAAACGTATCTCGATTTAGAAGGACAATGCAGGGAATCCAGAGTATTTCATATGGACGCAAATTGTGTGTTAATTCGTCAATGTGAGGGAGCGAGGGATGCAGTAAAGGAGGAATAATGCATCGGAAAAGAGATACTCGGAACCCCAAAGAAAATCCTATCGTTTCCGTAGAAACGTATCTTGATTTAGAAGGACAATGCAGGGAATCCGGAGTATTTCATATGGACGCAAATTGTATGTTAATTCGTCAATGTGAGGGAGCGAGGAATGCAGTAAAGGAGGAATAATGCATCGGAAAAGAGATGCTCTTAACCCCAAAGAAAATCCTATCTTATCCGTAGAAACGTGTCTCGATGTAGAAGGACAATGCAGGGAATCTAGAGTATTTCATATGGACGCAAATTGTGTGTTAATTCGTCAATGTGAGGGTTGCGAGGAATGCAGTAAAGGAGGAATAAGTATCGGAAAAGAGATACTCGGAACCCCAAAGAAAATCCTATCGTTTCCGTAGAAACGTATCTCGATTTAGAAGGACAATGCAGGGAATCCAGAGTATTTCATATGGACGCAAATTATGTGTTAATCCGTCAATGTTAGGGAGCGAGGGATGCAGTAAAGGATGAATAATGCATCGGAAAAGAGATACTCGGAACCCCAAAGAAAATCCCATCGTTTCCGTAGAAACGTATCTCGATATAGAAGGACAATGCAGGGAATCCGGAGTATATCATATGGACGCAAATTGTGTGTTAATTCGTCAATGTGAGGGAGCGAGGGATGCAGTAAAGGAGGAATAGATGCAGTAACGGAGGAATAATGCATCGGAAAAGAGATACTCGGCTCCCAAAAAAAAATCCTGTCGTTTCTGTAGAAACGTATCTCGTTTTAGAAAGATAATGCAGGGAACCCAGAGTATTTCATATGGACGCAAATTGTGTGTTAATTCGGCAATGTGAGGGAGCGAGGGATGCAGTAAAGGTGGAATAATGCATCGGAAAAGAGATACTCGGAACCCCAAAGATAATCCTATCGTTTCCGTAGAAACGAATCCCGATTTAGCAGGACAATGCAGGGAATCCAGAGAATTTCATGTGACAACAAATTGTGTGTTAATTTGTCAATTTAAGGGAGCGAGGTATGCAGTAAAGGAGGAATAATGCATCAGAAAAGAGATACTCGACTCCCAAAAGAAATTCCTATCGTTTCCGTAGAAACGTATCTCGATTTAGAAGGACAATGCAGGGAATCCCGAGTATTTCATATGGTCGCAAATTGTGTATTAATTCGTCAATGTGAGGAAGCGAGGGACGCAGTAAAGGAGGAATAATGCATCTAAAAAGAGATACTCGGAACCCCAAAGAAAATCCTATCGTTTCCGTAGAAACGAATCCTGATTTAGAAGGACAATCCAGGGAACCCAGAGTATTTCTTATGGACGCAATTTGTGTGTTAAATCGTCAATGTGAGGGAGCGAGGGATGCAGTAAAGGAGGAATAATGCATCGGAAAAGAGATACTCGGAACCCCGAAGAGAATCCTATCGTTTCCATAGAAACGTATCTCGATTTAGAAGGACAATACAGGGAATCCAGAGTATTTCATATGGACGCAAATTGTGCATTAATTCGTCAATGTGAGGGAGCGAGGGATGCAGTAAAGGAGGAATAATGCATCGGAAAAGAGATAGTCGGAACCCCAAAGAAAATCCTATCGTTTCCGTAGAAACGTATCTCGATTATAAGGACAATGCAGGGAATCCAGAGTATTTCATATGGACGCAAATTGTGTGTTAATTCGTCAATGTGAGGGAGCGAGGGATGCAGTAAAGGAGGAATTATGCATCGGAAAAGAGATACTCGTAACCCCAAAGAAAATCCTCTCGTTTCCGTAGAAACGTATCTCGATTTAGAAGGACAATGCAGGGAATCCAGAGTATTTCATATGGACGCAAATTTTGTGTTAATTCGTCAATGTGAGGGAGAGAGGGATGCAGTGAAGGAGGAATAATGCATCGGAAAAGAGATACTCGTAACCCCAAAGAAAATCCTCTCGTTTCCGTAGAAACGTATCTCGATTTAGAAGGACAATGCAGGGAATCCAGAGTATTTCATATGGACGCAAATTGTGTGTTAATTCGTCAATGTGAGGGAGCGAGGGATGCAGTAAAGGAGGAATTATGCATCGGAAAAGAGATACTCGTAACCCCAAAGAAAATCCTCTCGTTTCCGTAGAAACGTATCTCGATTTAGAAGGACAATGCAGGGAATCCAGAGTATTTCATATGGACGCAAATTTTGTGTTAATTCGTCAATGTGAGGGAGAGAGGGATGCAGTGAAGGAGGAATAATGCATCGGAAAAGAGATAATCGGAACCCCAAAGAAACTCCTATCGTTTCCGTAGAAACGTATCTCGATTTAGGAGGACAATGCAGGGAATCCAGAGTATTTCATATGGACGCAAATTGTGTGTTAATTCGTCAATGTGAAGGAGCGAGGGATGCAGTAAAGGAGGAATAATGCATCGGAAAAGAGATACTCGGAACCCAGAAGAAAATCCTATCGTTTCCGTAGAAACGTATCTCGATTTAGAAGGACAATGCAGGGAATCCAGAGTATTTCATATGGACGCAAATTGTGTGTTAATTCGTCAATGTGAGGGAGCGAGGGATGCAGTAAAGGGGGAATATTGCATCGGAAAAGAGATACTCGGAACCCCAAAGAAAATCCTATCGTTTCCGTAGAAACGTATCTCGATTTAGAAGGACAATGCAGGGAATCCAGAGTATTCCATATGGACGCAAATTGTGTGTTAATTCGTCAATGTGAGGGAGCGAGGGATGCAGTAAAGGAGGAATAATGCATCGGATAAGCGTTACACGGAACCCCAAAGAAAATCCTATCGTTTCCGTAGAAACGTATCTCGATTTAGAAGGAGAATGCAGGGAATCCAGAGTATTTCATATGGACGCAAATTGTGTGTTAATTCGTCAATGTGAGGGAGCGAGAAATGCAGTAAAGGAGGAATAATGCATTGGAAAAGAGATACTCGGTACCCCAAAGAAAATCCTTACATTTCCGTAGAAACGTATCTCGATTTAGAAGGACAATGCAGGGAATCCAGAGTATAC
The DNA here is from genome assembly GCF_023898315.1 of Schistocerca nitens. Taxonomy (NCBI): domain Eukaryota; kingdom Metazoa; phylum Arthropoda; class Insecta; order Orthoptera; family Acrididae; genus Schistocerca; species Schistocerca nitens. The sequence goes on along the minus strand of NC_064614.1, from coordinate 1,282,063,460 downwards.
CATATGGACGCAAATTGTGTGTTAATTCGTCAATGTGAGGGAGCGAGGGATGCAGTAAAGGAGGAATAATGCATCGGAAAAGAGATACTCGACTCCCAAAAGAAAATCCTATCGTTTCCGTAGAAACGTATCTCGTTTTAGAAAGATAATGCAGGGAACCCAGAGTATTTCATATGGACGCAAATTGTGTGTTAATTCGGCAATGTGAGGGAGCGAGGGATGCAGTAAAGGAGAAATAATGCATTGGAAAAGAGATACTCGGAACCCCAAAGAAAATCCTATCGTTTCCGTAGAAACGTATCTCGATTTAGAAGGACAATGCAGGGAATCCAGAGTATTTCATATGGACGCAAATTGTGTGTTAATTCGGCAATGTGAGGGAGCGAGGGATGCAGTAAAGGAGGAATAATGCATCGGAAAAGAGATACTCGGGACCCCAAAGAAAATCCTATCGTTTCCGTAGAAACGTATCTCGATTTAGAAGGACAATGCAGGGAATCCCGAGTATTTCATATGGTCGCAAATTGTGTATTAATTCGTCAATGTGAGGGAGCGAGGGATGCAGTAAAGGAGGAATAATGCATCTAAAAAGAGATACTCGGATCCCCAAAGAAAATCCTATCGTTTCCGTAGAAACGAATCCCGATTTAGAAGGACAATCCAGGGAACCCAGAGTATTTCATATGGACGCAATTTGTGTGTTAATTCGTCAATGTGAGGGAGCGAGGGATGCAGTAAAGGAGGAATAATGCATCGGAAAAGAGATACTCGGAACCCCAAAGAGAATCCTATCGTTTCCATAGAAACGTATCTCGATATAGAAGGACAATGCAGGGAATCCAGAGTATTTCATATGGACGCAAATTGTGTATTAATTCGTCACTGTGAGGGAGCGAGGGATGCAGTAAAGGAGGAATAATGCATCGGAAATGAGATACTCGGAACCCCAAAGAAAATCCTATCGTTTCCGTAGAAACGTATCTCGATTTAGAAGGACAATGCAGGGAATGCAGAGTATTTCATATGGACGCAAATTGTGTGTTAATTCGTCAATGTGAGGGAGCGAGGAATGCAGTAAAGGAGGAATTATGCATCGGAAAAGAGATACTCGTAACCCCAAAGAAAATCCTCTCGTTTTCGTAGAAACGTATCTCGATTTAGAAGGACAATGCAGGGAATCCAGAGTATTTCATATGGACGCAAATTTTGTGTTAATTCGTCAATGTGAGGGAGAGAGGGATGCAGTGAAGGAGGAATAATGCATAGGAAAAGAGATACTCGGAACCCCAAAGAAAATCCTATCGTTTCCGTAGAAACGTATCTCGATTTAGGAGGACAATGCAGGGAATCCAGAGTATTTCATATGGACGCAAATTGTGTGTTAATTCGTCAATGTGAGGGAGCGAGGGATGCAGTAAAGGAGGAATAATGCATCGGAAAAGAGATACTCGGAACCCCAAGGAAAATCCTACCGTTTCCGTAGAAACGTATCACGATTTATAAGGACAATGCAGGGAATCCAGAGTATTTCATATAGACGCAAATTGTGTGTTAATTCGTCAATGTGAGGGAGCGAGGGATGCAGTAAAGGAGGAATAATGCATCGGAAAAGAGATACTCGGATCCCCAAAGAAAATCCTATCGTTTCCATAGAAACGTATCTCGATTTAGAAGGACAATGCAGGGAATCCAGAGTATTTCATATGCACACAAATTGGGTGTTAATTCGTCAATGTGAGGGAGCGAGGAATGCAGTAAAGGAGGAATAATGCATCGGAAGAGAGATACTCTTAACCCCAAAGAAAATCCTATCTTATCCGTAGAAACGTGTCTCGATGTAGAAGGACAATGCAGGGAATCCAGAGTATTTCATATGGACGCAAATTGTGTGTTAATTCGTCAATATGAGGGAGCGAGGGATGCAGTAAAGGAGGAATAAGCATCGGAAAAGAGATACTCGGAACCCCAAAGAAAATCCTATCGTTTCCGTAGAAACGTATCTCGATTTAGAAAGACAATGCAGGGAATCCAGAGTATTTCATATGGACGCAAATTGTGTGTTAATGCGTCAATGTGAGGGAGCGAGGGATGTAGTAAAGGATGAATAATGCATCGGAAAAGATATACTCGGAGCCCCAAAGAAAATCCTATCGTTTCCGTAGAAACGTATCTCGATATAGAAGGACAATGCAGGGAATCCGGAGTATATCATATGGACGCAAATTGCGTGTTAATTCGTCAATGTGAGGGAGCGAGGGATGCAGTAAAGGAGGAATAGATGCAGTAACGGATTAATAATGCATCGGAAAAGAGATACTCGGCTTCCAAAAGAAAATCCTATCGTTTCCGTAGAAACGTATCTCGTTTTAGAAAGATAATGCAGGGAACCCAGAGTATTTCAATTGGACGCAAATTGTGTGTTAATTCGGCAATGTGAGGGAGCGAGGGATGCAGTAAAGGTGGAATAATGCATCGGAAAAGAGATACTCGGAACCCCAAAGAAAATCCTATCGTTTCCGTAGAAACGAATCCCGATTTAGCAGGACAATGCAGGGAATCCAGAGAATTTAATGTGGACGCAAATTGTGTGTTAATTTAGCAATGTAAGGGAGCGAGGTATGCAGTAAAGGAGGAATAATGCATCAGAAAAGAGATACTCGGAACCCATAAGAAAATCCTATCGTTTCCGTAGAAACATATCTCGATTTAGAAGGACAATGCGGGGAATCCAGAGTATTTCATATGGACGCAAATTGTGTGTTAATTGGTCAATGTGAGGGAGCGAGGGATGCAGTAAAGGAGGAATAATGTATCGGAAAAGAGATACTTGGAACCCCAAAGAAAATCCTATCGTTTCCGTAGAAACGTATCTCGATTTAGAAGGACAATGCAGGGAATCCAGAGTATTTCATATGCACACAAATTGGGTGTTAATTCGTCAATGTGAGGGAGCGAGGAATGCAGTAAAGGAGGAATAATGCATCGGAAGAGAGATACTCTTAACCCCAAAGAAAATCCTATCTTATCCGTAGAAACGTGTCTCGATGTAAAAGGACAATACAGGGAATCCAGAGTATTTCATATGGACGCAAATTGTGTGTTAATTCGTCAATATGAGGGAGCGAGGGCTGCAGTAAAGGAGGAATAAGCATCGGAAAAGAGATACTCGGAACCCCAAAGAAAATCCTATCGTTTCCGTAGAAACGTATCTCGATTTAGAAAGACAATGCAGGGAATCCAGAGTATTTCATATGGACGCAAATTGTGTGTTAATGCGTCAATGTGAGGGAGCGAGGGATGCAGTAAAGGATGAATAATGCATCGGAAAAGAGATACTCGGTGCCCCAAAGAAAATCCTATCGTTTCCGTAGAAACGTATCTCGATATAGAAGGACAATGCAGGGAATCCGGAGTATCTCATATGGACGCAAATTGCGTGTTAATTCGTCAATGTGAGGGAGCGAGGGATGCAGTAAAGGAGGAATAGATGCAGTAACGGAGGAATAATGCATCGGAAAAGAGATACTCGGCTTCCAAAAGAAAATCCTATCGTTTCCGTAGAAACGTATCTCGTTTTAGAAAGATAATGCAGGGAACCCAGAGTATTTCATATGGACGCAAATTGTGTGTTAATTCGGCAATGTGAGGGAGCGAGGGATGCAGTAAAGGTGGAATAATGCATCGGAAAAGAGATACTCGGAACCCGAAAGAAAATCCTATCGTTTCCGTAGAAACGAATCCCGATTTAGCAGGACAATGCAGGGAATCCAGAGAATTTAATGTGGACGCAAATTGTGTGTTAATTCGTCAATATGAGGGAGCGAGGGATGCAGTAAAGGAGGAAAAATGCATCGGAAAAGAGATACTCGGAACCCCAAAGAAAATCCTATCGTTTCCGTAGAAACGTATCTCGATTTAGAAGGACAATGCAGGGAATCCAGAGTATTTCATATGGACGCAAATTGTGTGTTAATTCGTCAATGTGAGGGAGCGAGGGATGCAGTAAAGGAGGAATTATGCATCGGAAAAGAGATACTCGTAACCCCAAAGAAAATCCTCTCGTTTTCGTAGAAACGTATCTCGATTTAGAAGGACAATGCAGGGAATCCCGAGTATTTCATATGGACGCAAATTTTGTGTTAATTCGTCAATGTGAGGGAGAGAGGGATGCAGTGAAGGAGGAATAATGCATAGGAAAAGAGATACTCGGAACCCCAAAGAAAATCCTATCGTTTCGGTAGAAACGTATCTCGATTTAGGAGGACAATGCAGGGAATCCAGAGTATTTCATATGGACGCAAATTGTGTGTTAATTCGTTAATGTGAGGGAGCGAGGGATGCAGTAAAGGAGGAATAATGCATCGGAAAAGAGATACTCGGAACCCCAAGGAAAATCCTACCGTTTCCGTAGAAACGTATCTCGATTTATAAGGACAATGCAGGGAATCCAGAGTATTTCATATAGACGCAAATTGTGTGTTAATTCGACAATGTGAGGGAGCGAGGGATGCAGTAAAGGAGGAATAATGCATCGGAAAAGAGATTCTCGGATCCCCAAAGAAAATCCTATCGTTTCTGTGGAAACGTATCTCGATTTAGAAGGACAATGCAGGGAATCCAGAGTATTTCATATGCACACAAATTGGGTGTTAATTCGTCAATGTGAGGGAGCGAGGAAAGCAGTAAAGGAGGAATAATGCATCGGAAGAGAGATACTCTTAACCCCAAAGAAAATCCTATCTTATACGTAGAAACGTGTCTCGATGTAGAAGGACAATGCAGGGAATCCAGAGTATTTCATATGGACGCAAATTGTGTGTTAATTCGTCAATATGAGGGAGCGAGGGATGCAGTAAAGGAGGAATAAGCATCGGAAAAGAGATACTCGGAACCCCAAAGAAAATCCTATCGTTTCCGTAGAAACGTATCTCGATTTAGAAAGACAATGCAGGGAATCCGGAGTATATCATATGGACGCAAATTGCGTGTTAATTCGTCAATGTGAGGGAGCGAGGGATGCAGTAAAGGAGGAATAGATGCAGAAACGGAGGAATAATGCATCGGAAAAGAGATACTCGGCTTCCAAAATAAAATCCTATCGTTTCCGAGAAACGTATCTCGTTTTAGAAAGATAATGCAGGGAACCCAGAGTATTTCATATGGACGCAAATTGTGTGTTAATTCGGCAATTAGAGGGAGCGAGGGATACAGTAAAGGTGGAATAATGCATCGGAAAAGAGATACTCGGAACCCCAAAGAAAATCCTATCGTTTCCGTAGAAACGAATCCCGATTTAGCAGGACAATGCAGGGAATCCAGAGAATTTAATGTGGACGCAAATTGTGTGTTAATTTGTCAATGTAAGGGAGCGAGGTATGCAGTAAAGGAGGAATAATGCATCAGAAAAGAGATACTCGGAACCCATAAGAAAATCCTATCGTTTCCGTAGAAACATATCTCGATTTAGAAAGACAATGCGGGGAATCCAGAGTATTTCATATGGACGCAAATTGTGTGTTGATTGGTCAATGTGAGGGAGCGAGGGATGCAGTAAAGGAGGAATAATGTATCGGAAAAGAGATACTTGGAACCCCAAAGAAAATCCTATCGTTTCCGTAGAAACGTATCTCGATTTAGAAGGACAATGCAGGGAATCCATAGTATTTCATATGGACGCAAATTGTGTTTTAATTCGTCAATATGAGGGACCGAGGGATGCAGTAAAGGAGGAATAATGCATCGGAAAAGAGATACTCGGAACCCCAAAGAAAATCCTATCGTTTCCGTAGAAACGTATCTCGATTATAAGGACAATGCAGGGAGTCCAGAGTATTTCATATGGACGCAAATTGTGTGTTAATTCGCCAATGTGAGGGAGCGAGGGATGCAGTAAAGGAGGAATAATGCATCGGAAAAGAGATACTCGGAACCCAAAAGAAAATCCTATCGTTTCCGTAGAAACGTATCTCGATTTAGAAGGACAATGCAGGGAATCCAGAGTATTTCATATGGACGCAAATTGTGTGTTAATTCGTCAATGTGAGGGAGCGAGGGATGCAGTAAAGGAGGAATAATGCATCGGAAAGGAGATACTCGGAACCCCAAAGAAAATCCTATCGTTTCCGTTGAAACGTATCTCGATTTAGAAGGACAATGCAGGGAATCCAGAGTATTCCATATGGACGCAAATTGTGTGTTAATTCGTCAATGTGAGGGAGCGAGGGATGCAGTAAAGGAGGAATAATGCATCGGAAAAGAGATACTCGGAATCCCAAAGAAAATCCTATCGTTTCCGTAGAAACGTATCTCGATTTAGAAGGACAATGCAGGGAATCCAGAGTATTTCATATGGACGCAAATTGTGTGTTAATTCGTCAATGTGAGGGAGCGAGGGATGCAGTAAACGAGGAATAATGCATCGGAAAAGAGATACTCGTCTCCCAAAAGAAAATTCTATCGTTTCCGTAGAAACGTATCTCGTTTTAGAAAGATAATGCAGGGAACCCAGAGTATTTCATATGGACGCAATTTGTGTGTTAATTCGGCAATGTGAGGGTGCGAGGGATGCAGTAAAGGAGGAATAATGCATCGGAAAAGAGATACTCGGAACCCCAAAGAAAATCCTATCGTTTACGTAGAAACGTGTCTCGATTTAGAAGGACAATGCAGGGAATCCAGAGTATTTCATATGGACGCAAATTGTGTGTTAATTCGGCAATGTGAGGGAGCGAGGGATGCAGTAAAGGAGGAATAATGCATCGGAAAAGAGATACTCGGAACCCCAAAGAAAATCCTATCGTTTCCGTAGAAACGTATCTCGATTTAGAAGGACAATGCAAGGAATCCAGAGTATTTCATATGGACGCAACTTGTGTGTAAATTCGTCAATGTGAGGGAGCGAGGGATGCAGTAAACGAGGAATAATGCATCGGAAAAGAGATACTCGACTCGCAAAAGAAAATCCTATCGTTTCCGTAGAAACGTATCTCGTTTTAGAAGGATAATGCAGGGAACCCAGAGTATTTCATATGGACGCAATTTGTGTGTTAATTCGGCAATGTGAGGGAGCGAGGGATGCAGTAAAGGAGGAATAATGAATCGGAAAAGAGATACTCGGAACCCCAAAGAAAATCCTATCGTTTCCGTAGAAACGAGTCCCGATTTAGAAGGACAATGCAGGGAATCCAGAGTATTTCATATGGACGCAAATTGTGTGTTAATTCGTCAATGTGAGGGAACGAGGGATGCAGTAAAGGAGGAATAATGCATCGGAAAAGAGATACTCGGAACCCCAAAGAAAATCCTATCGTTTCCGTAGAAACGTATCTCGATTTAGAAGGACAATGCAGGGAATCCAGAGTATTTCATATGGACGCAAATTGTGTGTTAATTCGCCAATATGAGGGAGCGAGGGATGCAGTAAAGGAGGAATAATGCATCGGAAAAGAGATACTCGGATCCCCAAAGAAAATCCTATCGTTTCCATAGAAACGTATCTTGATTTAGAAGGACAATGCAGGGAATCCAGAGTATTTTATATGGACGCAAATTGTGTGTTAATTCGTCAATGTGAGGGAGCGAGGGATGCAGTAAAGGAGGAATAATGCATCGGAAAGAGATACTCGGAACCCCAAAGAAAATCCTATCGTTTCCGTAGAAACGTATCTCGATTTAGAAGGACAATGCAGGGAATCCAGAGTATTTCATATGGACGCAAATTGTGTGTTAATTCGTCAATGTGAGTGAGCGAGGGATGCAGTAACGGAGGAATAATGCATCGGAAAAGAGATACTCGGAACCCCAAAGAAAATCCTTTCGTTTCCGTAGAAACGTATCTCGATTTAGAAGGACAATGCAGGGAATCCATAGTATTTCATATGGACGCAAATTGTGTGTTAATTCGTCAATATGAGGGAGCGAGGGATGCAGTAAAGGAGGAATAATGCATCGGAAAAGAGATACTCGGAACCCCTTTGAAAATCCTATCGTTTCCGTAGAAACGTATCTCGATTTAGAAGGACAATGCAGGGAATCCCGAGTATTTCATATGGTCGCAAATTGTGTATTAATTCGTCAATGTGAGGGAGCGAGGGATGCAGTAAAGGAGGAATAATGCATCGGAAAAGAGCTACTCGGAACCCCAAAGAAAATCCTATCGTTTCCGTAGAAACGTATCTCGATTTAGAAGGACAATGCAGGGAATCCAGAGTATTTCATATAGACGCAAATTGTGTGTTAATTCGTCAATGTGAGGGAGCGAGGGATGCAGTAAAGGAGGAATTATGCATCGGAAAAGAGATACTCGTAACCCCAAAGAAAATCCTCTCGTTTTCGTAGAAACGTATCTCGATTTAGAAGGACAATGCAGGGAATCCAGAGTATTTCATATGGACGCTAATTTTGTGTTAATTCGTCAATGTGAGGGAGAGAGGGATGCAGTGAAAGAGGAATAATGCATCGGAAAAGAGATACTCGGAACCCCAAAGAAAATCCTATCGTTTCCGTAGAAACGTATCTCGATTTAGGAGGACAATGCAGGGAATCCAGAGTATTTCATATGGACGCAAATTGTGTGTTAATTCGTCAATGTGAGGGAGCGAGGGATGCAGTAAAGGAGGAATAATGCATCGGAAAAGAGATACTCGGAACCCAAAAGAAAATCCTATCGTTTCCGTAGAAACGTATCTCGATTTAGAAGGACAATGCAGGGAATCCAGAGTATTTCATATGGACGCAAATTGTGTGTTAATTCGTCAATGTGAGGGAGCGAGGGATGCAGTAAAGGGGGAATAATGCATCGGAAAAGAGATACTCGGAACCCCAAAGAAAATCCTATCGTTTCCGTAGAAACGTTTCTCGATTTAGAAGGACAATGCAGGGAATCCAGAGTATTCCATATGGACGCAAATTGTGTGGTAATTCGTCAATGTGAGGGAGCGAGGGATGCAGTAAAGGAGGAATAATGCATCGGATAAGCGATACACGGAACCCCAAAGAAAATCCTATCGTTTCCGTAGAAACGTATCTCGATTTAGAAGGACAATGCAGGGAATCCAGAGTATTTCATATGGACGCAAATTGTGTATTAATTCGGCAATGTGAGGGAGCGAGAAATGCAGTAAAGGAGGAATAATGCATTGGAAAAGAGATACTCGCAACCCCAAAGAAAATCCTGTCATTTCCGTATAAACGTATCTCGATTTAGAAGGACAATGCAGGGAATCCAGAGTATACCATATGGACGCAAATTGTGTGTTAATTCGTCAATGTGAGGGAGCGAGCGATGCAGTAAAGGAGGAATAATGCATCGGAAACGAGATACTCGACTCCCAAAAGAAAATCCTATCGTTTCCGTAGAAACGTATCTCGTTTTAGAAAGATAATGCAGGGAACCCAGAGTATTTCATATGGACGCAAATTGTGTGTTAATTCGGCAATGTGAGGGAGCGAGGGATGCAGTAAAGGATGAATAATGCATCGGAAAAGAGATACTCGGAGCCCCAAAGAGAATCCTATCGTTTCCGTAGAAACGTATCTCGATATAGAAGGACAATGCAGGGAATCCGGAGTATTTCATATGCACACAAATTGGGTGTTAATTCGTCAATGTGAGGGACCGAGGAATGCAGTAAAGGAGGAATAATGCATCGGAAGAGAGATACTCTTAACCCCAAAGAAAATCCTATCTTATCCGTAGAAACGTGTCTCGATGTAGAAGGACAATGCAGGGAATCCAGAGTATTTCATATGGACGCAAATTGTGTGTTAATTCGTCAATATGAGGGAGCGAGGGATGCAGTAAAGGAGGAATAAGCATCGGAAAAGAGATACTCGGAACCCCAAAGAAAATCCTATCGTTGCCGTAGAAACGTATCTCGATTTAGAAAGACAATGCAGGGAGTCCAGAGTATTTCATATGGACGCAAATTGTGTGTTAATGCGTTAATGTGAGGGAGCGAGGGATGCAGTAAAGGATGAATAATGCATCGGAAAAGAGATACTCGGAGCCCCAAAGAAAATCCTATCGTTTCCGTAGAAACGTATCTCGATATAGAAGGACAATGCAGGGAATCCGGAGTACATAATATGGACGCAAATTGCGTGTTAATTCGTCAATGTGAGGGAGCGAGGGATGCAGTAAAGGAGGAATAGATGCAGAAACGGAGGAATAATGCATCGGAAAAGAGATACTCGGCTTCCAAAAGAAAATCCTATCGTTTCCGAGAAACGTATCTCGTTTTAGAAAGATAATGCAGGGAACCCAGAGTATTTCATATGGACGCAAATTGTGTGTTAATTCGGCAATTAGAGGGAGCGAGGGATGCAGTAAAGGTGGAATAATGCATCGGAAAAGAGATACTCGGAACCCCAAAGAAAATCCTATCGTTTCCGTAGAAACGAATCCCGATTTAGCAGGACAATGCAGGGAATCCAGAGAATTTAATGTGGACGCAAATTGTGTGTTAATTTGTCAATGTAAGGGAGCGAGGTATGCAGTAAAGGAGGAATAATGCATCAGAAAAGAGATACTCGGAACCCATAAGAAAATCCTATCGTTTCCGTAGAAACATATCTCGATTTAGAAAGACAATGCGGGGAATCCAGAGTATTTCATATGGACGCAAATTGTGTGTTAATTGGTCAATGTGAGGGAGCGAGGGATGCAGTAAAGGAGGAATAATGTATCGGAAAAGAGATACTTGGAACCCCAAAGAAAATCCTATCGTTTCCGTAGAAACGTATCTCGATTTAGAAGGACAATGCAGGGAATCCATAGTATTTCATATGGACGCAAATTGTGTGTTAATTCGTCAATATGAGGGACCGAGGGATGCAGTAAAGGAGGAAAAATGCATCGGAAAAGAGATACTCGGAACCCCAAAGAAAATCCTATCGTTTCCGTAGAAACGTATCTCGATTATAAGGACAATGCAGGGAGTCCAGAGTATTTCATATGGACGCAAATTGTGTGTTAATTCGTCAATGTGAGGGAGCGAGGGATGCAGTAAAGGAGGAATAATGCATCGGAAAAGAGATACTCGGAATCCCAAAGAAAATCCTATCGTTTCCGTAGAAACGTATCTCGATTTAGAAGGACAATGCAGGGAATCCAGAGTATTTCATATGGACGCAAATTGTGTGTTAATTCGTCAATGTGAGGGAGCGAGGGATGCAGTAAACGAGGAATAATGCATCGGAAAAGAGATACTCGTCTCCCAAAAGAAAATTCTATCGTTTCCGTAGAAACGTATCTCGTTTTAGAAAGATAATGCAGGGAACCCAGAGTATTTCATATGGACGCAACTTGTGTGTTAATTCGGCAATGTGAGGGTGCGAGGGATGCAGTAAAGGAGGAATAATGCATCGGAAAAGAGATACTCGGAACCCCAAAGAAAATCCTATCGTTTCCGTAGAAACGTGTCTCGATTTAGAAGGACAATGCAGGGAATCCAGAGTATTTCATATGGACGCAAATTGTGTGTTAATTCGGCAATGTGAGGGAGCGAGGGATGCAGTAAAGGAGGAATAATGCATCGGAAAAGAGATACTCGGAACCCCAAAGAAAATCCTATCGTTTCCGTAGAAACGTATCTCGATTTACAAGGACAATGCAAGGAATGCAGAGTATTTCATATGGACGCAAATTGTGTGTTAATTCGTCAATGTGAGGGAGCGAGGGATGCAGTAAACGATGAATAATGCATCGGAAAAGAGATACTCGACTCGCAAAAGAAAATCCTATCGTTTCCGTAGAAACGTATCTCGTTTTAGAAGGATATTGCAGGGAACCCAGAGTATTTCATATGGACGCAATTTGTGTGTTAATTCGGCAATGTGAGGGAGCGAGGGATGCAGTAAAGGAGGAATAATGCATCGGAAAAGAGATACTCGGAACCCCAAAGAAAATCCTATCGTTTCCGTAGAAACGAGTCCCGATTTAGAAGGACAATGCAGGGAATCCAGAGTATTTCATATGGACGCAAATTGTGTGTTAATTCGTCAATGTGAGGGAACGAGGGATGCAGTAAAGGAGGAATAATGCATCGGAAAAGAGATACTCGGAACCCCAAAGAAAATCCTATCGTTTCCGTAGAAACGTATCTCGATTTAGAAGGACAATGCAGGGAATCCAGAGTATTTCATATGGACGCAAATTGTGTGTTAATTCGTCAATATGAGGGAGCGAGGGATGCAGTAAAGGAGGAATAATGCATCGGAAAAGAGATACTCGGAACCCCAAAGAAAATCCTATCGTTTCCGTAGAAACGTATCTTGATTTAGAAGGACAATGCAGGGAATCCAGAGTATTTTATATGGACGCAAATTGTGTGTTAATTCGTCAATGTGAGGGAGCGAGGGATGCAGTAAAGGAGGAATAATGCATCGGAAAGAGATACTCGGAACCCCAAAGAAAATCCTATCGTTTCCGTAGAAACGTATCTCGATTTAGAAGGACAATGCAGGGAATCCAGAGTATTTCATATGGACGCAAATTGTGTGTTAATTCGTCAATGTGAGTGAGCGAGGGATGCAGTAACGGAGGAATAATGCATCGGAAAAGAGATACTCGGAACCCCAAAGAAAATCCTTTCGTTTCCGTAGAAACGTATCTCGATTTAGAAGGACAATGCAGGGAATCCATAGTATTTCATATGGACGCAAATTGTGTGTTAATTCGTCAATATGAGGGAGCGAGGGATGCAGTAAAGGAGGAATAATGCATCGGAAAAGAGATACTCGGAACCCCAAAGAAATTCCTATCGTTTCCGTAGAAACGTATCTCGATTTAGAAGGACAATGCAGGGAATCCCGAGTATTTCATATGGTCGCAAATTGTGTATTAATTCGTCAATGTGAGGGAGCGAGGGATGCAGTAAAGGAGGAATAATGCATCTAAAAAGAGATACTCGGAACCCCAAAGAAAATCCTATCGTTTCCGTAGAAACGAATCCCGATTTAGAAGGACAATCCAGGGAACCCAGAGTATTTCATATGGACGCAATTTGTGTGTTAATTCGTCAATGTGAGGGAGCGAGGGATGCAGTAAAGGAGGAATAATGCATCGGAAAAGAGATACTCGGAACCCCAAAGAGAATCCTATCGTTTCCATAGAAACGTATCTCGATTTAGAAGGACAATGCAGGGAATCCAGAGTATTTCATATGGACGCAAATTGTGTATTAATTCGTCAATGTGAGGGCGCGAGGGATGCAGTAAAGGAGGAATAATGCATCGGAAAAGAGCTACTCGGAACCCCAAAGAAAATCCTATCGTTTCCGTAGAAACGTATCTCGATTTAGAAGGACAATGCAGGGAATCCAGAGTATTTCATATAGACGCAAATTGTGTGTTAATTCGTCAATGTGAGGGAGCGAGGGATGCAGTAAAGGAGGAATTATGCATCGGAAAAGAGATACTCGTAACCCCAAAGAAAATCCTCTCGTTTTCGTAGAAACGTATCTCGATTTAGAAGGACAATGCAGGGAATCCAGAGTATTTCATATGGACGCTAATTTTGTGTTAATTCGTCAATGTGAGGGAGAGAGGGATGCAGTGAAGGAGGAATAATGCATCGGAAAAGAGATACTCGGAACCCCAAAGAAAATCCTATCGTTTCCGTAGAAACGTATCTGGATTTAGGAGGACAATGCAGGGAATCCAGAGTATTTCATATGGACGCAAATTGTGTGTTAATTCGTCAATGTGAGAGAGCGAGGGATGCAGTAAAGGAGGAATAATGCATCGGAAAAGAGATACTCGGAACCCAAAAGAAAATCCTATCGTTTCCGTAGAAACATATCTCGATTTAGAAGGACAATGCAGGGAATCCAGAGTATTTCATATGGACGCAAATTGTGTGTTAATTCGTCAATGTGAGGGAGCGAGGGATGCAGTAACGGGGGAATAATGCATCGGAAAAGAGATACTCGGAACCCCAAAGAAAATCCTATCGTTTCCGTAGAAACGTATCTCGATTTAGAAGGACAATGCAGGGAATCCAGAGTATTCCATATGGACGCAAATTGTGTGGTAATTCGTCAATGTGAGGGAGCGAGGGATGCAGTAAAGGAGGAATAATGCATCGGATAAGCGATACACGGAACCCCAAAGAAAATCCTATCGTTTCCGTAGAAACGTATCTCGATTTAGAAGGACAATGCAGGGAATCCAGAGTATTTCATATGGACGCAAATTGTGTATTAATTCGGCAATGTGAGGGAGCGAAAAATGCAGTAAAGGAGGAATAATGCATTGGAAAAGAGATACTCGGAACCCCAAAGAAAATCCTGTCATTTCCGTAGAAACGTATCTCGATTTAGAAGGACAATGCAGGGAATCCAGAGTATCCCATATGGACGCAAATTGTGTGTTAATTCGTCAATGTGAGGGAGCGAGGGATGCAGTAAAGGAGGAAAAATGCATCGGAAACGAGATACTCGACTCCCAAAAGAAATTCCTATCGTTTCCGTAGAAACGTATCTCGTTTTAGAAAGATAATGCAGGGAACCCAGAGTATTTCATATGGACGCAAATTGTGTGTTAATTCGGCAATGTGAGGGAGCGAGGGATGCAGTAAAGGAGGAATAATGCATCGGAAAAGAGATACTCGGAACCCCAAAGAAAATCCTATCGTTTCCGTAGAAACGTATCTCGATTTAGAAGGACAATGCAAGGAATCCAGAGTATTTCATATGGACGCAAATTGTGTGTTAATTCGTCAATGTGAGGGAGCGAGGGATGCAGTAAACGAGGAAGAATGCATCGGAAAAGAGATACTCGACTCCCAAAAGAAAATCCTATCGTTTCCGTAGAAACGTGTCTCGATTTAGAAGGACAATGCAGGGAATTCAGAGTATTTCATATGGACGCAAATTGTGTATTAATTCGTCAATGTGAGTTAGCGAGGGCTGCAGTAAAGGAGGAATAATGCATCGGAAAAGAGATACTCGGAACCCCAAAGAAAATCCTGTCGTTTCCGTAGAAACGTATCTCGATTTAGAAGGAAAATGCAGGGAATCAAGAGTATTTCATATGGACGCAAATTGTGTGTTAGTTCGTCAAAGTGAGGGAGCGAGGGATGCAGTAAAGGAGGAATAATGCATCGGAAAAGAGATACTCGGAACCCCAAAGAAAATCCTATCGTTTCCGTAGAAACGTATCTCGATTTAGAAGGACAATGCAGGGAATCCAGAGTATTTCATATGGACGCAAATTGTGTGTTAATTCGTCAATGTGAGGGAGCGAGGGATGCAGTAAAGGATGAATAATGCATCGGAAAAGAGATACTCGGAACCCCAAAGAAAATCCTATCGTTTCCGTAGAAACGTATCTCGATATAGAAGGACAATGCAGGGAATCCGGAGTATATCATATGGACGCAAGTTGTGTGTTAATTCGTACTTGTGAGGGAGCGAGGGATGCAGTAAAGGAGGAATAGATGCAGCAAAGGAGGAATAATGCATCGGAAAAGAGATACTCGACTCCCAAAAGAAAATCCTATCGTTTCCGTAGAAACGTATCTCGTTTTAGAAAGATAATGCAGGGAATCCAGAGTATTTCATATGGACGCAAATTGTGTGTTAATTCGTCAATGTGAGGGAGCGAGGGATGCAGTAAAGGAGGAATAATGCATCGAAAAGAGATACTCGGAACCCCAAAGAAAATCCCATCGTTTCCGTAGAAACGTATCTCGATTTAGAAGGACAATGCAGGGAATCCAGAGTATTTTATATGGACGCAAATTGTGTGTTAATTCGTCAATGTGAGGGAGCGAGGGATGCAGTAAAGGAGGAATAATGCATCGGAAAAGAGATACTCGGAACCCCAAAGAAAATCCTATCGTTTCCGTAGAAACGTATCTCGATTTAGAAGGTCAATGCAGGGAATCCAGAGTATTTCATATGGACGCAAATTGTGTGTTAATTCGTCAATGTGAGGAAGCGAGGGATGCAGTAAAGGAGGAATAATGCATCGGAAAAGAGATACGCGGAACCCCAAAGAAAATCCTATCGTTTCCGTAGAGACGTGTCTCGATTTAGAAGGACAATGCAGGGAATCCAGAGTATTTCATATGGACGCAAATTGTGTGTTAATTCGTCAATGTGAGGGAGCGAGGGATGCAGTAAAGGAGGAATTAAGCATCGAAAAAGAGATACTCTGAACCCCAAAGAAAATCTTATCGTTTCCGTAGAAACGTATCTTGATTTAGAATGACAATTCAGGGAATCCAGAGTATTTCATATGGACGCAAATTGTGTGTTAATTCGTCAATGTGAGGGAGCGAGGGATGCAGTAAAGGAGGAATAATGCATCGGAAAAGAGATACTCGGAACCCCAAAGAAAATCCTAACGTTTCCGTAGAAACGTATCTCGATTTAGAAGGACAATGCAGGGAATCCAGAGTATTTCATATGGGCGCAAATTGTGTGTTAATTCGTCAATGTGAGTTAGCGAGGGCTGCAGTAAAGGAGGAATAATGCATCGGAAAAGAGATACTCGGAACCCCAAAGAAAATCCTGTCGTTTCCATAGAAACGTATCTCGATTTAGAAGGAAAATGCAGGGAATCAAGAGTATTTCATATGGACGCAAATTGTGTGTAAGTTCGTCAAAGTGAGGGAGCGAGGGATGCAGTAAAGGAGGAATAATGCATCGGAAAAGAGATACTCGGAACCCCAAAGAAAATCCTATCGTTTCCATAGAAACGTATCTCGATTTAGAAGGACAATGCAGGGAATCCAGAGTATTTCATATGGACGCAAATTGTGTGTTAATTCGTCAATGTGAGGGAGCGAGGGATGCAGTAAAGGATGAATAATGCATCGGAAAAGAGATACTCGGAACCCCAAAGAAAATCCTATCGTTTCCGTAGAAACATAACTCGATTTAGAAGGACAATGCAGGGAATCCAGAGTATTCCATATGGACGCAAATTGTGTGTTAATTCGTCAATGTGAGGGAGCGAGGGATGCAGTAAAGGAGGAATAATGCATCGGAAAAGAGATACTCGGAACCCCAAAGAAAATCCTCTCGTTTCCGTAGAAACGTATCTCGATTTAGAAGGACAATGCAGGGAATCCAGAGTATTTCATATGGACGCAAATTGTGTGTTAATTCGTCAATGTGAGGGAACGAGGGATGCAGTAAAGGAGGAATAATGCATCGGAAAAGAGATACTCGGAACCCCAAAGAAAATCCTATCGTTTCCGTAGAAACGTATCTCGATTTAGAAGGACAATGCAGGGAATCCAGAGTATTTCATATGGACGCAAATTGTGTGTTAATTCGTCAATGTGAGGGAGCGAGGGATGCAGTAAAGGAGGAATAATGCATCGGAAAAGAGATACTCGGATCCAGAAAGAAAATCCTATCGTTTCCGTAGAAACGTATCTTGATTTAGAAGGACAACGCAGGGAATCCAGAGTATTTTATATGGACGCAAATTGTGTGTTAATTCGTCAATGTGAGGGAGCGAGGGATGCAGTAAAGGAGGAATAATGCATCGGAAAGAGATACTCGGAACCCCAAAGAAAATCCTATCGTTTCCGTAGAAACGTATCTCGATTTAGAAGGACAATGCAGGGAATCCAGAGTATATCATATGGACGCAAATTGTGTGTTAATTCGTCAATGTGAGGGAGCGAGGGATGCAGTAACGGAGGAATAATGCATCGGAAAAGAGATACTCGGAACCCCAAAGAAAATCCTTTCGTTTCCGTAGAAACGTATCTCGATTTAGAAGGACAATGCAGGGAATCCATAGTATTTCATATGGACGCAAATTGTGTGTTAATTCGTCAATATGAGGGAGCGAGGGATGCAGTAAAGGAGGAATAATGCATCGGAAAAGAGATACTCGGAACCCCAAAGAAAATCCTATCGTTTCCGTAGAAACGTATCTCGATTTAGAAGGACAATGCAGGGAATCCCGACTATTTCATATGGTCGAAAATTGTGTATTAATTCGTCAATGTGAGGGAGCGAGGGATGCAGTAAAGGAGGAATAATGCATCGGAAAGGAGATACTCGGAACCCCAAAGAAAATCCTATCGTTTCCGTAGAAACGTATCTTGATTTAGAAGGACAATGCAGGGAATCCAGAGTATTTTATATGGACGCAAATTGTGTGTTAATTCGTCAATGTGAGGGAGCGAGGGATGCAGTAAAGGAGGAATAATGCATCGGAAAGAGATACTCGGAACCCCAAAGAAAATCCTATCGTTTCCGTAGAAACGTATCTCGATTTAGAAGGACAATGCAGGGAATCCAGAGTATTTCATATGGACGCAAATTGTGTGTTAATTCGTCAATGTGAGTGAGCGAGGGATGCAGTAACGGAGGAATAATGCATCGGAAAAGAGATACTCGGAACCCCAAAGAAAATCCTTTCGTTTCCGTAGAAACGTATCTCGATTTAGAAGGACAATGCAGGGAATCCATAGTATTTCATATGGACGCAAATTGTGTGTTAATTCGTCAATATGAGGGAGCGAGGGATGCAGTAAAGGAGGAATAATGCATCGGAAAAGAGATACTCGGAACCCCAAAGAAAATCCTATCGTTTCCGTAGAAACGTATCTCGATTTAGAAGGACAATGCAGGGAATCCCGAGTATTTCATATGGTCGCAAATTGTGTATTAATTCGTCAATGTGAGGGAGCGAGGGATGCAGTAAAGGAGGAATAATGCATCTAAAAAGAGATACTCGGAACCCCAAAGAAAATCCTATCGTTTCCGTAGAAACGAATCCCGATTTAGAAGGACAATCCAGGGAACCCAGAGTATTTCATATGGACGCAATTTGTGTGTTAATTCGTCAATGTGAGGGAGCGAGGGATGCAGTAAAGGAGGAATAATGCATCGGAAAAGAGATACTCGGAACCCCAAAGAGAATCCTATCGTTTCCATAGAAACGTATCTCGATTTAGAAGGACAATGCAGGGAATCCAGAGTATTTCATATGGACGCAAATTGTGTATTAATTCGTCAATGTGAGGGAGCGAGGGATGCAGTAAAGGAGGAATAATGCATCGGAAAAGAGCTACTCGGAACCCCATAGAAAATCCTATCGTTTCCGTAGAAACGTATCTCGATTTAGAAGGACAATGCAGGGAATCCAGAGTATTTCATATAGACGCAAATTGTGTGTTAATTCGTCAATGTGAGGGAGCGAGGGATGCAGTAAAGGAGGAATTATGCATCGGAAAAGAGATACTCGTAACCCCAAAGAAAATCCTCTCGTTTTCGTAGAAACGTATCTCGATTTAGAAGGACAATGCAGGGAATCCAGAGTATTTCATATGGACGCTAATTTTGTGTTAATTCGTCAATGTGAGGGAGAGAGGGATGCAGTGAAGGAGGAATAATGCATCGGAAAAGAGATACTCGGAACCCCAAAGAAAATCCTATCGTTTCCGTAGAAACGTATCTCGATTTAGGAGGACAATGCAGGGAATCCAGAGTATTTCATATGGACGCAAATTGTGTGTTAATTCGTCAATGTGAGGGAGCGAGGGATGCAGTAAAGGAGGAATAATGCATCGGAAAAGAGATACTCGGAACCCAAAAGAAAATCCTATCGTTTCCGTAGAAACATATCTCGATTTAGAAGGACAATGCAGGGAATCCAGAGTATTTCATATGGACGCAAATTGTGTGTTAATTCGTCAATGTGAGGGAGCGAGGGATGCAGTAAAGGGGGAATAATGCATCGGAAAAGAGATACTCGGAACCCCAAAGAAAATCCTATCGTTTCCGTAGAAACGTATCTCGATTTAGAAGGACAATGCAGGGAATCCAGAGTATTCCATATGGACGCAAATTGTGTGGTAATTCGTCAATGTGAGGGAGCGACGGATGCAGTAAAGGAGGAATAATGCATCGGATAAGCGATACACGGAACCCCAAAGAAAATCCTATCGTTTCCGTAGAAACGTATCTCGATTTAGAAGGACAATGCAGGGAATCCAGAGTATTTCATATGGACGCAAATTGTGTATTAATTCGGCAATGTGAGGGAGCGAGAAATGCAGTAAAGGAGGAATAATGCATTGGAAAAGAGATACTCGGAACCCCAAAGAAAATCCTGTCATTTCCGTAGAAACGTATCTCGATTTAGAAGGACAATGCAGGGAATCCAGAGTATCCCATATGGACGCAAATTGTGTGTTAATTCGTCAATGTGAGGGAGCGAGGGATGCAGTAAAGGAGGAATAATGCATCGGAAACGAGATACTCGACTCCCAAAAGAAAATCCTATCGTTTCCGTAGAAACGTATCTCGTTTTAGAAAGATAATGCAGGGAACCCAGAGTATTTCATATGGACGCAAATTGTGTGTTAATTCGGCAATGTGAGGGAGCGAGGGATGCAGTAAAGGAGGAATAATGCATCGGAAAAGAGATACTCGGAACCCCAAAGAAAATCCTATCGTTTCCGTAGAAACGTATCTCGATTTAGAAGGACAATGCAAGGAATCCAGAGTATTTCATATGGACGCAAATTGTGTGTTAATTCGTCAATGTGATGGAGCGAGGGATGCAGTAAACGAGGAAGAATGCATCGGAAAAGAGATACTCGACTCCCAAAAGAAAATCCTATCGTTTCCGTAGAAACGTGTCTCGATTTAGAAGGACAATGCAGGGAATTCAGAGTATTTCATATGGACGCAAATTGTGTATTAATTCGTCAATGTGAGTTAGCGAGGGCTGCAGTAAAGGAGGAATAATGCATCGGAAAAGAGATACTCGGAACCCCAAAGAAAATCCTGTCGTTTCCGTAGAAACGTATCTCGATTTAGAAGGAAAATGCAGGGAATCAAGAGTATTTCATATGGACGCAAATTGTGTGTTAGTTCGTCAAAGTGAGGGAGCGAGGGATGCAGTAAAGGAGGAATAATGCATCGGAAAAGAGATACTCGGAACCCCAAAGAAAATCCTATCGTTTCCGTAGAAACGTATCTCGATTTAGAAGGACAATGCAGGGAATCCAGAGTATTTCATATGGACGAAAATTGTGTGTTAATTCGTCAATGTGAGGGAGCGAGGGATGCAGTAAAGGATGAATAATGCATCGGAAAAGAGATACTCGGAACCCCAAAGAAAATCCTATCGTTTCCGTAGAAACGTATCTCGATATAGAAGGACAATGCAGGGAATCCGGAGTATATCATATGGACGCAAGTTGTGTGTTAATTCGTACTTGTGAGGGAGCGAGGGATGCAGTAAAGGAGGAATAGATGCAGCAAAGGAGGAATAATGCATCGGAAAAGAGATACTCGACTCCCAAAAGAAAATCCTATCGTTTCCGTAGAAACGTATCTCGTTTTAGAAAGATAATGCAGGGAATCCAGAGTATTTCATATGGACGCAAATTGTGTGTTAATTCGTCAATGTGAGGGAGCGAGGGATGCAGTAAAGGAGGAATAATGCATCGAAAAGAGATACTCGGAACCCCAAAGAAAATCCTATCGTTTCCGTAGAAACGTATCTCGATTTAGAAGGACAATGCAGGGAATCCAGAGTATTTTATATGGACGCAAATTGTGTGTTAATTCGTCAATGTGAGGGAGCGAGGGATGCAGTAAAGGAGGAATAATGCATCGGAAAAGAGATACTCGGAACCCCAAAGAAAATCCTATCGTTTCCGTAGAAACGTATCTCGATTTAGAAGGTCAATGCAGGGAATCCAGAGTATTTCATATGGACGCAAATTGTGTATTAATTCGTCAATGTGAGGAAGCGAGGGATGCAGTAAAGGAGGAATAATGCATCGGAAAAGAGATACGCGGAACCCCAAAGAAAATCCTATCGTTTCCGTAGAGACGTGTCTCGATTTAGAAGGACAATGCAGGGAATCCTGAGTATTTCATATGGACGCAAATTGTGTGTTAATTCGTCAATGTGAGGGACCGAGGGATGCAGTAAAGGAGGAATTAAGCATCGAAAAAGAGATACTCTGAACCCCAAAGAAAATCTTATCGTTTCCGTAGAAACGTATCTTGATTTAGAATGACAATTCAGGGAATCCAGAGTATTTCATATGGACGCAAATTGTGTGTTAATTCGTCAATGTGAGGGAGCGAGGGATGCAGTAAAGGAGGAATAATGCATCGGAAAAGAGATACTCGGAACCCCAAAGAAAATCCTAACGTTTCCGTAGAAACGTATCTCGATTTAGAAGGACAATGCAGGGAATCCAGAGTATTTCATATGGGCGCAAATTGTGTGTTAATTCGTCAATGTGAGTTAGCGAGGGCTGCAGTAAAGGAGGAAAAATGCATCGGAAAAGAGATACTCGGAACCCCAAAGAAAATCCTGTCGTTTCCATAGAAACGTATCTCGATTTAGAAGGAAAATGCAGGGAATCAAGAGTATTTCATATGGACGCAAATTGTGTGTAAGTTCGTCAAAGTGAGGGAGCGAGGGATGCAGTAAAGGAGGAATAATGCATCGGAAAAGAGATACTCGGAACCCCAAAGAAAATCCTATCGTTTCCATAGAAACGTATCTCGATTTAGAAGGACAATGCAGGGAATCCAGAGTATTTCATATGGACGCAAATTGTGTGTTAATTCGTCAATGTGAGGGAGCGAGGGATGCAGTAAAGGATGAATAATGCATCGGAAAAGAGATACTCGGAACCCCAAAGAAAATCCTATCGTTTCCGTAGAAACATAACTCGATTTAGAAGGACAATGCAGGGAATCCAGAGTATTCCATATGGACGCAAATTGTGTGTTAATTCGTCAATGTGAGGGAGCGAGGGATGCAGTAAAGGAGGAATAATGCATCGGAAAAGAGATACTCGGAACCCCAAAGAAAATCCTATCGTTTCCGTAGAAACGTATCTCGATTTAGAAGGACAATGCAGGGAATCCAGAGTATTTCATATGGACGCAAATTGTGTGTTAATTCGTCAATGTGAGGGAGCGAGGGATGCAGTAAACGAGGAATAATGCATCGGAAAAGAGATACTCGACTCCCAAAAGAAAATTCTATCGTTTCCGTAGAAACGTATCTCGTTTTAGAAAGATAATGCAGGGAACCCAGAGTATTTCATATGGACGCAATTTGTGTGTTAATTCGGCAATGTGAGGGAGCGAGGGATGCAGTAAAGGAGGAATAATGCATCGGAAAAGAGATACTCGGAACCCCAAAGAAAATCCTATCGTTTCCGTAGAAACGTGTCTCGATTTAGAAGGACAATGCAGGGAATCCACAGTATTTCATATGGACGCAAATTGTGTGTTAATTCGTCAATGTGAGGGAGCGAGGGATGCAGTAAAAGAGGAATAATGCATCGGAAAAGAGATACTCGGATCCAGAAAGAAAATCCTATCGTTGCCTAAGAAACGTATCTTGATTTAGAAGGACAATGCAGGGAATCCAGAGTATTTTATATGGACGCAAATTGTGTGTTAATTCGTCAATGTGAGGGAGCGAGGGATGCAGTAAAGGAGGAATAATGCATCGGAAAGAGATACTCGGAACCCCAAAGAAAATCCTATCGTTTCCGTAGAAACGTATCTCGATTTAGAAGGACAATGCAGGGAATCCAGAGTATTTTATATGGACGCAAATTGTGTGTTAATTCGTCAATGTGAGGGAGCGAGGGATGCAGTAAAGGAGGAATAATGCATCGGAAAGAGATACTCGGAACCCCAAAGAAAATCCTATCGTTTCCGTAGAAACGTATCTCGATTTAGAAGGACAATGCAGGGAATCCAGAGTATTTCATATGGACGCAAATTGTGTGTTAATTCGTCAATGTGAGGGAGCGAGGGATGCAGTAACGGAGGAATAATGCATCGGAAAAGAGATACTCGGAACCCCAAAGAAAATCCTTTCGTTTCCGTAGAAACGTATCTCGATTTAGAAGGACAATGCAGGGAATCCATAGTATTTCATATGGACGCAAATTGTGTGTTAATTCGTCAATATGAGGGAGCGAGGGATGCAGTAAAGGAGGAATAATGCATCGGAAAAGAGATACTCGGAACCCCAAAGAAAATCCTATCGTTTCCGTAGAAACGTATCTCGATTTAGAAGGACAATGCAGGGAATCCCGACTATTTCATATGGTCGAAAATTGTGTATTAATTCGTCAATGTGAGGGAGCGAGGGATGCAGTAAAGGAGGAATAATGCATCTAAAAAGAGATACTCGGAACCCCAAAGAAAATCCTATCGTTTCCGTAGAAACGAATCCCGATTTAGAAGGACAATCCAGGGAACCCAGAGTATTTCATATGGACGCAATTTGTGTGTTAATTCGTCAATGTGAGGGAGCGAGGGATGCAGTAAAGGAGGAATAATGCATCGGAAAAGAGATACTCGGAACCCCAAAGAGAATCCTATCGTATCCATAGAAACGTATCTCGATTTAGAAGGACAATGCAGGGAATCCAGAGTATTTCATATGGACGCAAATTGTGTATTAATTCGTCAATGTGAGGGAGCGAGGGATGCAGTAAAGGAGGAATAATGCATCGGAAAAGAGATACTCGGAACCCCAAAGAAAATCCTATCGTTTCCGTAGAAACGTATCTCGATTTAGAAGGACAATGCAGGGAATCCAGAGTATTTCATATAGACGCAAATTGTGTGTTAATTCGTCAATGTGAGGAAGCGAGGGATGCAGTAAAGGAGGAATTATGCATCGGAAAAGAGATACTCGTAACCCCAAAGAAAATCCTCTCGTTTTCGTAGAAACGTATCTCGATTTAGAAGGACAATGCAGGGAATCCAGAGTATTTCATATGGACGCAAATTTTGTGTTAATTCTTCAATGTGAGGGAGAGAGGGATGCAGTGAAGGAGGAATAATGCATCGGAAAAGAGATACTCGGAACCCCAAAGAAAATCCTATCGTTTCCGTAGAAACGTATCTCGATTTAGGAGGACAATGCAGGGAATCCAGAGTATTTCATATGGACGCAAATTGTGTGTTAATTCGTTAATGTGAGGGAGCGAGGGATACAGTAAAGGAGGAATAATGCATCGGAAAAGAGATACTCGGAACCCAAAAGAAAATCCTATCGTTTCCGTAGAAACGTATCTCGATTTAGAAGGACAATGCAGGGAACCCAGAGTATTTCATATGGACGCAAATTGTGTGTTAATTCGTCAATGTGAGGGAGCGAGGGATGCAGTAAAGGGGGAATAATGCATCGGAAAAGAGATACTCGGAACCCCAAAGGAAATCCTATCGTTTCCGTAGAAACGTATTTCGATTTAGAAGGACAATGCAGGGAATCCAGAGTATTCCATATGGACGCTAATTGTGTGTTAATTTGTCAATGTGAGGGAGCGAGGGATGCAGTAAAGGAGGAATAATGCATCGGATAAGTGATACACGGAACCCCAAAGAAAATCCTATCGTTTCCGTAGAAACGTATCTCGATTTAGAAGGACAATGCAGGGAATCCAGAGTATTTCATATGGACGCAAATTGTGTATTAATTCGGCAATGTGAGGGAGCGAGAAATGCAGTAAAGGAGGAATAATGCATTGGAAAAGAGAGACTCGGAACCCCAAAGAAAATCCTGTCATTTCCGTAGAAACGTATCTCGATTTAGAAGGACAATGCAGGGAATCCAGAGTATACCATATGGACGCAAATTGTGTGTTAATTCGTCAATGAGAGGGAGCGAGGGATGCAGTAAAGGAGGAATAATGCATGGGAAACGAGATACTCGACTCCCAAAAGAAAATCCTATCGTTTCCGTAGAAACGTATCTCGTTTTAGAATGATAATGCAGGGAACCCAGAGTATTTCATATGGACGCAAATTGTGTGTTAATTCGGCAATGTGAGGGAGCGAGGGATGCAGTAAAGGAGGAATAATGCATCGGAAAAGAGATACTCGGAACCCCAAAGAAAATCCTATCGTTTCCGTAGAAACGTATCTCGATTTAGAAGGACAATGCAAGGAATCCAGAGTATTTCATATGGACGCAAATTGTGTGTTAATTCGTCAATGTGAGGGAGCGAGGGATGCAGTAAACGAGGAATAATGCATCGGAAAAGAGATACTCGACTCCCAAAAGAAAATCCTATCGTTTCCGTAGAAACGTATCTCGTTTTAGAAGGATAATGCAGGGAACCCAGAGTATTTTATATGGACGCAAATTGTGTGTTAATTCGTCAATGTGAGGGAGCGAGGGATGCAGTAAAGGAGGAATAATGCATCGGAAAGAGATACTCGGAACCCCAAAGAAAATCCTATCGTTTCCGTAGAAACGTATCTCGATTTAGAAGGACAATGCAGGGAATCCAGAGTATTTTATATGGACGCAAATTGTGTGTTAATTCGTCAATGTGAGGGAGCGAGGGATGCAGTAAAGGAGGAATAATGCATCGGAAAGAGATACTCGTAACCCAAAGAAAATCCTATCGTTTCCGTAGAAACGTATCTCGATTTAGAAGGACAATGCAGGGAATCCAGAGTATTTCATATAGACGCAAATTGTGTGTTAATTCGTCAATGTGAGGGAGCGAGGGATGCAGTAAAGGAGGAATTATGCATCGGAAAAGAGATACTCGTAACCCCAAAGAAAATCCTCTTGTTTTCGTAGAAACGTATCTCGATTTAGAAGGACAATGCAGGGAATCCAGAGTATTTCATATGGACGCAAATTTTGTGTTAATTCGTCAATGTGGGGGAGAGAGGGATGCAGTGAAGGAGGAATAATGCATCGGAAAAGAGATACTCGGAACCCCAAAGAAAATCCTATCGTTTCCGTAGAAACGTATCTCGATTTAGGAGGACAATGCAGGGAATCCAGAGTATTTCATATGGACGCAAATTGTGTGTTAATTCGTCAATGTGAGGGAGCGAGGGATACAGTAAAGGAGGAATAATGCATCGGAAAAGAGATACTCGGAACCCAAAAGAAAATCCTATCGTTTCCGTAGAAACGTATCTCGATTTAGAAGGACAATGCAGGGAATCCAGAGTATTTCATATGGACGCAAATTGTGTGTTAATTCGTCAATGTGAGGGAGCGAGGGATGCAGTAAAGGGGGAATAATGCATCGGAAAAGAGATACTCGCAACCCCAAAGGAAATCCTATCGTTTCCGTAGAAACGTATCTCGATTTAGAAGGACAATGCAGGGAATCCAGAGTATTCCATATGGACGCTAATTGTGTGTTAATTCGTCAATGTGAGGGAGCGAGGGATGCAGTAAAGGAGGAATAATGCATCGGATAAGCGATACACGGAACCCCAAAGAAAATCCTATCGTTTCCGTAGAAACGTATCTCGATTTAGAAGGACAACGCAGGGAATCCAGAGTATACCATATGGACGCAAATTGTGTGTTAATTCGTCAATGTGAGGGAGCGAGGAATGCAGTAAAGGTGGAATAATGCATGGGAAACGAGATGCTCGACTCCCAAAAGAAAATCCTATCGTTTCCGTAGAAACGTATCTCGTTTTAGAATGATAATGCAGGGAACCCAGAGTATTTCATATGGACGCAAATTGTGTGTTAATTCGGCAATGTGAGGGAGCGAGGGATGCAGTAAAGGAGGAATAATGCATCGGAAAAGAGATACCCGGAACCCCAAAGAAAATCCTATCGTTTCCGTAGAAACGTATCTCGATTTAGAAGGACAATGCAAGGAATCCTGAGTATTTCATATGGACGCAAATTGTGTGTTAATTCGTCAATGTGAGGGAGCGAGGGATGCAGTAAACGAGGAATAATGCATCGGAAAAGAGATACTCGGAACCCCAAAGAAAATCCTATCGTTTCCGTAGAAACGTATCTCGATTTAGAAGGACAATGCAGGGAATCCAGAGTATTTCATATGGACGCAAATTGTGTGTTAATTCGTCAATGTGAGGGAGCGAGGGATGCAGTAAAGGAGGAATAATGCATCGGAAAAGAGATACTCGGATCCAGAAAGAAAATCCTATCGTTTCCGTAGAAACGTATCTTGATTTAGAAGGACAATGCAGGGAATCCAGAGTATTTTATATGGACGCAAATTGTATGTTAATTCGTCAATGTGAGGGAG
This sequence comes from Schistocerca nitens, assembly GCF_023898315.1. Taxonomy (NCBI): domain Eukaryota; kingdom Metazoa; phylum Arthropoda; class Insecta; order Orthoptera; family Acrididae; genus Schistocerca; species Schistocerca nitens. Next base: position 1,282,035,436 of record NC_064614.1, on the reverse strand, counting down.
CGAGGGATGCAGTAAAGGAGGAATAATGCATCGGAAAGAGATACTCGGTACCCCAAAGAAAATCCTATCGTTTCCGTAGAAACGTATCTCGATTTAGAAGGACAATGCAGGGAATCCAGAGTATTTCATATGGACGCAAATTGTGTGTTAATTCGTCAATATGAGGGAGCGAGGGATGCAGTAACGGAGGAATAATGCATCGGAAAAGAGATACTCGGAACCCCAAAGAAAATCCTTTCGTTTCCGTAGAAACGTATCTCGATTTAGAAGGACAATGCAGGGAATTCATAGTATTTCATATGGACGCAAATTGTGTGTTAATTCGTCAATATGAGGGAGCGAGGGATGCAGTAAAGGAGGAATAATGCATCGGAAAAGAGATACTCGGAACCCCAAAGAAAATCCTATCGTTTCCGTAGAAACGTATCTTGATTTAGAAGGACAATGCAGGGAATCCCGAGTATTTCATATGGTCGAAAATTGTGTATTAATTCGTCAATGTGAGGGAGCGAGGGATGCAGTAAAGGAGGAATAATGCATCTAAAAAGAGATACTCGGAACCCCAAAGAAAATCCTATCGTTTCCGTAGAAACGAATCCCGATTTAGAAGGACAATCCAGGGAACCCAGAGTATTTCATATGGACGCAATTTGTGTGTTAATTCGTCAATGTGAGGGAGCGAGGGATGCAGTAAAGGAGGAATAATGCATCGGAAAAGAGATACTCGGAACCGCAAAGAGAATCCTATCGTTTCCATAGAAACGTATCTCGATTTAGAAGGACAATGCAGGGAATCCAGAGTATTTCATATGGACGCAAATTGTGTATAAATTCGTCAATGTGAGGGAGCGAGGGATGCAGTAAAGGAGGGATAATGCATCGGAAAAGAGATACTCGGAACCCCAAAGAAAATCCTATCGTTTCCGTAGAAACGTATCTCGATTTAGAAGGACAATGCAGGGAATCCAGAGTATTTCATATAGACGCAAATTGTGTGTTAATTCGTCAATGTGAGGGAGCGAGGGATGCAGTAAAGGAGGAATTATGCATCGGAAAAGAGATACTCGTAACCCCAAAGAAAATCCTCTCGTTTTCGTAGAAACGTATCTCGATTTAGAAGGACAATGCAGGGAATCCAGAGTATTTCATATGGACGCAAATTGTGTGTTAATTCGTCAATGTGAGGGAGCGAGGGATACAGTAAAGGAGGAATAATGCATCGGAAAAGAGATACTCGGAACCCAAAAGAAAATCCTTTCGTTTCCGTAGAAACGTATCTCGATTTAGAAGGACAATGCAGGGAATCCAGAGTATTTCATATGGACGCAAATTGTGTGTTAATTCGTCAATGTGAGGGAGCGAGGGATGCAGTAAAGGGGGAATAATGCATCGGAAAAGAGATACTCGGAACCCCAATGGAAATCCTATCGTTTCCGTAGAAACGTATCTCGATTTAGAAGGACAATGCAGGGAATCCAGAGTATTCCATATGGACGCTAATTGTGTGTTAATTCGTCAATGTGAGGGAGCGAGGGATGCAGTAAAGGAGGAATAATGCATCGGATAAGCGATACACGGAACCCCAAAGAAAATCCTATCGTTTCCGTAGAAACGTATCTCGATTTAGAAGGAGAATGCAGGGAATCCAGAGTATTTCATATGGACGCAAAGTGTGTATTAATTCGGCAATGTGAGGGAGCGAGAAATGCAGTAAAGGTGGAATAATGCATTGGAAAAGAGATACTCGGAACCCCAAAGAAAATCCTGTCATTTCCGTAGAAACGTATCTCGATTTAGAAGGACAATGCAGGGAATCCAGGGTATACCATATGGACGCAAGTTGTGTGTTAATTCGTCAATGTGAGGGAGCGAGGGATGCAGTAAAGGAGGAATAATGCATGGGAAACGAGATACTCGACTCCCAATAGAAAATCCTTTCGTTTCCGTAGAAATGTATCTCGTTTTAGAATGATAATGCAGGGAACCCAGAGTATTTCATATGGACGCAAATTGTGTGTTAATTCGGCAATGTGAGGGAGCGAGGGATGCAGTAAAGGAGGAATAATGCATCGGAAAAGAGATACTCGGAACCCCAAAGAAAATCCTATCGTTTCCGTAGAAACGTATCTCGATTTAGAAGGACAATGCAAGGAATCCAGAGTATTTCATATGGACGCAAATTGTGTGTTAATTCGTCAATGTGAGGGAGCGAGGGATGCAGTAAACGAGGAATAATGCATCGGAAAAGAGATACTCGACTCCCAAAAGAAAATCCTATCGTTTCCGTAGAAACGTATCTCGTTTTAGAAGGATAATGCAGGGAACCCAGAGTATTTTATATGGACGCAAATTGTGTGTTAATTCGTCAATGTGAGGGAGCGAGGGATGCAGTAAAGGAGGAATAATGCATCGGAAAAGAGATACTCGGATCCAGAAAGAAAATCCTATCGTTTCCATAGAAACGTATCTTCATTTAGAAGGACAATGCAGGGAATCCAGAGTATTTTATATGGACGCAAATTGTGTGTTAATTCGTCAATGTGAGGGAGCGATGGATGCAGTAAAGGAGGAATAATGCATCGGAAAGAGATATTCGGAACCCCAAAGAAAATCCTATCGTTTCCGTAGAAACGTATCTCGATTTAGAAGGTCAATGCAGGGAATCCAGAGTATTTCATATGGACGCAAATTGTGTGTTAATTCGTCAATGTGAGGAAGCGAGGGATGCAGTAAAGGAGGAATAATGCATCGGAAAAGAGATACGCGGAACCCCAAAGAAAATCCTATCGTTTCCGTAGAAACGTATCTCGATTTAGAAGGACAATGCAGGGAATCCAGAGTATTTCATATGGACGCAAATTGTGTGTTAATTCGTCAATGTGAGGGAGCGAGGGATGCAGTAAAGGAGGAATAAAGCATCGGAAAAGAGATACTCGGAACCCCAAAGAAAATCCTATCGTTTCCGTAGAAACGTATCTCGATTTAGAAGGACAATGCAGGGAATCCAGAGTATTTCATATGGACGCAAATTGTGTGTTAATTCGTCAATGTGAGGGAGCGAGGGATGCAGTAAACGAGGAATAATGCATCGGAAAAGAGATACTCGACTCCCAAAAGAAAATTCTATCGTTTCCATAGAAACGTATCTCGTTTTAGAAGGATAATGCAAGGAACCCAGAGTATTTCATATGGACGCAATTTGTGTGTTAATTCGGCAATGTGAGGGAGCGAGGGATGCAGTAAAGGAGGAATAATGCATCGGAAAAGAGATACTCGGAACCCCAAAGAAAATCCTATCGTTTCCGTAGAAACGAGTCCCGATTTAGAAGGACAATGCAGGGAATCCAGAGTATTTCATATGGACGCAAATTGTGTGTTAATTCGTCAATGTGAGGGAACGAGGGATGCAGTAAAGGAGGAATAATGCATCGGAAAAGAGATACTCGGAACCCCAAAGAAAATCCTATCGTTTCCGTAGAAACGTATCTCGATTTAGAAGGACAATGCAGGGAATCCAGAGTATTTTATATGGACGCAAATTGTGTGTTAATTCGGCAATGTGAGGGAGCGAGGGATGCAGTAAAGGAGGAATAATGCATCGGAAATAGATACTCGGAACCCCAATGAAAATCCTATCGTTTCCGTAGAAACGTATCTCGATTTAGAAGGACAATATAGGGAATCCAGGGTATTTCATAAGGACGCAAATTGTGTGTTAATTCGTCAATGTGAGGGAGCGAGGGATGCAGTAAAGAAGGAATAATGCATCGGAAAAGAGATACTCGAAACCCCAAAGAAAATCCTATCCTTTCCGTAGAATCGTATCTCGATTTAGAAGGACAATGCAGGGAATCCCGAGTATTTCATATGGTCGAAAATTGTGTATTAATTCGTCAATGTGAGGGAGCGAGGGATGCAGTAAAGGAGGAATAATGCATCTAAAAAGAGATACTCGGAACCCCAAAGAAAATCCTATCGTTTCCGTAGAAACAAATCCCGATTTAGAAGGACAATCCAGGGAACCCAGAGTATTTCATATGGACGCAATTTGTGTGTTAATTCGTCAATGTGAGGGAGCGAGGGATGCAGTAAAGGAGGAATAATGCATCGGAAAAGAGATACTCGGAACCCCAAAGAGAATCCTATCGTTTCCATAGAAACGTATCTCGATTTAGAAGGACAATGCAGGGAATCCAAAGTATTTCATATGGACGCATATTGTGTATTAATTCGTCAATGTGAGGGAGCGAGGGATGTAGTAAAGGAGGAATAATGCATCGGAAAAGAGATACTCGGAACCCCAAAGAAAATCCTATCGTTTCCGTAGAAACGTATCTCGATTTAGAAGGACAATGCAGTGAATCCAGAGTATTTCATATAGACGCAAATTGTGTGTTAATTCGTCAATGTGAGGGAGCGAGGGATGCAGTAAAGGAGGAATTATGCATCGGAAAAGAGATACTCGTAACCCCAAAGAAAATCCTCTCGTTTTCGTAGAAACGTATCTCGATTTAGAAGGACAATGCAGGGAATCCAGAGTATTTCATATGGACGCAAATTTTGTGTTAATTCGTCAATGTGAGGGAGAGAGGGATGCAGTGAAGGAGGAATAATGCATCGGAAAAGAGATACTCGGAACCCCAAAGAAAATACTATCATTTCCGTAGAAACGTATCTCGATTTAGGAGGACAATGCCGGGAATCCAGAGTATTTCATATGGACGCAAATTGTGTGTTAATTCGTCAATGTGAGGGAGCGAGGGATACAGTAAAGGAGGAATAATGCATCGGAAAAGAGATACTCGGAACCCAAAAGAAAATCCTATCGTTTCCGTAGAAACGTATATCGATTTAGAATGACAATGCAGGGAATCCAGAGTATTTCATATGGACGCAAATTGTGTGTTAATTCGTCAATGTGAGGGAGCGAGGGATGCAGTAAAGGAGGAATAATGCATCGGATAAGCGATACACGGAACCCCAAAGAAAATCCTATCGTTTCCGTAGAAACGTATCTCGATTTAGAAGGACAATGCAGGGAATCCAGAGTATTTCATATGGACGCAAATTGTGTATTAATTCGGCAATGTGAGGGAGCGAGAAATGCAGTAAAGGAGGAATAATGCATTGGAAAAGAGATACTCTGAACCCCAAAGAAAATCCTGTCATTTCCGTAGAAACGTATCTCGATTTAGAAGGACAATGCAGGGAATCCAGAGTATACCATATGGACGCAAATTGTGTGTTAATTCGTCAATGTGAGGGAGCGAGGGATGCAGTAAAGGAGGAATAATGCATGGGAAACGAGATGCTCGACTCCCAAAAGAAAATTATATCGTTTCCGTAGAAACGTACCTCGTTTTAGAATGATAATGCAGGGAACCCAGAGTATTTCATATGGACGCATTTGTGTGTTAATTCGGCAATGTGAGGGAGCGAGGGATGCAGTAAAGGAGGAATAATGCATCGGAAAAGAGATACTCGGAACCCCAAAGAAAATCCTATCGTTTCCGTAGAAACGTATCTCGATTTAGAAGGACAATGCAAGGAATCCAGAGTATTTCATATGAACGCAAATTGTGTGTTAATTCGTCAATGTGAGGGAGCGAGGGATGCAGTAAACGAGGAATAATGCATCGGAAAAGAGATACTCGACTCCCAAAAGAAAATCCTATCGTTTCCGTAGAAACGTATCTCGTTTTAGAAGGATAATGCAGGGAACACAGAGTATTTCATATGGACGCAATTTGTGTGTTAATTCGGCAATGTGAGGGAGCGAGGGATGCAGTAAAGGAGGAATAATGCATCGGAAAAGAGATACTCGGAACCCCAAAGAAAATCCTATCGTTTCCGTAGAAACGAGTCCCGATTTAGAAGGACAATGCAGGGAATCCAGAGTATTTCATATGGACGCAAATTGTGTGTTAATTCGTCAATGTGAGGGAACGAGGGATGCAGTAAAGGAGGAATAATGCATCGGAAAAGAGATACTCGGAACCCCAAAGAAAATCCTATCGTTTCCGTAGAAACGTATCTCGATTTAGAAGGACAATGCAGGGAATCCAGAGTATTTCATATAGACGCAAATTGTGTGTTAATTCGTCAATGTGAGGGAGCGAGGGATGCTGTAAAGGAGGAATAATGCATCGGAAAAGAGATACTCGGAATCCCAAAGAAAATCCTATCGTTTCCGTAGAAACGTATCTTGATTTAGAAGGACAATGCAGGGAATCCAGAGTATTTCATATGGACGCAAATTGTGTGTTAATTCGTCAATGTGAGGGAGCGAGGGATGCAGTAAACGAGGAATAATGCATCGGAAAAGAGATACTCGACTCCCAAAAGAAAATTCTATCGTTTCCGTAGAAACGTATCTCGTTTTAGAAAGATAATGCAGGGAACCCAGAGTATTTCATATGGACGCAAATTGTGTGTTAATTCGGCAATGTGAGGGAGCGAGGGATGCAGTAAAGGAGGAATAATGCATCGGAAAAGAGATACTCGGAACCCCAAAGAAAATCCTATCGTTTCCGTAGAAACGTGTCTCGATTTAGAAGGACAATGCAGGGAATTCAGAGTATTCCATATGGACGCAAATTGTGTATTAGTTCGTCAATGTGAGTTAGCGAGGTCTGCAGTAAAGGAGGAATAATGCATCGGAAAAGAGATACTCGGAACCCCAAAGAAAATCCTGTCGTTTCCATAGAAACGTATCTCGATTTAGAAGGAAAATGCAGGGAATCAAGAGTATTTCATATGGACGCAAATTGTGTGTTAGTTCGTCAAAGTGAGGGAGCGAGGGATGCAGTAAAGGAGGAATAATGCATCGGAAAAGAGATACTCGGAACCCCAAAGAAAATCCTATCGTTTCCGTAGAAACGTATCTCGATTTAGAAGGACAATGCAGGGAATCCAGACTATTTCATATGGACGCAAATTGTGTGTTAATTCGTCAATGTGAGGGAGCGAGGGATGCAGTAAAGGATGAATAATGCATCGGAAAAGAGATGCTCGGAACCCCAAAGAAAATCCTATCGTTTCCGTAGAAACGTATCTCGATATAGAAGGACAATGCAGGGAATCCGGAGTATATCATATGGACGCAAATTGTGTGTTAATTCGTACTTGTGAGGGAGCGAGGAATGCAGTAAAGGAGGAATAGATGCAGTAAAGGAGGAATAATGCATCGGAAAAGAGATACTCGACTCCCAAAAGAAAATCCTATCGTTTCCGTAGAAACGTATCTCGTTTTAGAAAGATAATGCAGGGAATCCAGAGTATTTCATATGGACGCAAATTGTGTGTTAATTCGTCAATGTGAGGGAGCGAGGGATGCAGTAAAGGAGGAATAATGCATCGAAAAGAGATACTCGGAACCCCCAAAAAAATCCTATCGTTTCCGTAGAAACGTATCTCGATTTAGAAGGACAATGCAGGGAATCCAGAGTATTTCATATGGACGCAAATTGTGTGTTAATTCGTCAATGTGAGGGAGCGAGGGATGCAGTAAAGGAGGAATAATGCATCGGAAAAGAGATACTCGACTCCCAAAAGAAAATCCTATCGTTTCCGTAGAAATGTATCTCGATTTAGAAAGATAATGCTGGGAACCCAGAGTATTTCATATGGACGCAATTTGTGTGTTAATTCGGCAATGTGAGGGAGCGAGGGATGCAGGAAAGGAGGAATAATGCATCGGAAAAGAGATACTCGGAACCCCAAAGAAAATCCTGTCGTTTCCGTAGAAACGAATCCCGATTTAGAAGGACAATGCAGGGAATCCAGAGTATTTCATATGGACGCAAAAAGTGAGTTAATTCGTCAATGTGAGGGAGCTGGGATGCAGTAAAGGAGGAATAATGCATCGGAAATAAGATACTCGGAACCCCAAAGAAAATCCTATCGTTTCCGTAGAAACGTATCTCGATTTAGAAGGTAAATGCAGGGAATCCAGAGTATTTCATATGGACGCAAATTGTGTGTTAATTCGTCAATGTGAGTTAGCGAGGGATGCAGTAAAGGAGGAATAATGCATCGGAAAAGAGATACTCGGAACCCCAAAGAAAATCCTATCGTTTCCGTAGAAACGTATGTCGACTTAGAAGGACAATGCAGGGAGTCCTGAGTATTTCATATGGACGCAAAGTGTGTGTTAATTCGTCAATGTGAGGGAGCGAGGGATGCAGTAAAGGAGGAATATTGCATCGGAAAAGAGATACTCGGAACCCCAAAGAAAATCCTATCGTTTCCGTAGCAACGTATCTCGATTTAGGAGGACAATGCGGAGAATCCAGAGTATTTCATAGGGACGCAAATTGTGTGTTAATTCGTCAATGTGAGGGAGCGAGGGATGCAGTAAAGGAGGAATAATGCAACGGAAAAGAGATACTCGGACCCCAAAGAAAATCCTATCGTTTCCGTAGAAACATATCACGATTTAGAAGGACAATGCAGGGAATCCAGAGTATATCATATGGACGCAAATTGTGTGTTAATTCGTCAATGTGAGAGAGCGAGGGATGCAGTAAAGGAGGTATAATGCATCGGAAAAGAGATACTCGGAACCCCAAAGAAAATCCTATCGTTTCCGTAGAAACGTATCTCGATTTAGAAGGAGAATGCAGGGAACCTAGAGTATTTCATATGGACGCAAATTGTGTGTTAATTCGTCAATGTGAGGGAGCGAGGGATGCAGTAAAGGAGGAATAATGCATCGGAAAAGAGATACTCGGAACCCCAAGGAAAATCCTTTCGTTTCCGTAGAAACGTATCTCGATTTAGAAGGACAATGCAGGGAATCCAGAGTATTTCATATGGACGCAAATTGTGTGTTAATTCGTCAATGTGAGGAAGCGAGGAATGCAGTAAAGGAGGAATAATGCATCGGAAAAGATATACGCGGAACCCCAAAGAAAATCCTAGCGTTTCCGTAGAAACGTATCTCGATTTAGAAGGACAATGCAGGGAATCCAGAGTATTTCATATGGACGCAAATTGTGTGTTAATTCGTCAATGTGAGGGAGCGAGGGATGCAGGAAAGGAGGAATAATGCATCGGAAAAGAGATACGCGGAACCCCAAAGAAAATCCTATCGTTTCCGTAGAAACGTATCTTGATTTAGAAGGACAATGCAGGGAATCCAGAGTATTTCATATGGACGAAAATTGTGTGTTAATTCGTCAATGTGAGGGAGCGAGGGATGCAGTAAAGGAGGAATAATGCATCGGAAAAGAGATACTCGACTCCCAAAAGAAAATCCTATCGTTTCGGTAGAAATGTATCTCGATTTAGAAAGATAATGCTGGGAACCCAGAGTATTTCATATGGACGCAATTTGTGTGTTAATTCGTCAATGTGAGGGAGCGAGGGATGCAGTAAAGGAGGAATAATGCATCGGGAAAGATATGCGCGGAACCCCAAAGAAAATCTTATCATTTCCGTAGAAACGTATCTCGATTTAGAAGGACAATGCAGGGAATCCAGAGTATTTCATATGGACGCAAATTGTGTGTTAATTCGTCAATGTGAGGGAGCGAGGGATGCAGTAAAGGAGGAATAATGCATCGGAAAAGAGATACTCGACTCCAAAAAGAAAATCCTATCGTTTCCGTAGAAATGTATCTCGATTTAGAAAGATAATGCTGGGAACCCAGAGTATTTCATATGGACGCAATTTGTGTGTTAATTCGTCAATGTGAGGGAGCGAGGGATGCAGGAAAGGAGGAATAATGCATCGGAAAAGAGATACTCGGATCCCCAAAGAAAATCCTGTCGTTTCCGTAGAAACGAATCCCGATTTAGAAGGACAATGCAGGGAATCCAGAGTATTTCATATGGACGCAAATTGTGAGTTAATTCGTCAATGTGAGGGAGCGAGGGATGCAGATAAGGAGGAATAATGCATCTGAAAAGAGATACTCGGAACCCCACAGAAAATCCTATCGTTTCCGTAGAAACGTATCTCGATTTAGGAGGACAATGCAGGGAATCCAGAGTTTTTCATATGGACGCAAATTGTGTGTTAATTCGTCAATGTGAGTTACCGAGGGATGCAGTAAAGGAGGAATAATGCATCGGAAAAGAGATATTCGGAACCCCAAAGAAAATCCTATCGTTTCCGTAGAAACGAATCTCAATTTAGATGGACAATGCAGGGAATCCTGAGTATTTCATATGGACGCAAAGTCTGTGTTAATTCGACAATGTGAGGGAGCGAGGGATGCAGTAAAGGAGGAATAACGCATCGGAAAAGAGATACTCGGAACCCCAAAGAAAATCCTATCGTTTCCGTAGAAACGTATCTCGATTTAGGAGGACAATGCAGGGAATCCAGAGTATTTCATATGGACGCAAATTGTGTGTTAATTCGTCAATGTGAGGGAGCGAGGGATGCAGTAAAGGAGGAATAATGCATCGGAAAAGAGATACTCGGAACCCCAAAGAAAATCCTATCGTTTCCGTAGAAACGTATCTCGATTTAGAAGGACAATGCAGGTAATCCAGAGTATATCATATGGACGCAAATTGTGTGTTAATTCGTCAATGTGAGAGAGCGAGGGATGCAGTAAAGGAGGTATAATGCATCGGAAAAGAGATACTCGGAACCCCAAAGAAAATCCTATCGTTTCCGTAGAACCGTATCTCGATTTACAAGGACAATGCAGGGAATCTAGAGTATTTCATATGGACGCAAACTGTGTGTTAATTCGTCAATGTGAGGGAGCGAGGGATGCAGTAAAGGAGGAATAATGCATCGGAAAAGAGATACTCGGAACCCCAAGGAAAATCCTACCATTTCCGTAGAAACGTATCTCGATTTGGAAGGACAATGCAGGGAATCCAGAGTATTTCAAATACACGCAAATTGTGTGTTAATTCTTCAATGTGAGGGAGCGAGGGATGCAGTAAAGGAGGAATAATGCATCGGAAAAGAGATACTCGGAACCCCAAAGAAAATCCTATCGTTTCCGCAGAAACGTATCTCGATTTAGAAGGACAATGCAGGGAATCCAGAGTATTTCATATGGACACAAATTGTGTGTTAATTCGACAATGTGAGGGAGCGAGGAATGCAGTAAAGGAGGAATAATGCATCGGAAAAGAGATACTCTTCACCCGAAAGAAAATCCAATCTTATCTGTAGAAACGTATCTCGATTTAGAAGGACAATGCAGGGAATCCAGAGTATTTCATATGGACGCAAATTGTGAGATAAATCGTCAATGTGAGGGAGCGAGGGATGCAGTAAAGGAGGAATAATGCATCTGAAAAGAGATACTCGGAACCCCAAAGAAAATCCTATCGTTACCGTAGAAACGTATCTCGATTTACAAGGACAATGCAGGGAATCCAGAGTTTTTCATATGGACGCAAATTGTGTGTTAATTCGTCAATGTGAGTTACCGAGGGATGCAGTAAAGGAGGAATAATGCATCGGAAAAGAGATATTCGGAACCGCAAAGAAAATCCTATCGTTTCCGTAGAAATGTATCTTGATTTAGGAGGACAATGCAGGGAATAAAGAATATTTCATATGGACGCAAATTGTGTGTGAATTCGTCAATGTGAGAGAGCGAGGGATGCAGTAAAGGATGAATAATGCATCGGAAAAGAGATACTCGACTCCCAAAAGAAAATCCTATCGTTTCCGTAGAAATGTATCTCGATTTAGAAAGATAATGCTGGGAACCCAGAGTATTTCATATGGACGCAATTTGTGTGTTAATTCGTCAATGTGAGGGAGCGAGGGATGCAGTAAAGGAGGAATAATGCATCGGGAATGATATGCGCGGAACCCCAAAGAAAATCTTATCATTTCCGTAGAAACGTATCTCGATTTCGAAGGACAATGCAGGGAATCCAGAGTATTTCATATGGACGCAAATTGTGTGTTAATTCGTCAATGTGAGGGAGCGAGGGATGCAGTAAAGGAGGAATAATGCATCGGAAAAGAGATACTCGACTCCAAAAAGAATATCCTATCGTTTCCGTAGAAATGTATCTCGATTTAGAAAGATAATGCTGGGAACCCAGAGTATTTCATATGGACGCAATTTGTGTGTTAATTCGTCAATGTGAGGGAGCGAGGGATGCAGGAAAGGAGGAATAATGCATCGGAAAAGAGATACTCGGATCCCCAAAGAAAATCCTGTCGTTTCCGTAGAAACGAATCCCGATTTAGAAGGACAATGCAGCGAATCCAGAGTATTTCATATGGACGCAAATTGTGAGTTAATTCGTCAATGTGAGGGAGCGAGGGATGCAGTAAAGGAGGAATAATGCATCGGAAAAGAGATACTCGGAACCAGAAAGAAAATCCTATCGTTTCCGTAGAAACGTATCTCGATGTAGAAGGACAATGCAGGGAATCCAGAGTATTTCATATGGACGCAAATTGTGTTAATTCGTCAATGTGAGTTAGCGAGGGATGCAGTAAAGGAGGAATAATGCATCGGAAAAGAGATACTCGGAACCCCAAAGAAAATCCTATCGTTTCCGTAGAAACGTATGTCGATTTAGAAGGACAATGCAGGGAGTCCTGAGTATTTCATATGGACACAAACTGTGTGTTAATTCGTCAATGTGAGGGAGCGAGGGATGCAGTAAAGGAGGAATAATGCATCGGAAAAGAGATACTCGGAACCCCAAAGAAAATCCTATCGTTTCCGTAGAAACGTGTCTCGATTTAGAAGGACAATGCAGGGAATCCAGAGTATTTCATATGGACGCAAATTGTGTGTTAATTCGGCAATGTGAGGGAGCGAGGGATGCAGTAAAGGAGGAATAATGCATCGGAAAAGAGATACTCGGAACCCCAAAGAAAATCCTATCGTTTCCGTAGAAACGTATCTCGATTTAGAAGGACAATGCAAGGAATCCAGAGTATTTCATATGGACGCAAATTGTGTGTTAATTCGTCAATGTAAGGGAGCGAGGGATGCAGTAAACGAGGAATAATGCATCGGAAAAGAGATACTCGACTCGCAAAAGAAAATACTATCGTTTCCGTAGAAACGTATCTCGTTTTAGAAGGATAATGCAGGGAACCCAGAGTATTTCATATGGACGCAATTTGTGTGTTAATTCGGCAATGTGAGGGAGCGAGGGATGCAGTAAAGGAGGAATAATGCATCGGAAAAGAGATACTCGGAACCCCAAAGAAAATCCGATCGTTTCCGTAGAAACGTATCTCGATTTAGAAGGACAATGCAGGGAATCCAGAGTATTTCATATGGACGCAAATTGTGTGTTAATTCGTCAATGTGAGGGAGCGAGGGATGCAGTAAAGGAGGAATAATGCATCGGAAAAGAGATACTCGACTCCCAAAAGAAAATCCTATCGTTTCCGTAGAAATGTATCTCGATTTAGAAACATAATGCTGGGAACCCAGAGTATTTCATATGGACGCAATTTGTGTGTTAATTCGGCAATGTGAGGGAGCGAGGGATGCAGGAAAGGAGGAATAATGCATCGGAAAAGAGATACTCGGAACCCCAAAGAAAATCCTGTCGTTTCCGTAGAAACGAATCCCAATTTAGAAGGACAATGCAGGGAATCCAGAGTATTTCATATGGACGCAAATTGTGAGTTAATTCGTCAATGTGAGGGAGCGAGGGATGCAGTAAAGGAGGAATAATGCATCGGAAAAGAGATACTCGGAACCCCAAAGAAAATCCTATCGTTTCCGTAGAAACGTGTCTCGATTTAGAAGGACAATGCAGGGAATCCAGAGTATTTCATATGGACGCAATTTGTGTGTTAATTCGTCAATGTGAGGGAGCGAGGGATGCAGGAAAGGAGGAATAATGCATCGGAAAAGAGATACTCGGATCCCCAAAGAAAATCCTGTCGTTTCCGTAGAAACGAATCCCGATTTAGAAGGACAATGCAGCGAATCCAGAGTATTTCATATGGACGCAAATTGTGAGTTAATTCGTCAATGTGAGGGAGCGAGGGATGCAGTAAAGGAGGAATAATGCATCGGAAAAGAGATACTCGGAACCAGAAAGAAAATCCTATCGTTTCCGTAGAAACGTATCTCGATGTAGAAGGACAATGCAGGGAATCCAGAGTATTTCATATGGACGCAAATTGTGTTAATTCGTCAATGTGAGTTAGCGAGGGATGCAGTAAAGGAGGAATAATGCATCGGAAAAGAGATACTCGGAACCCCAAAGAAAATCCTATCGTTTCCGTAGAAACGTATGTCGATTTAGAAGGACAATGCAGGGAGTCCTGAGTATTTCATATGGACACAAACTGTGTGTTAATTCGTCAATGTGAGGGAGCGAGGGATGCAGTAAAGGAGGAATAATGCATCGGAAAAGAGATACTCGGAACCCCAAAGAAAATCCTATCGTTTCCGTAGAAACGTATCTCGATTTAGAAGGACAATGCAAGGAATCCAGAGTATTTCATATGGACGCAAATTGTGTGTTAATTCGTCAATGTAAGGGAGCGAGGGATGCAGTAAACGAGGAATAATGCATCGGAAAAGAGATACTCGACTCGCAAAAGAAAATACTATCGTTTCCGTAGAAACGTATCTCGTTTTAGAAGGATAATGCAGGGAACCCAGAGTATTTCATATGGACGCAATTTGTGTGTTAATTCGGCAATGTGAGGGAGCGAGGGATGCAGTAAAGGAGGAATAATGCATCGGAAAAGAGATACTCGGAACCCCAAAGAAAATCCCATCGTTTCCGTAGAAACGTATCTCGATTTAGAAGGACAATGCAGGGAATCCAGAGTATTTCATATGGACGGAAATTGTGTGTTAATTCGTCAATGTGAGGGAGCGAGGGATGCAGTAAAGGAGGAATAATGCATCGGAAAAGAGATACTCGACTCCCAAAAGAAAATCCTATCGTTTCCGTAGAAATGTATCTCGATTTAGAAAGATAATGCTGGGAACCCAGAGTATTTCATATGGACGCAATTTGTGTGTTAATTCGGCAATGTGAGGGAGCGAGGGATGCAGGAAAGGAGGAATAATGCATCGGAAAAGAGATCCTCGGAACCCCAAAGAAAATCCTGTCGTTTCCGTAGAAACGAATCCCAATTTAGAAGGACAATGCAGGGAATCCAGAGTATTTCATATGGACGCAAATTGTGTTAATTCGTCAATGTGAGTTAGCGAGGGATGCAGTAAAGGAGGAATAATGCATCGGAAAAGAGATACTCGGAACCCCAAAGAAAATCCTATCGTTTCCGTAGAAACGTATGTCGATTTAGAAGGACAATGCAGGGAGTCCTGAGTATTTCATATGGACACAAACTGTGTGTTAATGCGTCAATGTGAGGGAGCGAGGGATGCAGTAAAGGAGGAATAATGCATCGGAAAAGAGATACTCGGAACCCCAAAGAAAATCCTATCGTTTCCGTAGAAACGTGTCTCGATTTAGAAGGACAATGCAGGGAATCCAGAGTATTTCATATGGACGCAAATTGTGTGTTAATTCGGCAATGTGAGGGAGCGAGGGATGCAGTAAAGGAGGAATAATGCATCGGAAAAGAGATACTCGGAACCCCAAAGAAAATCCTATCGTTTCCGTAGAAACGTATCTCGATTTAGAAGGACAATGCAAGGAATCCAGAGTATTTCATATGGACGCAAATTGTGTGTTAATTCGTCAATGTAAGGGAGCGAGGGATGCAGTAAACGAGGAATAATGCATCGGAAAAGAGATACTCGACTCGCAAAAGAAAATACTATCGTTTCCGTAGAAACGTATCTCGTTTTAGAAGGATAATGCAGGGAACCCAGAGTATTTCATATGGACGCAATTTGTGTGTTAATTCGGCAATGTGAGGGAGCGAGGGATGCAGTAAAGGAGGAATAATGCATCGGAAAAGAGATACTCGGAACCCCAAAGAAAATCCGATCGTTTCCGTAGAAACGTATCTCGATTTAGAAGGACAATGCAGGGAATCCAGAGTATTTCATATGGACGCAAATTGTGTGTTAATTCGTCAATGTGAGGGAGCGAGGGATGCAGTAAAGGAGGAATAATGCATCGGAAAAGAGATACTCGACTCCCAAAAGAAAATCCTATCGTTTCCGTAGAAATTTATCTCGATTTAGAAAGATAATGCTGGGAACCCAGAGTATTTCATATGGACGCAATTTGTGTGTTAATTCGGCAATGTGAGGGAGCGAGGGATGCAGGATAGGAGGAATAATGCATCGGAAAAGAGATACTCGGAACCCCAAAGAAAATCCTGTCGTTTCCGTAGAAACGAATCCCAATTTAGAAGGACAATGCAGGGAATCCAGAGTATTTCATATGGACGCAAATTGTGAGTTAATTCGTCAATGTGAGGGAGCGAGGGATGCAGTAAAGGAGGAATAATGCATCGGAAAAGAGATACTCGGAACCCCAAAGAAAATCCTATCGTTTCCGTAGAAACGTGTCTCGATTTAGAAGGACAATGCAGGGAATCCAGAGTATTTCATATGGACGCAATTTGTGTGTTAATTCGTCAATGTGAGGGAGCGAGGGATGCAGGAAAGGAGGAATAATGCATCGGAAAATAGATACTCGGATCCCCAAAGAAAATCCTGTCGTTTCCGTAGAAACGAATCCCGATTTAGAAGGACAATGCAGCGAATCCAGAGTATTTCATATGGACGCAAATTGTGAGTTAATTCGTCAATGTGAGGGAGCGAGGGATGCAGTAAAGGAGGAATAATGCATCGGAAAAGAGATACTCGGAACCAGAAAGAAAATCCTATCGTTTCCGTAGAAACGTATCTCGATGTAGAAGGACAATGCAGGGAATCCAGAGTATTTCATATGGACGCAAATTGTGTTAATTCGTCAATGTGAGTTAGCGAGGGATGCAGTAAAGGAGGAATAATGCATCGGAAAAGAGATACTCGGAACCCCAAAGAAAATCCTATCGTTTCCGTAGAAACGTATGTCGATTTAGAAGGACAATGCAGGGAGTCCTGAGTATTTCATATGGACACAAACTGTGTGTTAATTCGTCAATGTGAGGGAGCGAGGGATGCAGTAAAGGAGGAATAATGCATCGGAAAAGAGATACTCGGAACCCCAAAGAAAATCCTATCGTTTCCGTAGAAACGTATCTCGATTTAGAAGGACAATGCAAGGAATCCAGAGTATTTCATATGGACGCAAATTGTGTGTTAATTCGTCAATGTAAGGGAGCGAGGGATGCAGTAAACGAGGAATAATGCATCGGAAAAGAGATACTCGACTCGCAAAAGAAAATACTATCGTTTCCGTAGAAACGTATCTCGTTTTAGAAGGATAATGCAGGGAACCCAGAGTATTTCATATGGACGCAATTTGTGTGTTAATTCGGCAATGTGAGGGAGCGAGGGATGCAGTAAAGGAGGAATAATGCATCGGAAAAGAGATACTCGGAACCCCAAAGAAAATCCCATCGTTTCCGTAGAAACGTATCTCGATTTAGAAGGACAATGCAGGGAATCCAGAGTATTTCATATGGACGCAAATTGTGTGTTAATTCGTCAATGTGAGGGAGCGAGGGATGCAGTAAAGGAGGAATAATGCATCGGAAAAGAGATACTCGACTCCCAAAAGAAAATCCTATCGTTTCCGTAGAAATGTATCTCGATTTAGAAAGATAATGCTGGGAACCCAGAGTATTTCATATGGACGCAATTTGTGTGTTAATTCGGCAATGTGAGGGAGCGAGGGATGCAGGAAAGGAGGAATAATGCATCGGAAAAGAGATACTCGGAACCCCAAAGAAAATCCTGTCGTTTCCGTAGAAACGAATCCCAATTTAGAAGGACAATGCAGGGAATCCAGAGTATTTCATATGGACGCAAATTGTGAGTTAATTCGTCAATGTGAGGGAGCGAGGGATGCAGTAAAGGAGGAATAATGCATCGGAAAAGAGATACTCGGAACCCCAAAGAAAATCCTATCGTTTCCGTAGAAACGTATCTCGATAGAAGGACAATGCAGGGAATCCAGAGTATTTCATATGGACGCAAATTGTGTGTTAATTCGTCAATGTGAGTTAGCGAGGGATGCAGTAAAGGAGGAATAATGCATCGGAAAAGAGATACTCGGTACCCCAAAGAAAATCCTATCGTTTCCGTAGAAACGTATGACGATTTAGAAGGACAATGCAGGGAGTCCTGAGTATTTCATATGGACGCAAACTGTGTGTTAATTCGTCAATGTGAGGGAGCGAGGGATGCAGTAAAGGAGGAATAATGCATCGGAAAAGAGATACTCGGAACCCCAAAGAAAATCCTATCGTCTCCGTAGAAACGTATCTCGATTTAGGAGGACAATGCAGGGAATCCAGAGTATTTCATATGGACGCAAATTGTGTATTAATTCGTCAATGTGAGGGAGCGAGGGATGCAGTAAAGGAGGAATAATGCAACGGAAAAGAGATACTCGGACCCCAAAGAAAATCCTATCGTTTCTGTAGAAACATATCACGATTTAGAAGGACAATGCAGGGAATCCAGAGTATATCATATGGACGCAAATTGTGTGTTAATTCGTCAATGTGAGAGAGCGAAGGATGCAGTAAAGGAGGTATAATGCATCGGAAAAGAGATACTCGGAACCCCAAAGAAAATCCTATCGTTTCCGTAGAAACGTATCTCGATTTAGAAGGACAATGCAGGGATTCTAGAGTATTTCATATGGACGCAAATTGTGTGTTAATTCGTCAATGTGAGGGAGCGAGGGATGCAGTAAAGGAGGAATAATGCATCGGAAAAGAGATACTCGGAACCCCAAGGAAAATCCTATCGTTTCCGTAGAAACGTATCTCGATTTAGAAGGACAATGCAGGGAATCCAGAGTATTTCATATGGACGCAAATTGTGTGTTAATTCGTCAATGTGAGGAAGCGAGGGATGCAGTAAAGGAGGAATAATGCATCGGAAAAGATATACGCGGAACCCCAAAGAAAATCCTATCGTTTCCGTAGAAACGTATCTCGATTTAGAAGGACAATGCAGGGAATCCAGAGTATTTCATATGGACGCAAATTGTGTGTTAATTCGTCAATGTGAGGGAGCGAGGAATGCAGTAAAGGAGGAATAATGCATCGGAAATGAGATACTCTTCACCCGAAAGAAAATCCTATCTTATCCGTAGAAACGTATCTCGATTTAGAAGGACAATGCAGGGATTCCAGAGTATTTCATATGGACGCAAATTGTGAGTTAATTCGTCAATGTGAGGGAGCGAGGGATGCAGTAAAGGAGGAATAATGCATCTGAAAAGAGATACTCGGAACCCCAAAGAAAATCCTATCGTTACCGTAGAAACGTATCTCGATTTACAAGGACAATGCAGGGAATCCAGAGTTTTTCATATGGACGCAAATTGTGTGTTAATTCGTCAATGTGAGTTACCGAGGGATGCAGTAAAGGAGGAATAATGCATCGGAAAAGAGATATTCG
Source organism: Schistocerca nitens (assembly GCF_023898315.1). NCBI lineage: Eukaryota > Metazoa > Arthropoda > Insecta > Orthoptera > Acrididae > Schistocerca > Schistocerca nitens. Next base: position 1,282,016,006 of record NC_064614.1, on the reverse strand, counting down.
GAACCGCAAAGAAAATCCTATCGTTTCCGTAGAAACGTATCTCGATTTAGGAGGAAAATGCAGGGAATCCAGAGTATATCATATGGACGCAAATTGTGTGTTAATTCGTCAATGTGAGAGAGAGAGGGATGCAGTAAAGGAGGTATAATGCATCGGAAAAGAGATACTCGGAACCCCAAAGAAAATCCTATCGTTTCTGTAGAACCGTATCTCGATTTACAAGGACAATGTAGGGAATCTAGAGTATTTCATATGGACGCAAATTGTGTGTTAATTCGTCAATGTGAGGGAGCGAGGGATGCAGTAAAGGAGGAATAATGCATCGGGAAAGATATGCGCGGAACCCCAAAGAAAATCTTATCATTTCCGTAGAAACGTATCTCGATTTAGAAGGACAATGCAGGGAATCCAGAGTATTTCATATGGACGCAAATTGTGTGTTAATTCGTCAATTTGAGGGAGCGAGGAATGCAGTAAAGGAGGAATAATGCATCGGAAAAGAGATACTCGGAACCCCAAAGAAAATCCTATCGTTTCCGTAGAAACGTATCTTGATTTAGGAGGACAATGCAGGGAATAAAGAATATTTCATATGGACGCAAATTGTGTGTTAATTCGTCAATGTGAGAGAGCGAGGGATGCAGTAGAGGATGAATAATGCATCGGAAAAGAGATACTCGGAACCCCAAAGAAAATCCCATCGTTTCCGTAGAAACGTATCTCGATTTAGAAGGACAATGCAGGGAATCCAGAGTATTTCATATGGACGCAAATTGTGTGTTAATTCGTCAATGTGAGGGAGCGAGGGATGCAGTAAAGGAGGAATAATGCATCGGAAAAGAGATACTCGGAACCCCAAAGAAAATCCTATCGTTTCCGTAGAAACGTATCTCGATTTAGAAGGACAATGCAGGGAATCCAGAGTATTTCATATGGACGCAAATTGTGTGTTAATTCGTCAATGTGAGTTAGCGAGGGATGCAGTAAAGGAGGAATAATGCATCGGAAAAGAGATACTCGGTACCCCAAAGAAAATCCTATCGTTTCCGTAGAAACGTATGACGATTTAGAAGGACAATGCAGGGAGTCCTGAGTATTTCATATGGACGCAAACTGTGTGTTAATTCGTCAATGTGAGGGAGCGAGGGATGCAGTAAAGGTGGAATAATGCATCGGAAAAGAGATACTCGGAACCCCAAAGAAAATCCTATCGTTTCCGTAGAAACGTATCTCGATTTAGAAGGACAATGCAGGGAATCCAGAGTATTTCATATGGACGCAAATTGTGTGTTAATTCGTCAATGTAAGGGAGCGAGGGATGCAGTAAACGAGGAATAATGCATCGGAAAAGAGATACTCGACTCGCAAAAGAAAATACTATCGTTTCCGTAGAAACGTATCTCGTTTTAGAAGGATAATGCAGGGAACCCAGAGTATTTCATATGGACGCAATTTGTGTGTTAATTCGGCAATGTGAGGGAGCGAGGGATGCAGTAAAGGAGGAATAATGCATCGGAAAAGAGATACTCGGAACCCCAAAGAAAATCCCATCGTTTCCGTAGAAACGTATCTCGATTTAGAAGGACAATGCAGGGAATCCAGAGTATTTCATATGGACGCAAATTGTGTGTTAATTCGTCAATGTGAGGGAGCGAGGGATGCAGTAAAGGAGGAATAATGCATCGGAAAAGAGATACTCGACTCCCAAAAGAAAATCCTATCGTTTCCGTAGAAATGTATCTCGATTTAGAAAGATAATGCTGGGAACCCAGAGTATTTCATATGGACGCAATTTGTGTGTTAATTCGGCAATGTGAGGGAGCGAGGGATGCAGGAAAGGAGGAATAATGCATCGGAAAAGAGATACTCGGAACCCCAAAGAAAATCCTGTCGTTTCCGTAGAAACGAATCCCAATTTAGAAGGACAATGCAGGGAATCCAGAGTATTTCATATGGACGCAAATTGTGAGTTAATTCGTCAATGTGAGGGAGCGAGGGATGCAGTAAAGGAGGAATAATGCATCGGAAAAGAGATACTCGGAACCCCAAAGAAAATCCTATCGTTTCCGTAGAAACGTATCTCGATTTAGAAGGACAATGCAGGGAATCCAGAGTATTTCATATGGACGCAAATTGTGTGTTAATTCGTCAATGTGAGTTAGCGAGGGATGCAGTAAAGGAGGAATAATGCAACGGAAAAGAGATACTCGGACCCCAAAGAAAATCCTATCGTTTCTGTAGAAACATATCACGATTTAGAAGGACAATGCAGGGAATCCAGAGTATATCATATGGACGCAAATTGTGTGTTAATTCGTCAATGTGAGAGAGCGAAGGATGCAGTAAAGGAGGTATAATGCATCGGAAAAGAGATACTCGGAACCCCAAAGAAAATCCTATCGTTTCCGTAGAAACGTATCTCGATTTAGAAGGACAATGCAGGGATTCTAGAGTATTTCATATGGACGCAAATTGTGTGTTAATTCGTCAATGTGAGGGAGCGAGGGATGCAGTAAAGGAGGAATAATGCATCGGAAAAGAGATACTCGGAACCCCAAAGAAAATCCCATCGTTTCCGTAGAAACGTATCTCGATTTAGAAGGACAATGCAGGGAATCCAGAGTATTTCATATGGACGCAAATTGTGTGTTAATTCGTCAATGTGAGGGAGCGAGGGATGCAGTAAAGGAGGAATAATGCATCGGAAAAGAGATACTCGACTCCCAAAAGAAAATCCTATCGTTTCCGTAGAAATGTATCTCGATTTAGAAAGATAATGCTGGGAACCCAGAGTATTTCATATGGACGCAATTTGTGTGTTAATTCGGCAATGTGAGGGAGCGAGGGATGCAGGAAAGGAGGAATAATGCATCGGAAAAGAGATACTCGGAACCCCAAAGAAAATCCTGTCGTTTCCGTAGAAACGAATCCCAATTTAGAAGGACAATGCAGGGAATCCAGAGTATTTCATATGGACGCAAATTGTGAGTTAATTCGTCAATGTGAGGGAGCGAGGGATGCAGTAAAGGAGGAATAATGCATCGGAAAAGAGATACTCGGAACCCCAAAGAAAATCCTATCGTTTCCGTAGAAACGTATGACGATTTAGAAGGACAATGCAGGGAGTCCTGAGTATTTCATATGGACGCAAACTGTGTGTTAATTCGTCAATGTGAGGGAGCGAGGGATGCAGTAAAGGAGGAATAATGCATCGGAAAAGAGATACTCGGAACCCCAAAGAAAATCCTATCGTTTCCGTAGAAACGTATCTCGATTTAGGAGGACAATGCAGGGAATCCAGAGTATTTCATATGGACGCAAATTGTGTATTAATTCGTCAATGTGAGGGAGCGAGGGATGCAGTAAAGGAGGAATAATGCAACGGAAAAGAGATACTCGGACCCCAAAGAAAATCCTATCGTTTCTGTAGAAACATATCACGATTTAGAAGGACAATGCAGGGAATCCAGAGTATATCATATGGACGCAAATTGTGTGTTAATTCGTCAATGTGAGAGAGCGAAGGATGCAGTAAAGGAGGTATAATGCATCGGAAAAGAGATACTCGGAACCCCAAAGAAAATCCTATCGTTTCCGTAGAAACGTATCTCGATTTAGAAGGACAATGCAGGGATTCTAGAGTATTTCATATGGACGCAAATTGTGTGTTAATTCGTCAATGTGAGGGAGCGAGGGATGCAGTAAAGGAGGAATAATGCATCGGAAAAGAGATACTCGGAACCCCAAGGAAAATCCTATCGTTTCCGTAGAAACGTATCTCGATTTAGAAGGACAATGCAGGGAATCCAGAGTATTTCATATGGACGCAAATTGTGTGTTAATTCGTCAATGTGAGGAAGCGAGGGATGCAGTAAAGGAGGAATAATGCATCGGAAAAGATATACGCGGAACCCCAAAGAAAATCCTATCGTTTCCGTAGAAACGTATCTCGATTTAGAAGGACAATGCAGGGAATCCAGAGTATTTCATATGGACGCAAATTGTGTGTTAATTCGTCAATGTGAGGGAGCGAGGAATGCAGTAAAGGAGGAATAATGCATCGGAAAAGAGATACTCTTCACCCGAAAGAAAATCCTATCTTATCCGTAGAAACGTATCTCGATTTAGAAGGACAATGCAGGGATTCCAGAGTATTTCATATGGACGCAAATTGTGAGTTAATTCGTCAATGTGAGGGAGCGAGGGATGCAGTAAAGGAGGAATAATGCATCTGAAAAGAGATACTCGGAACCCCAAAGAAAATCCTATCGTTACCGTAGAAACGTATCTCGATTTACAAGGACAATGCAGGGAATCCAGAGTTTTTCATATGGACGCAAATTGTGTGTTAATTCGTCAATGTGAGTTACCGAGGGATGCAGTAAAGGAGGAATAATGCATCGGAAAAGAGATATTCGGAACCGCAAAGAAAATCCTATCGTTTCCGTAGAAACGTATCTCGATTTAGGAGGAAAATGCAGGGAATCCAGAGTATATCATATGGACGCAAATTGTGTGTTAATTCGTCAATGTGAGAGAGAGAGGGATGCAGTAAAGGAGGTATAATGCATCGGAAAAGAGATACTCGGAACCCCAAAGAAAATCCTATCGTTTCTGTAGAACCGTATCTCGATTTACAAGGACAATGTAGGGAATCTAGAGTATTTCATATGGACGCAAATTGTGTGTTAATTCGTCAATGTGAGGGAGCGAGGGATGCAGTAAAGGAGGAATAATGCATCGGGAAAGATATGCGCGGAACCCCAAAGAAAATCTTATCATTTCCGTAGAAACGTATCTCGATTTAGAAGGACAATGCAGGGAATCCAGAGTATTTCATATGGACGCAAATTGTGTGTTAATTCGTCAATTTCAGGGAGCGAGGAATGCAGTAAAGGAGGAATAATGCATCGGAAAAGAGATACTCGGAACCCCAAAGAAAATCCTATCGTTTCCGTAGAAACGTATCTTGATTTAGGAGGACAATGCAGGGAATAAAGAATATTTCATATGGACGCAAATTGTGTGTTAATTCGTCAATGTGAGAGAACGAGGGATGCAGTAGAGGATGAATAATGCATCGGAAAAGAGATACTCGGAACCCCAAAGAAAATCCCATCGTTTCCGTAGAAACGTATCTCGATTTAGAAGGACAATGCAGGGAATCCAGAGTATTTCATATGGACGCAAATTGTGTGTTAATTCGTCAATGTGAGGGAGCGAGGGATGCAGTAAAGGAGGAATAATGCATCGGAAAAGAGATACTCGGAACCCCAAAGAAAATCCTATCGTTTCCGTAGAAACGTATGACGATTTAGAAGGACAATGCAGGGAGTCCTGAGTATTTCATATGGACGCAAACTGTGTGTTAATTCGTCAATGTGAGGGAGCGAGGGATGCAGTAAAGGAGGAATAATGCATCGGAAAAGAGATACTCGGAACCCCAAAGAAAATCCTATCGTTTCCGTAGAAACGTATCTCGATTTAGGAGGACAATGCAGGGAATCCAGAGTATTTCATATGGACGCAAATTGTGTGTTAATTCGTCAATGTGAGTTAGCGAGGGATGCAGTAAAGGAGGAATAATGCATCGGAAAAGAGATACTCGGTACCCCAAAGAAAATCCTTTCGTTTCCGTAGAAACGTATGACGATTTAGAAGGACAATGCAGGGAGTCCTGAGTATTTCATATGGACGCAAACTGTGTGTTAATTCGTCAATGTGAGGGAGCGAGGGATGCAGTAAAGGAGGAATAATGCATCGGAAAAGAGATACTCGGAACCCCAAAGAAAATCCTATCGTTTCCGTAGAAACGTATCTCGATTTAGGAGGACAATGCAGGGAATCCAGAGTATTTCATATGGACGCAAATTGTGTATTAATTCGTCAATGTGAGGGAGCGAGGGATGCAGTAAAGGAGGAATAATGCAACGGAAAAGAGATACTCGGACCACAAAGAAAATCCTATCGTTTCTGTAGAAACATATCACGATTTAGAAGGACAATGCAGGGAATCCAGAGTATATCATATGGACGCAAATTGTGTGTTAATTCGTCAATGTGAGAGAGCGAAGGATGCAGTAAAGGAGGTATAATGCATCGGAAAAGAGATACTCGGAACCCCAAAGAAAATCCTATCGTTTCCGTAGAAACGTATCTCGATTTAGAAGGACAATGCAGGGATTCTAGAGTATTTCATATGGACGCAAATTGTGTGTTAATTCGTCAATGTGAGGGAGCGAGGGATGCAGTAAAGGAGGAATAATGCATCGGAAAAGAGATACTCGGAACCCCAAGGAAAATCCTATCGTTTCCGTAGAAACGTATCTCGATTTAGAAGGACAATGCAGGGAATCCAGAGTATTTCATATGGACGCAAATTGTGTGTTAATTCGTCAATGTGAGGAAGCGAGGGATGCAGTAAAGGAGGAATAATGCATCGGAAAAGATATACGCGGAACCCCAAAGAAAATCCTATCGTTTCCGTAGAAACGTATCTCGATTTAGAAGGACAATGCAGGGAATCCAGAGTATTTCATATGGACGCAAATTGTGTGTTAATTCGTCAATGTGAGGGAGCGAGGAATGCAGTAAAGGAGGAATAATGCATCGGAAAAGAGATACTCTTCACCCGAAAGAAAATCCTATCTTATCCGTAGAAACGTATCTCGATTTAGAAGGACAATGCAGGGATTCCAGAGTATTTCATATGGACGCAAATTGTGAGTTAATTCGTCAATGTGAGGGAGCGAGGGATGCAGTAAAGGAGGAATAATGCATCTGAAAAGAGATACTCGGAACCCCAAAGAAAATCCTATCGTTACCGTAGAAACGTATCTCGATTTACAAGGACAATGCAGGGAATCCAGAGTTTTTCATATGGACGCAAATTGTGTGTTAATTCGTCAATGTGAGTTACCGAGGGATGCAGTAAAGGAGGAATAATGCATCGGAAAAGAGATATTCGGAACCGCAAAGAAAATCCTATCGTTTCCGTAGAAACGTATCTCGATTTAGGAGGAAAATGCAGGGAATCCAGAGTATATCATATGGACGCAAATTGTGTGTTAATTCGTCAATGTGAGAGAGAGAGGGATGCAGTAAAGGAGGTATAATGCATCGGAAAAGAGATACTCGGAACCCCAAAGAAAATCCTATCGTTTCTGTAGAACCGTATCTCGATTTACAAGGACAATGTAGGGAATCTAGAGTATTTCATATGGACGCAAATTGTGTGTTAATTCGTCAATGTGAGGGAGCGAGGGATGCAGTAAAGGAGGAATAATGCATCGGGAAAGATATGCGCGGAACCCCAAAGAAAATCTTATCATTTCCGTAGAAACGTATCTCGATTTAGAAGGACAATGCAGGGAATCCAGAGTATTTCATATGGACGCAAATTGTGTGTTAATTCGTCAATTTCAGGGAGCGAGGAATGCAGTAAAGGAGGAATAATGCATCGGAAAAGAGATACTCGGAACCCCAAAGAAAATCCTATCGTTTCCGTAGAAACGTATCTTGATTTAGGAGGACAATGCAGGGAATAAAGAATATTTCATATGGACGCAAATTGTGTGTTAATTCGTCAATGTGAGAGAACGAGGGATGCAGTAGAGGATGAATAATGCATCGGAAAAGAGATACTCGGAACCCCAAAGAAAATCCCATCGTTTCCGTAGAAACGTATCTCGATTTAGAAGGACAATGCAGGGAATCCAGAGTATTTCATATGGACGCAAATTGTGTGTTAATTCGTCAATGTGAGGGAGCGAGGGATGCAGTAAAGGAGGAATAATGCATCGGAAAAGAGATACTCGACTCCCAAAAGAAAATCCTATCGTTTCCATAGAAATGTATCTCGATTTAGAAAGATAATGCTGGGAACCCAGAGTATTTCATATGGACGCAATTTGTGTGTTAATTCAGCAATGTGAGGGAGCGAGGGATGCAGGAATGGAGGAATAATGCATCGGAAAAGAGATACTCGGATCCCCAAAGAAAATCCTGTCGTTTCCGTAGAAACGAATCCCGATTTAGAAGGACAATGCAGGGAATCCAGAGTATTTCATATGGACGCAAATTGTGAGTTAATTCGTCAATGTGAGGGAGCGAGGGATGCAGTAAAGGAGGAATAATGCATCGGAAAAGAGATACTCGGAACCCCAAAGAAAATCCTATCATTTCCGTAGAAACGTATCTCGATTTAGAAGGACAATGCAGGGAATCCAGAGTATTTCATATGGACGCAAATTGTGTTAATTCGTCAATGTGAGTTAGCGAGGGATGCAGTAAAGGAGGAATAATGCATCGGAAAAGAGATACTCGGAACCCCAAAGAAAATCCTATCGTTTCCGTAGAAACGTATGTCGATTTAGAAGGACAATGCAGGGAGTCCTGAGTATTTCATATGGACACAAACTGTGTGTTAAATCGTCAATGTGAGGGAGCGACGGATGCAGTAAAGGAGGAATAATGCATCGGAAAATAGATACTCGGAACCCCAAAGAAAATCCTATCGTTTCCGTAGAAACGTATCTCGATTTAGAAGGACAATGCAGGGAATCCAGAGCATTTCATATGGACGCAAATTGTGTGTTAATTCGTCAATGTGAGGAAGCGAGGGATGCAGTAAAGGAGGAATAATGCATCAGGAAAGATATACGCGGAACCCCAAAGAAAATCTTATCATTTCCGTAGAAACGTATCTCGATTTAGAAGGACAATGCAGGGAATCCAGAGAATTTCATATGGACGCAAATTGTGTGTTAATTCGTCAATTTGAGGGAGCGAGGGATGCAGTAAAGGAGGAATAATGCATCGGAAAAGAGATACTCGGAACCCCAAAGAAAATCCTATCGTTTCCGTAGAAACGTATCTTGATTTAGGAGGACAATGCAGGGAATAAAGAGTATTTCATATGGACGCAAATTGTGTGTTAATTCGTCAATGTGAGGGTGCGAGGGATGCAGTAAAGGATGAATAATGCATCGGAAAAGAGATACTCGGAACCCCAAAGAAAATCCCATCGTTTCCGTAGAAACGTATCTCGATTTAGAAGGACAATGCAGGGAATCCAGAGTATTTCATATGGACGCAAATTGTGTGTTAATTCGTCAATGTGAGGGGGCGAGGGATGCAGTAAAGGAGGAATAATGCATCGGAAAAGAGATACTCGACTCCCAAAAGAAAATCCTATCGTTTCCGTAGAAATGTATCTCGATTTAGAAAGATAATGCTGGGAACCCAGAGTATTTCATATGGACGCAATTTGTGTGTTAATTCGGAATTGTGAGGGAGCGAGGGATGCAGGAAAGGAGGAATAATGCATCGGAAAAGAGATACTCGGAACCCCAAAGAAAATCCTATCGTTTCCGTAGAAACGTATGTCGATTTAGAAGGACAATGCAGGGAGTCCTGAGTATTTCATATGGACACAAACTGTGTGTTAATTCGTCAATGTGAGGGAGCGACGGATGCAGTAAAGGAGGAATAATGCATCGGAAAATAGATACTCGGAACCCCAAAGAAAATCCTATCGTTTCCGTAGAAACGTATCTCGATTTAGAAGGACAATGCAGGGAATACAGAGTATTTCATATGGACGCAAATTGTGTGTTAATTCGTCAATTTGAGGGAGCGAGGGATGCAGTAAAGGAGGAATAATGCATCGGAAAAGAGATACTCGGAACCCCAAAGAAATTCCTATCGTTTCCGTAGAAACGTATCTTGATTTAGGAGGACAATGCAGGGAATAAAGAGTATTTCATATGGACGCAAATTGTGTGTTAATTCGTCAATGTGAGGGAGCGAGGGATGCAGTAAAGGATGAATAATGCATCGGAAAAGAGATACTCGGATCCCCAAAGAAAATCCCATCGTTTCCGTAGAAACGTATCTCGATTTAGAAGGACAATGCAGGGAATCCAGAGTATTTCATATGGACGCAAATTGTGTGTTAATTCGTCAATGTGAGGGAGCGAGGGATGCAGTAAAGGAGGAATAATGCATCGGAAAAGAGATACTCGACTCCCAAAAGAAAATCCTATCGTTTCCGTAGAAATGTATCTCGATTTAGAAAGATAATGCTGGGAACCCAGAGTATTTCATATGGACGCAATTTGTGTGTTAATTCGGCAATGTGAGAGAGCGAGGGATGCAGGAAAGGAGGAATAATGCATCGGAAAAGAGATACTCGGAACCCCAAAGAAAATCCTGTCGCTTCCGTAGAAACGAATCCCGATTTAGAAGGACAATGCAGGGAATCCAGAGTATTTCATATGGACGCAAATTGTGAGTTAATTCGTCAATGTGAGGGAGCGAGGGATGCAGTAAAGGAGGAATAATGCATCGGAAAAGAGATACTCGGAACCCCAAAGAAAATCCTATCGTTTCCGTAGAAACGTATCTCGATTTAGAAGGACAATGCAGGGAATCCAGAGTATTTCATATGGACGCAAATTGTGTGTTAATTCGTCAATGTGAGTTAGCGAGGGATGCAGTAAAGGAGGAATAATGCATCGGAAAAGAGATACTCGGTACCCCAAAGAAAATCCTATCGTTTCCGTAGAAACGTATGTCGATTTAGAAGGACAATGCAGGGAGTCCTGAGTATTTCATATGGACGCAAACTGTGTGTTAATTCGTCAATGTGAGGGAGCGAGGGATTCAGTAAAGGAGGAATAATGCATCGGAAAAGAGATACGCGGAACCCCAAAGAAAATCCTATCGTTTCCGTAGAAACGTATCTCGATTTAGGAGGACAATGCAGGGAATCCAGAGTATTTCATATGGACGCAAATTGTGTGTTAATTCGTCAATGTGAGGGAGCGAGGGATGCAGTAAAGGAGGAATAATGCAACGGAAAAGAGATACTCGGACCCCAAAGAAAATCCTATCGTTTCCGTAGAAACATATCACGATTTAGAAGGACAATGCAGGGAATCCAGAGTATATCATATGGACGCAAATTGTGTGTTAATTCGTCAATGTGAGAGAGCGAGGGATGCAGTAAAGGAGGTATAATGCATCGGAAAAGAGATACTCGGAACCCCAAAGAAAATCCTATCGTTTCCGTAGAAACGTATCTCGATTTAGAAGGACAATGCAGGGAATCTAGAGTATTTCATATGGACGCAAATTGTGTGTTAATTCGTCAATGTGAGGGAGCGAGGGATGCAGTAAAGGAGGAATAATGCATCGGAAAAGAGATACTCGGAACCCCAAGGAAAATCCTATCGTTTCCGTAGAAACGTATCTCGATTTAGAAGGACAATGCAGGGAATCCAGAGTATTTCATATGGACGCAAATTGTGTGTTAATTCGTCAATGTGAGGAAGCGAGGGATGCAGTAAAGGAGGAATAATGCATCGGAAAAGATATACGCGGAACCCCAAAGAAAATCCTATCGTTTCCGTAGAAACGTATCTCGATTTAGAAGAACAATGCAGGGAATCCAGAGTATTTCATATGGACGCAAATTGTGTGTTAATTCGTCAATGTGAGGGAGCGAGGGATGCAGGAAAGGAAGAATAATGCATCGGAAAAGGGATACTCGGAACCCCAAAGAAAATCCTATCGTTTCCGTAGAAACGTATCTTGATTTAGAAGGACAATGCAGGTAATCCAGAGTATTTCATATGGACGCAAATTGTGTGTTAATTCGTCAATGTGAGGGAGCGAGGGATGCAGTAAAGGAGGAATAATGCATCGGAAAAGAGATACTCGACTCCCAAAAGAAAATCCTATCGTTTCGGTAGAAATGTATCTCGATTTAGAAAGATAATGCAGGGAACCCAGAGTATTTCATATGGACGCAATATGTGTGTTAATTCGGCAATGTGAGGGAGCGAGGGATGCAGGAAAGGAGGAATAATGCATCGGAAATAGATACTCGGAACACCAAAGAAAATCCTGTCGTTTCCGTAGAAACGAATCCCGATTGAGAAGGACAATGTAGGGAATCCAGAGTATTTCATATGGACGCAAATTGTGAGTTAATTCGTCAATGTGAGGGAGCGAGGGATGCAATAAAGGAGGAATAATGCATCTCAAAAGAGATTCTCGGAACCCCAAAGAAAATCCTATCGTTTCCGTAGAAACGTATCTCGATTTAGGAGGACAATGCAGGGAATCCAGAGTTTTTCATATGGACGCAAATTGTGTGTTAATTCGTCAATGTGAGTTACCGAGGGATGCAGTAAAGGAGGAATAATGCATCGGAAAAGAGATATTCGGAACCCCAAAGAAAATCCTATCGTTTCCGTAGAAACGTATCTCAATTTAGATGGACAATGCAGGGAATCCTGAGTATTTCATATGGACGCAAACTGTGCGTTAATTCGTCAATGTGAGAGAGCGAGGGATGCAGTAAAGGAGGTATAATGCATCGGAAAAGAGATACTCGGAACCCCAAAGAAAATCCTTACGTTTCCGTAGAACCGTATCTCGATTTACAAGGACAATGCAGGGAATCTAGAGTACTTCATATGGACGCAAATTGTGTGTTAATTCGTCAATGTGAGGGAGCTAGTTATGCAGTAAAGGAGGAATAATGCATCGGAAAAGAGATACTCGGAACCCCAAGGAAAATCCTACCGTTTCCGTAGAAACGTATCTCGATTTGGAAGGACAATGCAGGGAACCAGAGTATTTCAAATAGACGCAAATTGTGTGTTAATTCTTCAATGTGAGGGAGCGAGGGATGCAGTAAAGGAGGAATAATGCATCGGAAAAGAGATACTCGGAACCCCAAAGAAAATCCTATCGTTTCCGTAGAAACGTATCTCGATTTAGAAGGACAATGCAGGGAATCCAGAGTATTTCATATGGACACAAATTGTGTGTTAATTCGACAATGTGAGGGAGCGAGGAATGCAGTAAAGGAGGAATAATGCATCGGAAAAGAGATACTCCTCACCCGAAAGAAAATCCTATCTTATCCGTAGAAACGTATCTCGATTGAGAAGGACAATGCAGGGAATCCAGAGTATTTCATATGGACGCAAATTGTGAGTTAATTCGTCAATGTGAGGGAGCGAGGGATGCAGTAAAGGAGGAATAATGCATCTGAAAAGAGATACTCGGAACCCCAAAGAAAATCCTATCGTTTCCGTAGAAACGTATCTCGATTTAGGAGTACAATGCAGGGAATCCAGAGTTTTTCATATGGACGCAAATTGTGTGTTAATTCGTCAATGTGAGTTACCGAGGGATGCAGTAAAGGAGGAATAATGCATCGGAAAAGAGATATTCGGAACCCCAAAGAAAATCCTATCGTTTCCGTAGAAACGTATCTCGATTTAGGAGGACAATGCAGGGAATCCAGAGTATTTCATATGGACGCAAATTGTGTGTTAATTCGTCAATGTGAGGGAGCGAGGGATGCAGTAAAGGAGGAATAATGCATCGGAAAAGAGTTTCTCGGAACCCCAAAGAAAATCCTATCGTTTCCGTAGAAACGTATCTCGATTTAGAAGGACAATGCAGGGAATCCAGAGTATATCATATGGACGCAAATTGTGTGTTAATTCGTCAATGTGAGAGAGCGAGGGATGCAGTAAAGGAGGTATAATGCATCGGAAAAGAGATACTCGGAACCCCAAAGAAAATCCTATCGTTTCCGTAGAACCGTATCTCGATTTACAAGGACAATGCAGGGAATCTAGAGTATTTCATATGGACGCAAATTGTGTGTTAATTCGTCAATGTGAGGGAGCGAGGGATGCAGTAAAGGAGGAATAATGCATCGGGAAAGATATACGCGGAACCCCAAAGAAAATCTTATCATTTCCGTAGAAACGTATCTCGATTTTGAAGGACAATGCAGGGAATCCAGAGTATTTCATATGGACGCAAATTGTGTGTTAATTCGTCAATTTGAGGGAGCGAGGGATGCAGTAAAGGAGGAATAATGCATCGGAAAAGAGATACTCGGAACCCCAAAGAAAATCCTATCGTTTCCGTAGAAACGTATCTTGATTTAGGAGGACAATGCAGGGAATAAAGAGTATTTCATATGGACGCAAATTGTGTGTTAATTCGTCAATGTGAGGGAGCGAGGGATGCAGTAAAGGATGAATAATGCATCGGAAAAGGGATACTCGGAACCCCAAAGAAAATCCCATCGTTTCCGTAGAAACGTATCTCGATTTAGAAGGAGAATGCAGGGAATCCAGAGTATTTCATATGGACGCAAATTGTGTGTTAATTTGTAAATGTGAGGGAACGAGGGATGCAGTAAAGGAGGAATAATGCATCGGAAAAGAGATACTTGACTAACAAAAGAAAATCCTATCGTTTCCGTAGAAATGTATCTCGATTTAGAAAGATAATGCTGGGAACCCAGAGTATTTCATATGGACGCAATTTGTGTGTTAATTCGGCAATGTGAGGGAGGGAGGGATGCAGGAAAGGAGGAATAATGCATCGGAAAAGAGATACTCGGAACCCCAAGGAAAATCCTGTCGTTTCCGTAGAAACGAATCCCGATTTAGAAGGACAATGCAGGGAATCCAGAGTATTTCATATGGACGCAAATTGTGAGTTAATTCGTCAATGTGAGGGAGCGAGGGATGCAGTAAAGGAGGAATAATGCATCGGTAAAGAGATACTCGGAACCCCAAAGAAAATCCTATCGTTTCCGTAGAAACACATCTTGATTTAGAAGGACAATGCAGGGAATCCAGAGTATTTCATATGGACGCAAGTTGTGTGTTAATTCGTCAATGTGAGTTAGCGAGGGATGCAGTAAAGGAGGAATAATGCATCGGAAAAGAGATACTCGGAACCCCAAAGAAAATCCTATCGTTTCCGTAGAAACGTATGTCGATTTAGAAGGACAATGCAGGGAGTCCTGAGTATTTCATATGGACGCAAATTGTGTGTTAATTCGTCAATGTGAGGGAGCGAGGGATGCAGTAAAGGAGGAATAATGCATCGGAAAAGAGATACTCGAAACCCCAAAGAAAATCCTATCGTTTCCGTAGAAACGTATCTCGATTTAGGAGGACAATGCAGGGAATCCAGAGTATTTCATATGGACGCAAATTGTGTGTTAATTCGTCAATGTGAGGGAGCGAGGGATGCAGTAAAGGAGGAATAATGCAACGGAAAAGAGATACTCGGACCCCAAAGAAAACCTATCGTTTCCGTAGAAACATATCACGATTTAGAAGGTCAATGCCGGGAATCCAGAGTATATCATATGGACGCAAATTGTGTGTTAATTCGACAATGTGAGAGAGCGAGGGATGCAGTAAAGGAGGTATAATGCATCGGAAAAGAGATACTCGGAACCCCAAAGAAAATCCTATCGTTTCCGTAGAAACGTATCTCGATTTAGAAGGACAATGCAGGGAATCTAGAGTATTTCATATGGACGCAAATTGTGTGTTAATTCGTCAATGTGAGGGAGCGAGGGATGCAGTAAAGGAGGAATAATGCATCGGAAAAGAGGTACTCGGAACCCCAAGGAAAATCCTATCGTTTCCGTAGAAACGTATCTCGATTTAGAAGGACAATGCAGGGAATCCAGAGTATTTCATATGGACGCAAATTGTGTGTTAATTCGTCAATTTGAGGAAGCGAGGGATGCAGTAAAGGAGGAATAATGCATCGGAAAAGATATACGCGGAACCCCAAAGAAAATCCTATCGTTTCCGTAGAAACGTATCTCGATTTAGAAGGACAATGCAGGGAATCCAGAGTATTTCATATGGACGCAAATTGTGTGTTAATTCGTCAATTTGAGGGAGCGAGGGATGCAGGAAAGGAGGAATAATGCATCGGAAAAGAGATACTCTGAACCCCAAAGAAAATCCTATCGTTTCCGTAGAAACGTATCTTGATTTAGAAGGACAATGCAGGGAATCCAGAGTATTTCATATGGACGAAAATTGTGTGTTAATTCGTCAATGTGAGGGAGCGAGGGATGCAGTAAAGGAGGAATAATGCATCAGAAAAGAGATACTCGACTCCCAAAAGAAAATCCTATCGTTTCGGTAGAAATGTATCTCGATTTAGAAAGATAATGCAGGGAACCCAGAGTATTTCATATGGACGCAAATTGTGTGTTAATTCGGCAATGTGAGGGAGCGAGGGATGCAGGAAAGGAGGAATAATGCATCACAAAAGAGATACTCGGAACCCCAAAGAAAATCCTGTCGTTTCCGTAGAAACGAATCCCGATTGAGAAGGACAATGCAGGGAATCCAGAGTATTTCATATGGACGCAAATTGTGAGTTAATTCGTCAATGTGAGGGAGCGAGGGATGCAGTAAAGGAGGAATAATGCATCTGAAAAGAGATACTCGGAAGCCCAAAGAAAATCCTATCGTTTCCGTAGAAACGTATCTCGATTTAGGACGACAATGCAGGGAATCCTGAGTATTTCATATGGACGCAAACTGTGTGTTAATTCGTCTATGTGAGGGAGCGTGGGATGCAGTAAAGGAGGAATAATGCATCGGAAAAGAGATACTCGGAACCCCAAAGAAAATCATATCGTTTCCGTAGAAACGTACCTCGATTTAGGAGGACAATGCAGGGAATCCAGAGTATTTCATATGGACGCAAATTGTGTGTTAATTCGTCAATGTGAGGGAGCGAGGGATGCAGTAAAGGAGGAATAATGCATCGGAAAAGAGTTTCTCGGAACCCCAAAGAAAATCCTATCGTTTCCGTAGAAACGTATCTCGATTTAGAAGGACAATGCAGGGAATCCAGAGTATAACATATGGACGCAAATTGTGTGTTAATTCGTCAATGTGAGAGAGCGAGGGATGCAGTAAAGGAGGTACAATGCATCGGAAAAGAGATACTCGGAACCCCAAAGAAAATCCTATCGTTTCCGTAGAACCGTATCTCGATTTACAAGGACAATGCAGGGAATCTAGAGTATTTCATATGGACGCAAATTGTGTGTTAATTCGTCAATGTGAGGGAGCGAGGGATGCAGTAAAAGAGGAATAATGCATCGGAAAAGAGATACTCGGAACCCCAAGGAAAATCCTACCGTTTCCGTAGAAACGTATCTCGATTTGGAAGGACAATGCAGGGAATCCAGAGTATTTCAAATAGACGCAAATTGTGTGTTAATTCTTCAATGTGAGGGAGCGAGGGATGCAGTAAAGGAGGAATAATGCATCGGAAAAGAGATACTCGGAACCCCAAAGAAAATCCTATCGTTTCCGTGGAAACGTATCTCGATTTAGAAGGACAATGCAGGGAATCCAGAGTATTTCATATGGACGCAAATTGTGTGTTAATTCGTCAATGTGAGGGAGCGAGGGATGCAGTAAAGGAGGAATAATGCATCGGAAAAGAGATACTCGACTAACAAAAAAAATCCTATCGTTTCCGTAGAAATGTATCTCGATTTAGAAAGATAATGCTGGGAACCCAGAGTATTTCATATGGACGCAATTTGTGTGTTAATTCGGCAATGTGAGGGAGGGAGGGATGCAGGAAAGGAGGAATAATGCATCGGAAAAGAGATACTCGGAACCCCAAGGAAAATCCTGTCGTTTCCGTAGAAACGAATCCCGATTTAGAAGGACAATGCAGGGAATCCAGAGTATTTCATATGGACGCAAATTGTGAGTTAATTCGTCAATGTGAGGGAGCGAGGGATGCAGTAAAGGAGGAATAATGCATCGGTAAAGAGATACTCGGAACCCCAAAGAAAATCCTATCGTTTACGTAGAAACGCATCTGGATTTAGAAGGACAATGCAGGGAATCCAGAGTATTTCATATGGACGCAAGTTGTGTGTTAATTCGTCAATGTGAGTTAGCGAGGGATGCAGTAAAGGAGGAATAATGCATCGGAAAAGAGATACTCGGAACCCCAAAGAAAATCCTATCGTTTCCGTAGAAACGTATGTCGATTTAGAAGGACAATGCAGGGAGTCCTGAGTATTTCATATGGACGCAAATTGTGTGTTAATTCGTCAATGTGAGGGAGCGAGGGATGCAGTAAAGGAGGAATAATGCATCGGAAAAGAGATACTCGAAACCCCAAAGAAAATCCTATCGTTTCCGTAGAAACGTATCTCGATTTAGGAGGACAATGCAGGGAATCCAGAGTATTTCATATGGACGCAAATTGTGTGTTAATTCGTCAATGTGAGGGAGCGAGCGATGCAGTAAAGGAGGAATAATGCAACGGAAAAGAGATACTCGGACCCCAAAGAAAACCTATCGTTTCCGTAGAAACATATCACGATTTAGAAGGTCAATGCCGGGAATCCAGAGTATATCATATGGACGCAAATTGTGTGTTAATTCGACAATGTGAGAGAGCGAGGGATGCAGTAAAGGAGGTATAATGCATCGGAAAAGAGATACTCGGAACCCCAAAGAAAATCCTATCGTTTCCGTAGAAACGTATCTCGATTTAGAAGGACAATGCAGGGAATCTAGAGTATTTCATATGGACGCAAATTGTGTGTTAATTCGTCAATGTGAGGGAGCGAGGGATGCAGTAAAGGAGGAATAATGCATCGGAAAAGAGGTACTCGGAACCCCAAGGAAAATCCAATCGTTTCCGTAGAAACGTATCTCGATTTAGAAGGACAATGCAGGGAATCCAGAGTATTTCATATGGACGCAAATTGTGTGTTAATTCGTCAATTTGAGGAAGCGAGGGATGCAGTAAAGGAGGAATAATGCATCGGAAAAGATATACGCGGAACCCCAAAGAAAATCCTATCGTTTCCGTAGAAACGTATCTCGATTTAGAAGGACAATGCAGGGAATCCAGAGTATTTCATATGGACGCAAATTGTGTGTTAATTCGTCAATGTGAGGGAGCGAGGGATGCAGGAAAGGAGGAATAATGCATCGGAAAAGAGATACTCTGAACCCCAAAGAAAATCCTATCGTTTCCGTAGAAACGTATCTTGATTTAGAAGGACAATGCAGGGAGTCCAGAGTATTTCATATGGACGAAAATTGTGTGTTAATTCGTCAATGTGAGGGAGCGAGGGATGCAGTAAAGGAGGAATAATGCATCAGAAAAGAGATACTCGACTCCCAAAAGAAAATCCTATCGTTTCGGTAGAAATGTATCTCGATTTAGAAAGATAATGCAGGGAACCCAGAGTTTTTCATATGGACGCAAATTGTGTGTTAATTCGGCAATGTGAGGGAGCGAGGGATGCAGGAAAGGAGGAATAATGCATCACAAAAGAGATACTCGGAACCCCAAAGAAAATCCTGTCGTTTCCGTAGAAACGAATCCCGATTGAGAAGGACAATGCAGGGAATCCAGAGTATTTCATATGGACGCAAATTGTGAGTTAATTCGTCAAAGTGAGGGAGCGAGGGATGCAGTAAAGGAGGAATAATGCATCTGAAAAGAGATACTCGGAAGCCCAAAGAAAATCCTATCGTTTCCGTAGAAACGTATCTCGATTTAGGACGACAATGCAGGGAATCCTGAGTATTTCATATGGACGCAAACTGTGTGTTAATTCGTCAATGTGAGGGAGCGTGGGATGCAGTAAAGGAGGAATAATGCATCGGAAAAGAGATACTCGGAACCCCAAAGAAAATCATATCGTTTCCGTAGAAACGTATCTCGATTTAGGAGGACAATGCAGGGAATCCAGAGTATTTCATATGGACGCAAATTGAGTGTTAATTCGTCAATGTGAGGGAGCGAGGGATGCAGTAAAGGAGGAATAATGCATCGGAAAAGAGTTTCTCGGAACCCCAAAGAAAATCCTATCGTTTCCGTGGAAACGTATCTCGATTTAGAAGGACAATGCAGGGAATCCAGAGTATTTCATAAGGACGCAAATTGTGTGTTAATTCGTCAATGTGAGGGAGCGAGGGATGCAGTAAAGGAGGAGTAATGCATCGGAAAAGAGATACTCGGGACCCCAAAGAAAATCCTATCGTTTCCGTAGAAACGTATCTAGATTTAGAAGGACAATGCAGGGAATCCAGAGTATTTCATATGGACGCAAATTGTGTGTTAATTCATCAATGTGAGGGAGCGAGGGATGCACTAAAGGGGGAATAATGCATCGGAAAAGAGATACTCGGAACCCCAAAGAAAATCCTATCGTTTCCGTAGAAACGTATCTCGATTTAGAAGGAGAATGCAGGGAATCCAGAGTATTCCATATGGACGCAAATTGTGTGTTAATTCGTCAATGTGAGGGAGCGAGGGATGCAGTAAAGGAGGAATAATGCATCGGATAAGCGATACACGGAACCCCAAAGAAAATCCTGTCGTTTCCGTAGAAACGAATCCCGATTTAGAAGGATAAATGCAGGGAATCCAGAGTATTTCATATGGACGCAAATTGTGAGTTAATTCGTCAATGTGAGGGAGCGAGGGATGCAGTAAAGGAGGAATAATGCATCTGAAAAGTGATACTCGGAACCCCAAAGAAAATCCTATCGTTTCCGTAGAAACATATATCGATTTAGGAGGACAATGCAGGGAATCCAGAGTGTTTCATATGGACGCAAATTGTGTGTTAATTCGTCAATGTGAGTTACCGACGGATGCAGTAAAGGAGGAATAATGCATCGGAAAAGAGATACTCGGAACCCCAAAGAAAATCCTATCGTTTCCGTAATAACGTATCTCAATTTAGATGGACAATGCAGGGAATCCTGAGTATTTCATATGGACGTAAACTGTGTGTTAATTCGTAAATGTGAGGGAGCGAGGGATGCAGTAAAGGAGGAATAATGCATCGGTAAAGAGATACTTGGAACCCCAAGGAAAATCCTACCGTTTCCGTAGAAACGTATCTCGATTTGGACGGACAATGCAGGGAATCCAGAGTATTTCAAATAGACGCAAATTGTGTGTTAATTCTTCAATGTGAGGGAGCGAGGGATGCAGTAAAGGAGGAATAATGCATCGGAAAAGAGATACTCGGAACCCCAAAGAAAATCCTATCGTTTCCGTAGAAACGTATCTCGATTTAGAAGGACAATGCAGGGAATCCAGAGTATTTCATATGGACACAAATTGTGTGTTAATTCGACAATGTGAGGGAGCGAGGAATCCAGTAAAGGAGGAATAATGCATCGGAAAAGAGATACTCTTAACCCCAAAGAAAATCCTATCTTATCCGTAGAAACGTATCTCGATTTAGAAGGACAATGCAGGGAATCCAGAGTATTTCATATGGACACAAATTGTGTGTTAATTCGTCAATGTGAGGGAGCGAGGGATGCAGTAAAGGAGGAATAATGCATCGGAAAAGACATACTCGGAACCCCAAAGAAAATCCTATCGTTTCAGTAGAAACGAATTCCGATTTAGAAGGACAATGCAGGGAATCCAGAGAATTTCATATGCACGCAATTTGTGTTAATTTGTCAATGTGAGGGAGCGAGGTACGCAGTAAAGGAGGAATAATGCATCAGAAAAGAGATACTCGGAACCCCAAAGAAAATCCTATCGTTTCTGTAGAAACATATCTCGATTTAGAAGGACAATGCAGGGAATCCAGAGTATTTCATATGGACGCAAATTGTGTGTTAATTGGTCAATGTGAGGGAGCGAGGGATGCAGTAAAGGAGGAATAATGTATCGGAAAAGAGATACTTGGAACCCCAAAGAAAATCCTATCGTTTCCGTAGAAACGTATCTCGATTTAAAAGGACAATGCTGGGAATCCAGAGTATTTCATATGGGCGCAAATTGTGTGTTAATTCGTCAATGTCAGGGAGCGAGGGATGCAGTAAAGGAGGAATAATGCATCGGAAAAGAGATATTCGGAACCCCAAAGAAAATCCTATCGTTTCCGTAGAAACGAATCCCGATTTGGAAGGACAATGCAGGGAACCCAGAGTATTTCATATGGACGAACATTGTGTGTTAATTCGTCAATGTGAGGGTGCGAGGGATGCAGTAAAGGAGGAATAATGCATCGGAAAAGAGATACTCAGAACCCCAAAGAAAATCTAATGGTTTCAATAGAAACGTATCTCGATTTAGAAGGACAATGCAGGGAATCCAGAGTATTTCAAAAGGACGCAAATTGTGTGTTAATTCGTCAATGTGAGGGAGCGAGGGATGCAGAAAAGGAGGAATAATGCATCGGAAAAGAGATACTCGGAACCCCAAAGAAAATCCTATCGTTTCCATAGAAACGTATCTCGATTTAGAAGGACAATGCAGGGAATCCAGAGTATTTCATATGGACGCAAATTGTGTGTTAATTCGTCAATGTGAGGGAGCGAGGGATGCAGTAAAGGAGGAATAATGCATCGGAAAAGAGATACTCGGAACCCCAAAGAAAATCCTATCGTTTCCGTAGAAACGTATCTCGATTTAGAAGGACAATGCAGGGAATCCAGAGTAGTTCATATGGACGCAAATTGTGTGTTAATTCGTCAATGTGAGGGAGCGAGGGATGCAGTAAAGGAGGAATAATGCATCGGAAAAGAGATACTCGGAACCCCAAAGAAAATCCTATCGTTTCCGTAGAAACGAATCTCGATTTAGAAGGACAATGCAGGGAATCCAGAGTATTCCATATGGACGCAAATTGTGTGTTAGTTCGTCAATGTGAGGGAGCGAGGGATGCAGTAAAGGAGGAATAATGCATCGGATAAGCGATACACGGAACCCCAAAGAAAATCCTATCGTTTCCGTACAAACGTATCTCGATTTAGAAGGACAATACAGGGAATCCAGAGTATTTCATATGGACGCAAATTCTGTGTCAATTCGTCAATGTGAGGGAGCGAGAAATGCAGTAAAGGAGGAATAGTGCATTGGAAAAGAGATACTCGGAACCCCAAAGAAAATCCTATCGTTTCCGTAGAAACGTACCTCGATTTAGAAGGACAATGCAGGGAATCCAGAGTATATCATATGGACGCAAATTGTGTGTTAATTCGTCAATGTGAGGGAGCGAGTGTTGCAGTAAAGGAGGAATAATGCATCGGAAAAGAGATACTCGACTCCCAAAAGAAAATCCTATCGTTTCTGTAGAAACGTATCTCGTTTTAGAAAGATAATGCAGGGAACCCAGAGTATTTCATATGGACGCAAATTGTGTGTTAATTCGGCAATGTGAGGGAGCGAGGGATGCAGTAAAGGAGGAATAATGCATCGGAAAAGTGATACTCGGAACCCCAAAGAAAATCCTATCGTTTCCGTAGAAACGTTTCTCGATTTAGAAGGACAATGCAAGGAATCCAGAGTATTTCATATGGACGCAAATTGTGTGTTAATTCGTCAATGTGAGGGTTCGAGGGATGCAGTAAAGGAGGAATAATGCATCGGAAAAGATATACTCGGAACCCCAAAGAAAATCCTATCGTTTCCGTAGAAACGTATCTCGATTTAGAAGGACAATGCAGGGAATCCAGAGTATTTCATATGGACGCAAATTGTGTGTTAATTCGTCAATGTGAGGGAGCGAGGGATGCAGTAAAGGAGGAATAATGCATCGGAAAAGAGATACGCGGAACCCCAAAGAAAATCCTATCGTTTCCGTAGAAACGTATCTCGATTTAGAAGGACAATGCAGGGAATCCAGAGTATTTCATATGGACGCAAATTGTGTGTTAATTCGGCAATGTGAGCTAGCGAGGGATGCAGCAAAGGAGGAATAATGCATCGGAAAAGAGATACTCGGAACCCCAAAGAAAATCCTATCGTTTCCGTAGAAACGTATCTTGATTTAGAAGGACAATGCAGGGTATCCAGAGTATTTCATATGGACGCAAATTGTGTGTTAATTCGTCAATGTGAGGGAGCGAGGGATGCAGTAAAGGAGGAATAATGCATCGGAAAAGAGATACTCGACTCCCAAAAGAAAATCCTATCGTTTCCGTAGAAACGTATCTCGATTTAGAAAGATAATGCAGGGAACCCAGAGTATTTCATATGGACGCAATTTGTGTGTTAATTCGGCAATGTGAGGGAGCGAGGGATTCAGTAAAGGAGGAATAATGCATCGGAAAAGAGATACTCGGAACCCCAAAGAAAACCCTGTCGTTTCCGTAGAAACGAATCCCGATTTAGAAGGACAATGCAGGGAATCCAGAGTATTTCATATGGACGCAAATTGTGTGTTAATTCGTCAATGTGAGGGAGCGAGGGATGCAGTAAAGGAGGAATATGCATCGGAAAAGAGATACTCGGGACCCCAAAGAAAATCCTATCGTTTCCGTAGAAACGTATCTCGATTTGGAAAGACAATGCAGGGAATCCAGAGTATTTCATATGGACGCAAATTGTGTGTTAATTCGTCAATGTGAGTTAGCGAGGGATGCAGTAAAGGAGGAATAATGCATCGGAAAAGAGATACTCGGAACCCCAAAGAAAATCCTATCATGTCCGTAGAAACGTATCTCGATTTAGAAGACAATGCAGGGAATCCTGAGTATTTCATATGGACGCAAATTGTGTGTTAATTCTTCAATGTGAGGGAGCGAGGGATGCAGTAAAGGAGGAATAATGCATCGGAAAAGAGATACTCGGAACCCCAAAGAAAATCCTATCGTTTCCGTAGAAACGTATCTCGATTTAGGATCACAATGCAGGGAACCAGAGTATTTCATATGGACGCAAATTGTGTGTTAATTCGTCAATGTGAGGGAGCGAGGGATGCAGTAAGGGAGGAATAATGCATCGGAAAAGAGATACTCGCAACCCCAAAGAAAATCCTATCGTTTCCGTAGAAACGTATCTCGATTTAGAAGGACAATGCAGGGAATCCAGAGTATTTCATATGGACGCTAATTGTGTGTTAATTCGTCAATGTGAGGGAGCGAGGGATGCAGTGAAGGAGGAATAATGCATCGGAAAAGAGATACTCGGAACCCCAAAGAAAATCCTATCGTTTCCGTAGAAACGTATCTCGATTTAGAAGGACAATGCAGGGAATCCAGAGTATTTCATATGGACGCAAATTGTGTGTTAATTAGTCAATGTGAGGGAGCGAGGGATGCATTAAAGGAGGAATAATGCATCGGAAAAGGGATACTCGGAACCCCAAAGAAAATCCTATCGTTTCCGTAGAAACGTATCTCGATTTAGAAGGACAATGCAGGAGAATCCAGAGTATTTCATATGGACGCAAATTGTGTGTTAATTCGTCAATGTGAGGGAGCGAGAAATGCAGTAAAGGAGGAATAATGCATTGGAAAAGAGATTCTCGGAACCCCAAAGAAAATCCTATCGTTTCCGTAGAAACGTATCTCGATTTAGAAGGACAATGCAGGGAATCCAGAGTATATCATATGGACGCAAATTGTGTGTTAATTCGTCAATGTGAGGGAGCGAGGGATGCAGTTAAGGAGGAATAATGCATTGGAAAAGAGATACTCGACTCGCAAAAGAAAATCCTATCGTTTCCGTAGAAACGTATCTCGTTTTAGAAAGATAATGCAGGGAACCCAGAGTATTTCATATGGACCAAATTGTGTGTTAATTCGGCAATGTGAGGGAGCGAGGGATGCAGTAAAGGAGGAATAATGCATCGGAAAAGAGATACTCGGAACCCCAAAGAAAATCCTATCGTTTTCGTAGAAACGTATCTCGATTTAGAAGGACAATGCAGGGAATCCAGAGTATTCCATATGGACGCAAATTGTGTGTTAGTTCGTCAATGTGAGGGAGCGAGGGATGCAGTAAAGGAGGAATAATGCATCGGATAAGCGATACACGGAACCCCAAAGATAATCCTATCGTTTCCGTAGAAACGTATCTCGATTTAGAAGGACAATGCAGGGAATCCAGAGTATTTCATATGGACGCAAATTGTGTGTTAATTCGTCAATGTGAGGGAGCGAGAAATGCAGTAAAGGAGGAATAATGCATTGGAAAAGACATACTCGGAACCCCAAAGAAAATCCTATCGTTTCCGTAGAAACGTATCTCGATTTAGAAGGACAATGCAGGGAATCCAGAGTATATCATATGGACGCAAATTGTGTGTTAATTCGTCAATGTGAGGGAGCGAGGGATGCAGTAAAGGAGGAATAATGCATCGGAAAAGAGATACTCGACTCCCAAAAGAAAATCCTATCGTTTCCGTAGAAACGTATCTCGTTTTAGAAAGATAATGCAGGGAACCCAGAGTATTTCATATGGACGCAAATTGTGTGTTAATTCGGCAATGTGAGGGAGCGAGGGATGCAGTAAAGAAGGAATAATGCATCGGATAAGAGGTACTCGGAACCCCAAGGAAAATCCTATCGTTTCCGTAGAAACGTATCTCGATTTAGAAGGACAATGCAGGGAATCCAGAGTATTTCATATGGACGCAAATTGTGTGTTACTTCGTCAATTTGAGGAAGCGAGGGATTCAGTAAAGGAGGTATAATGCATCGGAAAAGATATACGCGGAACCCCAAAGAAAATCCTATCGTTTCCGTAGAAACGTATCTCGATTTAGAAGGACAATGCAGGGAATCCAGAGTATTTCATATGGACGCAAATTGTGTGTTAATTCGTCAATGTGAGGGAGCGAGGGATGCAGGAAAGGAGGAATAATGCATCGGAAAAGAGATACTCAGAACCCCAAAGAAAATCCTATCGTTTCCGTAGAAACGTATCTTGATTTAGAAGGACAATGCAGGGAATCCAGAGTATTTCATATGGACGAAAATTGTGTGTTAATTCGTCAATGTGAGGGAGCGAGGGATGCAGTAAAGGAGGAATAATGCATCGGAAAAGAGATACTCGACTCCCAAAAGAAAATCCTATCGTTTCCGTAGAAACGTATCTCGATTTAGAAAGATAATGCAGGGAACCCAGAGTATTTCATATGGACGCAATTTGTGTGTTAATTCGGCAATGTGAGGGAGCGAGGGATTCAGTAAAGGAGGAATAATGCATCGGAAAAGAGATACTCGGAACCCCAAAGAAAACCCTGTCGTTTCCGTAGAAACGAATCCCGATTTAGAAGGACAATGCAGGGAATCCAGAGTATTTCATATGGACGCAAATTGTGTGTTAATTCGTCAATGTGAGGGAGCGAGGGATGCAGTAAAGGAGGAATATGCATCGGAAAAGAGATACTCGGGACCCCAAAGAAAATCCTATCGTTTCCGTAGAAACGTATCTCGATTTGGAAAGACAATGCAGGGAATCCAGAGTATTTCATATGGACGCAAATTGTGTGTTAATTCGTCAATGTGAGTTAGCGAGGGATGCAGTAAAGGAGGAATAATGCATCGGAAAAGAGATACTCGGAACCCCAAAGAAAATCCTATCATGTCCGTAGAAACGTATCTCGATTTAGAAGACAATGCAGGGAATCCTGAGTATTTCATATGGACGCAAATTGTGTGTTAATTCTTCAATGTGAGGGAGCGAGGGATGCAGTAAAGGAGGAATAATGCATCGGAAAAGAGATACTCGGAACCCCAAAGAAAATCCTATCGTTTCCGTAGAAACGTATCTCGATTTAGGATCACAATGCAGGGAACCAGAGTATTTCATATGGACGCAAATTGTGTGTTAATTCGTCAATGTGAGGGAGCGAGGGATGCAGTAAGGGAGGAATAATGCATCGGAAAAGAGATACTCGCAACCCCAAAGAAAATCCTATCGTTTCCGTAGAAACGTATCTCGATTTAGAAGGACAATGCAGGGAATCCAGAGTATTTCATATGGACGCTAATTGTGTGTTAATTCGTCAATGTGAGGGAGCGAGGGATGCAGTGAAGGAGGAATAATGCATCGGAAAAGAGATACTCGGAACCCCAAAGAAAATCCTATCGTTTCCGTAGAAACGTATCTCGATTTAGAAGGACAATGCAGGGAATCCAGAGTATTTCATATGGACGCAAATTGTGTGTTAATTAGTCAATGTGAGGGAGCGAGGGATGCATTAAAGGAGGAATAATGCATCGGAAAAGGGATACTCGGAACCCCAAAGAAAATCCTATCGTTTCCGTAGAAACGTATCTCGATTTAGAAGGACAATGCAGGAGAATCCAGAGTATTTCATATGGACGCAAATTGTGTGTTAATTCGTCAATGTGAGGGAGCGAGAAATGCAGTAAAGGAGGAATAATGCATTGGAAAAGAGATTCTCGGAACCCCAAAGAAAATCCTATCGTTTCCGTAGAAACGTATCTCGATTTAGAAGGACAATGCAGGGAATCCAGAGTATATCATATGGACGCAAATTGTGTGTTAATTCGTCAATGTGAGGGAGCGAGGGATGCAGTTAAGGAGGAATAATGCATTGGAAAAGAGATACTCGACTCGCAAAAGAAAATCCTATCGTTTCCGTAGAAACGTATCTCGTTTTAGAAAGATAATGCAGGGAACCCAGAGTATTTCATATGGACCAAATTGTGTGTTAATTCGGCAATGTGAGGGAGCGAGGGATGCAGTAAAGGAGGAATAATGCATCGGAAAAGAGATACTCGGAACCCCAAAGAAAATCCTATCGTTTTCGTAGAAACGTATCTCGATTTAGAAGGACAATGCAGGGAATCCAGAGTATTCCATATGGACGCAAATTGTGTGTTAGTTCGTCAATGTGAGGGAGCGAGGGATGCAGTAAAGGAGGAATAATGCATCGGATAAGCGATACACGGAACCCCAAAGATAATCCTATCGTTTCCGTAGAAACGTATCTCGATTTAGAAGGACAATGCAGGGAATCCAGAGTATTTCATATGGACGCAAATTGTGTGTTAATTCGTCAATGTGAGGGAGCGAGAAATGCAGTAAAGGAGGAATAATGCATTGGAAAAGACATACTCGGAACCCCAAAGAAAATCCTATCGTTTCCGTAGAAACGTATCTCGATTTAGAAGGACAATGCAGGGAATCCAGAGTATATCATATGGACGCAAATTGTGTGTTAATTCG
Organism: Schistocerca nitens; assembly: GCF_023898315.1. Taxonomy (NCBI): domain Eukaryota; kingdom Metazoa; phylum Arthropoda; class Insecta; order Orthoptera; family Acrididae; genus Schistocerca; species Schistocerca nitens. Next base: position 1,281,987,188 of record NC_064614.1, on the reverse strand, counting down.
TCAATGTGAGGGAGCGAGGGATGCAGTAAAGGAGGAATAATGCATCGGAAAAGAGATACTCGACTCCCAAAAGAAAATCCTATCGTTTCCGTAGAAACGTATCTCGTTTTAGAAAGATAATGCAGGGAACCCAGAGTATTTCATATGGACGCAAATTGTGTGTTAATTCGGCAATGTGAGGGAGCGAGGGATGCAGTAAAGAAGGAATAATGCATCGGATAAGAGGTACTCGGAACCCCAAGGAAAATCCTATCGTTTCCGTAGAAACGTATCTCGATTTAGAAGGACAATGCAGGGAATCCAGAGTATTTCATATGGACGCAAATTGTGTGTTACTTCGTCAATTTGAGGAAGCGAGGGATTCAGTAAAGGAGGTATAATGCATCGGAAAAGATATACGCGGAACCCCAAAGAAAATCCTATCGTTTCCGTAGAAACGTATCTCGATTTAGAAGGAGAATGCAGGGAATCCAGAGTATTTCATATGGACGCAAATTGTGTGTTAATTCGTCAATGTGAGGGAGCGAGGGATGCAGGAAAGGAGGAATAATGCATCGGAAAAGAGATACTCAGAACCCCAAAGAAAATCCTATCGTTTCCGTAGAAACGTATCTTGATTTAGAAGGACAATGCAGGGAATCCAGAGTATTTCATATGGACGAAAATTGTGTGTTAATTCGTCAATGTGAGGGAGCGAGGGATGCAGTAAAGGAGGAATAATGCATCAGAAAAGAGATACTCGACTCCCAAAAGAAAATCCTATCGTTTCGGTAGAAATGTATCTCGATTTAGAAAGATAATGCAGGGAACCCAGAGTATTTCATATGGACGCAATATGTGTGTCAATTCGGCAATGTGAGGGAGCGAGGGATGCAGGAAAGGAGGAATAATGCATCACAAAAGAGATACTCGGAACCCCAAAGAAAATCCTGTCGTTTCCGTAGAAACGAATCCCGATTGAGAAGGACAATGCAGGGAATCCAGAGTATTTCATATGGACGCAAATTGTGAGTTAATTCGTCAATGTGAGGGAGCGAGGGATGCAGTAAAGGAGGAATAATGCATCTGAAAAGAGATACTCGGAAGCCCAAAGAAAATCCTCTCGTTTCCGTAGAAACGTATCTCGATTTAGGACGACAATGCAGGGAATCCTGAGTATTTCATATGGACGCAAACTGTGTGTTAATTCGTCAATGTGAGGGAGCGAGGGATGCAGTAAAGGAGGAATAATGCATTGGAAAAGAGATACTCGGAACCCCAAAGAAAATCCTATCGTTTCCGTAGAAACGTATCTCGATTTAGGACAATGCAGGGAATCCAGAGTATTTCATATGGACGCAAATTGTGTGTTAATTCGTCAATGTGAGGGAGCGAGGGATGCAGTAAAGGAGGAATAATGCATCGGAAAAGAGTTTCTCGGAACCCCAAAGAAAATCCTACCGTTTCCGTAGAAACGTATCTCGATTTGGAAGGACAATGCAGGGAATCCAGAGTATTTCAAATAGACGCAAATTGTGTGTTAATTCTTCATTGTGAGGGAGCGAGGGATGCAGTAAAGGAGGAATAATGCATCGGAAAAGAGATACTCGGAACCCCAAAGAAAATCCTATCGTTTCCGTAGAAACGTATCTCGATTTAGAAGGACAATGCAGGGAATCCAGAGTATTTCATATGGACACAAATTGTGTGTTAATTCGACAATGTGAGGGAGCGAGGAATGCAGTAAAGGAGGAATAATGCATCCGAAAAGAGATACTCTTCACCCGAAGAAAATCCTATCTTATCCGTAGAAACGTATCTCGATTTAGAAGGACAATGCAGGGAATCCAGAGTATTTCATATGGACACAAATTATGTGTTAATTCGTCAATTTGAGGGAGCGAGGGATGCAGCAAAGGAGGAATAATGCATCGGAAAAGACATACTCGGAACCCCAAAGAAATTTCTATCGTTTCAGTAGAAACGAATCCCGATTTAGAAGGACAATGCAGGGAATCCAGAGAATTTCATATGGACGCAATTTGTGTTAATTTGTCAATGTGAGGGAGCGAGGTACGCAGTAAAGGAGGAATAATGCATCAGAAAAGAGATACTCGGAACCCCAAAGAAAATCCTATCGTTTCCTTAGAAACATATCTCGATTTAGAAGGACAATGCAGGGAATCCAGAGTATTTCAAATGGACGCAAATTGTGTGTTAATTCGTCAATGTGAGGGAGCGAGGGATGCAGAAAAGGAGGAATAATGCATCGGATAAGAGATACTCGGAACCCCAAAGAAAATCCTATCGTTTCCGTAGAAACGTATCTCGATTTAGAAGGACAATGCAGGGAATCCATTGTATTTCATATGGACGCAAATTGTGTGTTAATTCGTCAATGTGAGGGAGCGAGGGATGCAGTAAAGGAGGAATAATGCATCAGAAAAGAGATACTCGGAACCCCAAAGAAAATCCTATCGTTTCCGTAGAAACGTATCTCGATTTAGAAGGACAATCGGGGAATCCAGAGTATTTCATATGGACGCAAATTGTGTGTTAATTCGTCAATGTGAGGGAGCGAGGGATGCAGTGAAGGAGGAATAATGCATCGGAAAAGAGATACTCGGAACCCCAAAGAAAATCCTATCGTTTCCGTTGAAACGTATCTCGATTTAGAAGGACAATGCAGGGAATCCAGAGTATTTCATATGGACGCAAATTGTGTGTTAATTCGTCAATGTGAGGGAGCGAGGGATGCAGTAAAGGAGGAATAATGCATCACAAAAGAGATACTCGGTACCCCAAAGAAAATCCTATCGTTTCCGTAGAAACGTATCTCGATTTAGAAGGACAATGCAGGGAATCCAGAGTATTTCATATGGACGCAAATTGTGTGTTAATTCGTCAATGTGAGGGAGCGAGGGATGCAGTAAAGGAGGTGTAATGCATCGGAAAAGAGATACTCGGGACCCCAAAGAAAATCCTATCGTTCCCGTGGAAACGTATCTAGATTTAGAATGACAATGCAGGGAATCCAGAGTATTTCATATGGACGCAAATTGTGTGTTAATTCATCAATGTGAGGGAGCGAGGGATGCACTAAAGGGGGAATAATGCATCGGAAAAGAGATACTCGGAACCCCAAAGAAAATCCTATCGTTTCCGTAGAAACGTATCTCGATTTAGAAGGACAATGCAGGGAATCCAGAGTATTCCATATGGACGCAAATTGTGTGTTAATTCGTCAATGTGAGGGACCGAGGGATGCAGTAAAGGAGGAATAATGCATCGGATAAGCGATACACGGAACCCCAAAGAAAATCCTATCGTTTCCGTAGAAACGTATCTCGATTTAGAAGGACAATGCAGGGAATCCAGAGTATTTCATATGGACGCAAATTGTGTGTTAATTCGTCAATGTGAGGGAGCGAGAAATGCAGTAAAGGAGAAATAATGCATTGGAAAAGAGATACTCGGAACCCCAAAGAAAATCCTATCGTTTCCGTACAAACGTATCTCGATTTAGAAGGACAATGCAGGGAATCCAGAGTATTTCATATGGACGCAAATTGTGTGTTAATTCGTCAATGTGAGGGAGCGAGGGATGCAGTAAAGGAGGAATAATGCATCGGAAAAGAGATACTCGACTCCCAAAAGAAAATCCTATCGTTTCGGTAGAAATGTATCTCGATTTAGAAAGATAATGCAGGGAATCCAGAGTATTTCACATGGACGCAAATTGTGTGTTAATTCATCAATGTGAGGGAGCGAGGGATGCAGTAAAGGAGGAATAATGCATCTGAAAAGTGATACTCGGAACCCCAAAGAATATCCTATCGTTTCCGTACAAACGTATCTCGATTTAGGAGGACAATGCAGGGAATCCAGAGTTTTTCATATGGACGCAAATTGTGTGTTAATTCGTCAATGTTAGTTACCGACGGATGCAGTAAAGGAGGAATAATGCATCGGAAAAGAGATACTCGGAACCCCAAAGAAAATCCTATCGTTTCCATAGAAACGTATCTCGATTTAGAAGGACAATGCAGGGAATCCAGAGTATTTCATATGGACGCAAATTGTGTGTTAATTCGTCAATGTGAGGGAGCGAGGGATGCAGTAAAGGAGGAATAATGCATCGGAAAAGAGATACTCGGAACCCCAAAGAAAATCCTATCGTTTCCGTAGAAACGTATCTCGATTTAGAAGGACAATGCAGGGAATCCAGAGTAGTTCATATGGACGCAAATTGTGTGTTAATTCGTCAATGTGAGGGAGCGAGGGATGCAGTAAAGGAGGAATAATGCATCGGAAAAGAGATACTCGGAACCCCAAAGAAAATCCTATCGTTTCCGTAGAAACGTACCTCGATTTACAAGGACAATGCAGGGAATCCAGAGTATTTCATATGGACGCAAATTCTGTGTTAATTCATCTATGTGAGGGAGCGAGGGATGCAGTAAAGGGGGAATAATGCATCGGAAAAGAGATACTCGGAACCCCAAAGAAAATCCTATCGTTTCCGTAGAAACGAATCTCGATTTAGAAGGACAATGCAGGGAATCCAGAGTATTCCATATGGACGCAAATTGTGTGTTAGTTCGTCAATGTGAGGGAGCGAGGGATGCAGTAAAGGAGGAATAATGCATCGGATAAGCGATACACGGAACCCCAAAGAAAATCCTATCGTTTCCGTAGAAACGTATCTCGATTTAGAAGGACAATGCAGGGAATCCAGAGTATTTCATATGGACGCAAATTGTGTGTTAATTAGTCAATGTGAGGGAGCGAGAAATGCAGTAAAGGAGGAATAGTGCATTGGAAAAGAGATACTCGGAACCCCAAAGAAAATCCTATCGTTTCCGTAGAAACGTATCTCGATGTAGAAGGACAATGCAGGGAATCCAGAGTATATCATATGGACGCAAATTGTGTGTTAATTCGTCAATGTGAGGGAGCGAGTGTTGCAGTAAAGGAGGAATAATGCATCGGAAAAGAGATACTCGACTCCCAAAAGAAAATCCTATCGTTTCTGTAGAAACGTATCTCGTTTTAGAAAGATTATGCAGGGAACCCAGAGTATTTCATATGGACGCAAATTGTGTGTTAATTCGGCAATGTGAGGGAGCGAGGGATGCAGTAAAGGAGGAATAATGCATCGGAAAAGAGATACTCGGAACCCCAAAGAAAATCCTATCGTTTCCATAGAAACGTATCTCGATTTAGAAGGACAATGCAGGGAATCCAGAGTATTTCATATGGACGCAAATTGTGTGTTAATTCGTCAATGTGAGGGAGCGAGGGATGCAGTAAAGGAGGAATAATGCATCGGAAAAGAGATACTCGGAACCCCAAAGAAAATCCTATCGTTTCCGTAGAAACGTATCTCGATTTAGAAGGACAATGCAGGGAATCCAGAGTAGTTCATATGGACGCAAATTGTGTGTTAATTCGTCAATGTGAGGGAGCGAGGGATGCAGTAAAGGAGGAATAATGCATCGGAAAAGAGATACTCGGAACCCCAAAGAAAATCCTATCGTTTCCGTAGAAACGTACCTCGATTTACAAGGACAATGCAGGGAATCCAGAGTATTTCATATGGACGCAAATTCTGTGTTAATTCATCTATGTGAGGGAGCGAGGGATGCAGTAAAGGGGGAATAATGCATCGGAAAAGAGATACTCGGAACCCCAAAGAAAATCCTATCGTTTCCGTAGAAACGAATCTCGATTTAGAAGGACAATGCAGGGAATCCAGAGTATTCCATATGGACGCAAATTGTGTGTTAGTTCGTCAATGTGAGGGAGCGAGGGATGCAGTAAAGGAGGAATAATGCATCGGATAAGCGATACACGGAACCCCAAAGAAAATCCTATCGTTTCCGTAGAAACGTATCTCGATTTAGAAGGACAATGCAGGGAATCCAGAGTATTTCATATGGACGCAAATTGTGTGTTAATTAGTCAATGTGAGGGAGCGAGAAATGCAGTAAAGGAGGAATAGTGCATTGGAAAAGAGATACTCGGAACCCCAAAGAAAATCCTATCGTTTCCGTAGAAACGTATCTCGATGTAGAAGGACAATGCAGGGAATCCAGAGTATATCATATGGACGCAAATTGTGTGTTAATTCGTCAATGTGAGGGAGCGAGTGTTGCAGTAAAGGAGGAATAATGCATCGGAAAAGAGATACTCGACTCCCAAAAGAAAATCCTATCGTTTCTGTAGAAACGTATCTCGTTTTAGAAAGATTATGCAGGGAACCCAGAGTATTTCATATGGACGCAAATTGTGTGTTAATTCGGCAATGTGAGGGAGCGAGGGATGCAGTAAAGGAGGAATAATGCATCGGAAAAGAGATACTCGGAACCCCAAAGAAAATCCTATCGTTTCCGTAGAAACGTATCTCGATTTAGAAGGACAATGCAAGGAATCCAGAGTATTTCATATGGATGCAAATTGTGTGTTAATTCGTCAATGTGAGGGTTCGAGGGATGCAGTAAAGGAGGAATAATGCATCCGAAAAGATATACTCGGAACCCCAAAGAAAATCCTATCGTTTCCGTAGAAACGTATCTCGATTTAGAAGGACAATGCAGGGAATCCAGGGTATTTCATATGGACGCAAATTGTGTGTTAATTCGTCAATGTGAGGGAGCGAGGGATGCAGTAAAGGAGGAATAATGCATCGGAAAAGAGATACTCGGAAACCCAAAGAAAATCCTATCGTTTCCGTAGAAACGTATCTCGATTTAGACGGTCAATGCAGGGAATCCAGAGTATTTCATATGGACGCAAATTGTGTGTTAATTCGTCAATGTGAGGGAGCGAGGGATGCAGTAAAGGAGGAATAATGCATCGGAAAAGAGATACGCGGAACCCCAAAGAAAATCCTATCGTTTCCGTAGAAACGTATCTCGATTTAGAAGGACAATGTAGGGAATCCAGAGTATTTCATATGGACTCAAATTGTGTGTTAATTCGTCAATGTGAGGGAGCGAGGGATGCAGCAAAGGAGGAATAATGCATCGGAAAAGAGATACTCGGAACCCCAAAGAAAATCCTATCGTTTCCGTAGAAACGTATCTTAATTTAGAAGGACAATGCAGGGAATCCAGGGTATTTCATATGAACGCAAATTGTGTGTTAATTCGTCAATGTGAGGGAGCGAGGGATGCAGTAAAGGAGGAATAATGCATCGGAAAAGAGATACTCGGAACCCCAAAGAAAATCCTATCGTTTCCGTAGAAACGTATCTCGATTTAGAAGGACAATGCAGGGAATCCAGAGTATTTCATATGGACGCAAAATTGTGTGTTAATTCGCCAATGTGAGGGAGCGAGGGATGCAGTAAAGGAGGAATAATGCATCGGAAAAGAGATACTCGACTCCCAAAAGAAAATCCTATCGTTTCCGTAGAAACGTATCTCGTTTTAGAAAGATAATGCAGGGAACCCAGAGTATTTCATATGGACGCAATTTGTGTGTTAATTCGGCAATGTGAGGGAGCGAGGGATGCAGTAAAGGAGGAATAATGCATCGGAAAAGAGATACTCGGAACCCCAAAGAAATTCCTATCGTTTCCGTAGAAACGAATCCCGATTTAGAAGGACAATGCAGGGAATCCAGAGTATTTCATATGGACGCAAATTGTGTGTTAATTCGTCAATGTGAGGGAACGAGGGATACAGTAAAGGAGGAATAATGCATCGGAAAAGAGATATTCGGAACCCCAAAGAAAATCCTATCGTTTCCGTAGAAACGTATCTCGATGTATAAGGACAATGCCGGGAATCCAGAGTATTTCATATGGACGCAAATTGTGTGTTAATTCGTCAATGTGGGTTAGCGAGGGATGCAGTAAAGGAGGAATAATGCATCGGAAAAGAGATACTCGGAACCCCAAAGAAAATCCTGTCGTTTCCGTAGAAACGTATCTCGATTTAGAAGGACAATGCAGGGAATCCAGAGTATTTCATATGGTCGCAAATGGTGTGTTAATTCGTCAATGTGAGGGAGCGAGGGATGCAGTAAAGGAGGAATAATGCATCGGAAAAGAGATACTCGGAACCCCAAAGAAAATCCTATCGTTTTCCGTAGAAACATATCTCGATTTAGAGGACAATGCAGGGAATCCAGAGTATTTCATATGGAAGCAAATTGTGTGTTAATTCGTCAATGTGAGGGAGCGAGGGATGCAGTAAAGGATGAATAATGCATCGGAAAAGAGATACTCGGTACCCCAAAGAAAATCCTATCGTTTCCGTAGAAACGTATGTCGATATAGAAGGACAATGCAGGGAATCCGGAGTATATCATATGGACTCAAATTGTGTGTTAATTCGTCAATGTGAGGGAGCGAGGGATGCAGTAAAGGAGGAATAGATGCAGTAAAGGAGGAATAATGCATCGGGAAAGAGATACTCGACTCCCAAAAGAAAATCCTATCGTTTCCGTAGAAACGTATCTCGTTTTAGAAAGATAATGCAGGGAACCCAGAGTATTTCATATGGACGCAAATTGTGTGTTAATTCGGCAATGTGAGTTAGCGAGGGATGCGGTAAAGGAGGAATAATGCATCGGAAAAGAGATACTCGGAACCCCAAAGAAAATTCTATCGTTTCCGTAGAAACGTATCTCGATTTAGAAGGACAATGCAGGGTATCCAGAGTATTTCATATGGACGCAAATTGTGTGTTAATTCGTCAATGTGAGGGAGCGAGGGATGCAGTAAAGGAGGAATAATGCATCGGAAAAGAGATACTCGACTCCCAAAAGAAAATCCTATCGTTTCCGTAGAAACGTATCTCGTTTTAGAAAGATAATGCAGGGAACCCAGGGATGCAGTAAAGGAGGAATAATGCATCGGAAAAGAGATACTCGACTCCCAAAAGAAAATCCTATCGTTTCCGTAGAAACGTATCTCGATTTGGAAAGACAATGCAGGGAATCCAGAGTATTTCATATGGACGCAAATTGTGTGTTAATTCGTCAATGTGAGTTAGCGAGGGATGCAGTAAAGGAGGAATAATGCATCGGAAAAGAGATACTCGGAACCTCAAAGAAAATCCTATCGTTTCCGTAGAAACGTATCTCGATTTAGAAGGACAATGCAGGGAATCCTGAGTATTTCATATGGACGCAAATTGTGTGTTAATTCGTCAATGTGAGGGAGCGAGGGATGCAGTAAAGGAGGAATAATGCATCGGAAAAGAGATACTCGGAACCCCAAAGAAAATCCTATCGTTTCCGTAGAAACGTATCTCGATTTAGGAGGACAATGCAGGGAACCAGAGTATTTCATATGGACGCAAATTGTGTGTTAATTCGTCAATGTGAGGGAGCGAGGGATGCAGTAAGGGAGGAATAATGCATCGGAAAAGAGATACTCGCAACCCCAAAGAAAATCCGATCGTTTCCGTAGAAACGTATCTCGATTTAGAAGGACAATGCAGGGAATCCAGAGTATTTCATATGGACGCAAATTGTGTGTTAATTCGTCAATGTGAGGGAGCGAGGGATGCAGTGAAGGAGGAATAATGCATCGGAAAAGAGATTCTCGGAACCCCAAAGAAAATCCTATCGTTTCCGTAGAAACGTATCTTAATTTAGAAGGACAATGCAGGGAATCCGGAGTATTTCATATGGACGCAAATTGTGTGTTAATTCGTCATTGTGAGGGAGCGAGGGATGCAGTAAAGGAGGAATAATGCATCGGAAAAGGGATACTCGGAACCCCAAAGAAAATCCTATCGTTTCCGTAGAAACGTATCTCGATTTAGAAGGACAATGCAGGGAATCCAGAGTATTTCATATGGACGCAAATTGTGTGTTAATTCGTCAATGTGAGGGAGCGAGGGATGCAGTAAAGGAGGAATAATGCTTCGGAAAAGAGATACTCGACTCCCAAAAGAAAATCCTTTCGTTTCCGTAGAAACGTATCTCGATTTAGAAGGACAATGCAGGAGAATCCAGAGTATTTCATATGGACGCAAATTGTGTGTTAATTCGTCAATGTGAGGGAGCGAGGGATGCAGTAAAGGAGGAATAATGCATCGGAAAAGAGATACTCGGAACCCCAAAGAAAATCCTATCGTTTCCGTAGAAACGTATCTCGATTTAGAAGTACAATGCAGGGAATCCAGAGTAGTTCATATGGACCCAAATTGTGTGTTAATTCGTCAATGTGAGGGAGTGAGGATGCAGTAAAGGAGGAATAATGCATCGGAAAAGAGATACTCGGAACCCCAAGGAAAATCCTATCGTTTCCGTAGAAACGTATCTCGATTTAGAATGACAATGCAGGGAATCCAGAGTATTTCATATGGACGCAAATTGTGTGTTAATTCATCAATGTGAGGGAGCGAGGGATGCAGTAAAGGGGGAATAATGCATCGGAAAAGAGGTACTCGGAACCCCAAAGAAAATCCTATCGTTTCCGTAGAAACGTATCTCGATTTAGAAGGACAATGCAGGGAATCCAGAGTATTCCATATGGACGCAAATTGTGTGTTAGTTCGTCAATGTGATGGAGCGAGGGATGCAGTAAAGGAGGAATAATGCATCGGATAAGCGATACACGGAACCCCAAAGAAAATCCTATCGTTTCCGTAGAAACGTATCTCGATTTAGAAGGACAATGCAGGAGAATCCAGAGTATTTCATATGGACGCAAATTGTGTGTTAATTCGTCAATGTGAGGGACCGAGAAATGCAGTAAAGGAGGAATAATGCATTGGAAAAGAGATTCTCGGAACCCCAAAGAAAATCCTATCGTTTCCGTAGAAACGTATCTCGATTTAGAAGGACAATGCAGGGAATCCAGAGTATTTCATATGGACGCAAAATTGTGTGTTAATTCGCCAATGTGAGGGAGCGAGGGATGCAGTAAAGGAGGAATAATGCATCGGAAAAGAGATACTCGACTCCCAAAAGAAAATCCTATCGTTTCCGTAGAAACGCATCTCGTTTTAGAAAGATAATGCAGGGAACCCAGAGTATTTCATATGGACGCAATTTGTGTGTTAATTCGGCAATGTGAGGGAGCGAGGGATGCAGTAAAGGAGGAATAATGCATCGGAAAAGAGATACTCGGAACCCCAAGAAATTCCTATCGTTTCCGTAGAAACGAATCCCGATTTAGAAGGACAATGCAGGGAATCCAGAGTATTTCATATGGACGCAAATTGTGTGTTAATTCGTCAATGTGAGGGAACGAGGGATACAGTAAAGGAGGAATAATGCATCGGAAAAGAGATATTCGGAACCCCAAAGAAAATCCTATCGTTTCCGTAGAAACGTATCTCGATGTAGAAGGACAATGCCGGGAATCCAGAGTATTTCATATGGACGCAAATTGTGTGTTAATTCGTCAATGTGGGTTAGCGAGGGATGCAGTAAAGGAGGAATAATGCATCGGAAAAGAGATACTCGGAACCCCAAAGAAAATCCTGTCGTTTCCGTAGAAACGTATCTCGATTTATAAGGACAATGCAGGGAATCCAGAGTATTTCATATGGTCGCAAATGGTGTGTTAATTCGTCAATGTGAGGGAGCGAGGGATGCAGTAAAGGAGGAATAATGCATCGGAAAAGAGATACTCGGAACCCCAAAGAAAATCCTATCGTTTTCCGTAGAAACATATCTCGATTTAGAGGACAATGCAGGGAATCCAGAGTATTTCATATGGAAGCAAATTGTGTGTTAATTCGTCAATGTGAGGGAGCGAGGGATGCAGTAAAGGATGAATAATGCATCGGAAAAGAGATACTCGGTACCCCAAAGAAAATCCTATCGTTTCCGTAGAGACGTATGTCGATATAGAAGGACAATGCAGGGAATCCGGAGTATATCATATGGACTCAAATTGTGTGTTAATTCGTCAATGTGAGGGAGCGAGGGATGCAGTAAAGGAGGAATAGATGCAGTAAAGGAGGAATAATGCATCGGGAAAGAGATACTCGACTCCCAAAAGAAAATCCTATCGTTTCCGTAGAAACGTATCTCGTTTTAGAAAGATAATGCAGGGAACCCAGAGTATTTCATATGGACGCAAATTGTGTGTTAATTCGGCAATGTGAGTTAGCGAGGGATGCGGTAAAGGAGGAATAATGCATCGGAAAAGAGATACTCGGAACCCCAAAGAAAATCCTATCGTTTCCGTAGAAACGTATCTCGATTTAGAAGGACAATGCAGGGTATCCAGAGTATTTCATATGGACGCAAATTGTGTGTTAATTCGTCAATGTGAGGGAGCGAGGGATGCAGTAAAGGAGGAATAATGCATCGGAAAAGAGATACTCGACTCCCAAAAGAAAATCCTATCGTTTCCGTAGAAACGTATCTCGTTTTAGAAAGATAATGCAGGGAACCCAGGGATGCAGTAAAGGAGGAATAATGCATCGGAAAAGAGATACTCGACTCCCAAAAGAAAATCCTATCGTTTCCGTAGAAACGTATCTCGATTTAGAAAGATAATGCAGGGAACCCAGAGTATTTCATATGGACGCAATTTGTGTGTTAATTCGGCAATGTGAGGGAGCGAGGGATTCAGTAAAGGAGGAATAATGCATCGGAAAAGAGATACTCGGAACCCCAAAGAAAACCCTGTCGTTTCCGTAGAAACGAATCCCGATTTAGAAGGACAATGCAGGGAATCCAGAGTATTTCATATGGACGCAAATTGTGTGTTAATTCGTCAATGTGAGGGAGCGAGGGATGCAGTAAAGGAGGAATATGCATCGGAAAAGAGATACTCGGGACCCCAAAGAAAATCCTATCGTTTAAGTAGAAACGTATCTCGATTTGGAAAGACAATGCAGGGAATCCAGAGTATTTCATATGGACGCAAATTGTGTGTTAATTCGTCAATGTGAGTTAGCGAGGGATGCAGTAAAGGAGGAATAATGCATCGTAAAAGAGATACTCGGAACACCAAAGAAAATCCTATCGTTTCCGTAGAAACGTATCTCGATTTAGAAGGACAATGCAGGGAATCCTGAGTATTTCATATGGACGCAAATTGTGTGTTAATTCGTCAATGTGAGGGAGCGAGGGATGCAGTAAAGGAGGAATAATGCATCGGAAAAGAGATACTCGGATCCCCAAAGAAAATCCTATCGTTTCCGTAGAAACGTATCTCGATTTAGGAGGACAATGCAGGGAACCAGAGTATTTCATATGGACGCAAATTGTGTGTTAATTCGTCAATGTGAGGGAGCGAGGGATGCAGTAAGGGAGGAATAATGCATCGGAAAAGAGATACTCGCAACCCCAAAGAAAATCCGATCGTTTCCGTAGAAACGTATCTCGATTTAGAAGGACAATGCAGGGAATCCAGAGTATTTCATATGGACGCAAATTGTGTGTTAATTCGTCAATGTGAGGGAGCGAGGGATGCAGTGAAGGAGGAATAATGCATCGGAAAAGAGATACTCGGAACCCCAAAGAAAATCCTATCGTTTCCGTAGAAACGTATCTTAATTTAGAAGGACAATGCAGGGAATCCAGAGTATTTCATATGGACGCAAATTGTGTGTTAATTCGTCAATGTGAGGGAGCGAGGGATGCAGTAAAGGAGGAATAATGCATCGGAAAAGGGATACTCGGAACCCCAAAGAAAATCCTATCGTTTCCGTAGAAACGTATCTCGATTTAGAAGGACAATGCAGGGAATCCAGAGTATTTCATATGGACGCAAATTGTGTGTTAATTCGTCAATGTGAGGGAGCGAGGGATGCAGTAAAGGAGGAATAATGCTTCGGAAAAGAGATACTCGACTCCCAAAAGAAAATCCTTTCGTTTCCGTAGAAACGTATCTCGATTTAGAAGGACAATGCAGGAGAATCCAGAGTATTTCATATGGACGCAAATTGTGTGTTAATTCGTCAATGTGAGGGAGCGAGGGATGCAGTAAAGGAGGAATAATGCATCGGAAAAGAGATACTCGGAACCCCAAAGAAAATCCTATCGTTTCCGTAGAAACGTATCTCGATTTAGAAGTACAATGCAGGGAATCCAGAGTATTTCATATGGACCCAAATTGTGTGTTAATTCGTCAATGTGAGGGAGTGAGGATGCAGTAAAGGAGGAATAATGCATCGGAAAAGAGATACTCGGAACCCCAAGGAAAATCCTATCGTTTCCGTAGAAACGTATCTCGATTTAGAATGACAATGCAGGGAATCCAGAGTATTTCATATGGACGCAAATTGTGTGTTAATTCATCAATGTGAGGGAGCGAGGGATGCAGTAAAGGGGGAATAATGCATCGGAAAAGAGGTACTCGGAACTCCAAAGAAACTCCTATCGTTTCCGTAGAAACGTATCTCGATTTAGAAGGACAATGCAGGGAATCCAGAGTATTCCATATGGACGCAAATTGTGTGTTAGTTCGTCAATGTGATGGAGCGAGGGATGCAGTAAAGGAGGAATAATGCATCGGATAAGCGATACACGGAACCCCAAAGAAAATCCTATCGTTTCCGTAGAAACGTATCTCGATTTAGAAGGACAATGCAGGAGAATCCAGAGTATTTCATATGGACGCAAATTGTGTGTTAATTCGTCAATGTGAGGGACCGAGAAATGCAGTAAAGGAGGAATAATGCATTGGAAAAGAGATTCTCGGAACCCCAAAGAAAATCCTATCGTTTCCGTAGAAACGTATCTCGATTTAGAAGGACAATGCAGGGAATCCAGAGTATATCATATGGACGCAAATTGTGTGTTAATTCGTCAATGTGAGGGAGCGAGGGATGCAGTAAAGGAGGAATAATGCATTGGAAAAGAGATACTCGACTCGCAAAAGAAAATCCTATCGTTTCCGTAGAAACGTATCTCGTTTTAGAAAGATAATGCAGGGAACCCAGAGTATTTCATATGGACGCAAATCGTGTGTTAATTCGGCAATGTGAGGGAGCGAGGGATGCAGTAAAGGAGGAATAATGCATCGGAAAAGAGATACTCGGAAACCCAAAGAAAATCCTATCGTTTCCGTAGAAACGTATCTCGATTTAGAAAGATAATGCAGGGAACCCAGAGTATTTCATATGGACGCAAATTGTGTGTTAATTCGGCAATGTGAGTTAGCGAGGGATGCGGTAAAGGAGGAATAATGCATCGGAAAAGAGATACTCGGAACCCCAAAGAAAATGCTATCGTTTCCGTAGAAACGTATCTCGATTTAGAAGGACAATGCAGGGAATCCAGAGTATTTCATATGGACGCAAATTGTGTGTTAATTCGTCAATGTTAGGGAGCGAGGGATGCAGTAAAGGAGGAATAAAGCATCGGAAAAGAGATACTCGACTCCCAAAAGAAAATCCTATCGTTTCCGTAGAAACGTATCTCGATTTAGAAAGATAATGCAGGGAACCCAGAGTATTTCATATGGACGCAATTTGTGTGTTAATTCGGCAATGTGAGGGAGCGAGGGATGCAGTAAAGGAGGAATAATGCATCGGAAAAGAGATACTCGGAACCCCAAAGAAAACCCTGTCGTTTCCGTAGAAACGAATCCCGATTTAGAAGGACAATGCAGGGAATCCAGAGTATTTCATATGGACGCAAATTGTGTGTTAATTCGTCAATGTGAGGGAGCGAGGGATGCAGTAAAGGAGGAATAATGCATCGGAAAAGATATACTCGGGACCCCAAAGAAAATCCTATCGTTTCCGTAGAAACGTATCTCGATTTAGAAAGACAATGCAGGGAATCCAGAGTATTTCATATGGACGCAAATTGTGTGTTAATTCGTCAATGTGAGTTAGCGAGGGATGCAGTAAAGGAGGAATAATGCATCGGAAAAGAGATACTCGGAAACCCAAAGAAAATCCTATCGTTTCCGTAGAAACGTATCTCGATTTAGAAGGACAATGCAAGGAATCCAGAGTATTTCATATGGACGCAAATTGTGTGTTAATTCGTCAATGTGAGGGTTCGAGGGATGCAGTAAAGGAGGAATAATGCATCCGAAAAGATATACTCGGAACCCCAAAGAAAATCCTATCGTTTCCGTAGAAACGTATCTCGATTTAGAAGGACAATGCAGGGAATCCAGGGTATTTCATATGGACGCAAATTGTGTGTTAATTCGTCAATGTGAGGGAGCGAGGGCTGCAGTAAAGGAAGAATAATGCATCGAAAAGAGATACTCGGAAACCCAAAGAAAATCCTATCGTTTCCGTAGAAACGTATCTCGATTTAGAAGGACAATGCAGGGAATCCAGAGTATTTCATATGGACGCAAATTGTGTGTTAATTCGTCAATGTGAGGGAGCGAGGGATGCAGTAAAGGAGGAATAATGCATCGGAAAAGAGATACGCGGAACCCCAAAGAAAATCTTATCGTTTCCGTAGAAACGTATCTCGATTTAGAAGGACAATGCAGGGAATCCAGAGTATTTCATATGGACTCAAATTGTGTGTTAATTCGTCAATGTGAGGGAGCGAGGGATGCAGTAAAGGAGGAATAATGCATCGGAAAAAAGATACTCGGAACCCCAAAGAAAATCCTATCGTTTCCGTAGAAACGTATCTCGATTTAGAAGGACAATGCAGGGAATCCAGAGTATTCCATATGGACGCAAATTGTGTGTTAGTTCGTCAATGTGAGGGAGCGAGGGATGCAGTAAAGGAGGAATAATGCATCGGATAAGCGATACACGGAACCCCAAAGAAAATCCTATCGTTTCCGTAGAAACGTATCTCGATTTAGAAGGACAATGCAGGGAATCCAGAGTATTTCATATGGACGCAAATTGTGTGTTATTCGTCAATGTGAGGGAGCGAGAAATGCAGTAAAGGAGGAATAATGCATTGGAAAAGAGATACTCGGAACCCCAAAGAAAATCCTATCGTTTCCGTAGAAACGTATCTCGATTTAGAAGGACAATGCAGGGAATCCCGAGTATATCATATGGACGCAAATTGTGTGTCAATTCGTCAATGTGAGGGAGCGAGGGATGCAGTAAAGGAGGAATAATGCATCGGAAATGAGATACTCGACTCCCAAAAGGAAATCCTATCGTTTCCGTAGAAACGTATCTCGTTTTAGAAAGATAATGCAGGGAACCCAGAGTATTTCATATGGACGCAAATTGTGTGTTAATTCGGCAATGTGAGGGAGCGAGGGATGGAGTAAAGGAGGGATAATGCATCGGAAAAGAGATACTCGGAAACCCAAAGAAAATCCTATCGTTTCCGTAGAAACGTATCTCGATTTAGAAGGACAATGCAAGGAATCCAGAGTATTTCATATGGACTCAAATTGTGTGTTAATTCGTCAATGTGAGGGTTCGGGGGATGCAGTAAAGGAGGAATAATGCATCCGAAAAGATATACTTGGAACCCCAAAGAAAATCCTACCGTTTCCGTAGAAACGTATCTCGATTTAGAAGGACAATGCAGGGAATCCAGGGTATTTCATATGGACGCAAATTGTGTGTTAATTCGTCAATGTGAGGGAGCGAGGGATGCAGTAAAGGAGGAATAATGCATCGGAAAAGAGATACTCGGAACCCCAAAGAAAATCCTATCGTTTCCGGAGAAACGTATCTCGATTTAGAAGGACAATGCAGGGAATCCAGAGTATTTCATATGGACGCAAATTGTGTGTTAATTCGTCAATGTGAGGGAGCGAGGGATGCAGTAAAGGAGGAATAATGCATCGGAAAAGAGATACGCGGAACCCCAAAGAAAATCCTATCGTTTCCGTAGAAACGTATCTCGATTTAGAAGTACAATGCAGGGAATCCAGAGTATTTCTTATGGACTCAAATTGTGTGTTAATTCGTCAATGTGGGTTAGCGAGGGATGCAGTAAAGGATGAATAATGCATCGGAAAAGAGATACTCGGTACCCCAAAGAAAATCCTATCGTTTCCGTAGAAACGTATCTCGATTTAGAAGGACAATGCAGGGAATCCAGAGTATTTCATATGGACGCAAATTGTGTGTTAATTCGTCAATGTGAGGGAGCGAGGGATTCAGTAAAGGAGGAATAATGCATCGGAAAAGAGATACTCGACTCCCAAAAGAAAATCCTATCGTTTCCGTAGAAACGTATTGCGTTTTAGAAAGATAATGCAGGGAACCCAGAGTATTACATATGGACGCAATTTGTGTGTTAATTCGGCAATGTGAGGGAGCGAGGGATGCAGTAAAGGAGGAATAATGCATCGGAAAAGAGATACTCGGAAACCCAAAGAAAATCCTATCGTTTCCGTAGAAACGTATCTCGATTTAGAAGGACAATGCAGGGAATCCAGAGTATTTCATATGGACGCAAATTGTGTGTTAATTCGTCAATGTGAGGGTTCGAGGGATGCAGTAAAGGAGGAATAATGCATCCGAAAAGATATACTCGGAACCCCGAAGAAAATCCTATCGTTTCCGTAGAAACGTATCTCGATTTAGAAAGACAATGCAGGGAATCCAGGGTATTTCATATGGACGCAAATTGTGTGTTAATTCGTCAATGTGAGGGAGCGAGGGATGCAGTAAAGGAGGATTAATGCAACGTAAAGAGATACTCGGAACCCCAAAGAAAATCCTATCGTTTCCGTAGAAACGTATCTCAATTTAGAAGGACAATGCAGGGAATCCAGAGTATTTCATATGGACGCAAATTGTGTGTTAATTCGTCAATGTGAGGGAGCGAGGGATGCAGTAAAGGAGGAATAATGCATCGGAAAAGAGATACTCGGAACCCCAAAGAAAATCCTATCGTTTCCGTAGACACGTATCTCGATTTAGAAGGACAATGCAGGGAATCCAGAGTATTTCATATGGACGCAAATTGTGTGTTAATTCGTCAATGTGGGTTAGCGAGGGATGCAGTAAAGGAGGAATAATGCATCGGAAAAGAGATACTCGGAAACCCAAAGAAAATCCTATCGTTTCCGTAGAAACGTATCTCGATTTAGAAGGACAATGCAAGGAATCCAGAGTATATCATATGGACGCAAATTGTGTGTTAATTCGTCAATGTGAGGGTTCGAGGGATGCAGTAAAGGAGGAATAATGCATCCGAAAAGATATACTCGGAACCCCAAAGGAAATCCTATCGTTTCCGTAGAAACGTATCTCGATTTAGAAGGACAATGCAGGGAATCCAGGGTATTTCATATGGACGCAAATTGTGTGTTAATTCGTCAATGTGAGGGAGCGAGGGCTGCAGTAAAGGAAGAATAATGCATCGGAAAAGAGATACTCGGAACCCCAAAGAAAATCCTATCGTTTCCGTAGATACGTATCTCGATTTAGAAGGACAATGCAGGGAATCCAGAGTATTTCATATGGACGCAAATTGTGTGTTAATTCGTCAATGTGAGGGAGCGAGGGATGCAGTAAAGGAGGAATAATGCATCGGAAAAGAGATACGCGGAACCCCAAAGAAAATCTTATCGTTTCCGTAGAAACGTATCTCGATTTAGAAGGACAATGCAGGGAATCCAGAGTATTTCATATGGACTCAAATTGTGTGTTAATTCGTCAATGTGAGGGAGCGAGGGATGGAGTAAAGGAGGAATAATGCATCGGAAAAGAGATACTCGGAACCCCAAAGAAAATCCTATCGTTTCCGTAGAAACGTATCTCGATTTAGAAGGACAATGCCGGGAATCCAGAGTATTCCATATGGACGCAAATTGTGTGTTAGTTCGTCAATGTGAGGGAGCGAGGGATGCAGTAAAGGAGGAATAATGCATCGGATAAGAGATACACGGAACCCCAAAGAAAATCCTATCGTTTCCGTAGAAACGTATCTCGATATAGAAGGACAATGCAGGGAATCCAGAGTATTTCATATGGACGCAAATTGTGTGTTAATTCGTCAATGTGAGGGAGCGAGAAATGCAGTAAAGGAGGAATAATGCATTGGAAAAGAGATACTCGGAACCCCAAAGAAAATCCTATCGTTTCCGTAGAAACGTATCTCGATTTAGAAGGACAATGCAGGGAATCCCGAGTAAATCATATGGACGCAAATTGTGTGTCAATTCGTCAATGTGAGGGAGCGAGGGATGCAGTAAAGGAGGAATAATGCATCAGAAATGAGATACTCGACTCCCAAAAGAAAATCCTATCGTTTCCGTAGAAACGTATCTCGTTTTAGAAAGATAATGCAGGGAACCCAGAGTATTTCATATGGACGCAAATTGTGTGTTAATTCGGCAATGTGAGGGAGCGAGGGATGGAGTAAAGGAGGGATAATGCATCGGAAAAGAGATACTCGGAAACCCAAAGAAAATCCTATCGTTTCCGTAGAAACGTATCTCGATTTAGAAGGACAATGCAAGGAATCCAGAGTATTTCATATGGACTCAAATTGTGTGTTAATTCGTCAATGTGAGGGTTCGGGGGATGCAGTAAAGGAGGAATAATGCATCCGAAAAGATATACTTGGAACCCCAAAGAAAATCCTACCGTTTCCGTAGAAACGTATCTCGATTTAGAAGGACAATGCAGGGAATCCAGGGTATTTCATATGGACGCAAATTGTGTGTTAATTCGTCAATGTGAGGGAGCGAGGGATGCAGTAAAGGAGGAATAATGCATCGGAAAAGAGATACTCGGAACCCCAAAGAAAATCCTATCGTTTCCGTAGAAACGTATCTCGATTTAGAAGGACAATGCAGGGAATCCAGAGTATTTCATATGGACGCAAATTGTGTGTTAATTCGTCAATGTGAGGGAGCGAGGGATGCAGTAAAGGAGGAATAATGCATCGGAAAAGAGATACGCGGAACCCCAAAGAAAATCCTATCGTTTCCGTAGAAACGTATCTCGATTTAGAAGGACAATGCAGGGAATCCAGAGTATTTCATATGGACTCAAATTGTGTGTTAATTCGTCAATGTGAGTTAGCGAGGGATGCAGTAAAGGATGAATAATGCATCGGAAAAGAGATACTCGGTACCCCAAAGAAAATCCTATCGTTTCCGTAGAAACGTATCTCGATTTAGAAGGACAATGCAGGGAATCCAGAGTATTTCATATGGACGCAAATTGTGTGTTAATTCGTCAATGTGAGGGAGCGAGGGATTCAGTAAAGGAGGAATAATGCATCGGAAAAGAGATACTCGACTCCCAAAAGAAAATCCTATCGTTTCCGTAGAAACGTATTGCGTTTTAGAAAGATAATGCAGGGAACCCAGAGTATTACATATGGACGCAATTTGTGTGTTAATTCGGCAATGTGAGGGAGCGAGGGATGCAGTAAAGGAGGAATGATGCATCGGAAAAGAGATACTCGGAAACCCAAAGAAAATCCTATCGTTTCCGTAGAAACGTATCTCGATTTAGAAGGACAATGCAGGGAATCCAGAGTATTTCATATGGACGCAAATTGTGTGTTAATTCGTCAATGTGAGGGTTCGAGGGATGCAGTAAAGGAGGAATAATGCATCCGAAAAGATATACTCGGAACCCCGAAGAAAATCCTATCGTTTCCGTAGAAACGTATCTCGATTTAGAAAGACAATGCAGGGAATCCAGGGTATTTCATATGGACGCAAATTGTGTGTTAATTCGTCAATGTGAGGGAGCGAGGGATGCAGTAAAGGAGGATTAATGCAACGGAAAAGAGATACTCGGAACCCCAAAGAAAATCCTATCGTTTCCGTAGAAACGTATCTCGATTTAGAAGGACAATGCAGGGAATCCAGAGTATTTCATATGGACGCAAATTGTGTGTTAATTCGTCAATGTGAGGGAGCGAGGGATGCAGTAAAGGAGGAATAATGCATCGGAAAAGAGATACTCGGAACCCCAAAGAAAATCCTATCGTTTCCGTAGAAACGTATCTCGATTTAGAAGGACAATGCAGGGAATCCAGAGTATTTCATATGGACGCAAATTGTGTGTTAATTCGTCAATGTGGGTTAGCGAGGGATGCAGTAAAGGAGGAATAATGCATCGGAAAAGAGATACTCGGAAACCCAAAGAAAATCCTATCGTTTCCGTAGAAACGTATCTCGATTTAGAAGGACAATGCAAGGAATCCAGAGTATATCATATGGACGCAAATTGTGTGTTAATTCGTCAATGTGAGGGTTCGAGGGATGCAGTAAAGGAGGAATAATGCATCCGAAAAGATATACTCGGAACCCCAAAGGAAATCCTATCGTTTCCGTAGAAACGTATCTCGATTTAGAAGGACAATGCAGGGAATCCAGGGTATTTCATATGGACGCAAATTGTGTGTTAATTCGTCAATGTGAGGGAGCGAGGGCTGCAGTAAAGGAAGAATAATGCATCGGAAAAGAGATACTCGGAACCCCAAAGAAAATCCTATCGTTTCCGTAGAAACGTATCTCGATTTAGAAGGACAATGCAGGGAATCCAGAGTATTTCATATGGACGCAAATTGTGTGTTAATTCGTCAATGTGAGGGAGCGAGGGATGCAGTAAAGGAGGAATAATGCATCGGAAAAGAGATACGCGGAACCCCAAAGAAAATCTTATCGTTTCCGTAGAAACGTATCTCGATTTAGAAGGACAATGCAGGGAATCCAGAGTATTTCATATGGACTCAAATTGTGTGTTAATTCGTCAATGTGAGGGAGCGAGGGATGCAGTAAAGGAGGAATAATGCATCGGAAAAGAGATACTCGGAACCCCAAAGAAAATCCTATCGTTTCCGTAGAAACGTATCTCGATTTAGAAGGACAATGCAGGGAATCCAGAGTATTCCATATGGACGCAAATTGTGTGTTAGTTCGTCAATGTGAGGGAGCGAGGGATGCAGTAAAGGAGGAATAATGCATCGGATAAGCGATACACGGAACCCCAAAGAAAATCCTATCGTTTCCGTAGAAACGTATCTCGATATAGAAGGACAATGCAGGGAATCCAGAGTATTTCATATGGACGCAAATTGTGTGTTAATTCGTCAATGTGAGGGAGCGAGAAATGCAGTAAAGGAGGAATAATGCATTGGAAAAGAGATACTCGGAACCCCAAAGAAAATCCTATCGTTTCCGTAGAAACGTATCTCGATTTAGAAGGACAATGCAGGGAATCCCGAGTAAATCATATGGACGCAAATTGTGTGTCAATTCGTCAATGTGAGGGAGCGAGGGATGCAGTAAAGGAGGAATAATGCATCAGAAATGAGATACTCGACTCCCAAAAGAAAATCCTATCGTTTCCGTAGAAACGTATCTCGTTTTAGAAAGATAATGCAGGGAACCCAGAGTATTTCATATGGACGCAAATTGTGTGTTAATTCGGCAATGTGAGGGAGCGAGGGATGGAGTAAAGGAGGGATAATGCATCGGAAAAGAGATACTCGGAAACCCAAAGAAAATCCTATCGTTTCCGTAGAAACGTATCTCGATTTAGAAGGACAATGCAAGGAATCCAGAGTATTTCATATGGACTCAAATTGTGTGTTAATTCGTCAATGTGAGGGTTCGGGGGATGCAGTAAAGGAGGAATAATGCATCCGAAAAGATATACTTGGAACCCCAAAGAAAATCCTACCGTTTCCGTAGAAACGTATCTCGATTTAGAAGGACAATGCAGGGAATCCAGGGTATTTCATATGGACGCAAATTGTGTGTTAATTCGTCAATGTGAGGGAGCGAGGGATGCAGTAAAGGAGGAATAATGCATCGGAAAAGAGATACTCGGAACCCCAAAGAAAATCCTATCGTTTCCGTAGAAACGTATCTCGATTTAGAAGGACAATGCAGGGAATCCAGAGTATTTCATATGGACGCAAATTGTGTGTTAATTCGTCAATGTGAGGGAGCGAGGGATGCAGTAAAGGAGGAATAATGCATCGGAAAAGAGATACGCGGAACCCCAAAGAAAATCCTATCGTTTCCGTAGAAACGTATCTCGATTTAGAAGGACAATGCAGGGAATCCAGAGTATTTCATATGGACTCAAATTGTGTGTTAATTCGTCAATGTGAGTTAGCGAGGGATGCAGTAAAGGATGAATAATGCATCGGAAAAGAGATACTCGGTACCCCAAAGAAAATCCTATCGTTTCCGTAGAAACGTATCTCGATTTAGAAGGACAATGCAGGGAATCCAGAGTATTTCATATGGACGCAAATTGTGTGTTAATTCGTCAATGTGAGGGAGCGAGGGATTCAGTAAAGGAGGAATAATGCATCGGAAAAGAGATACTCGACTCCCAAAAGAAAATCCTATCGTTTCCGTAGAAACGTATTGCGTTTTAGAAAGATAATGCAGGGAACCCAGAGTATTACATATGGACGCAATTTGTGTGTTAATTCGGCAATGTGAGGGAGCGAGGGATGCAGTAAAGGAGGAATGATGCATCGGAAAAGAGATACTCGGAAACCCAAAGAAAATCCTATCGTTTCCGTAGAAACGTATCTCGATTTAGAAGGACAATGCAGGGAATCCAGAGTATTTCATATGGACGCAAATTGTGTGTTAATTCGTCAATGTGAGGGTTCGAGGGATGCAGTAAAGGAGGAATAATGCATCCGAAAAGATATACTCGGAACCCCGAAGAAAATCCTATCGTTTCCGTAGAAACGTATCTCGATTTAGAAAGACAATGCAGGGAATCCAGGGTATTTCATATGGACGCAAATTGTGTGTTAATTCGTCAATGTGAGGGAGCGAGGGATGCAGTAAAGGAGGATTAATGCAACGGAAAAGAGATACTCGGAACCCCAAAGAAAATCCTATCGTTTCCGTAGAAACGTATCTCGATTTAGAAGGACAATGCAGGGAATCCAGAGTATTTCATATGGACGCAAATTGTGTGTTAATTCGTCAATGTGAGGGAGCGAGGGATGCAGTAAAGGAGGAATAATGCATCGGAAAAGAGATACTCGGAACCCCAAAGAAAATCCTATCGTTTCCGTAGAAACGTATCTCGATTTAGAAGGACAATGCAGGGAATCCAGAGTATTTCATATGGACGCAATTTGTGTGTTAATTCGTCAATGTGGGTTAGCGAGGGATGCAGTAAAGGAGGAATAATGCATCGGAAAAGAGATACTCGGAAACCCAAAGAAAATCCTATCGTTTCCGTAGAAACGTATCTCGATTTAGAAGGACAATGCAAGGAATCCAGAGTATATCATATGGACGCAAATTGTGTGTTAATTCGTCAATGTGAGGGTTCGAGGGATGCAGTAAAGGAGGAATAATGCATCCGAAAAGATATACTCGGAACCCCAAAGGAAATCCTATCGTTTCCGTAGAAACGTATCTCGATTTAGAAGGACAATGCAGGGAATCCAGGGTATTTCATATGGACGCAAATTGTGTGTTAATTCGTCAATGTGAGGGAGCGAGGGCTGCAGTAAAGGAAGAATAATGCATCGGAAAAGAGATACTCGGAACCCCAAAGAAAATCCTATCGTTTCCGTAGAAACGTATCTCGATTTAGAAGGACAATGCAGGGAATCCAGAGTATTTCATATGGACGCAAATTGTGTGTTAATTCGTCAATGTGAGGGAGCGAGGGATGCAGTAAAGGAGGAATAATGCATCGGAAAAGAGATACGCGGAACCCCAAAGAAAATCTTATCGTTTCCGTAGAAACGTATCTCGATTTAGAAGGACAATGCAGGGAATCCAGAGTATTTCATATGGACTCAAATTGTGTGTTAATTCGTCAATGTGAGGGAGCGAGGGATGCAGTAAAGGAGGAATAATGCATCGGAAAAGAGATACTCGGAACCCCAAAGAAAATCCTATCGTTTCCGTAGAAACGTATCTCGATTTAGAAGGACAATGCAGGGAATCCAGAGTATTTCATATGGACTCAAATTGTGTGTTAATTCGTCAATGTGAGTTAGCGAGGGATGCAGTAAAGGATGAATAATGCATCGGAAAAGAGATACTCGGTACCGCAAAGAAAATCCTATCGTTTCCGTAGAAACGTATCTCGATTTAGAAGGACAATGCAGGGAATCCAGAGTATTTCATATGGACGCAAATTGTGTGTTAATTCGTCAATGTGAGGGAGCGAGGGATTCAGTAAAGGAGGAATAATGCATCGGAAAAGAGATACTCGACTCCCAAAAGAAAATCCTATCGTTTCCGTAGAAACGTATTGCGTTTTAGAAAGATAATGCAGGGAACCCAGAGTATTACATATGGACGCAATTTGTGTGTTAATTCGGCAATGTGAGGGAGCGAGGGATGCAGTAAAGGAGGAATGATGCATCGGAAAAGAGATACTCGGAAACCCAAAGAAAATCCTATCGTTTCCGTAGAAACGTATCTCGATTTAGAAGGACAATGCAGGGAATCCAGAGTATTTCATATGGACGCAAATTGTGTGTTAATTCGTCAATGTGAGGGTTCGAGGGATGCAGTAAAGGAGGAATAATGCATCCGAAAAGATATACTCGGAACCCCGAAGAAAATCCTATCGTTTCCGTAGAAACGTATCTCGATTTAGAAAGACAATGCAGGGAATCCAGGGTATTTCATATGGACGCAAATTGTGTGTTAATTCGTCAATGTGAGGGAGCGAGGGATGCAGTAAAGGAGGATTAATGCAACGGAAAAGAGATACTCGGAACCCCAAAGAAAATCCTATCGTTTCCGTAGAAACGTATCTCGATTTAGAAGGACAATGCAGGGAATCCAGAGTATTTCATATGGACGCAAATTGTGTGTTAATTCGTCAATGTGAGGGAGCGAGGGATGCAGTAAAGGAGGAATAATGCATCGGAAAAGAGATACTCGGAACCCCAAAGAAAATCCTATCGTTTCCGTAGAAACGTATCTCGATTTAGAAGGACAATGCAGGGAATCCAGAGTATTTCATATGGACGCAAATTGTGTGTTAATTCGTCAATGTGGGTTAGCGAGGGATGCAGTAAAGGAGGAATAATGCATCGGAAAAGAGATACTCGGAAACCCAAAGAAAATCCTATCGTTTCCGTAGAAACGTATCTCGATTTAGAAGGACAATGCAAGGAATCCAGAGTATATCATATGGACGCAAATTGTGTGTTAATTCGTCAATGTGAGGGTTCGAGGGATGCAGTAAAGGAGGAATAATGCATCCGAAAAGATATACTCGGAACCCCAAAGGAAATCCTATCGTTTCCGTAGAAACGTATCTCGATTTAGAAGGACAATGCAGGGAATCCAGGGTATTTCATATGGACGCAAATTGTGTGTTAATTCGTCAATGTGAGGGAGCGAGGGCTGCAGTAAAGGAAGAATAATGCATCGGAAAAGAGATACTCGGAACCCCAAAGAAAATCCTATCGTTTCCGTAGAAACGTATCTCGATTTAGAAGGACAATGCAGGGAATCCAGAGTATTTCATATGGACGCAAATTGTGTGTTAATTCGTCAATGTGAGGGAGCGAGGGATGCAGTAAAGGAGGAATAATGCATCGGAAAAGAGATACGCGGAACCCCAAAGAAAATCTTATCGTTTCCGTAGAAACGTATCTCGATTTAGAAGGACAATGCAGGGAATCCAGAGTATTTCATATGGACTCAAGTTGTGTGTTAATTCGTCAATGTGAGGGTGCGAGGGATGCAGTAAAGGAGGAATAATGCATCGGAAAAGAGATACTCGGAACCCCAAAGAAAATCCTATCGTTTCCGTAGAAACGTATCTCGATTTAGAAGGACAATGCAGGGAATCCAGAGTATTCCATATGGACGCAAATTGTGTGTTAGTTCGTCAATGTGAGGGAGCGAGGGATGCAGTAAAGGAGGAATAATGCATCGGATAAGCGATACACGGAACCCCAAAGAAAATCCTATCGTTTCCGTAGAAACGTATCTCGATATAGAAGGACAATGCAGGGAATCCAGAGTATTTCATATGGACGCAAATTGTGTGTTAATTCGTCAATGTGAGGGAGCGAGAAATGCAGTAAAGGAGGAATAATGCATTGGAAAAGAGATACTCGGAACCCCAAAGAAAATCCTATCGTTTCCGTAGAAACGTATCTCGATTTAGAAGGACAATGCAGGGAATCCCGAGTAAATCATATGGACGCAAATTGTGTGTCAATTCGTCAATGTGAGGGAGCGAGGGATGCAGTAAAGGAGGAATAATGCATCAGAAATGAGATACTCGACTCCCAAAAGAAAATCCTATCGTTTCCGTAGAAACGTATCTCGTTTTAGAAAGATAATGCAGGGAACCCAGAGTATTTCATATGGACGCAAATTGTGTGTTAATTCGGCAATGTGAGGGAGCGAGGGATGGAGTAAAGGAGGGATAATGCATCGGAAAAGAGATACTCGGAAACCCAAAGAAAATCCTATCGTTTCCGTAGAAACGTATCTCGATTTAGAAGGACAATGCAGGGAATCCAGGGTATTTCATATGGACGCAAATTGTGTGTTAATTCGTCAATGTGAGGGAGCGAGGGATGCAGTAAAGGAGGAATAATGCATCGGAAAAGAGATACTCGGAACCCCAAAGAAAATCCTATCGTTTCCGTAGAAACGTATCTCGATTTAGAAGGACAATGCAGGGAATCCAGAGTATTTCATATGGACGCAAATTGTGTGTTAATTCGTCAATGTGAGGGAGCGAGGGATGCAGTAAAGGAGGAATAATGCATCGGAAAAGAGATACGCGGAACCCCAAAGAAAATCCTATCGTTTCCGTAGAAACGTATCTCGATTTAGAAGGACAATGCAGGGAATCCAGAGTATTTCATATGGACTCAAATTGTGTGTTAATTCGTCAATGTGAGGCAGCGAGGGATGCAGTAAAGGATGAATAATGCATCGGAAAAGAGATACTCGGTACCCCAAAGATAATCCTATCGTTTCCGTAGAAACGTATCTCGATTTAGAAGGACAATGCAGGGAATCCAGAGTATTTCATATGGACGCAAATTGTGTGTTAATTCGTCAATGTGAGAGAGCGAGGGATTCAGTAAAGGAGGAATAATGCATCGGAAAAGAGATACTCGACTCCCAAAAGAAAATCCTATCGTTTCCGTAGAAACGTATTGCGTTTTAGAAAGATAATGCAGGGAACCCAGAGTATTACATATGGACGCAATTTGTGTGTTAATTCGGCAATGTGAGGGAGCGAGGGATGCAGTAAAGGAGGAATGATGCATCGGAAAAGAGATACTCGGAAACCCAAAGAAAATCCTATCGTTTCCGTAGAAACGTATCTCGATTTAGAAGGACAATGCAGGGAATCCAGAGTATTTCATATGGACGCAAATTGTGTGTTAATTCGTCAATGTGAGGGTTCGAGGGATGCAGTAAAGGAGGAATAATGCATCCGAAAAGATATACTCGGAACCCCGAAGAAAATCCTATCGTTTCCGTAGAAACGTATCTCGATTTAGAAAGACAATGCAGGGAATCCAGGGTATTTCATATGGACGCAAATTGTGTGTTAATTCGTCAATGTGAGGGAGCGAGGGATGCAGTAAAGGAGGATTAATGCAACGGAAAAGAGATACTCGGAACCCCAAAGAAAATCCTATCGTTTCCGTAGAAACGTATCTCGATTTAGAAGGACAATGCAGGGAATCCAGAGTATTTCATATGGACGCAAATTGTGTGTTAATTCGTCAATGTGAGGGAGCGAGGGATGCAGTAAAGGAGGAATAATGCATCGGAAAAGAGATACTCGGAACCCCAAAGAAAATCCTATCGTTTCCGTAGAAACGTATCTCGATTTAGAAGGACAATGCAGGGAATCCAGAGTATTTCATATGGACGCAAATTGTGTGTTAATTCGTCAATGTGGGTTAGCGAGGGATGCAGTAAAGGAGGAATAATGCATCGGAAAAGAGATACTCGGAAACCCAAAGAAAATCCTATCGTTTCCGTAGAAACGTATCTCGATTTAGAAGGACAATGCAAGGAATCCAGAGTATATCATATGGACGCAAATTGTGTGTTAATTCGTCAATGTGAGGGTTCGAGGGATGCAGTAAAGGAGGAATAATGCATCCGAAAAGATATACTCGGAACCCCAAAGGAAATCCTATCGTTTCCGTAGAAACGTATCTCGATTTAGAAGGACAATGCAGGGAATCCAGGGTATTTCATATGGACGCAAATTGTGTGTTAATTCGTCAATGTGAGGGAGCGAGGGCTGCAGTAAAGGAAGAATAATGCATCGGAAAAGAGATACTCGGAACCCCAAAGAAAATCCTATCGTTTCCGTAGAAACGTATCTCGATTTAGAAGGACAATGCAGGGAATCCAGAGTATTTCATATGGACGCAAATTGTGTGTTAATTCGTCAATGTGAGGGAGCGAGGGATGCAGTAAAGGAGGAATAATGCATCGGAAAAGAGATACGCGGAACCCCAAAGAAAATCTTATCGTTTCCGTAGAAACGTATCTCGATTTAGAAGGACAATGCAGGGAATCCAGAGTATTTCATATGGACTCAAATTGTGTGTTAATTCGTCAATGTGAGGGAGCGAGGGATGCAGTAAAGGAGGAATAATGCATCGGAAAAGAGATACTCGGAACCCCAAAGAAAATCCTATCGTTTCCGTAGAAACGTATCTCGATTTAGAAGGACAATGCAGGGAATCCAGAGTATTCCATATGGACGCAAATTGTGTGTTAGTTCGTCAATGTGAGGGAGCGAGGGATGCAGTAAAGGAGGAATAATGCATCGGATAAGCGATACACGGAACCCCAAAGAAAATCCTATCGTTTCCGTAGAAACGTATCTCGATATAGAAGGACAATGCAGGGAATCCAGAGTATTTCATATGGACGCAAATTGTGTGTTAATTCGTCAATGTGAGGGAGCGAGAAATGCAGTAAAGGAGGAATAATGCATTGGAAAAGAGATACTCGGAACCCCAAAGAAAATCCTATCGTTTCCGTAGAAACGTATCTCGATTTAGAAGGACAATGCAGGGAATCCCGAGTAAATCATATGGACGCAAATTGTGTGTCAATTCGTCAATGTGAGGGAGCGAGGGATGCAGTAAAGGAGGAATAATGCATCAGAAATGAGATACTCGACTCCCAAAAGAAAATCCTATCGTTTCCGTAGAAACGTATCTCGTTTTAGAAAGATAATGCAGGGAACCCAGAGTATTTCATATGGACGCAAATTGTGTGTTAATTCGGCAATGTGAGGGAGCGAGGGATGGAGTAAAGGAGGGATAATGCATCGGAAAAGAGATACTCGGAAACCCAAAGAAAATCCTATCGTTTCCGTAGAAACGTATCTCGATTTAGAAGGACAATGCAAGGAATCCAGAGTATTTCATATGGACTCAAATTGTGTGTTAATTCGTCAATGTGAGGGTTCGGGGGATGCAGTAAAGGAGGAATAATGCATCCGAAAAGATATACTTGGAACCCCAAAGAAAATCCTACCGTTTCCGTAGAAACGTATCTCGATTTAGAAGGACAATGCAGGGAATCCAGGGTATATCATATGGACGCAAATTGTGTGTTAATTCGTCAATGTGAGGGAGCGAGGGATGCAGTAAAGGAGGAATAATGCATCGGAAAAGAGATACTCGGAACCCCAAAGAAAATCCTATCGTTTCCGTAGAAACGTATCTCGATTTAGAAGGACAATGCAGGGAATCCAGAGTATTTCATATGGACGCAAATTGTGTGTTAATTCGTCAATGTGAGGGAGCGAGGGATGCAGTAAAGGAGGAATAATGCATCGGAAAAGAGATACGCGGAACCCCAAAGAAAATCCTATCGTTTCCGTAGAAACGTATCTCGATTTAGAAGGACAATGCAGGGAATCCAGAGTATTTCATATGGACTCAAATTGTGTGTTAATTCGTCAATGTGAGGCAGCGAGGGATGCAGTAAAGGATGAATAATGCATCGGAAAAGAGATACTCGGTACCCCAAAGATAATCCTATCGTTTCCGTAGAAACGTATCTCGATTTAGAAGGACAATGCAGGGAATCCAGAGTATTTCATATGGACGCAAATTGTGTGTTAATTCGTCAATGTGAGGGAGCGAGGGATTCAGTAAAGGAGGAATAATGCATCGGAAAAGAGATACTCGACTCCCAAAAGAAAATCCTATCGTTTCCGTAGAAACGTATTGCGTTTTAGAAAGATAATGCAGGGAACCCAGAGTATTACATATGGACGCAATTTGTGTGTTAATTCGGCAATGTGAGGGAGCGAGGGATGCAGTAAAGGAGGAATGATGCATCGGAAAAGAGATACTCGGAAACCCAAAGAAAATCCTATCGTTTCCGTAGAAACGTATCTCGATTTAGAAGGACAATGCAGGGAATCCAGAGTATTTCATATGGACGCAAATTGTGTGTTAATTCGTCAATGTGAGGGTTCGAGGGATGCAGTAAAGGAGGAATAATGCATCCGAAAAGATATACTCGGAACCCCGAAGAAAATCCTATCGTTTCCGTAGAAACGTATCTCGATTTAGAAAGACAATGCAGGGAATCCAGGGTATTTCATATGGACGCAAATTGTGTGTTAATTCGTCAATGTGAGGGAGCGAGGGATGCAGTAAAGGAGGATTAATGCAACGGAAAAGAGATACTCGGAACCCCAAAGAAAATCCTATCGTTTCCGTAGAAACGTATCTCGATTTAGAAGGACAATGCAGGGAATCCAGAGTATTTCATATGGACGCAAATTGTGTGTTAATTCGTCAATGTGAGGGAGCGAGGGATGCAGTAAAGGAGGAATAATGCATCGGAAAAGAGATACGCGGAACCCCAAAGAAAATCCTATCGTTTCCGTAGAAACGTATCTCGATTTAGAAGGACAATGCAGGGAATCCAGAGTATTTCATATGGACTCAAATTGTGTGTTAATTCGTCAATGTGAGGCAGCGAGGGATGCAGTAAAGGATGAATAATGCATCGGAAAAGAGATACTCGGTACCCCAAAGATAATCCTATCGTTTCCGTAGAAACGTATCTCGATTTAGAAGGACAATGCAGGGAATCCAGAGTATTTCATATGGACGCAAATTGTGTGTTAATTCGTCAATGTGAGGGAGCGAGGGATTCAGTAAAGGAGGAATAATGCATCGGAAAAGAGATACTCGACTCCCAAAAGAAAATCCTATCGTTTCCGTAGAAACGTATTGCGTTTTAGAAAGATAATGCAGGGAACCCAGAGTATTACATATGGACGCAATTTGTGTGTTAATTCGGCAATGTGAGGGAGCGAGGGATGCAGTAAAGGAGGAATGATGCATCGGAAAAGAGATACTCGGAAACCCAAAGAAAATCCTATCGTTTCCGTAGAAACGTATCTCGATTTAGAAGGACAATGCAGGGAATCCAGAGTATTTCATATGGACGCAAATTGTGTGTTAATTCGTCAATGTGAGGGTTCGAGGGATGCAGTAAAGGAGGAATAATGCATCCGAAAAGATATACTCGGAACCCCGAAGAAAATCCTATCGTTTCCGTAGAAACGTATCTCGATTTAGAAAGACAATGCAGGGAATCCAGGGTATTTCATATGGACGCAAATTGTGTGTTAATTCGTCAATGTGAGGGAGCGAGGGATGCAGTAAAGGAGGATTAATGCAACGGAAAAGAGATACTCGGAACCCCAAAGAAAATCCTATCGTTTCCGTAGAAACGTATCTCGATTTAGAAGGACAATGCAGGGAATCCAGAGTATTTCATATGGACGCAAATTGTGTGTTAATTCGTCAATGTGAGGGAGCGAGGGATGCAGTAAAGGAGGAATAATGCATCGGAAAAGAGATACTCGGAACCCCAAAGAAAATCCTATCGTTTCCGTAGAAACGTATCTCGATTTAGAAGGACAATGCAGGGAATCCAGAGTATTTCATATGGACGCAAATTGTGTGTTAATTCGTCAATGTGGGTTAGCGAGGGATGCAGTAAAGGAGGAATAATGCATCGGAAAAGAGATACTCGGAAACCCAAAGAAAATCCTATCGTTTCCGTAGAAACGTATCTCGATTTAGAAGGACAATGCAAGGAATCCAGAGTATATCATATGGACGCAAATTGTGTGTTAATTCGTCAATGTGAGGGTTCGAGGGATGCAGTAAAGGAGGAATAATGCATCCGAAAAGATATACTCGGAACCCCAAAGGAAATCCTATCGTTTCCGTAGAAACGTATCTCGATTTAGAAGGACAATGCAGGGAATCCATGGTAGTTCATATGGACGCAAATTGTGTGTTAATTCGTCAATGTGAGGGAGCGAGGGCTGCAGTAAAGGAAGAATAATGCATCGGAAAAGAGATACTCGGAACCCCAAAGAAAATCCTATCGTTTCCGTAGAAACGTATCTCGATTTAGAAGGACAATGCAGGGAATCCAGAGTATTTCATATGGACGCAAATTGTGTGTTAATTCGTCAATGTGAGGGAGCGAGGGATGCAGTAAAGGAGGAATAATGCATCGGAAAAGAGATACGCGGAACCCCAAAGAAAATCTTATCGTTTCCGTAGAAACGTATCTCGATTTAGAAGGACAATGCAGGGAATCCAGAGTATTTCATATGGACTCAAATTGTGTGTTAATTCGTCAATGTGAGGGAGCGAGGGATGCAGTAAAGGAGGAATAATGCATCGGAAAAGAGATACTCGGAACCCCAAAGAAAATCCTATCGTTTCCGTAGAAACGTATCTCGATTTAGAAGGACAATGCAGGGAATCCAGAGTATTCCATATGGACGCAAATTGTGTGTTAGTTCGTCAATGTGAGGGAGCGAGGGATGCAGTAAAGGAGGAATAATGCATCGGATAAGCGATACACGGATCCCCAAAGAAAATCCTATCGTTTCCGTAGAAACGTATCTCGATATAGAAGGACAATGCAGGGAATCCAGAGTATTTCATATGGACGCAAATTGTGTGTTAATTCGTCAATGTGAGGGAGCGAGAAATGCAGTAAAGGAGGAATAATGCATTGGAAAAGAGATACTCGGAACCCCAAAGAAAATCCTATCGTTTCCGTAGAAACGTATCTCGATTTAGAAGGACAATGCAGGGAATCCCGAGTAAATCATATGGACGCAAATTGTGTGTCAATTCGTCAATGTGAGGGAGCGAGGGATGCAGTAAAGGAGGAATAATGCATCAGAAATGAGATACTCGACTCCCAAAAGAAAATCCTATCGTTTCCGTAGAAACGTATCTCGTTTTAGAAAGATAATGCAGGGAACCCAGAGTATTTCATATGGACGCAAATTGTGTGTTAATTCGGCAATGTGAGGGAGCGAGGGATGGAGTAAAGGAGGGATAATGCATCGGAAAAGAGATACTCGGAAACCCAAAGAAAATCCTATCGTTTCCGTAGAAACGTATCTCGATTTAGAAGGACAATGCAAGGAATCCAGAGTATTTCATATGGACTCAAATTGTGTGTTAATTCGTCAATGTGTGGGTTCGGGGGATGCAGTAAAGGAGGAATAATGCATCCGAAAAGATATACTTGGAACCCCAAAGAAAATCCTACCGTTTCCGTAGAAACGTATCTCGATTTAGAAGGACAATGCAGGGAATCCAGGGTATTTCATATGGACGCAAATTGTGTGTTAATTCGTCAATGTGAGGGAGCGAGGGATGCAGTAAAGGAGGAATAATGCATCGGAAAAGAGATACTCGGAACCCCAAAGAAAATCCTATCGTTTCCGTAGAAACGTATCTCGATTTAGAAGGACAATGCAGGGAATCCAGAGTATTTCATATGGACGCAAATTGTGTGTTAATTCGTCAATGTGAGGGAGCGAGGGATGCAGTAAAGGAGGAATAATGCATCGGAAAAGAGATACGCGGAACCCCAAAGAAAATCCTATCGTTTCCGTAGAAACGTATCTCGATTTAGAAGGACAATGCAGGGAATCCAGAGTATTTAATATGGACGCAAATTGTGTGTTAATTCGTCAATGTGAGGCAGCGAGGGATGCAGTAAAGGATGAATAATGCATCGGAAAAGAGATACTCGGTACCCCAAAGATAATCCTATCGTTTCCGTAGAAACGTATCTCGATTTAGAAGGACAATGCAGGGAATCCAGAGTATTTCATATGGACGCAAATTGTGTGTTAATTCGTCAATGTGAGGGAGCGAGGGATTCAGTAAAGGAGGAATAATGCATCGGAAAAGAGATACTCGACTCCCAAAAGAAAATCCTATCGTTTCCGTAGAAACGTATTGCGTTTTAGAAAGATAATGCAGGGAACCCAGAGTATTACATATGGACGCAATTTGTGTGTTAATTCGGCAATGTGAGGGAGCGAGGGATGCAGTAAAGGAGGAATAATGCATCGGAAAAGAGATACTCGGAAACCCAAAGAAAATCCTATCGTTTCCGTAGAAACGTATCTCGATTTAGAAGGACAATGCAGGGAATCCAGAGTATTTCATATGGACGCAAATTGTGTGTTAATTCGTCAATGTGAGGGTTCGAGGGATGCAGTAAAGGAGGAATAATGCATCCGAAAAGATATACTCGGAACCCCGAAGAAAATCCTATCGTTTCCGTAGAAACGTATCTCGATTTAGAAAGACAATGCAGGGAATCCAGGGTATTTCATATGGACGCAAATTGTGTGTTAATTCGTCAATGTGAGGGAGCGAGGGATGCAGTAAAGGAGGATTAATGCAACGGAAAAGAGATACTCGGAACCCCAAAGAAAATCCTATCGTTTCCGTAGAAACGTATCTCGATTTAGAAGGACAATGCAGGGAATCCAGAGTATTTCATATGGACGCAAATTGTGTGTTAATTCGTCAATGTGAGGGAGCGAGGGATGCAGTAAAGGAGGAATAATGCATCGGAAAAGAGATACTCGGAACCCCAAAGAAAATCCTATCGTTTCCGTAGAAACGTATCTCGATTTAGAAGGACAATGCAGGGAATCCAGAGTATTTCATATGGACGCAAATTGTGTGTTAATTCGTCAATGTGGGTTAGCGAGGGATGCAGTAAAGGAGGAATAATGCATCGGAAAAGAGATACTCGGAAACCCAAAGAAAATCCTATCGTTTCCGTAGAAACGTATCTCGATTTAGAAGGACAATGCAAGGAATCCAGAGTATATCATATGGACGCAAATTGTGTGTTAATTCGTCAATGTGAGGGTTCGAGGGATGCAGTAAAGGAGGAATAATGCATCGGAAAAGAGATACTCGGAACCCCAAAGAAAATCCTATCGTTTCCGTAGAAACGTATCTCGATTTAGAAGGACAATGCAGGGAATCCAGAGTATTCCATATGGACGCAAATTGTGTGTTAGTTCGTCAATGTGAGGGAGCGAGGGATGCAGTAAAGGAGGAATAATGCATCGGATAAGCGATACACGGTACCCCAAAGAAAATCCTATCGTTTCCGTAGAAACGTATCTCGATATAGAAGGACAATGCAGGGAATCCAGAGTATTTCATATGGACGCAAATTGTGTGTTAATTCGTCAATGTGAGGGAGCGAGAAATGCAGTAAAGGAGGAATAATGCATTGGAAAAGAGATACTCGGAACCCCAAAGAAAATCCTATCGTTTCCGTAGAAACGTATCTCGATTTAGAAGGACAATGCAGGGAATCCCGAGTAAATCATATGGACGCAAATTGTGTGTCAATTCGTCAATGTGAGGGAGCGAGGGATGCAGTAAAGGAGGAATAATGCATCAGAAATGAGATACTTGACTCCCAAAAGAAAATCCTATCGTTTCCGTAGAAACGTATCTCGTTTTAGAAAGATAATGCAGGGAACCCAGAGTATTTCATATGGACGCAAATTGTGTGTTAATTCGGCAATGTGAGGGAGCGAGGGATGGAGTAAAGGAGGGATAATGCATCGGAAAAGAGATACTCGGAAACCCAAAGAAAATCCTATCGTTTCCGTAGAAACGTATCTCGATTGAGAAGGACAATGCAAGGAATCCAGAGTATTTCATATGGACGCAAATTGTGTGTTAATTCGTCAATGTGAGGGTTCGAGGGATGCAGTAAAGGAGGAATAATGCATCCGAAAAGATATACTTGGACCCCAAAGAAAATCCTATCGTTTCCGTAGAAACGTATCTCGATTTAGAAGGACAATGCAGGGAATCCAGGGTATTTCATATGGACGCAAATTGTGTGTTAATTCGTCAATGTGAGGGAGCGAGGGATGCAGTAAAGGAGGAATAATGCATTGGAAAAGAGATACTCGGAACCCCAAAGAAAATCCTATCGTTTCCGTAGAAACGTATCTCGATTTAGAAGGACAATGCAGGGAATCCAGAGTATTTCATATGGACGCAAATTGTGTGTTAATTCGTCAATGTGAGGGAGCCAGGGATGCAGTAAAGGAGGAATAATGCATCGGAAAAGAGATACGCGGAACCCCAAAGAAAATCCTATCGTTTCCGTAGAAACGTATCTCGATTTAGAAGGACAATGCAGGGAATCCAGAGTATTTCATATGGACTCAAATTGTGTGTTAATTCGTCAATGTGAGGGAGCGAGGGATGCAGTAAAGGATGAATAATGCATCGGAAAAGAGATACTCGGTACCCCAAAGAAAATCCTATCGTTTCCGTAGAAACGTATCTTAATTTAGAAGGACAATGCAGGGAATCCAGAGTATTTCATATGGACGCAAATTGTGTGTTAATTCGTCAATGTGAGGGAGCGAGGGATGCAGTAAAGGAGGAATAATGCATCGGAAAAGAGATACTCGGAACCCCAAAGAAAATCCTATCGTTTCCGTAGAAACGTATCTCGATTTAGAAGGACAATGCAGGGAATCCAGAGTATTTCATATGGACGCAAATTGTGTGTTAATTCGTCAATGTGAGGGAGCGAGGGATTCAGTAAAGGAGGAATAATGCATCGGAAAAGAGATACTCGACTCCCAAAAGAAAATCCTATCGTTTCCGTAGAAACGTATTTCGTTTTAGAAAGATAATGCAGGGAACCCAGAGTATTACATATGTACGCAATTTGTGTGTTAATTCGGCAATGTGAGGGAGCGAGGGATGCAGTAAAGGAGGAATAATGCATCGGAAAAGAGATACTCGGAAACCCAAAGAAAATCCTATCGTTTCCGTAGAAACGTATCTCGATTTAGAAGGACAATGCAAGGAATCCAGAGTATTTCATATGGACGCAAATTGTGTGTTAATTCGTCAATGTGAGGGTTCGAGGGATGCAGTAAAGGAGGAATAATGCATCCGAAAAGATATACTCGGAACCCCGAAGAAAATCCTATCGTTTCCGTAGAAACGTATCTCGATTTAGAAAGACAATGCAGGGAATCCAGGGTATTTCATATGGACGCAAATTGTGTGTTAATTCGTAAATGTGAGGGAGCGAGGGATGCAGTAAAGGAGGATTAATGCAACGGAAAAGAGATACTCGGAACCCCAAAGAAAATCCTATCATTTCCGTAGAAACGTATCTCGATTTAGAAGGACAATGCAGGGAATTCAGAGTATTTCATATGGACTCAAATTGTGTGTTAATTCGTCAATGTGAGGGAGCGAGGGATGCAGTAAAGAAGGAATAATGCATCGGAAAAGAGATACTCGGAACCCCAAAGAAAATCCTATCGTTTCCGTAGAAACATATTTCGATTTAGAAGGACAATGCAGGGAATCCAGAGTATTTCATATGGAAGCAAATTGTGTGTTAATTCGTCAATGTGAGGGAGCGAGGGATGCAGTAAAGGAGGAATAATGCATCGGAAAAGAGATACTCGGGACCCCGAAGAAAATCCTATCGTTTCCGTAGAAACGTATCTCGATTTAGAAAGACAATGCAGGGAATCCAGGGTATTTCATATGGACGCAAATTGTGTGTTAATTCGTCAATGTGAGGGAGCGAGGGATGCAGTAAAGGAGGATTAATGCAACGGAAAAGAGATACTCGGAACCCCAAAGAAAATCCTATCGTTTCCGTAGAAACGTATCTCGATTTAGAAGGACAATGCAGGGAATCCAGAGTATTTCATATGGACGCAAATTGTGTGTTAATTCGTCAATGTGAGGGAGCGAGGGATGCAGTAAAGGAGGAATAATGCATCGGAAAAGAGATACTCCGAACCCCAAAGAAAATCCTATCGTTTCCGTAGAAACGTATCTCGATTTAGAAGGACAATGCAGGGAATCCAGAGTATTTCATATGGACGCAAATTGTGTGTTAATTCGTCAATGTGGGTTAGCGAGGGATGCAGTAAAGGAGGAATAATGCATCGGAAAAGAGATACTCGGAAACCCAAAGAAAATCCTATCGTTTCCGTAGAAACGTATCTCGATTTAGAAGGACAATGCAAGGAATCCAGAGTATATCATATGGACGCAAATTGTGTGTTAATTCGTCAATGTGAGGGTTCGAGGGATGCAGTAAAGGAGGAATAATGCATCCGAAAAGATATACTCGGAACCCCGAAGAAAATCCTATCGTTTCCGTAGAAACGTATCTCGATTTAGAAAGACAATGCAGGGAATCCAGGGTATTTCATATGGACGCAAATTGTGTGTTAATTCGTAAAT
Organism: Schistocerca nitens; assembly: GCF_023898315.1. Taxonomy (NCBI): domain Eukaryota; kingdom Metazoa; phylum Arthropoda; class Insecta; order Orthoptera; family Acrididae; genus Schistocerca; species Schistocerca nitens. Next base: position 1,281,946,802 of record NC_064614.1, on the reverse strand, counting down.
GTGAGGGAGCGAGGGATGCAGTAAAGGAGGATTAATGCAACGGAAAAGAGATACTCGGAACCCCAAAGAAAATCCTATCATTTCCGTAGAAACGTATCTCGATTTAGAAGGACAATGCAGGGAATTCAGAGTATTTCATATGGACTCAAATTGTGTGTTAATTCGTCAATGTGAGGGAGCGAGGGATGCAGTAAAGAAGGAATAATGCATCGGAAAAGAGATACTCGGAACCCCAAAGAAAATCCTATCGTTTCCGTAGAAACATATTTCGATTTAGAAGGACAATGCAGGGAATCCAGAGTATTTCATATGGAAGCAAATTGTGTGTTAATTCGTCAATGTGAGGGAGCGAGGGATGCAGTAAAGGAGGAATAATGCATCGGAAAAGAGATACTCGGGACCCCGAAGAAAATCCTATCGTTTCCGTAGAAACGTATCTCGATTTAGAAAGACAATGCAGGGAATCCAGGGTATTTCATATGGACGCAAATTGTGTGTTAATTCGTCAATGTGAGGGAGCGAGGGATGCAGTAAAGGAGGATTAATGCAACGGAAAAGAGATACTCGGAACCCCAAAGAAAATCCTATCGTTTCCGTAGAAACGTATCTCGATTTAGAAGGACAATGCAGGGAATCCAGAGTATTTCATATGGACGCAAATTGTGTGTTAATTCGTCAATGTGAGGGAGCGAGGGATGCAGTAAAGGAGGAATAATGCATCGGAAAAGAGATACTCCGAACCCCAAAGAAAATCCTATCGTTTCCGTAGAAACGTATCTCGATTTAGAAGGACAATGCAGGGAATCCAGAGTATTTCATATGGACGCAAATTGTGTGTTAATTCGTCAATGTGGGTTAGCGAGGGATGCAGTAAAGGAGGAATAATGCATCGGAAAAGAGATACTCGGAAACCCAAAGAAAATCCTATCGTTTCCGTAGAAACGTATCTCGATTTAGAAGGACAATGCAAGGAATCCAGAGTATATCATATGGACGCAAATTGTGTGTTAATTCGTCAATGTGAGGGTTCGAGGGATGCAGTAAAGGAGGAATAATGCATCCGAAAAGATATACTCGGAACCCCAAAGGAAATCCTATCGTTTCCGTAGAAACGTATCTCGATTTAGAAGGACAATGCAGGGAATCCAGGGTATTTCATATGGACGCAAATTGTGTGTTAATTCGTCAATGTGAGGGAGCGAGGGCTGCAGTAAAGGAAGAATAATGCATCGGAAAAGAGATACTCGGAACCCCAAAGAAAATGCTATCGTTTCCGTAGAAACGTATCTCGATTTAGAAGGACAATGCAGGGAATCCAGAGTATTTCATATGGACGCAAATTGTGTGTTAATTCGTCAATGTGAGGGAGCGAGGGATGCAGTAAAGGAGGAATAATGCATCGGAAAAGAGATACGCGGAACCCCAAAGAAAATCTTATCGTTTCCGTAGAAACGTATCTCGATTTAGAAGGACAATGCAGGGAATCCAGAGTATTTCATATGGACTCAAATTGTGTGTTAATTCGTCAATGTGAGGGAGCGAGGGATGCAGTAAAGGAGGAATAATGCATCGGAAAAGAGATACTCGGAACCCCAAAGAAAATCCTATCGTTTCCGTAGAAACGTATCTCGATTTAGAAGGACAATGCAGGGAATCCAGAGTATTCCATATGGACGCAAATTGTGTGTTAGTTCGTCAATGTGAGGGAGCGAGGGATGCAGTAAAGGAGGAATAATGCATCGGATAAGCGATACACGGTACCCCAAAGAAAATCCTATCGTTTCCGTAGAAACGTATCTCGATATAGAAGGACAATGCAGGGAATCCAGAGTATTTCATATGGACGCAAATTGTGTGTTAATTCGTCAATGTGAGGGAGCGAGAAATGCAGTAAAGGAGGAATAATGCATTGGAAAAGAGATACTCGGAACCCCAAAGAAAATCCTATCGTTTCCGTAGAAACGTATCTCGATTTAGAAGGACAATGCAGGGAATCCCGAGTAAATCATATGGACGCAAATTGTGTGTCAATTCGTCAATGTGAGGGAGCGAGGGATGCAGTAAAGGAGGAATAATGCATCAGAAATGAGATACTTGACTCCCAAAAGAAAATCCTATCGTTTCCGTAGAAACGTATCTCGTTTTAGAAAGATAATGCAGGGAACCCAGAGTATTTCATATGGACGCAAATTGTGTGTTAATTCGGCAATGTGAGGGAGCGAGGGATGGAGTAAAGGAGGGATAATGCATCGGAAAAGAGATACTCGGAAACCCAAAGAAAATCCTATCGTTTCCGTAGAAACGTATCTCGATTGAGAAGGACAATGCAAGGAATCCAGAGTATTTCATATGGACGCAAATTGTGTGTTAATTCGTCAATGTGAGGGTTCGAGGGATGCAGTAAAGGAGAAATAATGCATCCGAAAAGATATACTTGGACCCCAAAGAAAATCCTATCGTTTCCGTAGAAACGTATCTCGATTTAGAAGGACAATGCAGGGAATCCAGGGTATTTCATATGGACGCAAATTGTGTGTTAATTCGTCAATGTGAGGGAGCGAGGGATGCAGTAAAGGAGGAATAATGCATCGGAAAAGAGATACTCGGAACCCCAAAGAAAATCCTATCGTTTCCGTAGAAACGTATCTCGACTTAGAAGGACAATGCAGGGAATCCAGAGTATTTCATATGGACGCAAATTGTGTGTTAATTCGTCAATGTGAGGGAGCGAGGGATGCAGTAAAGGAGGAATAATGCATCGGAAAAGAGATACGCGGAACCCCAAAGAAAATCCTATCGTTTCCGTAGAAACGTATCTCGATTTAGAAGGACAATGCAGGGAATCCAGAGTATTTCATATGGACTCAAATTGTGTGTTAATTCGTCAATGTGAGGGAGCGAGGGATGCAGTAAAGGATGAATAATGCATCGGAAAAGAGATACTCGGTACCCCAAAGAAAATCCTATCGTTTCCGTAGAAACGTATCTTAATTTAGAAGGACAATGCAGGGAATCCAGAGTATTTCATATGGACGCAAATTGTGTGTTAATTCGTCAATGTGAGGGAGCGAGGGATGCAGTAAAGGAGGAATAATGCATCGGAAAAGAGATACTCGGAACCCCAAAGAAAATCCTATCGTTTCCGTAGAAACGTATCTCGATTTAGAAGGACAATGCAGGGAATCCAGAGTATTTCATATGGACGCAAATTGTGTGTTAATTCGTCAATGTGAGGGAGCGAGGGATTCAGTAAAGGAGGAATAATGCATCGGAAAAGAGATACTCGACTCCCAAAAGAAAATCCTATCGTTTCCGTAGAAACGTATTTCGTTTTAGAAAGATAATGCAGGGAACCCAGAGTATTACATATGTACGCAATTTGTGTGTTAATTCGGCAATGTGAGGGAGCGAGGGATGCAGTAAAGGAGGAATAATGCATCGGAAAAGAGATACTCGGAAACCCAAAGAAAATCCTATCGTTTCCGTAGAAACGTATCTCGATTTAGAAGGACAATGCAAGGAATCCAGAGTATTTCATATGGACGCAAATTGTGTGTTAATTCGTCAATGTGAGGGTTCGAGGGATGCAGTAAAGGAGGAATAATGCATCGGAAAAGAGATACTCGGAACCCCAAAGAAAACCCTGTCGTTTCCGTAGAAACGAATCCCGATTTAGAAGGACAATGCAGGGAATCCAGAGTATTTCATATGGACGCAAATTGTGTGTTAATTCGTCAATGTGAGGGAGCGAGGGATGCAGTAAAGGAGGAATAATGCATCGGAAAAGAGATACTCGGGACCCCAAAGAAATTCCTATCGTTTCCGTAGAAACGTATCTCGATTTAGAAAGACAATGCAGGGAATCCAGAGTATTTCATATGGACGCAAATTGTGTGTTAATTCGTCAATGTGAGTTAGCGAGGGATGCAGTAAAGGAGGAATAATGCATCGGAAAAGAGATACTCGGAAACCGAAAGAAAATCCTATCGTTTCCGTAGAAACGTATCTCGATTTAGATGGACAATGCAGGGAATCGAGAGTATTTCATATGGACGCAAATTGTGTGTTAATTCGTCAATGTGAGGGAGCGAGGGATGCAGTAAAGGAGGAATAATGCATCGGAAAAGAGATACGCGGAACCCCAAAGAAAATCCTATCGTTTCCGTAGAAACGTATCTCGATTTAGAAGGACAATGCAGGGAATCCAGAGTATTTCATATGGACTCAAATTGTGTGTTAATTCGTCAATGTGAGGGAGCGAGGGATGCAGTAAAGGAGGAATAATGCATTGGAAAAGAGATACTCGGAACCCCAAAGAAAATCCTATCGTTTCCGTAGAAACGTATCTCGATTTAGAAGGACAATGCAGGGAATCCAGAGTATATCATATGGACGCAAATTGTGTGTTATTTCGTCAATGTGAGGGAGCGAGGGATGCAGTAAAGGAGGAATAATGCATCGGAAAAGAGATACTCGACTCCCAAAAGAAAATCCTATCGTTTCCGTAGAAACGTATCTCGTTTTAGAAAGATAATGCAGGGAACGCAGAGTATTTCATATGGACGCAAATTGTGTGTTAATTCGGCAATGTGAGGGAGCGAGGGATGCAGTAAAGGAGGGATAATGCATCGGAAAAGAGATACTCGGAAACCCAAAGAAAATCCTATCGTTTCCGTAGAAACGTATCTCGATTTAGAAGGACAATGCAAGGAATCCAGAGTATTTCATATGGACGCAAATTGTGTGTTAATTCGTCAATGTGAGGGTTCGAGGGATGCAGTAAAGGAGGAATAATGCATCCGAAAAGATATACTCGGAACCCCAAAGAAAATCCTATCGTTTCCGTAGAAACGTATCTCGATTTAGAAGGACAATGCAGGGAATCCAGGGTATTTCATATGGACGCAAATTGTGTGTTAATTCGTCAATGTGAGGGAGCGACGGATGCAGTAAAGGAGGAATAATGCATCGGAAAAGAGATACTCGGAACCCCAAAGAAAATCCTATCGTTTCCGTAGAAACGTTTCTCGATTTAGAAGGACAATGCAGGGAATCCAGAGTATTTCATATGGACGCAAATTGTGTGTTAATTCGTCAATGTGAGGGAGCGAGGGATGCAGTAAAGGAGGAATAATGCATCGGAAAAGAGATACGCGGAACCCCAAAGAAAATCCTATCGTTTCCGTAGAAACGTATCTCGATTTAGAAGGACAATGCAGGGAATCCAGAGTATTTCATATGGACTCAAATTGTGTGTTAATTCGTCAATGTGAGGGAGCGAGGGATGCAGTAAAGGATGAATAATGCATCGGAAAAGAGATACTCGGTACCCCAAAGAAAATCCTATCGTTTCCGTAGAAACGTATCTTAATTTAGAAGGACAATGCAGGGAATCCCGAGTATTTCATATGGACGCAAATTGTGTGTTAATTCGTCAATGTGAGGGAGCGAGGGATGCAGTAAAGGAGGAATAATGCATTGGAAAAGAGATACTCGGAACCCCAAAGAAAATCCTATCGTTTCCGTAGAAACGTATCTCGATTTAGAAGGACAATGCAGAGAATCCAGAGTATTTCATATGGACGCAAATTGTGTGTTAATTAGTCAATGTCAGGGAGCGAGGGATTCAGTAAAGGAGGAATAATGCATCGGAAAAGAGATACTCGACTCCCAAAAGAAAATCCTATCGTTTCCGTAGAAACGTATTTCGTTTTAGAAATATAATGCAGGGAACCCAGAGTATTACATATGGACGCAATTTGTGTGTTAATTCGGCAATGTGAGGGAGCGAGGGATGCAGTAAAGGAGGATTAATGCATCGGAAAAGAGATACTCGGAACCCCAAAGAAAATCCTATCGTTTCCGTAGAAACGTATCTCGATTTAGAAGGACAATGCAGGTAATCCAGAGTATTTCATATGGACGCAAATTGTGTGTTAATTCGTCAATGTGAGGGAGCGAGTGATGCAGTAAAGGAGGAATAATGCATCGGAAAAGAGATACGCGGAACCCCAAAGAAAATCCTATCGTTTCCGTAGAAACGTATCTCGATTTAGAAGGACAATGCAGGGAATCCAGAGTATTTCATATGGACTCAAATTGTGTGTTAATTCGTCAATGTGAGGGAGCGAGGGATGCAGTAAAGGAGGAATAATGCATCGGAAAAGAGATACTCGGAACCCCAAAGAAAATCCTGTCGTTTCCGTAGAAACGTATCTCGATTTAGAAGGACAATGCAGGGAATCCAGAGTATTTCATATGGTCGCAAATGGTGTGTTAATTCGTCAATGTGATGGAGCGAGGGATGCAGTAAAGGAGGAATAATGCATCGGAAAAGAGATACTCGGAACCCCAAAGAAAATCCTATCGTTTCCGTAGAAACATATCTCGATTTAGAAGGACAATGCAGGGAATCCAGAGTATTTCATATGGAAGCAAATTGTGTGTTAATTCGTCAATGTGAGGGAGCGAGGGATGCAGTAAAGGATGAATAATGCATCGGAAAAGAGATACTCGGAACCCCAATGAAAATGCTATCGTTTCCGTAGAAACGTATGTCGATATAGAAGGACAATGCAGGGAATCCGGAGTATTTCATATGGACGCAAATTGTGTGTTCATTCGTCAATGTTAGGGAGCGAGGGATGCAGTAAAGGAGGAATAAAGCATCGGAAAAGAGATACTCGACTCCCAAAATAAAATCCTATCGTTTCCGTAGAAACGTATCTCGATTTAGAAAGATAATGCAGGGAACCCAGAGTATTTCATATGGACGCAATTTGTGTGTTAATTCGGCAATGTGAGGGAGCGAGGGATGCAGTAAAGGAGGAATAATGCATCGGAAAAGAGATACTCGGAACCCCAAAGAAAACCCTGTCGTTTCCGTAGAAACGAATCCCGATTTAGAAGGACAATGCAGGGAATCCAGAGTATTTCATATGGACGCAAATTGTGTGTTAATTCGTCAATGTGAGGGAGCGAGGGATGCAGTAAAGGAGGAATAATGCATCGGAAAAGAGATACTCGGGACCCCAAAGAATATCCTATCGTTTCCGTAGAAACGTATCTCGATTTAGAAAGACAATGCAGGGAATCCAGAGTATTTCATATGGACGCAAATTGTGTGTTAATTCGTCAATGTGAGTTAGCGAGGGATGCAGTAAAGGAGGAATAATGCATCGGAAAAGAGATACTCGGAAACCCAAAGAAAATCCTATCGTTTCCGTAGAAACGTATCTCGATTTAGAAGGACAATGCAAGGAATCCAGAGTATTTCATATGGACGCAAATTGTGTGTTAATTCGTCAATGTGAGTTAGCGAGGGATGCAGTAAAGGAGGAATAATGCATCGGAAAAGAGATACTCGGAAACCCAAAGAAAATCCTATCGTTTCCGTAGAAACGTATCTCGATTTAGAAGGACAATGCAAGGAATCCAGAGTATTTCATATGGACGCAAATTGTGTGTTAATTCGTCAATGTGAGGGAGCGAGAAATGCAGTAAAGGAGGAATAATGCATTGGAAAAGAGATACTCGGAACCCCAAAGAAAATCCTATCGTTTCCGTAGAAACGTATCTCGGTTTAGAAGGACAATCCAGGGAATCCAGAGTATATCATATGGACGCAAATTGTGTGTTATTTCGTCAATGTGAGGGAGCGAGGGATGCAGTAAAGGAGGAATAATGCATCGGAGAAGAGATACTCGACTCCCAAAAGAAAATCATATCGTTTCCGTAGAAACGTATCTCGTTTTAGAAAGATAATGCAGGGAACCCAGGGTATTTCATATGGACGCAAATTGTGTGTTAATTCGGCAATGTGAGGGAGCGAGGGATGCAGTAAAGGAGGAATAATGCATCGGAAAAGAGATACTCGGAAACCCAAAGAAAATCCTATCGTTTCCGTAGAAACGTATCTCGATTTAGAAGGACAATGCAAGGAATCCAGAGTATTTCATATGGACGCAAATTGTGTGTTAATTCGTCAATGTGAGGGTTCGAGGGATGCAGTAAAGGAGGAATAATGCATCCGAAAAGATATACTCGGAACCCCAAAGAAAATCCTATCGTTTCCGTAGAAACGTATCTCGATTTAGAAGGACAATGCATGGAATCCAGGGTATTTCATATGGACGCAAATTGTGTGTTAATTCGTCAATGTGAGGGAGCGAGGGATGCAGTAAAGGAGGAATAATGCATCGGAAAAGAGATACTCGGAAACCCAAAGAAAATCCTATCGTTTCCGTAGAAACGTATCTCGATTTAGAAGGACAATGCAGGGAATCCAGAGTATTTCATATGGACGCAAATTGTGTGTTAATTCGTCAATGTGAGGGAGCGAGGGATGCAGTAAAGGAGGAATAATGCATCGGAAAAGAGATACGCGGAACCCCAAAGAAAATCCTATCGTTTCCGTATAAACGTATCTCGATTTAGAAGGACAATGCAGGGAATCCAGAGTATTTCATATGGACTCAAATTGTGTGTTAATTCGGCAATGTGAGGGAGCGAGGGATGCAGTAAAGGAGGAATAATGCATCGGAAAAGAGATACTCGGAACCCCAAAGAAAATCCTATCGTTTCCGTAGAAACATATCTCGATTTAGAAGGACAATGTAGGGAATCCAGAGTATTTCATATGGAAGCAAATTGTGTGTTAATTCGTCAATGTGAGGGAGCGAGGGATGCAGTAAAGGATGAATAATGCATCGGAAAAGAGATACTCGGAACCCCAATGAAAATGCTATCGTTTCCGTAGAAACGTATGTCGATATAGAAGGACAATGCAGGGAATCCGGAGTATTTCATATGGACGCAAATTGTGTGTTCATTCGTCAATGTTAGGGAGCGAGGGATGCAGTAAAGGAGGAATAAAGCATCGGAAAAGAGATACTCGACTCCCAAAACAAAATCCTATCGTTTCCGTAGAAACGTATCTCGATTTAGAAAGATAATGCAGGGAACCCAGAGTATTTCATATGGACGCAATTTGTGTGTTAATTCGGCAATGTGAGGGAGCGAGGGATGCAGTAAAGGAGGAATAATGCATCGGAAAAGAGATACTCGGAACCCCAAAGAAAATCCTGTCGTTTCCGTAGAAACGTATCTCGATTTAGAAGGACAATGCAGGGAATCCAGAGTATTTCATATGGTCGCAAATGGTGTGTTAATTCGTCAATGTGATGGAGCGAGGGATGCAGTAAAGGAGGAATAATGCATCGGAAAAGAGATACTCGGAACCCCAAAGAAAATCCTTTCGTTTCCGTAGAAACATATCTCGATTTAGAAGGACAATGCAGGGAATCCAGAGTATTTCATATGGAAGCATATAGTGTGTTAATTCGTCAATGTGAGGGAGCGAGGGATGCAGTAAAGGATGAATAATGCATCTGAAAAGAGATACTCGGAACCCCAAAGAAAATCCTATCGTTTCCGTAGAAACGTATGTCGATATAGAAGGACAATGCAGGGAATCCGGAGTATATCATATGGACTCAAATTGTGTGTTAATTCGTCAATGTGAGGGAGCGAGGGATGCAGTAAAGGAGGAATAATGCATCGGAAAAGAGATACTCGACTCCCAAAAGAAAATCCTATCGTTTCTGTAGAAACGTATCTCGTTTTAGAAAGATAATGCAGGGAACCCAGAGTATTTCATATGGACGCAAATTGTGTGTTAATTCGGCAATGTGAGTTAGCGAGGGATGCGGTAAAGGAGGAATAATGCATCGGAAAAGAGATACTCGGAACCCCAAAGAAAATCCTATCGTTTCCGTAGAAACGTATCTCGATTTAGAAGGACAATGCAGGGAATCCAGAGTATTTCATATGGACGCAAATTGTGTGTTAATTCGTCAAGGTTAGGGAGCGAGGGATGCAGTAAAGGAGGAATAAAGCATCGGAAAAGAGATACTCGACTCCCAAAAGAAAATCCTATCGTTTCCGTAGAAACGTATCTCGATTTAGAAAGATAATGCAGGGAACCCAGAGTATTTCATATGGACGCAATTTGTGTGTTAATTCGGCAATGTGAGGGAGCGAGGGATGCAGTAAAGGAGGAATAATGCATCGGAAAAGAGATACTCGGAACCCCAAAGAAAACCCTGTCGTTTCCGTAGAAACGAATCCCGATTTAGAAGGACAATGCAGGGAATCCAGAGTATTTAATATGGACGCAAATTGTGTGTTAATTCGTCAATGTGAGGGAGCGAGGGATGCAGTAAAGGAGGAATAATGCATCGGAAAAGAGATACTCGGGACCCCAAAGAAAATCCTATCGTTTCCGTAGAAACGTATCTCGATTTAGATGGACAATGCAGGGAATCCAGAATATTTCATATGGACGCAAATTGTGTATTAATTCGTCAATGTGAGGGAGCGAGGGATGCAGTAAAGGAGGAATAATGCATCGGAAAAGAGATACGCGGAACCCCAAAGAAAATCCTATCGTTTCCGTAGAAACGTATCTCGATTTAGAAGGACAATGCAGGGAATCCAGAGTATTTCATATGGACTCAAATTGTGTGTTAATTCGTCAATGTGAGGGAGCGAGGGATGCAGTAAAGGAGGAATAATGCATCAGAAAAGAGATACTCGGAACCCCAAAGAAAATCCTGTCGTTTCCGTAGAAACGTATCTCGATTTAGAAGGACAATGCAGGGAATCCAGAGTATTCCATATGGACGCAAATTGTGTGTTAGTTCGTCAATGTGAGGGAGCGAGGGATGCAGTAAAGGAGGAATAATGCATCGGATAAGCGATACACGGAACACCAAAGAAAATCCTATCGTTTCCGTAGAAACGTATCTCGATTTAGTAGGACAATGCAGGGAATCCAGAGTATTTCATATGGACGCAAATTGTGTGTTAATTCGTCAATGTGAGGGAGCGAGAAATGCAGTAAAGGAGGAATAATGCATTGGAATAGAGATACTCGGAACCCCAAAGAAAATCCTATCGTTTCCGTAGAAACGTATCTCGATTTAGAAGGACAATGCAGGGAATCCAGAGTATATCATATGGACGCAAATTGTGTGTTATTTCGTCAATGTGAGGGAGCGAGGGATGCAGTAAAGGAGGAATAATGCATCGGAAAAGAGATACTCGTCTCCCAAAAGAAAATCCTATCGTTTCCGTAGAAACGTATCTCGTTTTAGAAAGATAATGCTGGGAACCCAGAGTATTCCATATGGACGCAAATTGTGTGTTAATTCGGCAATGTTAGGGAGCGAGGGATGCAGTAAAGGAGGGATAATGCATCGGAAAAGAGATACTCGGAAACCCAAAGAAAATCCTATCGTTTCCGTAGAAACGTATCTCGATTTAGAAGGACAATGCAAGGAATCCAGAGTATTTCATATGGACGCAAATTGTGTGTTAATTCGTCAATGTGAGGGTTCGAGGGATGCAGTAAAGGAGGAATAATGCATCCGAAAAGATATACTCGGAACCCCAAAGAAAATCCTATCGTTTCCGTAGAAACGTATCTCGATTTAGAAGGACAATGCAGGGAATCCAGGGTATTTCATATGGACGCAAATTGTGTGTTAATTCGTCAATGTGAGGGAGCGAGAGATGCAGTAAAGGAGGAATAATGCATCGGAAAAGAGATACTCGGAACCCCAAAGAAAATCCTATCGTTTCCGTAGAAACGTTTCTCGATTTAGAAGGACAATGCAGGGAATCCAGAGTATTTCATATGGACGCAAATTCTGTGTTAATTCGTCAATGTGAGGGAGCGAGGGATGCAGTAAAGGAGGAATAATGCATCGGAAAAGAGATACGCGGAACCCCAAAGAAAATCCTATCGTTTCCGTAGAAACGTATCTCGATTTAGAAGGACAATGCAGGGAATCCAGAGTATTTCATATGGAATCAAATTGTGTGTTAATTCGTCAATGTGAGGGAGCGAGGGATGCAGTAAAGGATGAATAATGCATCGGAAAAGAGATACTCGGTACCCCAAAGAAAATCCTATCGTTTCCGTAGAAACGTATCTTAATTTAGAAGGACAATGCAGGGAATCCAGAGTATTTCATATGGACGCAAATTGTGTGTTAATTCGTCAATGTGAGGGAGCGAGGGATGCAGTAAAGGAGGAATAATTCATCGGAAAAGAGATACTCGGAACCCCAAAGAAAATCCTATCGTTTCCGTAGAAACGTATCTCGATTTAGAAGGACAATGCAGGGAATCCAGAGTATTTCATATGGACGCAAATTGTGTGTTAATTCGTCAATGTGAGGGAGCGAGGGATTCAGTAAAGGAGGAATAATGCATCGGAAAAGAGATACTCGACTCCCAAAAGAAAATCCTATCGTTTCCGTAGAAACGTATTTCGTTTTAGAAAGATAATGCAGGGAACCCAGAGTATTACATATGGACGCAATTTGTGTGTTAATTCGGCAATGTGAGGGACCGAGGGATGCAGTAAAGGAGGAATAATGCATCGGAAAAGAGATACTCGGAAACCCAAAGAAAATCCTATCGTTTCCGTAGAAACGTATCTCGATTTAGAAGGACAATGCAAGGAATCCAGAGTATTTCATATGGACGCAAATTGTGTGTTAATTCGTCAATGTGAGGGTTCGAGGGATGCAGTAAAGGAGGAATAATGCATCCGAAAAGATATACTCGGAACCCCAAAGAAAATCCTATCGTTTCCGTAGAAACGTATCTCGATTTAGAAGGACAATGCAGGGAATCCAGGGTATTTCATATGGATGCAAATTGTGTGTTAATTCGTCAATGTGAGGGAGCGAGGGATGCAGTAAAGGAGGATTAATGCAACGGAAAAGAGATACTCGGAACCCCAAAGAAAATCCTATCGTTTCCGTAGAAACGTATCTCGATTTAGAAGGACAATGCAGGGAATCCAGAGTATTTCATATGGAAGCAAATTGTGTGTTAATTCGTCAATGTGAGGGAGCGAGGGATGCAGTAAAGGATGAATAATGCATCGGAAAAGAGATACGCGGAACCCCAAAGAAAATCCTATCGTTTCTGTAGAAACGTATCTCGATATAGAAGGACAATGCAGGGAATCCGGAGTATTTCATATGGACGCAAATTGTGTGTTAATTCATCAATGTTAGGGAGCGAGGGATGCAGTAAAGGAGGAATAAACCATCGGAAAAGAGATACTCGATTCACAAAAGAAAATCCTATCGTTTCCGTAGAAACGTATCTCGATTTAGAAAGATAATGCAGGGAACCCAGAGTATTTCATATGGACGCAAATTGTGTGTTAATTCGTCAATGTGAGGGAGCGAGGGATGCAGTAAAGGAGGAATAATGCATCGGAAAAGAGATACGCGGAACCCCAAAGAAAATCCTATCGTTTCCGTAGAAACGTATCTCGATTTAGAAGGACAATGCAGGGAATCCAGAGTATTTCATATGGACTCAAATTGTGTGTTAATTCGTTAATGTGAGGGAGCGAGGGATGCAGTAAAGGAGGAATAATGCATCGGAAAAGAGATACTCGGAACCCCAAAGAAAATCCTATCGTTTCCGTAGAAACGTATCTCGATTTAGAAGGACAATGCAGGGAATCAAGAGTATTTCATATGGACGCAAATTGTGTGTTAATTCGTCAATGTGGGTTAGCGAGGGATGCAGTAAAGGAGGAATAATGCATCGGAAAAGAGATACTCGGAACCCCAAAGAAAATCCTGTCGTTTCCGTAGAAACGTATCTCGATTTAGAAGGACAATGCAGGGAATCCAGAGTATTTCATATGGTCGCAAATGGTGTGTAAATTCGTCAATGTGATGGAGCGAGGGATGCAGTAAAGGAGGAATAATGCATCGGAAAAGAGATACTCGGAACCCCAAAGAAAATCCTATCGTTTCCGCAGAAACATATCTCGATTTAGAAGGACAATGCAGGGAATCCAGAGTATTTCATATGGAAGCAAATTGTGTGTTAATTCGTCAATGTGAGGGAGCGAGGGATGCAGTAAAGGATGAATAATGCATCGGAAAAGAGATACTCGGAACCCCAAAGAAAATCCTATCGTCTCTGTAGAAACGTATGTCGATATAGAAGGACAATGCAGGGAATCCGGAGTATTTCATATGGACGCAAATTGTGTGTTAATTCATCAATGTTAGGGAGCGAGGGATGCAGTAAAGGAGGAATAAACCATCGGAAAAGAGATACTCGATTCACAAAAGAAAATCCTATCGTTTCCGTAGAAACGTATCTCGATTTAGAAAGATAATGCAGGGAACCCAGAGTATTTCATATGGACGCAATTTGTGTGTTAATTCGGCAATGTGAGGGAGCGAGGGATGCAGTAAAGGAGGAATAATGCATCGGAAAAGAGATACTCGGAACCCCAAAGAAAATCCTATCGTTTCCGTAGAAACGTTTCTCGATTTAGAAGGACAATGCAGGGAATCCAGAGTATTTCATATGGACGCAAATTCTGTGTTAATTCGTCAATGTGAGGGAGCGAGGGATGCAGTAAAGGAGGAATAATGCATCAGAAAAGAGATACGCGGAACCCCAAAGAAAATCCTATCGTTTCCGTAGAAACGTATCTCGATTTAGAAGGACAATGCAGGGAATCCAGAGTATTTCATATGGAATCAAATTGTGTGTTAATTCGTCAATGTGAGGGAGCGAGGGATGCAGTAAAGGATGAATAATGCATCGGAAAAGAGATACTCGGTACCCCAAAGAAAATCCTATCGTTTCCGTAGAAACGTATCTTAATTTAGAAGGACAATGCAGGGAATCCAGAGTATTTCATATGGACGCAAATTGTGTGTTAATTCGTCAATGTGAGGGAGCGAGGGATGCAGTAAAGGAGGAATAATTCATCGGAAAAGAGATACTCGGAACCCCAAAGAAAATCCTATCGTTTCCGTAGAAACGTATCTCGATTTAGAAGGACAATGCAGGGAATCCAGAGTATTTCATATGGACGCAAATTGTGTGTTAATTCGTCAATGTGAGGGAGCGAGGGATTCAGTAAAGGAGGAATAATGCATCGGAAAAGAGATACTCGACTCCCAAAAGAAAATCCTATCGTTTCCGTAGAAACGTATTTCGTTTTAGAAAGATAATGCAGGGAACCCAGAGTATTACATATGGACGCAATTTGTGTGTTAATTCGGCAATGTGAGGGACCGAGGGATGCAGTAAAGGAGGAATAATGCATCGGAAAAGAGATACTCGGAAACCCAAAGAAAATCCTATCGTTTCCGTAGAAACGTATCTCGATTTAGAAGGACAATGCAAGGAATCCAGAGTATTTCATATGGACGCAAATTGTGTGTTAATTCGTCAATGTGAGGGTTCGAGGGATGCAGTAAAGGAGGAATAATGCATCCGAAAAGATATACTCGGAACCCCAAAGAAAATCCTATCGTTTCCGTAGAAACGTATCTCGATTTAGAAGGACAATGCAGGGAATCCAGGGTATTTCATATGGATGCAAATTGTGTGTTAATTCGTCAATGTGAGGGAGCGAGGGATGCAGTAAAGGAGGATTAATGCAACGGAAAAGAGATACTCGGAACCCCAAAGAAAATCCTATCGTTTCCGTAGAAACGTATCTCGATTTAGAAGGACAATGCAGGGAATCCCGAGTATTTCATATGGACGCAAATTGTGTGTTAATTCGTCAATGTGAGGGAGCGAGGGATGCAGTAAAGGAGGAATAATGCATCGGAAAAGAGATACGCGGAACCCCAAAGAAAATCCTATCGTTTCCGTAGAAACGTATCTCGATTTAGAAGGACAATGCAGGGAATCCAGAGTATTTCATATGGACTCAAATTGTGTGTTAATTCGTTAATGTGAGGGAGCGAGGGATGCAGTAAAGGAGGAATAATGCATCGGAAAAGAGATACTCGGAACCCCAAAGAAAATCCTATCGTTTCCGTAGAAACGTATCTCGATTTAGAAGGACAATGCAGGGAATCCAGAGTATTTCATATGGACGCAAATTGTGTGTTAATTCGTCAATGTGGGTTAGCGAGGGATGCAGTAAAGGAGGAATAATGCATCGGAAAAGAGATACTCGGAACCCCAAAGAAAATCCTGTCGTTTCCGTAGAAACGTATCTCGATTTAGAAGGACAATGCAGGGAATCCAGAGTATTTCATATGGTCGCAAATGGTGTGTAAATTCGTCAATGTGATGGAGCGAGGGATGCAGTAAAGGAGGAATAATGCATCGGAAAAGAGATACTCGGAACCCCAAAGAAAATCCTATCGTTTCCGCAGAAACATATCTCGATTTAGAAGGACAATGCAGGGAATCCAGAGTATTTCATATGGAAGCAAATTGTGTGTTAATTCGTCAATGTGAGGGAGCGAGGGATGCAGTAAAGGATGAATAATGCATCGGAAAAGAGATACTCGGAACCCCAAAGAAAATCCTATCGTTTCTGTAGAAACGTATGTCGATATAGAAGGACAATGCAGGGAATCCGGAGTATTTCATATGGACGCAAATTGTGTGTTAATTCATCAATGTTAGGGAGCGAGGGATGCAGTAAAGGAGGAATAAACCATCGGAAAAGAGATACTCGATTCACAAAAGAAAATCCTATCGTTTCCGTAGAAACGTATCTCGATTTAGAAAGATAATGCAGGGAACCCAGAGTATTTCATATGGACGCAATTTTTGTGTTAATTCGGCAATGTGAGGGAGCGAGGGATGCAGTAAAGGAGGAATAATGCATCGGAAAAGAGATACTCGGAAACCCAAAGAAAACCCTGTCGTTTCCGTAGAAAGGAATCCCGATTTAGAAGGACAATGCAGGGAATCCAGAGTATTTCATATGGACGCAAATTGTGTGTTAATTCGTCAATGTGAGGGAGCGAGGGATGCAGTAAAGGAGGAATAATGCATCGGAAAAGAGATACTCGGGACCCCAAAGAAAATCCTATCGTTTCCGTAGAAACGTATATCGATTTAGAAAGACAATGCAGGGATTCCAGAGTATTTCATATGGACGCAAATTGTGTGTTAATTCGTCAATGTGAGTTAGCGAGGGATGCAGTAAAGGAGGAATAATGCATCGGAAAAGAGATACTCGGAAACCCAAAGAAAATCCTATCGTTTCCGTAGAAACGTATCTCGATTTAGAAGGACAATGCAAGGAATCCAGAGTATTTCATATGGACGCAAATTGTGTGTTAATTCGTCAATGTGAGTTAGCGAGGGATGCAGTAAAGGAGGAATAATGCATCGGAAAAGAGATACTCGGAAACCCAAAGAAAATCCTATCGTTTCCGTAGAAACGTATCTCGATTTAGAAGGACAATGCAAGGAATCCAGAGTATTTCATATGGACGCAAATTGTGTGTTTATTCGTCAATGTGAGGGAGCGAGAAATGCAGTAAAGGAGGAATAATGCATTGGAAAAGAGATACTCGGAACCCCAAAGAAAATCCTATCGTTTCCGCAGAAACGTATCTCGATTTAGAAGGACAATGCAGGGAATCCAGAGTATATCATATGGACGCAAATTGTGTGTTATTTCGTCAATGTGAGGGAGCGAGGGATGCAGTAAAGGAGGAATAATGCATCGGAAAAGAGATACTCGACTCCCAAAAGAAAATCCTATCGTTTCCGTAGAAACGTATCTCGTTTTAGAAAGATAATGCAGGGAACCCAGAGTATTTCATATGGACGCAAATTGTGTGTTAATTCGGCAATGTGAGGGAGCGAGGGATGCAGTAAAGGAGGAATAATGCATCGGAAAAGAGATACTCGGAAACCCAAAGAAAATCCTATCGTTTCCGTAGAAACGTATCTCGATTTAGAAGGACAATGCAAGGAATCCAGAGTATTTCATATGGACGCAAATTGTGTGTTAATTCGTCAATGTGAGGGTTCGAGGGATGCAGTAAAGGAGGAATAATGCATCCGAAAAGATATACTCGGAACCCCAAAGAAAATCCTATCGTTTCCGTAGAAACGTATCTCGATTTAGAAGGACAATGCAGGGAATCCAGGGTATTTCATATGGACGCAAATTGTGTGTTAATTCGTCAATGTGAGGGAGCGAGGGATGCAGTAAAGGAGGAATAATGCATCGGAAAAGAGATACTCGGAACCCCAAAGAAAATCCTATCGTTTCCGTAGAAACGTATCTCGATTTAGAAGGACAATGCAGGGAATCCAGAGTATTTCATATGGACGCAAATTGTGTGTTAATTCGTCAATGTGAGGGAGCGAGGGATGCAGTAAAGGAGGAATAATGCATCGGAAAAGAGATACGCGGAACCCCAAAGAAAATCCTATCGTTTCCGTAGAAACGTATCTCGATTTAGAAGGACAATGCAGGGAATCCAGAGTATTTCATATGGACTCAAATTGTGTGTTAATTCGTCAATGTGAGGGAGCGAGGGATGCAGTAAAGGAGGAATAATGCATCGGATAAGCGATACACGGAACCCCAAAGAAAATCCTATCGTTTCCGTAGAAACGTATCTCGATATAGAAGGACAATGCAGGGAATCCAGAGTATTTCATATGGACGCAAATTGTGTGTTAATTCGTCAATGTGAGGGAGCGAGAAATGCAGTAAAGGAGGAATAATGCATTGGAAAAGAGATACTCGGAACCCCAAAGAAAATCCTATCGTTTCCGTAGAAACGTATCTCGATTTAGAAGGACAATGCAGGGAATCCAGAGTATATCATATGGACGCAAATTGTGTGTTAATTCGTCAATGTGAGGGAGCGAGGGATGCAGTAAAGGAGGAATAATGCATCGGAAAAGAAATACTCGACCCCCAAAAGAAAATCCTATCGTTTCCGTAGAAACGTATCTCGTTTTAGAAAGATAATGCAGGGAACCCAGAGTATTTCATATGGACGCAAATTGTGTGTTAATTCGGCAATGTGAGGGAGCGAGGGATGCAGTAAAGGAGGGATAATGCATCGGAAAAGAGATACTCGGAAACCCAAAGAAAATCCTATCGTTTCCGTAGAAACGTATCTCGATTTAGAAGGACAATGCAAGGAATCCAGAGTATTTCATATGGACGCAAATTGTGTGTTAATTCGTCAATGTGAGGGTTCGAGGGATGCAGTAAAGGAGGAATAATGCATCCGAAAAGATATACTCGGAACCCCAAAGAAAATCCTATCGTTTCCGTAGAAACGTATCTCGATTTAGAAGGACAATGCAGGGAATCCAGGGTATTTCATATGGACGCAAATTGTGTGTTAATTCGTCAATGTGAGGGAGCGAGGGATGCAGTAAAGGATGAATAATGCATCGGAAAAGAGATACTCGGAACCCCAAAGAAAATCCTATCGTTTCTGTAGAAACGTATGTCGATATAGAAGGACAATGCAGGGAATCCGGAGTATTTCATATGGACGCAAATTGTGTGTTAATTCGTTAATGTTAGGGAGCGAGGGATGCAGTAAAGGAGGAATAAACCATCGGAAAAGAGATACTCGATTCACAAAAGAAAATCCTATCGTTTCCGTAGAAACGTATCTCGATTTAGAAAGATAATGCAGGGAACCCAGAGTATTTCATATGGACGCAATTTGTGTGTTAATTCGGCAATGTGAGGGAGCGAGGGATGCAGTAAAGGAGGAATAATGCATCGGAAAAGAGATACTCGGAAACCCAAAGAAAACCCTGTCGTTTCCGTAGAAACGAATCCCGATTTAGAAGGACAATGCAGGGAATCCAGAGTATTTCATATGGACGCAAATTGTGTGTTAATTCGTCAATGTGAGGGAGCGAGGGATGCAGTAAAGGAGGAATAATGCATCGGAAAAGAGATACTCGGGACCCCAAAGGAAATCCTATCGTTTCCGTAGAAACGTATCTCGATTTAGAAAGACAATGCAGGGATTCCAGAGTATTTCATATGGACGCAAATTGTGTGTTAATTCGTCAATGTGAGTTAGCGAGGGATGCAGTAAAGGAGGAATAATGCATCGGAAAAGAGATACTCGGAAACCCAAAGAAAATCCTATCGTTTCCGTAGAAACGTATCTCGATTTAGAAGGACAATGCAAGGAATCCAGAGTATTTCATATGGACGCAAATTGTGTGTTAATTCGTCAATGTGAGTTAGCGAGGGATGCAGTAAAGGAGGAATAATGCATCGGAAAAGAGATACTCGGAAACCCAAAGAAAATCCTATCGTTTCCGTAGAAACGTATCTCGATTTAGAAGGACAATGCAAGGAATCCAGAGTATTTCATATGGACGCAAATTGTGTGTTAATTCGTCAATGTGAGGGTTCGAGGGATGCAGTAAAGGAGGAATAATGCATCCGAAAAGATATACTCGGAACCCCAAAGAAAATCCTATCGTTTCCGTAGAAACGTATCTCGATTTAGAAGGACAATGCAGGGAATCCAGGGTATTTCATATGGACGCAAATTGTGTGTTAATTCGTCAATGTGAGGGAGCGAGGGATGCAGTAAAGGAGGAATAATGCATCGGAAAAGAGATACTCGGAAACCCAAAGAAAATCCTATCGTTTCCGTAGAAACGTATCTCGATTTAGAAGGACAATGCAGGGAATCCAGAGTATTTCATATGGACGCAAATTGTGTGTTAATTCGTCAATGTGAGGGAGCGAGGGATGCAGTAAAGGAGGAATAATGCATCGGAAAAGAGATACGCGGAACCCCAAAGAAAATCCTATCGTTTCCGTAGAAACGTATCTCGATTTAGAAGGACAATGCAGGGAATCCAGAGTATTTCATATGGACTCAAATTGTGTGTTAATTCGTCAATGTGAGGGAGCGAGGGATGCAGTAAAGGAGGAATAATGCATCGGATAAGCGATACACGGAACCCCAAAGAAAATCCTATCGTTTCCGTAGAAACGTATCTCGATATAGAAGGACAATGCAGGGAATCCAGAGTATTTCATATGGACGCAAATTGTGTGTTAATTCGTCAATGTGAGGGAGCGAGAAATGCAGTAAAGGAGGAATAATGCATTGGAAAAGAGATACTCGGAACCCCAAAGAAAATCCTATCGTTTCCGTAGAAACGTATCTCGATTTAGAAGGACAATGCAGGGAATCCAGAGTATATCATATGGACGCAAATTGTGTGTTAATTCGTCAATGTGAGGGAGCGAGGGATGCAGTAAAGGAGGAATAATGCATCGGAAAAGAAATACTCGACCCCCAAAAGAAAATCCTATCGTTTCCGTAGAAACGTATCTCGTTTTAGAAAGATAATGCAGGGAACCCAGAGTATTTCATATGGACGCAAATTGTGTGTTAATTCGGCAATGTGAGGGAGCGAGGGATGCAGTAAAGGAGGGATAATGCATCGGAAAAGAGATACTCGGAAACCCAAAGAAAATCCTATCGTTTCCGTAGAAACGTA
This sequence comes from Schistocerca nitens, assembly GCF_023898315.1. NCBI lineage: Eukaryota > Metazoa > Arthropoda > Insecta > Orthoptera > Acrididae > Schistocerca > Schistocerca nitens. The sequence continues at coordinate 1,281,925,457 of NC_064614.1, read as the reverse complement.
TCTCGATTTAGAAGGACAATGCAAGGAATCCAGAGTATTTCATATGGACGCAAATTGTGTGTTAATTCGTCAATGTGAGGGTTCGAGGGATGCAGTAAAGGAGGAATAATGCATCCGAAAAGATATACTCGGAACCCCAAAGAAAATCCTATCGTTTCCGTAGAAACGTATCTCGATTTAGAAGGACAATGCAGGGAATCCAGGGTATTTCATATGGACGCAAATTGTGTGTTAATTCGTCAATGTGAGGGAGCGAGGGATGCAGTAAAGGATGAATAATGCATCGGAAAAGAGATACTCGGAACCCCAAAGAAAATCCTATCGTTTCTGTAGAAACGTATGTCGATATAGAAGGACAATGCAGGGAATCCGGAGTATTTCATATGGACGCAAATTGTGTGTTAATTCGTCAATGTTAGGGAGCGAGGGATGCAGTAAAGGAGGAATAAACCATCGGAAAAGAGATACTCGATTCACAAAAGAAAATCCTATCGTTTCCGTAGAAACGTATCTCGATTTAGAAAGATAATGCAGGGAACCCAGAGTATTTCATATGGACGCAATTTGTGTGTTAATTCGGCAATGTGAGGGAGCGAGGGATGCAGTAAAGGAGGAATAATGCATCGGAAAAGAGATACTCGGAAACCCAAAGAAAACCCTGTCGTTTCCGTAGAAACGAATCCCGATTTAGAAGGACAATGCAGGGAATCCAGAGTATTTCATATGGACGCAAATTGTGTGTTAATTCGTCAATGTGAGGGAGCGAGGGATGCAGTAAAGGAGGAATAATGCATCGGAAAAGAGATACTCGGGACCCCAAAGAAAATCCTATCGTTTCCGTAGAAACGTATCTCGATTTAGAAAGACAATGCAGGGATTCCAGAGTATTTCATATGGACGCAAATTGTGTGTTAATTCGTCAATGTGAGTTAGCGAGGGATGCAGTAAAGGAGGAATAATGCATCGGAAAAGAGATACTCGGAAACCCAAAGAAAATCCTATCGTTTCCGTAGAAACGTATCTCGATTTAGAAGGACAATGCAAGGAATCCAGAGTATTTCATATGGACGCAAATTGTGTGTTAATTCGTCAATGTGAGTTAGCGAGGGATGCAGTAAAGGAGGAATAATGCATCGGAAAAGAGATACTCGGAAACCCAAAGAAAATCCTATCGTTTCCGTAGAAACGTATCTCGATTTAGAAGGACAATGCAAGGAATCCAGAGTATTTCATATGGACGCAAATTGTGTGTTAATTCGTCAATGTGAGGGAGCGAGAAATGCAGTAAAGGAGGAATAATGCATTGGAAAAGAGATACTCGGAACCCCAAAGAAAATCCTATCGTTTCCGTAGAAACGTATCTCGATTTAGAAGGACAATGCAGGGAATCCAGAGTATATCATATGGACGCAAATTGTGTGTTATTTCGTCAATGTGAGGGAGCGAGGGATGCAGTAAAGGAGGAATAATGCATCGGAAAAGAGATACTCGACTCCCAAAAGAAAATCCTATCGTTTCCGTAGAAACGTATCTCGTTTTAGAAAGATAATGCAGGGAACCCAGAGTATTTCATATGGACGCAAATTGTGTGTTAATTCGGCAATGTGAGGGAGCGAGGGATGCAGTAAAGGAGGAATAATGCATCGGAAAAGAGATACTCGGAAACCCAAAGAAAATCCTATCGTTTCCGTAGAAACGTATCTCGATTTAGAAGGACAATGCAAGGAATCCAGAGTATTTCATATGGACGCAAATTGTGTGTTAATTCGTCAATGTGAGGGTTCGAGGGATGCAGTAAAGGAGGAATAATGCATCCGAAAAGATATACTCGGAACCCCAAAGAAAATCCTATCGTTTCCGTAGAAACGTATCTCGATTTAGAAGGACAATGCAGGGAATCCAGGGTATTTCATATGGACGCAAATTGTGTGTTAATTCGTCAATGTGAGGGAGCGAGGGATGCAGTAAAGGAGGAATAATGCATCGGAAAAGAGATACTCGGAACCCCAAAGATAATCCTATCGTTTCCGTAGAAACGTATCTCGATTTAGAAGGACAATGCAGGGAATCCAGAGTATTTCATATGGACGCAAATTGTGTGTTAATTCGTCAATGTGAGGGAGCGAGGGATGCAGTAAAGGAGGAATAATGCATCGGAAAAGAGATACGCGGAACCCCAAAGAAAATCCTATCGTTTCCGTAGAAACGTATCTCGATTTAGAAGGACAATGCAGGGAATCCAGAGTATTTCATATGGACTCAAATTGTGTGTTAATTCGTCAATGTGAGGGAGCGAGGGATGCAGTAAAGGAGGAATAATGCATCGGATAAGCGATACACGGAACCCCAAAGAAAATCCTATCGTTTCCGTAGAAACGTATCTCGATTTAGAAGGACAATGCAGGGAATCCAGAGTATTTCATATGGACGCAAATTGTGTGTTAATTCGTCAATGTGAGGGAGCGAGGGATGCAGTAAAGGAGGAATAATGCATTGGAAAAGAGATACTCGGAACCCCAAAGAAAATCCTATCGTTTCCGTAGAAACGTATCTCGATTTAGAAGGACAATGCAGGGAATCCAGAGTATATCATATGGACGCAAATTGTGTGTTAATTCGTCAATGTGAGGGAGCGAGGGATGCAGTAAAGGAGGAATAATGCATCGGAAAAGAAATACTCGACCCCCAAAAGAAAATCCTATCGTTTCCGTAGAAACGTATCTCGTTTTAGAAAGATAATGCAGGGAACCCAGAGTATTTCATATGGACGCAAATTGTGTGTTAATTCGGCAATGTGAGGGAGCGAGGGATGCAGTAAAGGAGGGATAATGCATCGGAAAAGAGATACTCGGAAACCCAAAGAAAATCCTATCGTTTCCGTAGAAACGTATCTCGATTTAGAAGGACAATGCAAGGAATCCAGAGTATTTCATATGGACGCAAATTGTGTGTTAATTCGTCAATGTGAGGGTTCGAGGGATGCAGTAAAGGAGGAATAATGCATCCGAAAAGATATACTCGGAACCCCAAAGAAAATCCTATCGTTTCCGTAGAAACGTATCTCGATTTAGAAGGACAATGCAGGGAATCCAGGGTATTTCATATGGACGCAAATTGTGTGTTAATTCGTCAATGTGAGGGAGCGAGGGATGCAGTAAAGGATGAATAATGCATCGGAAAAGAGATACTCGGTACCCCAAAGAAAATCCTATCGTTTCCGTAGAAACGTATCTTAATTTAGAAGGACAATGCAGGGAATCCAGAGTATTTCATATGGACGCAAATTGTGTGTTAATTCGTCAATGTGAGGGAGCGAGGGATGCAGTAAAGGAGGAATAATGCATCGGAAAAGAGATACTCGGAACCCCAAAGAAAATCCTATCGTTTCCGTAGAAACGTATCTCGATTTAGAAGGACAATGCAGGGAATCCAGAGTATTTCATATGGACGCAAATTGTGTGTTAATTCGTCAATGTGAGGGAGCGAGGGATTCAGTAAAGGAGGAATAATGCATCGGAAAAGAGATACTCGACTCCCAAAAGAAAATCCTATCGCTTCCGTAGAAACGTATTTCGTTTTAGAAAGATAATGCAGGGAACCCAGAGTATTACATATGGACGCAATTTGTGTGTTAATTCGGCAATGTGAGGGAGCGAGGGATGCAGTAAAGGAGGAATAATGCATCGGAAAAGAGATACTCGGAAACCCAAAGAAAATCCTATCGTTTCCGTAGAAACGTATCTCGATTTAGAAGGACAATGCAAGGAATCCAGAGTATTTCATATGGACGCAAATTGTGTGTTAATTCGTCAATGTGAGGGTTCGAGGGATGCAGTAAAGGAGGAATAATGCACCCGAAAAGATATACTCGGAACCCCAAAGAAAATCCTATCGTTTCCGTAGAAACGTATCTCGATTTAGAAAGACAATGCAGGGAATCCAGGGTATTTCATATGGACGCAAATTGTGTGTCAATTCGTCAATGTGAGGGAGCGAGGGATGCAGTAAAGGAGGATTAATGCAACGGAAAAGAGATACTCGGAACCCCAAAGAAAATCCTATCGTTTCCGTAGAAACGTATCTCGATTTAGAAGGACAATGCAGGGAATCCAGAGTATTTCATATGGACGCAAATTGTGTGTTAATTCGTCAATGTGAGGGAGCGAGGGATGCAGTAAAGGAGGAATAATGCATCGGAAAAGAGATACGCGGAACCCCAAAGAAAATCCTATCGTTTCCGTAGTAACGTATCTCGATTTAGAAGGACAATGCAGGGAATCCAGAGTATTTCATATGGACTCAAATTGTGTGTTAATTCGTCAATGTGAGGGAGCGAGGGATGCAGTAAAGGAAGAATAATGCATCGGAAAAGAGATACTCGGAACCCCAAAGAAAATCCTATCGTTTCCGTAGAAACGTATCTCGATTTAGAAGGACAATGCAGGGAATCCAGAGTATTTCATATGGTCGCAAATGGTGTGTTAATTCGTCAATGTGATGGAGCGAGGGATGCAGTAAAGGAGGAATAATGCATCGGAAAAGAGATACTCGGAACCCCAAAGAAAATCCTATCGTTTCCGTAGAAACATATCTCGATTTAGAAGGACAATGCAGGGAATCCAGAGTATTTCATATGGAAGCAAATTGTGTGTTAATTCGTCAATGTGAGGGAGCGAGGGATGCAGTAAAGGATGAATAATGCATCGGAAAAGAGATACTCGGAACCCCAAAGAAAATCCTATCGTTTCCGTAGAAACGTATGTTGATATAGAAGGACAATGCAGGGAATCCGGAGTATATCATATGGACTCAAATTGTGTGTTAATTCGTCAATGTGAGGGAGCGAGGGATGCAGTAAAGGAGGAATAATGCATCGGAAAAGAGATACTCGACTCCCAAAAGAAAATCCTATCGTTTCTGTAGAAACGTATCTCGTTTTAGAAAGATAATGCAGGGAACCCAGAGTATTTCATATGGACGCAAATTGTGTGTTAATTCGGCAATGTGAGTTAGCGAGGGATGCGGTAAAGGAGGAATAATGCATCGGAAAAGAGATACTCGGAACCCCAAAGAAAATCCTATCGTTTCCGTAGAAACGTATCTCGATTTAGAAGGACAATGCAGGGAATCCAGAGTATTTCATATGGTCGCAAATTGTGTGTTAATTCGTCAATGTTAGGGAGCGAGGGATGCAGTAAAGGAGGAATAAAGCATCGGAAAAGAGACACTCGACTCCCAAAAGAAAATCCTATCGTTTCCGTAGAAACGTATCTCGATTTAGAAAGATAATGCAGGGAACCCAGAGTATTTCATATGGACGCAATTTGTGTGTTAATTCGGCAATGTGAGGGAGCGAGGGATGCAGTAAGGGAGGAATAATGCATTGGAAAAGAGATACTCGGAACCCCAAAGAAAACCCTGTCGTTTCCGTAGAAACGAATCCCGATTTAGAAGGACAATGCAGGGAATCCAGAGTATTTCATATGGACGCAAATTGTGTGTTAATTCGTCAATGTGAGGGACCGAGGGATGCAGTAAAGGAGGAATAATGCATCGGAAAAGAGATACTCGGGACCCCAAAGAAAATCCTATCGTTTCCGTAGAAACGTATCTCGATTTAGAAAGACAATGCAGGAAATCCAGAGTATTTCATATGGACGCAAATTGTGTGTTAATTCGTCAATGTGAGTTAGCGAGGGATGCAGTAAAGGAGGAATAATGCATCGGAAAAGAGATACTCGGAAACCCAAAGAAAATCCTATCGTTTCCGTAGAAACGTATCTCGATTTAGAAGGACAATGCAAGGAATCCAGAGTATTTCATATGGACGCAAATTGTGTGTTAATTCGTCAATGTGAGGGTTCGAGGGATGCAGTAAAGGAGGAGTTATGTATCCGAAAAGATATACTCGGAACCCCAAAGAAAATCCTATCGTTTCCGTAGAAACGTATCTCGATTTAGAAGGACAATGCAGGGAATCCAGAGTATTTCATATGGACGCAAATTGTGTGTTAATTCGTCAATGTGAGGGAGCGAGGGATGCAGTAAAGGAGGAATAATGCATCGGAAAAGAGATACGCGGAACCCCAAAGAAAATCCTATCGTTTCCGTAGTAACGTATCTCGGCTTAGAAGGACAATGCAGGGAATCCAGAGTATTTCATATGGACTCAAACTGTGTGTTAATTCGTCAATGTGAGGGAGCGAGGGATGCAGTAAAGGAGGAATAATGCATCGGAAAAGAGATACTCGGAACCCCAAAGAAAATCCTATCGTTTCCGTAGAAACGTATCTCGATTTAGAAGGACAATGCAGGGAATCCAGAGTATTTCATATGGTCGCAAATTGTGTGTTAATTCGTCAATGTGATGGAGCGAGGGATGCAGTAAAGGAGGAATAATGCATCGGAAAAGAGATACTCGGAACCCCAAAGAAAATCCTATCGTTTCCGTAGAAACATATCTCGATTTAGAAGGACAATGCAGGGAATCCAGAGTATTTCATATGGAAGCAAATTGTGTGTTAATTCGTCAATGTGAGGGAGCGAGGGATGCAGTAAAGGATGAATAATGCATCGGAAAAGAGATACTCGGAACCCCAAAGAAAATCCTATCGTTTCCGTAGAAACGTATGTTGATATAGAAGGACAATGCAGGGAATCCGGAGTATATCATATGGACTCAAATTGTGTGTTAATTCGTCAATGTGAGGGAGCGAGGGATGCAGTAAAGGAGGAATAATGCATCGGAAAAGAGATACTCGACTCCCAAAAGAAAATCCTATCGTTTCTGTAGAAACGTATCTCGTTTTAGAAAGATAATGCAGGGAACCCAGAGTATTTCATATGGACGCAAATTGTGTGTTAATTCGGCAATGTGAGTTAGCGAGGGATGCGGTAAAGGAGGAATAATGCATCGGAAAAGAGATACTCGGAACCCCAAAGAAAATCCTATCGTTTCCGTAGAAACGTATCTCGATTTAGAAGGACAATGCAGGGAATCCAGAGTATTTCATATGGTCGCAAATTGTGTGTTAATTCGTCAATGTTAGGGAGCGAGGGATGCAGTAAAGGAGGAATAAAGCATCGGAAAAGAGATACTCGACTCCCAAAAGAAAATCCTATCGTTTCCGTAGAAACGTATCTCGATTTAGAAAGATAATGCAGGGAACCCAGAGTATTTCATATGGACGCAATTTGTGTGTTAATTCGGCAATGTGAGGGAGCGAGGGATGCAGTAAAGGAGGAATAATGCATTGGAAAAGAGATATTCGGAACCCCAAAGAAAACCCTGTCGTTTCCGTAGAAACGAATCCCGATTTAGAAGGACAATGCAGGGAATCCAGAGTATTTCATATGGACGCAAATTGTGTGTTAATTCGTCAATGTGAGGGACCGAGGGATGCAGTAAAGGAGGAATAATGCATCGGAAAAGAGATACTCGGGACCCCAAAGAAAATCCTATCGTTTCCGTAGAAACGTATCTCGATTTAGAAAGACAATGCAGGGAATCCAGAGTATTTCATATGGACGCAAATTGTGTGTTAATTCGTCAATGTGAGTTAGCGAGGGATGCAGTAAAGGAGGAATAATGCATCGGAAAAGAGATACTCGGAAACCCAAAGAAAATCCTATCGTTTCCGTAGAAACGTATCTCGATTTAGAAGGACAATGCAAGGAATCCAGTGTATTTCATATGGAAGCAAATTGTGTGTTAATTCGTCAATGTGAGGGTTCGAGGGATGCAGTAAAGGAGGAATAATGCATCCGAAAAGATATACTCGGAACCCCAAAGAAAATCCTATCGTTTCCGTAGAAACGTATCTCGATTTAAAAGGACAATGCAGGGAATCCAGGGTATTTCATATGGACGCAAATTGTGTGTTAATTCGTCAATGTGAGGGAGCGAGGGATGCAGTAAAGGAGGAATAATGCATCGGAAAAGAGATACTCGGAACCCCAAAGAAAATCCCATCGTTTCCGTAGAAACGTATCTCGATTTAGATGGACAATGCAGGGAATCCAGAGTATTTCATATGGACGCAAATTGTGTGTTAATTCGTCAATGTGAGGGAGCGAGGGATGCAGTAAAGGAGGAATAATGCATCGGAAAAGAGATACGCGGAACCCCAAAGAAAATCCTATCGTTTCCGTAGAAACGTATCTCGATTTAGAAGGACAATGCAGGGAATCCAGAGTATTTCATATGGACTCAAATTGTGTGTTAATTCGTCAATGTGAGGGAGCGAGGGATGCAGTAAAGGAGGAATAATGCATCGGAAAAGAGATACTCGGAACCCCAAAGAAAATCCTATCGTTTCCGTAGAAACGTATCTCGATTTAGAAGGACATTGCAGGGAATCCAGAGTATTCCATATGGACGCAAATTGTGTGTTAGTTCGTCAATGTGAGGGAGCGAGGGATGCAGTAAAGGAGGAATAATGCATCTGATAAGCGATACACGGAACCCCAAAGAAAATCCTATCGTTTCCGAAGAAACGTATCTCGATTTAGAAGGACAATGCAGGGAATCCAGAGTATTTCATATGGACGCAAATTGTGTGTTAATTCGTCAATGTGAGGGAGCGAGAAATGCAGTACAGGAGGAATAATGCATTGGAAAAGAGATACTCGGAACACCAAAGAAAATCCTATCGTTTCCGTAGAAACATATCTCGATTTAGAAGGACAATGCAGGGAATCCAGAGTATATCATATGGACGCAAATTGTGTGTTATTTCGTCAATGTGAGGGAGCGAGGGATGCAGTAAAGGAGGAATACTGCATCGGAAAAGAGATACTCGACTCCCAAAAGAAAATCCTATCGTTTCCGTAGAAACGTATCTCGTTTTAGAAAGATAATGCAGGGAACCCAGAGTATTTCATATGGACGCAAATTGTGTGTTAATTCGGCAATGTGAGGGAGCGAGGGATGCAGTAAAGGAGGGATAATGCATCGGAAAAGAGATACTCGGAAACCCAAAGAAAATCCTATCGTTTCCGTAGAAACGTATCTCGATTTAGAAGGACAATGCAAGGAATCCAGAGTATTTCATATGGACGCAAATTGTGTGTTAATTCGTCAATGTGAGGGTTCGAGGGATGCAGTAAAGGAGGAATAATGCATCCGAATAGATATACTCGGAACCCCAAAGAAAATCCTATCGTTTCCGTAGAAACGTATCTCGATTTAGAAGGACAATGCAGGGAATCCAGGGTATTTCATATGGACGCAAATTGTGTGTTAATTCGTCAATGTGAGGGAGCGAGGGATGCAGTAAAGGAGGAATAATGCATCGGAAAAGAGATACTCGGAACCCCAAAGCAAATCCTATCGTTTCCGTAGAAACGTATCTCGATTTAGAAGGACAATGCAGGGAATCCAGAGTATTTCATATGGACTCAAATTGTGTGTTAATTCGTCAATGTGAGGGAGCGAGGGATGCAGTAAAGGATGAATAATGCATCGGAAAAGAGATACTCGGTACCCCAAAGAAAATCCTATCGTTTCCGTAGAAACGTATCTTAATTTAGAAGGACAATGCAGGGAATCCAGAGTATTTCATATGGACGCAAATTGTGTGTTAATTCGTCAATGTGAGGGAGCGAGGGATGCAGTAAAGGAGGAATAATGCATCGGAAAAGAGATACTCGGAACCCCAAAGAAAATCCTATCGTTTCCGTAGAAATGTATCTCGATTTAGAAGGACAATGCAGGGAATCCAGAGTATTTCATATGGACGCAAATTGTGTGTTAATTCGTCAATGTGAGGGAGCGAGGGATTCAGTAAAGGAGGAATAATGCATCGGAAAAGAGATACTCGACTTCCAAAAGAAAATCCTATCGTTTCCGTAGAAACGTATTTCGTTTTAGAAAGATAATGCAGGGAACCCAGAGTATTACATATGGACGCAATTTGTGTGTTAATTCGGCAATGTGAGGGAGCGAGGGATGCAGTAAAGGAGGAATAATGCATCGGAAAAGAGATACTCGGAAACCCAAAGAAAATCCTATCGTTTCCGTAGAAACGTATCTCGATTTAGAAGGACAATGCAAGGAATCCAGAGTATTTCATATGGACGCAAATTGTGTGTTAATTCGTCAATGTGAGGCAGCGAGGGATGCAGTAAAGGAGGAATAATGCATCGGAAAAGAGATACGCGGAACCCCAAAGAAAATCCTATCGTTTCCGTAGAAACGTATCTCGATTGAGAAGGACAATGCAGGGAATCCAGAGTATTTCATATGGACTCAAATTGTGTGTTAATTCGTCAATGTGAGGGAGCGAGGGATGCAGTAAAGGAGGAATAATGCATCGGAAAAGAGATACTCGGAACCCCAAAGAAAATCCTATCTTATCCGTAGAAACGTATCTCGATTTAGAAGGACAATGCAGGGAATCCAGAGTATTTCATATGGACGCAAATTGTGTGTTAATTCGTCAATGTGGGTTAGCGAGGGATGCAGTAAAGGAGGAATAATGCATCGGAAAAGAGATACTCGGAACCCCAAAGAAAATCCTGTCGTTTCCGTAGAAACGTATCTCGATTTAGAAGGACAATGCAGGGAATCCATAGTATTTCATATGGTCGCAAATGGTGTGTTAATTCGTCAATGTGATGGAGCGAGGGATGCAGTAAAGGAGGAATAATGCATCGGAAATGAGATACTCGGAACCCCAAAGAAAATCCCATCGTTTCCGTAGAAACATATCTCGATTTAGAAGGACAATGCAGGGAATCCAGAGTATTTCATATGGAAGCAAATTGTGTGTTAATTCGTCAATGTGAGGGAGCGAGGGATGCAGTAAAGGAGGAATAATGCATCGGAAAAGAGATACTCGACTCCCAAAAGAAAATCCTATCGTTTCCGTAGAAATGTATCTCGATTTAGAAAGATAATGCAGGGAACCCAGAGTATTTCATATGGACGCAATTTGTGTGTTAATTCGGCAATGTGAGGGAGCGAGGGATGCAGTAAAGGAGGAATAATGCATCGGAAAAGAGGTACTCGGAACCCTTAAAGAAAACCCTGTCGTTTCCGTAGAAACGAATCCCGATTTAGAAGGACAATGCAGGGAATCCAGAGTATTTCATATGGACGCAAATTGTGTGTTAATTCGTCAATGTGAGGGTTCGAGGGATGCAGTAAAGGAGGAATAATGCATCCGAAAAGATATACTCGGAACCCCAAAGAAAATCCTATCGTTTCCGTAGAAACGTATCTCGATTTAGAAGGACAATGCAGGGAATCCAGGGTATTTCATATGGACGCAAATTGTGTGTTAATTCGTCAATGTGAGGGAGCGAGGGATGCAGTAAAGGAGGAATAATGCATCGGAAAAGAGATACTCGGAACCCCAAAGAAAATCCTATCGTTTCCGTAGAAACGTATCTCGATTTAGAAGGACAATGCAGGGAATCCAGAGTATTTCATATGGACGCAAATTGTGTGTTAATTCGTCAATGTGAGGGAGCGAGGGATGTAGTAAAGGAGGAATAATGCATCGGAAAAGAGATACTCGGAACCCCAAAGAAAATCCTATCGTTTCCGTAGAAACGTATCTCGATTTAGAAGGACAATGCAGGGAATCCAGAGTATTTCATATGGACTCAAATTGTGTGTTAATTCGTCAATGTGAGGGAGCGAGGGATGCAGTAAAGGATGAATAATGCATCGGACAAGAAATACTCGGTACCCCAAAGAAAATCCTATCGTTTCCGTAGAAACGTATCTTAATTTAGAAGGACAATGCAGGGAATCCAGAGTATTTCATATGGACGCAAATTGTGTGTTAATTCGTCAATGTGAGGGAGCGAGGGATGCAGTAAAGGAGGAATAATGCATCGGAATAGAGATACTCGGAACCCCAAAGAAAATCCTATCGTTTCCGTAGAAACGTATCTCGATTTAGAAGGACAATGCAGGGAATCCAGAGTATTTCATATGGACGCAAATTGTGTGTTAATTTGTCAATGTGAGGGAGCGAGGGATTCAGTAAAGGAGGAATAATGCATCGGAAAAGAGATACTCGACTCCCAAAAGAAAATCCTATCGTTTCCGTAGAAACGTATTTCGTTTTAGAAAGATAATGCAGGGAACCCAGAGTATTACATATGGACGCAATTTGTGTGTTAATTCGGCAATGTGAGGGAGCGAGGGATGCAGTAAAGGAGGAATAATGCATCGGAAAAGAGATACTCGGAAACCCAAAGAAAATCCTATCGTTTCCGTAGAAACGTATCTCGATTTAGAAGGACAATGCAAGGAATCCAGAGTATTTCATATGGACGCAAATTGTGTGTTAATTCGTCAATGTGAGGGTTCGAGTGATGCAGTAAAGGAGGAATAATGCACCCGAAAAGATATTCTCGGAACCCCAAAGAAAATCCTATCGTTTCCGTAGAAACGTATCTCGATTTAGAAAGACAATGCAGGGAATCCAGGGTATTTCATATGGACGCAAATTGTGTGTTAATTCGTCAATGTGAGGGAGCGAGGGATGCAGTAAAGGAGGATTAATGCAACGGAAAAGAGATACTCGGAACCCCAAAGAAAATCCTATCGTTTCCGTAGAAACGTATCTCGATTTAGAAGGACAATGCAGGGAATCCAGAGTATTTCATATGGACCCAAATTGTGTGTTAATTCGTCAATGTGAGGGAGCGAGGGATGCAGTAAAGGAGGAATAATGCATCGGAAAAGAGATACGCGGAACCCCAAAGAAAATCCTATCGTTTCTGTAGAAACGTATCTCGATTTAGAAGGAAAATGCAGGGAATCCAGAGTATTTCATATGGACTCAAATTGTGTGTTAATTCGTCAATGTGAGGGAGCGAGGGATGCAGTAAAGGAGGAATAATGCATCGGAAAAGAGATACTCGGAACCCCAAAGAAAATCCTATCGTTTCCGTAGAAACGTATCTCGATTTAGAAGGACAATGCAGGGAATCCAGAGTATTTCATATGGACGCAAATTGTGTGTTAATTCGTCAATGTGGGTTTGCGAGGGATGCAGTAAAGGAGGAATAATGCATCGGAAAAGAGATACTCGGAACCCCAAAGAAAATCCTGTCGTTTCCGTAGAAACGTATCTCGATTTAGAAGGACAATGCAGGGAATCCAGAGTATTTCATATGGTCGCAAATGGTGTGTTAATTCGTCAATGTGATGGAGCGAGGGATGCAGTAAAGGAGGAATAATGCATCGGAAAAGAGATACTCGGAACCCCAAAGAAAATCCTATCGTTTCCGTAGAAACATATCTCGATTTAGAAGGACAATGCAGGGAATCCAGAGTATTTCATATGGAAGCAAATTGTGTGTTAATTCGTCAATGTGAGGGAGCGAGGGATGCAGTAAAGGATGAATAATGCATCGGAAAAGAGATACTCGGAACCCCAAAGAAAATCCTATCGTTTCCGTAGAAACGTATATCGATATAGAAGGACAATGCAGGGAATCCGGAGTATATCATATGGACTCAAATTGTGTGTTAATTCGTCAATGTGAGGGAGCGAGGGATGCAGTAAAGGAGGAATAATGCATCGGAAAAGAGATACTCGACTCCCAAAAGAAAAACCTATCGTTTCTGTAGAAACGTATCTCGTTTTAGAAAGATAATGCAGGGAACCCATAGTATTTCATATGGACGCAAATTGTGTGTTAATTCGGCAATGTGAGTTAGCGAGGGATGCGGTAAAGGAGGAATAATGCATCGGAAAAGAGATACTCGGAACCCCAAAGAAAATCCTATCGTTTCCGTAGAAACGTATCTCGATTTAGAAGGACAATGCAGGGAATCCAGAGTATTTCATATGGAAGCAAATTGTGTGTTAATTCGTCAATGTGAGGGAGCGAGGGATGCAGTAAAGGATGAATAATGCATCGGAAAAGAGATACTCGGAACCCCAAAGAAAATCCTATCGTTTCCGTAGAAACGTATGTCGATATAGAAGGACAAAGCAGGGAATCCAGAGTATTTCATATGGACGCAAATTGTGTGTTAATTCGTCAATGTTAGGGAACGAGGGATGCAGTAAAGGAGGAATAAAGCATCGGAAAAGAGATACTCGACTCCCAAAAGAAAATCCTATCGTTTCCGTAGAAACGTATCTCGATTTAGAAAGATAATGTAGGGAACCCAGAGTATTTCATATGGACGCAATTTGTGTGTTAATTCGGCAATGTGAGGGAGCGAGGGATGCAGTAAAGGAGGAATAATGCATCGGAAAAGAGATACTCGGAACCCCAAAGAAAACCCTGTCGTTTCCGTAGAAACGAATCCCGATTTAGAAGGACAATGCAGGGAATCCAGAGTAATTCATATGGACGCAAATTGTGTGTTAATTCGTCAATGTGAGGGTTCGAGGGATGCAGTAAAGGAGGAATAATGCATCCGAAAAGATATACACGGAACCCCAAAAAAAATCCTATCGTTTCCGTAGAAACGTATCTCGATTTAGAAGGACAATGCAGGGAATCCAGGGTATTTCATATGGACGCAAATTGTGTGTTAATTCGTCAATGTGAGGGAGCGAGGGATGCAGTAAAGGAGGAATAATGCATCGGAAAAGAGATACTCGGAACCCCAAAGAAAATCCTATCGTTTCCGTAGAAACGTATCTCGATTTAGAAGGACAATGCAGGGAATCCAGAGTATTTCATATGGACGCAAATTGTGTGTTAATTCGTCAATGTGAGGGAGCGAGGGATGCAGTAAAGGAGGAATAATGCATCGGAAAAGAGATACGCGGAACCCCAAAGAAAATCCTATCGTTTCCGTAGAAACGTATCTCGATTTAGAAGGACAATGCAGGGAATCCAGAGTATTTCATATGGACTCAAATTGTGTGTTAATTCGTCAATGTGAGGGAGCGAGGGATGCAGTAAAGGATGAATAATGCATCGGAAAAGAGATACTCGGTACCCCAAAGAAGATCCTATCGTTTCCGTAGAAACGAATCTTAATTTAGAAGGACAATGCAGGGAATCCAGAGTATTTCATATGGACGCAAATTGTGTGTTAATTCGTCAATGTGAGGGAGCGAGGGATGCAGTAAAGGAGGAATAAGCTTCGGAAAAGAGATACTCGGAACCCCAAAGAAAATCCTATCGTTTCCGTAGAAACGTATCTCGATTTAGAAGGACAATGCAGGGAATCCAGAGTATTTCATATGGACGCAAATTGTGTGTTAATTCGTCAATGTGAGGGAGCGAGGGATGCAGTAAAGGAGGAATAATGCACCCGAAAAGATATACTCGGAACCCCAAAGAAAATCCTATCGTTTCCGTAGAAACGTATCTCGATTTAGAAAGACAATGCAGGGAATCCAGGGTATTTCATATGGACGCAAATTGTGTGTTAATTCGTCAATGTGAGGGAGCGAGGGATGCAGTAAAGGAGGATTAATGCAACGGAAAAGAGATACTCGGAACCCCAAAGAAAATCCTATCGTTTCCGTAGAAACGTATCTCGATTTAGAAGGACAATGCAGGGAATCCAGAGTATTTCATATGGACGCAAATTGTGTGTTAATTCGTCAATGTGAGGGAGCGAGGGATGCAGTAAAGGAGGAATAATGCATTGGAAAAGAGATACTCGGAACCCCAAAGAAAACCCTGTCGTTTCCGTAGAAACGAATCCCGATTTAGAAGGACAATGCAGGGAATCCAGAGTATTTCATATGGACGCAAATTGTGTGTTAATTAGTCAATGTGAGGGACCGAGGGATGCAGTAAAGGAGGAATAATGCATCGGAAAAGAGATACTCGGGACCCCAAAGAAAATCCTATCGTTTCCGTAGAAACGTATCTCGATTTAGAAAGACAATGCAGGGAATCCAGAGTATTTCATATGGTCGCAAATTGTGTGTTAATTCGTCAATGTGAGTTAGCGAGGGATGCAGTAAAGGAGGAATAATGCATCGGAAAAGAGATACTCGGAAACCCAAAGAAAATCCTATCGTTTCCGTAGAAACGTATCTCGATTTAGAAGGACAATGCAAGGAATCCAGAGTATTTCATATGGACGCAAATTGTGTGTTAATTCGTCAATGTGAGGGTTCGAGGGATGCAGTAAAGGAGGAATAATGCATCCGAAAAGATATACTCGGAACCCCAAAGAAAATCCTATCGTTTCCGTAGAAACGTATCTCGATTTAGAAGGACAATGCAGGGAATCCAGGGTATTTCATATGGACGCAAATTGTGTGTTAATTCGTCAATGTGAGGGAGCGAGGGATGCAGTAAAGGAGGAATAATGCATCGGAAAAGAGATACTCGGAACCCCAAAGAAAATCCTATCGTTTCCGTAGAAACGTATCTCGATTTAGATGGACAATGCAGGGAATCCAGAGTATTTCATATGGACGCAAATTGTGTGTTAATTCGTCAATGTGAGGGAGCGAGGGATGCAGTAAAGGAGGAATAATGCATCGGAAAAGAGATACGCGGAACCCCAAAGAAAATCCTATCGTTTCCGTAGAAACGTATCTCGATTTAGAAGGACAATGCAGGGAATCCAGAGTATTTCATATGGACTCTAATTGTGTGTTAATTCGTCAATGTGAGGGAGCGAGGGATGCAGTAAAGGAGGAATAATGCATCGCAAAAGAGATACTCGGCTCCCAAAAGAAAATCCTATCGTTTCCGTAGAAACATATTTCGATTTAGAAGGACAATGCAGGGAATCCAGAGTATTTCATATGGAAGCAAATTGTGTGTTAATTCGTCAATGTGAGGGAGCGAGGGATGCAGTAAAGGATGAATAATGCATCGGAAAAGAGATACTCGGAACCCCAAAGAAAATCCTATCGTTTCCGTAGAAACGTATGTCGATATAGAAGGACAATGCAGGGAATCCGGAGTATATCATATGGACTCAAATTGTGTGTTAATTCGTCAATGTGAGGGAGCGAGGGATGCAGTAAAGGAGGAATAATGCATCGGAAAAGAGATACTCGACTCCCAAAAGAAAATCCTATCGTTTCTGTAGAAACGTATCTCGATTTAGAAGGACAATGCAGGGAATCCAGAGTATTCCATATGGACGCAAATTGTGTGTTAGTTCGTCAATGTGAGGGAGCGAGGGATGCAGTAAAGGAGGAATAATGCATCGGATAAGCGATACACGGAACCCCAAAGAAAATCCTATCGTTTCCGTAGAAACGTATCTCGATTTAGAAGGACAATGCAGGGAATCCAGAGTATTTCATATGGACGCAAATTGTGTGTTAATTCGTCAATGTGAGGGAGCGAGAAATGCAGTACAGGAGGAATAATGCATTGGAAAAGAGATACTCGGAACACCAAAGAAAATCCTATCGTTTCCGTAGAAACATATCTCGATTTAGACGGACAATACAGGGAATCCAGAGTATATCATATGGACGCAAATTGTGTGTTATTTCGTCAATGTGAGGGAGCGAGGGATGCAGTAAAGGAGGAATAATGCATCGGAAAAGAGATACTCGACTCCCAAAAGAAAATCCTGTCGTTTCCGTAGAAACGTATCTCGTTTTAGAAAGATAATGCAGGGAACCCAGAGTATTTCATATGGCCGCAAATTGTGTGTTAATTCGGCAATGTGAGGGAGCGAGGGATGCAGTAAAGGAGGGATAATGCATCGGAAAAGAGATACTCGGAAACCCAAAGAAAATCCTATCGTTTCCGTAGAAACGTATCTCGATTTAGAAGGACAATGCAAGGAATCCAGTGTATTTCATATGGACGCAAATTGTGTGTTAATTCGTCAATGTGAGGGTTCGAGGGATGCAGTAAAGGAGGAATAATGCATCCGAAAAGATATACTCGGAACCCCAAAGAAAATCCTATCGTTTCCGTAGAAACGTATCTCGATTTAGAAGGACAATGCAGGGAATCCAGGGTATTTCATATGGACGCAAATTGTGTGTTAATTCGTCAATGTGAGGGAGCGAGGGATGCAGTAAAGGAGGAATAATGCATCGGAAAAGAGATACTCGGAACCCCAAAGAAAATCCTATCGTTTCCGTAGAAACGTATCTCGATTTAGAAGGACAATGCAGGGAATCCAGAGTATTTCATATGGACTCAAATTGTGTGTTAATTCGTCAATGTGAGGGAGCGAGGGATGCAGTAAAGGATGAATAATGCATCGGAAAAGAGATACTCGGTACCCCAAAGAAAATCCTATCGTTTCCGTAGAAACGTATCTTAATTTAGAAGGACAATGCAGGGAATCCAGAGTATTTCATATGGACGCAAATTGTGTGTTAATTCGGCAATGTGAGGGAGCGAGGGATGCAGTAAAGGAGGAATAATGCATCGGAAAAGAGATACTCGGAACCCCAAAGAAAATCCTATCGTTTCCGTAGAAACGTACCTCGATTTAGATGGACAATGCAGGGAATCCAGAGTATTTCATATGGACGCAAATTGTGTGTTAATTCGTCAATGTGAGGGAGCGAGGGATGCAGTAAAGGAGGAATAATGCATCGGAAAAGAGATACGCGGAACCCCAAAGAAAATCCTATCGTTTCCGTAGAAACGTATCTCGATTTAGAAGGACAATGCAGGGAATCCAGAGTATTTCATATGGACGCAAATTGTGTGTTAATTCGTCAATGTGAGGGAGCGAGGGATGCAGTAAAGGAGGAATAATGCATCGCAAAAGAGATACTCGGCTCCCAAAAGAAAATCCTATCGTTTCCGTAGAAACATATTTCGATTTAGAAGGACAATGCAGGGAATCCAGAGTATTTCATATGGAAGCAAATTGTGTGTTAATTCGTCAATGTGAGGGAGCGAGGGATGCAGTAAAGGAGGAATAATGCATCGGAAAAGAGATACTCGGAACCCCAAAGAAAATCCTATCGTTTCCGTAGAAACGTATCTCGATTTAGAAGGACAATGCAGGGAATCCAGAGTATTTCATATGGACGCAAATTGTGTGTGAATTCGTCAATGTGGGTTAGCGAGGGATGCAGTAAAGGAGGAATAATGCATCGGAAAAGAGATACTCGGAACCCCAAAGAAAATCCTGTCGTTTCCGTAGAAACGTATCTCGATTTAGAAGGACAATGCAGGGAATCCAGAGTATTTCATATGGTCGCAAATGGTGTGTTAATTCGTCAATGTGATGGAGCGGGGGATGCAGTAAAGGAGGAATAATGCATCGGAAAAGAGATACTCGGAACCCCAAAGAATATCCTATCGTTTCCGTAGAAACATATCTCGATTTAGAAGGACAATGCAGGGAATCCAGAGTATTTCATATGGAAGCAAATTGTGTGTTAATTCGTCAATGTGAGGGAGCGAGGGATGCAGTAAAGGATGAATAATGCATCGGAAAAGAGATACTCGGAACACCAAAGAAAATCCTATCGTTTCCGTGGAAACGTATGTCGATATAGAAGGACAATGCAGGGAATCCGGAGTATATCATATGGACTCAAATTGTGTGTTAATTCGTCAATGTGAGGGAGCGAGGGATGCAGTAAAGGAGGAATAATGCATCGGAAAAGAGATTCTCGACTCCCAAAAGAAAATCCTATCGTTTCTGTAGAAACGTATCTCGTTTTAGAAAGATAATGCAGGGAACCCATAGTATTTCATATGGACGCAAATTGTGTGTTAATTCGGCAATGTGAGTTAGCGAGGGATGCGGTAAAGGAGGAATAATGCATCGGAAAAGAGATACTCGGAACCCCAAAGAAAATCCTATCGTTTCCGTAGAAACGTATCTCGATTTAGAAGGACAATGCAGGGAATCCAGAGTATTTCATATGGTCGCAAATTGTGTGTTAATTCGTCAATGTTAGGGAGCGAGGGATGCAGTAAAGGAGGAATAAAGCATCGGAAAAGAGATACTCGACTCCCAAAAGAAAATCCTATCGTTTCCGTAGAAACGTATCTCGATTTAGAAAGATAATGCAGGGAACCCAGAGTATTTCATATGGACGCAATTTGTGTGTTAATTCGGCAATGTGAGGGAGCGAGGGATGCAGGAAATGGGGAATAATGCATTGGAAAAGAGATACTCGGAACCCCAAAGAAAACCCTGTCGTTTCCGTAGAAACGAATCCCGATTTAGAAGGACAATGCAGGGAATCCAGAGTATTTCATATGGACGCAAATTGTGTGTTAATTAGTCAATGTGAGGGACCGAGGGATGCAGTAAAGGAGGAATAATGCATCGGAAAAGAGATACTCGGGACCCCAAAGAAAATCCTATCGTTTCCGTAGAAACGTATCTCGATTTAGAAAGACAATGCAGGGAATCCAGAGTATTTCATATGGTCGCAAATTGTGTGTTAATTCGTCAATGTGAGTTAGCGAGGGATGCAGTAAAGGAGGAATAATGCATCGGAAAAGAGATACTCGGAAACCCAAAGAAAATCCTATCGTTTCCGTAGAAACGTATCTCGATTTAGAAGGACAATGCAAGGAATCCAGAGTATTTCATATGGACGCAAATTGTGTGTTAATTCGTCAATGTGAGGGTTCGAGGGATGCAGTAAAGGAGGAATAATGCATCCGAAAAGATATACTCGGAACCCCAAAGAAAATCCTATCGTTTCCGTAGAAACGTATCTCGATTTAGAAGGACAATGCAGGGAATCCAGGGTATTTCATATGGACGCAAATTGTGTGTTAATTCGTCAATGTGAGGGAGCGAGGGATGCAGTAAAGGAGGAATAATGCATCGGAAAAGAGATACTCGGAACCCCAAAGAAAATCCTATCGTTTCCGTAGAAACGTATCTCGATTTAGATGGACAATGCAGGGAATCCAGAGTATTTCATATGGACGCAAATTGTGTGTTAATTCGTCAATGTGAGGGAGCGAGGGATGCAGTAAAGGAGGAATAATGCATCGGAAAAGAGATACGCGGAACCCCAAAGAAAATCCTATCGTTTCCGTAGAAACGTATCTCGATTTAGAAGGACAATGCAGGGAATCCAGAGTATTTCATATGGACTCTAATTGTGTGTTAATTCGTCAATGTGAGGGAGCGAGGGATGCAGTAAAGGAGGAATAATGCATCGCAAAAGAGATACTCGGCTCCCAAAAGAAAATCCTATCGTTTCCGTAGAAACATATTTCGATTTAGAAGGACAATGCAGGGAATCCAGAGTATTTCATATGGAAGCAAATTGTGTGTTAATTCGTCAATGTGAGGGAGCGAGGGATGCAGTAAAGGATGAATAATGCATCGGAAAAGAGATACTCGGAACCCCAAAGAAAATCCTATCGTTTCCGTAGAAACGTATGTCGATATAGAAGGACAATGCAGGGAATCCGGAGTATATCATATGGACTCAAATTGTGTGTTAATTCGTCAATGTGAGGGAGCGAGGGATGCAGTAAAGGAGGAATAATGCATCGGAAAAGAGATACTCGACTCCCAAAAGAAAATCCTATCGTTTCTGTAGAAACGTATCTCGATTTAGAAGGACAATGCAGGGAATCCAGAGTATTCCATATGGACGCAAATTGTGTGTTAGTTCGTCAATGTGAGGGAGCGAGGGATGCAGTAAAGGAGGAATAATGCATCGGATAAGCGATACACGGAACCCCAAAGAAAATCCTATCGTTTCCGTAGAAACGTATCTCGATTTAGAAGGACAATGCAGGGAATCCAGAGTATTTCATATGGACGCAAATTGTGTGTTAATTCGTCAATGTGAGGGAGCGAGAAATGCAGTACAGGAGGAATAATGCATTGGAAAAGAGATACTCGGAACACCAAAGAAAATCCTATCGTTTCCGTAGAAACATATCTCGATTTAGAAGGACAATACAGGGAATCCAGAGTATATCATATGGACGCAAATTGTGTGTTATTTCGTCAATGTGAGGGAGCGAGGGATGCAGTAAAGGAGGAATAATGCATCGGAAAAGAGATACTCGACTCCCAAAAGAAAATCCTGTCGTTTCCGTAGAAACGTATCTCGTTTTAGAAAGATAATGCAGGGAACCCAGAGTATTTCATATGGCCGCAAATTGTGTGTTAATTCGGCAATGTGAGGGAGCGAGGGATGCAGTAAAGGAGGGATAATGCATCGGAAAAGAGATACTCGGAAACCCAAAGAAAATCCTATCGTTTCCGTAGAAACGTATCTCGATTTAGAAGGACAATGCAAGGAATCCAGTGTATTTCATATGGACGCAAATTGTGTGTTAATTCGTCAATGTGAGGGTTCGAGGGATGCAGTAAAGGAGGAATAATGCATCCGAAAAGATATACTCGGAACCCCAAAGAAAATCCTATCGTTTCCGTAGAAACGTATCTCGATTTAGAAGGACAATGCAGGGAATCCAGGGTATTTCATATGGACGCAAATTGTGTGTTAATTCGTCAATGTGAGGGAGCGAGGGATGCAGTAAAGGAGGAATAATGCATCGGAAAAGAGATACTCGGAACCCCAAAGAAAATCCTATCGTTTCCGTAGAAACGTATCTCGATTTAGAAGGACAATGCAGGGAATCCAGAGTATTTCATATGGACTCAAATTGTGTGTTAATTCGTCAATGTGAGGGAGCGAGGGATGCAGTAAAGGATGAATAATGCATCGGAAAAGAGATACTCGGTACCCCAAAGAAAATCCTATCGTTTCCGTAGAAACGTATCTTAATTTAGAAGGACAATGCAGGGAATCCAGAGTATTTCATATGGACGCAAATTGTGTGTTAGTTCGTCAATGTGAGGGAGCGAGGGATGCAGTAAAGGAGGAATAATGCATCGGAAAAGAGATACTCGGAACCCCAAAGAAAATCCTATCGTTTCCGTAGAAACGTATCTCGATTTAGAAGGACAATGCAGGGAATCCAGAGTATTTCATATGGACGCAAATTGTGTGTTAATTCGTCAATGTGAGGGAGCGAGGGATTCAGTAAAGGAGGAATAATGCATCGGAAAAGAGATACTCGACTCCCAAATGAAAATCCTATCGTTTCCGTAGAAACGTATTTCGTTTTACAAAGATAATGCAGGGAACCCAGAGTATTACATATGGACGCAATTTGTTTGTTAATTCGGCAATGTGAGGGAGCGAGGGATGCAGTAAAGGAGGAATAATGCATCGGAAAAGAGATACTCGGAACCCCAAAGAAAATCCTATCGTTTCCGTAGAAACGTATCTCGATTTAGAAGGACAATGCAGGGAATCCAGAGTATTTCATATGGACGCAAATTGTGTGTTAATTCGTCAATGTGAGGGAGCGAGGGATTCAGTAAAGGAGGAATAATGCATCGGAAAAGAGATACTCGACTCCCAAAAGAAAATCCTATCGTTTCCGTAGAAACGTATTTCGTTTTAGAAAGATAATGCAGGGAACCCAGAGTATTACATATGGACGCAATTTGTGTGTTAATTCGGCAATGTGAGGGAGCGAGGGATGCAGTAAAGGAGGAATAATGGATCGGAAAAGAGATACTCGGAACCCCAAAGAAAACCCTGTCGTTTCCGTAGAAACGAATCCCGATTTAGAAGGACAATGCAGGGAATCCAGAGTATTTCATATGGACGCAAATTGTGTGTTAATTCGTCAATGTGAGGGTTCGAGGGATGCAGTAAAGGAGGAATAATGCATCCGAAAAGATATACTCGGAACCCCAAAGAAAATCCTATCGTTTCCGTAGAAACGTATCTCGATTTAGAAGGACAATGCAGGGAATCCAGGGTATTTCATATGGACGCAAATTGTGTGTTAATTCGTCAATGTGAGGGAGCGAGGGATGCAGTAAAGGAGGAATAATGCATCGGAAAAGAGATACTCGGAACCCCAAAGAAAATCCTATCGTTTCCGTAGAAACGTATCTCGATTTAGAAGGACAATGCAGGGAATCCAGAGTATTTCATATGGACGCAAATTGTGTGTTAATTCGGCAATGTGAGGGAGCGAGGGATGCAGTAAAGGAGGAATAGTGCATCGGAAAAGAGATACGCGGAACCCCAAAGAAAATCCTATCGTTTCCGTAGAAACGTATCTCGATTTAGAAGGACAATGCAGGGAATCCAGAGTATTTCATATGGACTCAAATTGTGTGTTAATTCGTCAATGTGAGGGAGCGAGGGATGCAGTAAAGGATGAATAATGCATCGGAAAAGAGATACTCGGTACCCCAAAGAAAATCCTATCGTTTCCGTAGAAACGTATCTTAATTTAGAAGGACAATGCAGGGAATCCAGAGTATTTCATATGGACGCAAATTGTGTGTTAATTCGTCAATGTGAGGGAGCGAGGGATGCAGTAAAGGAGGAATAATGCATCGGAAAAGAGATACTCGGAACCCCAAAGAAAATCCTATCGTTTCCGTAGAAACGTATCTCAATTTAGAAGGACAATGCAGGGAATCCAGAGTATTTCATATGGACGCAAATTGTGTGTTAATTCGTCAATGTGAGGGAGCGAGGGATTCAGTAAAGGAGGAATAATGCATCGGAAAAGAGATACTCGACTCCCAAAAGAAAATCCTATCGTTTCCGTAGAAACGTATTTCGTTTTAGAAAGATAATGCAGGGAACCCAGAGTATTACATATGGACGCAATTTCTGTCATAATTCGGCAATGTGAGGGAGCGAGGGATGCAGTAAAGGAGGAATAATGCATCGGAAAAGAGATACTCGGAAACCCAAAGAAAATCCTATCGTTTCCGTAGAAACGTATCTCGATTTAGAAGGACAATGCAGGGAATCCAGAGTATTTCATATGGACTCAAATTGTGTGTTAAATCGTCAATGTGAGGGAGCGAGGGTTTCAGTAAAGGAGGAATAATGCACCCGAAAAGATATACTCGGAACCCCAAAGAAAATCCTATCGTTTCCGTAGAAACGTATCTCGATTTAGAAAGACAATGCAGGGAATCCAGGGTATTTCATATGGACGCAAATTGTGTGTTAATTCGTCAATGTGAGGGAGCGAGGGATGCAGTAAAGGAGGATTAATGCAACGGAAAAGAGATACTCGGAACCCCAAAGAAAATCCTATCGTTTCCGTAGAAACGTATCTCGATTTAGAAGGACAATGCAGGGAATCCAGAGTATTTCATATGGACGGAAATTGTGTGTTAATTCGTCAATGTGAGGGAGCGAGGGATGCAGTAAAGGAGGAATAATGCATCGGAAAAGAGATACGCGGAACCCCAAAGAAAATCCTATCGTTTCCGTAGAAACGTATCTCGATTTAGAAGGACAATGCAGGGAATCCAGAGTATTTCATATGGACTCAAATTGTGTGTTAATTCGTCAATGTGAGGGAGCGAGGGTTTCAGTAAAGGAGGAATAATGCATCGGAAAAGAGATACTCGGAACCCCAAAGAAAATCCTATCGTTTCTGTAGAAACGTATCTCGATTTAGAAGGACAATGCATGGAATCCAGAGTATTTCATATGGACGCAAATTGTGTGTTAATTCGTCAATGTGGGTTAGCGAGGGATGCAGTAAAGGAGGAATAATGCATCGGAAAAGAGATACTCGGAACCCCAAAGAAAATCCTGTCGTTTCCGTAGAAACGTATCTCGATTTAGAAGGACAATGCAGGGAATCCAGAGTATTTCATATGGTCGCAAATGGGGTGTTAATTCGTCAATGTGATGGAGCGAGGGATGCAGTAAAGGAGGAATAATGCATCGGAAAAGAGATACTCGACTCCCAAAAGAAAATCCTATCGTTTCCGTAGAAACGTATCTCGATTTAGAAAGATAATGCAGGGAACCCAGAGTATTTCATATGGACGCAATTTGTGTGTTAATTCGGCAATGTGAGGGAGCGAGGGATGCAGTAAAGGAGGAATAATGCATTGGAAAAGAGATACTCGGAACCCCAAAGAAAACCCTGTCGTTTCCGTAGAAACGAATCCCGATTTAGAAGGACAATGCAGGGAATCCAGAGTATTTCATATGGACGCAAATTGTGTGTTAATTAGTCAATGTGAGGGACCGAGGGATGCAGTAATGGAGGAATAATGCATCGGAAAAGAGATACTCGGGACCCCAAAGAAAATCCTATCGTTTCCGTAGAAACGTATCTCGATTTAGAAAGACAATGCAGGGAATCCAGAGTATTTCATATGGACGCAAATTGTGTGTTAATTCGTCAATGTGAGTTAGCGAGGGATGCAGTAATGGAGGAATAATGCATCGGAAAAGAGATACTCGGAAACCCAAAGAAAATCCTATCGTTTCCGTAGAAACGTATCTCGATTTAGAAGGACAATGCAAGGAATCCAGAGTATTTCATATGGACGCAAATTGTGTGTTAATTCGTCAATGTGAGGGTTCGAGGGATGCAGTAAAGGAGGAATAATGCATCCGAAAAGATATACTCGGAACCCCATAGAAAATCCTATCGTTTCCGTAGAAACGTATCTCGATTTAGATGTACAATTCAGGGAATCCAGAGTATTTCATATGGACGCAAATTGTGTGTTAATTCGTCAATGTGAGGGAGCGAGGGATGCAGTAAAGGAGGAATAATGCATCGGAAAAGAGATACGCGGAATCCCAAAGAAAATCCTATCGTTTCCGTAGAAACGTATCTCGATTTAGAAGGACAATGCAGGGAATCCAGGGTATTTCATATGGACGCAAATTGTGTGTTAATTCGTCAATGTGAGGGAGCGAGGGATGCAGTAAAGGAGGAATAATGCATCGGTAAAGAGATACTCGGAACCCCAAAGAAAATCCTATCGTTTCCGTAGAAACGTATCTCGATTTAGAAGGACAATGCATGGAATCCAGAGTATTCCATATGGACGCAAATTGTGTGTTAGTTCGTCAATGTGAGGGAGCGAGGGATGCAGTAAAAGAGGAATAATGCATCGGATAAGCGATACACGGAACCCCAAAGAAAATCCTATCGTTTCCGTAGAAACGTATCTCGATTTAGAAGGACAATGCAGGGAATCCAGAGTATTTCATATGGACGCAAATTGTGTGTTAATTCGTCAATGTGAGGGAGCGACAAATGCAGTACAGGAGGAATAATGCATTGGAAAAGAGATAATCGGAACACCAAAGAAAATCCTATCGTTTCCGTAGAAACATATCTCGATTTAGAAGGACAATGCAGGGAATCCAGAGTATATCATATGGACGCAAATTGTGTGTTATTTCGTCAATGTGAGGGAGCGAGGGATGCAGTAAAGGAGGAATAATGCATCGGAAAAGAGATACTCGACTCCCAAAAGAAAATCCTATCGTTTCCGTAGAAACGTATCTCGTTTTAGAAAGATAATGCAGGGAACCCAGAGTATTTCATATGGACGCAAATTGTGTGTTAATTCGGCAATGTGAGGGAGCGAAGGATGCAGTAAAGGAGGGATAATGCATCGGAAAAGAGATACTCGGAAACCCAAAGAAAATCCTATCGTTTCCGTAGAAACGTATCTCGATTTAGAAGGACAATGCAAGGAATCCAGAGTATTTCATATGGACGCAAATTGTGTGTTAATTCGTCAATGTGAGGGTTCGAGGGATGCAGTAAAGGAGGAATAATGCATCCGAAAAGATATACTCGGAACCCCAAAGAAAATCCTATCGTTTCCGTAGAAACGTATCTCGATTTAGAAGGACAATGCAGGGAATCCAGGGTATTTCATATGGACGCAAATTGTGTGTTAATTCGGCAATGTGAGTTAGCGAGGGATGCGGTAAAGGAGGAATAATGCATCGGAAAAGAGATACTCGGGACCCCAAAGAAAATCCTATCGTTTCCGTAGAAACGTATCTCGATTTAGAAAGACAATGCAGGGAATCCAGAGTATTTCATATGGACGCAAATTGTGTGTTAATTCGTCAATGTGAGTTAGCGAGGGATGCAGTAAAGGAGGAATAATGCATGCATCGGAAAAGAGATACTCGGAAACCCAAAGAAAATCCTATCGTTTCCGTAGAAACGTATCTCGATTTAGAAGGACAATGCAAGGAATCCAGAGTATTTCATATGGACGCAAATTGTGTGTTAATTCGTCAATGTGAGGGTTCGAGGGATGCAGTAAAGGAGGAATAATGCATCCGAAAAGATATACTCGGAACCCCAAAGAAAATCCTATCGTTTCCGTAGAAACGTATCTCGATTTAGAAGGACAATGCAGGGAATCCAGGGTATTTCATATGGACGCAAATTGTGTGTTAATTCGTCAATGTGAGGGAGCGAGGGATGCAGTAAAGGAGGAATAATGCATCGGAAAAGAGATACTCGGAACCCCAAAGAAAATCCTATCGTTTCCGTAGAAACGTATCTCGATTTAGATGGACAATGCAGGGAATCCAGAGTATTTCATATGGACGCAAATTGTGTGTTAATTCGTCAATGTGAGGGAGCGAGGGATGCAGTAAAGGAGGAATAATGCATCGGAAAAGAGATACGCGGAGCCCCAAAGAAAATCCTATCGTTTCCGTAGAAACGTATCTCGA
Source organism: Schistocerca nitens (assembly GCF_023898315.1). NCBI lineage: Eukaryota > Metazoa > Arthropoda > Insecta > Orthoptera > Acrididae > Schistocerca > Schistocerca nitens. The sequence continues at coordinate 1,281,897,057 of NC_064614.1, read as the reverse complement.
TTTAGAAGGACAATGCAGGGAATCCAGAGTATTTCATATGGACTCAAATTGTGTGTTAATTCGTCAATGTGAGGGAGCGAGGGATGCAGTAAAGGAGGAATAATGCATCGGAAAAGAGATACTCGGAACCCCAAAGAAAATCCTATCGTTTCCGTAGAAACGTATCTCGATTTAGAAGGACAATGCAGGGAATCCAGAGTATTCCATATGGACGCAAATTGTGTGTTAATTCGTCAATGTGAGGGAGCGAGGGATGCAGTAAAGGAGGAATAATGCATCGGATAAGCGATACACGGAACCCCAAAGAAAATCCTATCGTTTCCGTAGAAACGTATCTCGATTTAGAAGGACAATGCGGGGAATCCAGAGTATTTCATATGGACGCAAATTGTGTGTTAATTCGTCAATGTGAGGGAGCGAGAAATGCAGTACAGGAGGAATAATGCATTGGAAAAGAGATACTCGGAACACCAAAGAAAATCCTATCGTTTCCGTAGAAACATATCTCGATTTAGAAGGACAATGCAGGGAATCCAGAGTATTTCATATGGACGCAAATTGTGTGTTAATTCGTCAATGTGAGTTAGCGAGGGATGCAGTAAAGGAGGAATAATGCATGCATCGGAAAAGAGATACTCGGAAACCCAAAGAAAATCCTATCGTTTCCGTAGAAACGTATCTCGATTTAGAAGGACAATGCAAGGAATCCAGAGTATTTCATATGGACGCAAATTGTGTGTTAATTCGTCAATGTGAGGGTTCGAGGGATGCAGTAAAGGAGGAATAATGCATCCGAAAAGATATACTCGGAACCCCAAAGAAAATCCTATCGTTTCCGTAGAAACGTATCTCGATTTAGAAGGACAATGCAGGGAATCCAGGGTATTTCATATGGACGCAAATTGTGTGTTAATTCGTCAATGTGAGGGAGCGAGGGATGCAGTAAAGGAGGAATAATGCATCGGAAAAGAGATACTCGGAACCCCAAAGAAAATCCTATCGTTTCCGTAGAAACGTATCTCGATTTAGATGGACAATGCAGGGAATCCAGAGTATTTCATATGGACGCAAATTGTGTGTTAATTCGTCAATGTGAGGGAGCGAGGGATGCAGTAAAGGAGGAATAATGCATCGGAAAAGAGATACGCGGAGCCCCAAAGAAAATCCTATCGTTTCCGTAGAAACGTATCTCGATTTAGAAGGACAATGCAGGGAATCCAGAGTATTTCATATGGACTCAAATTGTGTGTTAATTCGTCAATGTGAGGGAGCGAGGGATGCAGTAAAGGAGGAATAATGCATCGGAAAAGAGATACTCGGAACCCCAAAGAAAATCCTATCGTTTCCGTAGAAACGTATCTCGATTTAGAAGGACAATGCAGGGAATCCAGAGTATTCCATATGGACGCAAATTGTGTGTTAATTCGTCAATGTGAGGGAGCGAGGGATGCAGTAAAGGAGGAATAATGCATCGGATAAGCGATACACGGAACCCCAAAGAAAATCCTATCGTTTCCGTAGAAACGTATCTCGATTTAGAAGGACAATGCGGGGAATCCAGAGTATTTCATATGGACGCAAATTGTGTGTTAATTCGTCAATGTGAGGGAGCGAGAAATGCAGTACAGGAGGAATAATGCATTGGAAAAGAGATACTCGGAACACCAAAGAAAATCCTATCGTTTCCGTAGAAACATATCTCGATTTAGAAGGACAATGCAGGGAATCCAGAGTATATCATATGGACGCAAATTGTGTGTTATTTCGTCAATGTGAGGGAGCGAGGGATGCAGTAAAGGAGGAATAATGCATCGGAAAAGAGATACTCGACTCCCAAAAGAAAATCCTATCGTTTCCGTAGAAACGTATCTCGTTTTAGAAAGATAATGCAGGGAATCCAGAGTATTTCATATGGACGCAAATTGTGTGTTAATTCGGCAATGTGAGGGAGCGAGGGATGCAGTAAAGGAGGGATAATGCATCGGAAAAAGATACTCGAAAACCCAAAGAAAATCCTATCGTTTCCGTAGAAACGTATCTCGATTTAGAAGGACAATGCAAGGAATCCAGAGTATTTCATATGGACGCAAATTGTGTGTTAATTCGTCAATGTGAGGGTTCGAGGGATGCAGTAAAGGAGGAATAATGCATCCGAAAAGATATACTCGGAACCCCAAAGAAAATCCTATCGTTTCCGTAGAAACGTATCTCGATTTAGAAGGACAATGCAGGGAATCCAGGGTATTTCATATGGACGCAAATTGAGTGTTAATTCGTCAATGTGAGGGAGCGAGGGATGCAGTAAAGGAGGAATAATGCATCGGAAAAGAGATACTCGGAACCCCAAAGAAAATCCTATCGTTTCCGTAGAAACGTATCTCGATTTAGAAGGACAATGCAGGGAATCCAGAGTATTTCATATGGACTCAAATTGTGTGTTAATTCGTCAATGTGAGGGAGCGAGGGATGCAGTAAAGGATGAATAATGCATCGGAAAAGAGATACTCGGTACCCCAAAGAAAATCCTATCGTTTCCGTAGAAACGTATCTTAATTTAGAAGGACAATGCAGGGAATCCAGAGTATTTCATATGGACGCAAATTGTGTGTTAATTCGTCAATGTGAGGGAGCGAGGGATGCAGTAAAGGAGGAATAATGCATCGGAAAAGAGATACTCGGAACCCAAAAGAAAATCCTATCGTTTCCGTAGAAACGTATCTCGATTTAGAAGGACAATGCAGGGAATCCAGAGTATTTCATATGGACGCAAATTGTGTGTTAATTCGTCAATGTGAGGGAGCGAGGGATTCAGTAAAGGAGGAATAATGCATCGGAAAAGAGATACTCGACTCCCAAAAGAAAATCCTATCGTTTCCGTAGAAACGTATTTCGTTTTAGAAAGATAATGCAGGGAACCCAGAGTATTACATATGGACGCAATTTGTGTGTTAATTCGGCAATGTGAGGGAGCGAGGGATACAGTAAAGGAGGATTAATGCAACGGAAAAGAGATACTCGGAACCCCAAAGAAAATCCTATCGTTTCCGTAGAAACGTATCTCCATTTAGAAGGACAATGCAGGGAATCCAGAGTATTTCATATGGACGCAAATTGTGTGTTAATTCGTCAATGTGAGGCAACGAGGGATGCAGTAAAGGAGGAATAATGCATCGGAAAAGAGATACGCGGAACCCCAAAGAAAATCCTATCGTTTCCGTAGAAACGTATCTCGATTTAGAAGGACAATGCAGGGAATCCAGAGTATTTCATATGGACTCAAATTGTGTGTTAATTCGTCAATGTGAGGGAGCGAGGGATGCAGTAAAGGAGGAATAATGCATCGGAAAAGAGATACTCGGAACCCCAAAGAAAATCCTATCGTTTCCGTAGAAACGTATCTCGATTTAGAAGGACAATGCAGGGAATCCAGAGTATTTCATATGGACGCAAATTGTGTGTTAATTCGTCAATGTGGGTTAGCGAGGGATGCAGTAAAGGAGGAATAATGCATCGGAAAAGAGATACTCGGAACCCCAAAGAAAATCCTGTCGTTTCCGTAGAAACGTATCTCGATTTAGAAGGACAATGCAGGGAATCCAGAGTATTTCATATGGTCGCAAATGGTGTGTTAATTCGTCAATGTGATGGAGCGAGGGATGCAGTAAAGGAGGAATAATGTATCGGAAAAGAGATACTCGGAACCCCAAAGAAAATCCTATCGTTTCCGTAGAAACATATCTCGATTTAGAAGGACAATGCAGGGAATCCAGAGTATTTCATATGGAAGCAAATTGTGTGTTAATTCGTCAATGTGAGGGAGCGAGGGATGCAGTAAAGGATGAATAATGCATCGGAAAAGAGATACTCGGAACCCCAAAGAAAATCCTATCGTTTCCGTAGAAACGTATGTCGATATAGAAGGACAATGCAGGGAATCCGGAGTATTTCATATGGACGCAAATTGTGTGTTAATTCGTCAATGTTAGGGAGCGAGGGATGCAGTAAAGGAGGAATAAAGCATCGCAAAAGAGATACTCGACTCCCAAAAGAAAATCCTATCGTTTCCGTAGAAACGTATCTCGATTTAGAAAGATAATGCAGGGAACCCAGAGTATTTCATATGGACGCAATTTGTGTGTTAATTCGGCAATGTGAGGAAGCGAGGGATGCAGTAAAGGAGGAATAATGCATCGGAAAAGAGATATTCGGAACCCCAAAGAAAACCCTGTCGTTTCCGTAGAAACGAATCCCGATTTAGAAGGACAATGCAGGGAATCCAGAGTATTTCATATGGACGCAAATTGTGTGTTAATTCGTCAATGTGAGGGAGCGAGGGATGCAGTAAAGGAGGAATAATGCATCGGAAAAGAGATACTCGGGACCCCAAAGAAAATCCTATCGTTTCCGTAGAAACGTATCTCGATTTAGAAATACAATGCAGGGAATCCAGAGTATTTCATATGGACGCAAATTGTGTGTTAATTCGTCAATGTGAGTTAGCGAGGGATGCAGTAAAGGAGGAATAATGAATCGGAAAAGAGATACTCGGAAACCCAAAGAAAATCCTATCGTTTCCGTAGAAACGTATCTCGATTTAGAAGGACAATGCAAGGAATCCAGAGTATTTCATATGGACGCAAATTGTGTGTTAATTCGTCAATGTGAGTTAGCGAGGGATGCAGTAAAGGAGAAATAATGCATCTGAAAAGAGATACTCGGAAACCCAAAGAAAATCCTATCGTTTCCGTAGAAACGTATCTCGATTTAGAAGGACAATGCAAGGAATCCAGAGTATTTCATATGGACGCAAATTGTGTGTTAATTCGTCAATGTGAGGGAGCGAGAAATGCAGTAAAGGAGGAATAATGCATTGGAAAAGAGATACTCGGAACCCCAAAGAAAATCCTATCGTTTCCGTAGAAACGTATCTCGATTTAGAAGGACAATGCAGGGAATCCAGAGTATATCATATGGACGCAAATTGTGTGTTATTTCGTCAATGTGAGGGAGCGAGGGATGCAGTAAAGGAGGAATAATGCATCGGAAAAGAGATACTCGACTCCCAAAAGAAAATCCTATCGTTTCCGTAGAAACGTATCTCGTTTTAGAAAGATAATGCAGGGAACCCAGAGTATTTCATATGGACGCAAATTGTGTGTTAATTCGGCAATGTGAGGGAGCGATGGATGCAGTAAAGGAGGAATAATGCATCGGAAAAGAGATACTCGGAAACCCAAAGAAAATCCTATCGTTTCCGTAGAAACGTATCTCGATTTAGAAGGACAATGCAAGGAATCCAGAGTATTTCATATGGACGCAAATTGTGTGTTAATTCGTCAATGTGAGGGTTCGAGGGATGCAGTAAAGGAGGAATAATGCATCCGAAAAAATATACTCGGAACCCCAAAGAAAATCCTATCGTTTCCGTAGAAACGTATCTCGATTTAGAAGGACAATGCAGGGAATCCAGGGTATTTCATATGGACGCAAATTGTGTGTTAATTCGTCAATGTGAGGGAGCGAGGGATGCAGTAAAGGAGGAATAATGCATCGGAAAAGAGATACTCGGAACCCCAAAGAAAATCCTATCGTTTCCGTAGAAACGTATCTCGATTTAGAAGGACAATGCAGGGAATCCAGAGTATTTCATATGGACGCAAATTGTGTGTTAATTGGTCAATGTGAGGGAGCGAGGGATGCAGTAAAGGAGGAATAATGCATCGGAAAGGAGATACGCGGAACCCCAAAGAAAATCCTATCGTTTCCGTAGAAACGTATCTCGATTTAGAAGGACAATGCAGGGAATCCAGAGTATTTCATATGGACTCAAATTGTGTGTTAATTCGTCAATGTGAGGGAGCGAGGGATGCAGTAAAGGAGGAATAATGCATCGGAAAAGAGATACTCGGAAACCCAAAGAAAATCCTATCGTTTCCGTAGAAACGTATCTCGATTTAGAAGGACAATGCAAGGAATCCAGAGTATTTCATATGGACGCAAATTGTGTGTTAATTCGTCAATGTGAGTGTTCGAGGGATGCAGTAAAGGAGGAATAATGCATCCGAAAAGATATACTCGGAACCCCAAAGGAAATCCTATCGTTTCCGTAGAAACGTATCTCGATTTAGAAGGACAATGCAGGGAATCCAGGGTATTTCATATGGACGCAAATTGTGTGTTAATTCGTCAATATGAGGGAGCGAGGGATGCAGTAAAGGAGGAATAATGCATCGGAAAAGAGATACTCGGAACCCCAAAGAAAATCCTATCGTTTCCGTAAAAACGTATCTCGATTTAGAAGGACAATGCAGGGAATCCAGGGTATTTCATATGGACGCAAATTGTGTGTTAATTCGTCAATGTGAGGGAGCGAGGGATGCAGTAAAGGAGGAATAATGCATCGGAAAAGAGATACGCGGAACCCCAAAGAAAATCCTATCGTTTCCGTAGAAACGTATCTCGATTTAGAAGGACAATGCAGGGAATCCAGAGTATATCATATGGCCTCAAATTGTGTGTTAATTCGTCAATGTGGGGGAGCGAGGGATGCAGTAAAGGAGGAATAATGCATCGGAAAAGAGATACTCGAAACCCCAAAGAAAATCCTATCGTTTCCGTAGAAACGTATCTCGATTTAGAAGGACAATGCAGGGAATCCAGAGTATTTCATATGGACGCAAATTGTGTGTTAATTCGTCAATGTGGGTTAGCGAGGGATGCAGTAAAGGAGGAATAATGCATCGGAAAAGAGATACTCGGAACCCCAAAGAAAATCCTGTCGTATCCGTAGAAACGTATCTCGATTTAGAAGGACAATGCAAGGAATCCAGAGTATTTCATATGGTCGCAAATGGTGTGTTAATTCGTCAATGTGATGGAGCGAGGGATGCAGTAAAGGAGGAATAATGCATCGGAAAAGAGATACTCGGAACCCCAAACAAAATCCTATCGTTTCCGTAGAAACATATCTCGATTTAGAAGGATAATGCAGGGAATCCAGAGTATTTCATATGGAAGCAAATTGTGTGTTAATTCGTCAATGTGAGGGAGCGAGGGATGCAGTAAAGGATGAATAATGCATCGGAAAAGAGATACTCGGAACCCCAAAGAAAATCCTATCGTTTCCGTAGAAACGTATGTCGATATAGAAGGACAATGCAGGGAATCCGGAGTATATCATATGGACTCAAATTGTGTGTTAATTCGTCAATGTGAGGGAGCGAGGGATGCAGTAAAGGAGGAATAATGCATCGGAAAAGAGATACTCGACTCCCAAAAGAAAATCCTATCGTTTCCGTAGAAACGTATCTCGATTTAGAAAGATAATGCAGGGAACCCAGAGTATTTCATATGGACGCAATTTGTGTGTTAATTCGGCAATGTGAGGGAGCGAGGGATGCAGTAAAGGAGGAATAATGCATCGGAAAAGAGATACTCGGAACCCCAAAGAAAACCCTGTCGTTTCCGTAGAAACGAATCCCGATTTAGAAGGACAATGCAGGGAATCCAGAGTATTTCATATGGACGCAAATTGTGTGTTAATTCGTCAATGTGAGGGAGCGAGGGATGCAGTAAAGGAGGAATAATGCATCGGAAAAGAGATACTCGACTCCCAAAAGAAAATCCTATCAATTCCGTAGAAACGTATCTCGATTTAGAAAGATAATGCAGGGAACCCAAAGTATTTCATATGGACGCAATTTGTGTGTTAATTCGGCAATGTGAGGGAGCGAGGGATGCAGTAAAGGAGGAATAATGCATCGGAAAAGAGATACTCGGAACCCCAAAGAAAATCCTATCGTTTCCGTTGAAACGAATCCCGATTTAGAAGGACAATGCAGGGAATCCAGAGTATTTCATATGGACGCAAATTGTGTGTTAACTCGACAATGTGAGGGAACGAGGGATGCAGTAAAGGAGGAATAATGCATCGGAAAATAGATACTCGGAACCCCAAAGAAAATCCTATCGTTTCCGTAGAAACGTATCTCGATTTAGAAGGACAATGCAGGGAATCCAGAGTATTTCATATGGACGCAAATTGTGTGTTAATTCGTCAATGTGAGTTAGCGAGGGATGCAGTAAAGGAGGAATAATGCATCGGAAAAGAGATACTCGGGACCCCAAAGAAAATCCTGTCGTTTCCGTAGAAACGTATCTCGATTTAGAAGGACAATGCAGGGAATCCAGAGTATTTCATATGGACGCAAATTGTGTGTTAATTCGTCAATGTGAGGGAGCGAGGGATGCAGTAAAGGAGGAATAATGCATCGGAAAAGAGATACTCGGAACACCAAAGAAAATCCTATCGTTTCCGTAGAAACGAATCTCGATTTAGAAGGACAATGCAGGGAATCCAGAGTATTTCATATGGACGCCAATTGTGTGGTAATTCGTCAATGTGATTGAGCGAGGGATGCAGTAAAGGATAAATAATGCATCGGAAAAGAGATACTCGGAACCCCAAAGAAAATCCTATCGTTTCCGTAGAAACGTATCTAAATATAGAAGGACAATGCAGGGAATCCAGAGTATTTCATATGGACGCAAATTGTGTGTTAATTCGTCAATGTGAGGGAGCGAGGGATGCAGTAAATGAGGAATAATGCATCGGAAAAGAGATACTCGGACCCCCAAAGAAAATCCTATCGTTTCCGTAGAAACGTATCTCGATTTAGAAGGACAATGCAGGGAATCCAGAGTATTTCATATGGACGCAAATTGTGTGTTAATTCGTCAATGTGAGGGAGCGAGGAATGCAGTAAAGGATAAATAATGCATCGGAAAAGAGATACTCGGAACCCTAAAGAAAATACTATCGTTTCCGTAGAAACGTATCTAAATATAGAAGGACAATGCAGGGAATCCGGAGTATATCATATGGACGCAAATTGTGTGTTAATTCGTCAATGTGAGGGAGCGAAGGATGCAGTAAACGAGGAATAGATGCAGTGAAGAAGGAATAATGCATCGGAAAAGAGATACTCGACTCCCAAAAGAAAATCCTATCGTTTCCGTAGAAACGTATCTCGATTTAGATAGATAATGCAGGGAACCCAGAGTATTTAATATGGACGCAATTTGTGTGTTAATTCGGCAATGTGAGGGAGCGAGGGATGCAGTAAAGGAGGAATAGTGCATCGGAAAAGAGATACTCGGGACCCCAAAGAAAATCCTGTCGTTTCCGTAGAAACGTATCTCGATTTAGAAGGACAATGCAGGGAATCCAGAGTATTTCATATGGACGCAAATTGTGTGTTAATTCGTCAATATGAGGGAGCGAGGGATGCAGTAAAGGATAAATAATGCATCGGAAAAGAGATACTCGGAACCCCAAAGAAAATCCTATCGTTTCCGTAGAAACGTATCTAAATATAGAAGGACAATGCAGGGAATCCGGAGTATATCATATGGACGCAAATTGTGTGTTAATTCGTCAATGTGAGGGAGCGAGGGATGCAGTAAACGAGGAATAGATGCCGTAAAGGAGGAATAATGCATCGGAAAAGAGATACTCGACTCCCAAAAGAAAATCCTATCGTTTCCGTAGAAACGTATCTCGTTTTAGAAAGATAATGCAGGGAACCCAGAGTATTTCATATGGACGCAAATTGTGTGTTAATTCGGCAATGTGAGGGGGCGAGGGATGCAGTAAAGGAGGAATAATGCATCGGAAAATAGATACTCGAAACCCCAAAGAATATCCTATCGTTTCCGTAGAAACGTATCTCGATTTAGAAAGACAATGCAAGGAATCCAGAGTATTTAATACGGACGCAAATTGTGTGTTAATTCGTCAATGTGAGGGAGCGAGGGATGCAGTAAAGGAGGAATAATGCATCGGAAAAGAGATACTCGACTCCCAAAAGAAAATCCTATCAATTCCGTAGAAACGTATCTCGATTTAGAAAGATAATGCAGGGAATCCAGAGTATTTCATATGGACGCAAATTGTGTGTTAGTTTGTCAATGTGAGGGAGCGAGGTATGCAGTTAAGGAGGAATAATGCATCAGAAAAGAGATACTCGGAACCCCAAAGAAAATCCTATCGTTTCCGTAGAAACGTATCTCGATTTAGAAGGACAATGCAGGGAATCCAGAGTATTTCATATGGACGCAAATTGTGTGTTAATTCGTCAATGTGAGGGAGCGAGGGATGCAGTAAAGGAGGAATAATGCATCGGAAAAGAGATACTCGGAACCCCAAAGAAAATCCTCTCGTTTCCGTAGAAACGTATCTCTATTTAGAAGGACAATGCAGGGAATTCAGTGTATTTCATATGGACGCAAATTTTGTGTTAATTCGTCAATGTGATGGAGCGAGGGATGCAGTGGAGGAGGAATAATGCTTCGGAAAAGAGATACTCGGAACCCCAAAGAAAATACTATCGTTTCCGTAGAAACGAATCCCGATTTAGAAGGACAATGCAGTGAATCCAGAGAATTTCATATGGACGCAAATTGTGTGTTAATTTGTCAATGTGAGGGACGAGGTACGCAGTAAAGGAGGAATAATGCATCAGAAAAGAGATACTCGGAACCCCAAAGAAAATCCTATCGTTTCCGTAGAAACATATCTCGATTTAGAAGGACAATGCAGGGAATCCAGAGTATTTCATATGGACGCAAATTGTGTGTTAATTGGTCAATGTGAGGGAGCGAGGGATGCAGTAAAGGAGGAATAATGTATCGGAAAAGAGATACTTGGAACCCCAAAGAAAATCCTATCGTTTCCGTAGAAACGTATCTCGATTTAGAAGGACAATGCAGGGAATCCAGAGTATTTCATATGGACGCAAATTGTGTGTTAATTCGTCAATGTGAGGGAGCGAGGGATGCTGTAAAGGAGGAATAATGCATCGGAAAAGAGATACTCGACTCCCAAAAGAAAATCCTATCAATTCCGTAGAAACGTATCTCGATTTAGAAAGATAATGCAGGGAATCCAGAGTATTTCATATGGACGCAAATTGTGTGTTAGTTTGTCAATGTGAGGGAGCGAGGTATGCAGTTAAGGAGGAATAATGCATCAGAAAAGAGATACTCGGAACCCCAAAGAAAATCCTATCGTTTCCGTAGAAACGTATCTCGATTTAGAAGGACAATGCAGGGAATCCAGAGTATTTGATATGGACGCAAATTGTGTGTTAATTCGTCAATGTGAGGGAGCGAGGGATGCAGTAAAGGAGGAATAATGCATCGGAAAAGAGATACTCGGAACCCCAAAGAAAATCCTCTCGTTTCCGTAGAAACGTATCTCGATTTAGAAGGACAATGCAGGGAATCCAGTGTATTTCATATGGACGCAAATTGTGTGTTAATTCGTCAATGTGATGGAGCGAGGGATGCAGTGGAGGAGGAATAATGCTTCGGAAAAGAGATACTCGGAACCACAAAGAAAATACTATCGTTTCCGTAGAAACGAATCCCGATTTAGAAGGACAATGCAGTGAATCCAGAGAATTTCATATGGACGCAAATTGTGTGTTAATTTGTCAATGTGAGGGACCGAGGTACGCAGTAAAGGAGGAATAATGCATCAGAAAAGAGATACTCGGAACCCCAAAGAAAATCCTATCGTTTCCGTAGAAACGAATCCCGATTTAGAAGGACAATGCAGGGAATCGAGAGTATTTCATATGGACGCAAATTGTGTGTTAATTCGTCAATGTGATGGAGCGAGGGATGCAGTAAAGGAGGAATAATGCATCGGAAAAGAGATACTCGGAACCCCAAAGAAAATCCTATCGTTTCCGTAGAAACGTATCTCGGTTTATAAGGACAATGCAGGGAATCCAGAGTATTTCATATGGACGCAAATTGTGTGTTAATTAGTCAATGTGAGGGAGCGAGGGATGCAGTAAAGGAGGAATGATGCATCGGAAAAGAGATACTCGGAACCCCAAAGAAAATCCTATCGTTTCCGTAGAAACGAATCCCCATTTAGAAGGACAATGCAGGGAATCCAGAGTATTTCATATGGACGCAAATTGTGTGTTAATTCGTCAATGTGATGGAGCGAGGGATGCAGTAAAGGAGGAATAATGCATCGGAAAAGAGATACTCGGAACCCCAAAGAAAATCCTATCGTTTCCGTAGAAACGTATCTCGGTTTATAAGGACAATGCAGGGAATCCAGAGTATTTCATATGGACGCAAATTGTGTGTTAATTAGTCAATGTGAGGGAGCGAGGGATGCAGTAAAAGAGGAATAATGCATCGGAAAAGAGATACTCGGAACCCCAAAGAAAATCCTCTCGTTTCCGTAGAAACGTATCTCGATTTAGAAGGACAATGCAGGGAATCCAGAGTATTTCATATGGACGCAAATTGTGTGTTAATTCTTCAATGTGAGGGAGCGAGGGATGCAGTGAAGGAGGAATAATGCATCGGAAAAGAGATACTCGGAACCCCAAAGAATATCCTATCGTTTACGTAGAAACGTATCTCGATTTAGAAGGACAATGCAGGGAATCCAGAGTATTTCATATGGACGCAAGTTGTGTATTAATTCGTCAATGTGAGGGAGCGAGGGATGCAGTAAACGAGGAATAATGCATTGGAAAAGAGATACTCGACTCCCAAAAGAAAATCCTATCGTGTCCGTAGAAACGTATTTCGATTTAGAAAGATAATGCAGGGAACCCAGAGTATTTCATATGGACGCAATTTGTGTGTTAATTCGGCAATGTGAGGGAGCGAGGGATGCAGTAAAGGAGGAATAATGCATCGGAAAAGAGATACTCGGAACCCCAAAGAAAATCCTATCGTTTCCGTTGAAACGAATCCCGATTTAGAAGGACAATGCAGGGAATCCAGAGTATTTCATATGGACGCAAATTGTGTGTTAATTCGTCAATGTGAGGGAACGAGGGATGCAGTAAAGGAGGAATAATGCATCGGAAAATAGATACTCGGAACCCCAAAGAAAATCCTATCGTTTCCGTAGAAACGTATCTCGATTTAGAAGGACAATGCAGGGAATCCAGAGTATTTCATATGGACGCAAATTGTGTGTTAATTCGTCAATGTGGGGGTTCGAGGGATGCAGTAAAGGAGGAATAATGCATCCGAAAAGATATACTCGGAACCCCAAAGAAAATCCTATCGTTTCCGTAGAAACGTATCTCGATTTAGAAGGACAATGCAGGGAATCCAGGGTATTTCATATGGACGCAAATTGTGTGTTAATTCGTCAATGTGAGGGAGCGAGGGATGCAGTAAAGGAGGAATAATGCATCGGAAAAGAGATACTCGGAACCCCAAAGAAAATCCTATCGTTTCCGTAGAAACGTATCTCGATTTAGAAGGACAATGCAGGGAATCCAGAGTATTTCATATGGACGCAAATTGTGTGTTAATTGGTCAATGTGAGGGAGCGAGGGATGCAGTAAAGGAGGAATAATGCATCGGAAAAGAGATACGCGGAACCCCAAAGAAAATCCTATCGTTTCCGTAGAAACGTATCTCGATTTAGAAGGAGAATGCAGGGAATCCAGAGTATTTCATATGGACTCAAATTGTGTGTTAATTCGTCAATGTGAGGGAGCGAGGGATGCAGTAAAGGAGGAATAATGCATCGGAAAAGAGATACTCGGTACCCCAAAGAAAATCCTATCGTTTCCGTAGAAACGTATCTTAATTTAGAAGGACAATGCAGGGAATCCAGAGTATATCATATGGACGCAAATTGTGTGTTAATTCGTCAATGTGAGGGAGCGAGGGATGCAGTAAAGGAGGAATAATGCATCGGAAAAGAGATACTCGGAACCCCAAAGAAAATCCTATCGTTTCCGTAGAAACGTATCTCGATTTAGAAGGACAATGCAGGGAATAGAGTCTTTCATATGGACGCAAATTGTGTGTTAATTCGTCAATGTGAGGGAGCGAGGGATTCAGTAAAGGAGGAATAATGCATCGGAAAAGAGATACTCGACTCCCAAAAGAAAATCCTATCGTTTCCGTAGAAACGTATTTCGTTTTAGAAAGATAATGCAGGGAAGCCAGAGTATTACATGTGGACGCAATTTGTGTGTTAATTCGGCAATGTGAGGGAGCGAGGGATGCAGTAAAGGAGGAATAACGCATCGGAAAAGAGATACTCGGAAACCCAAAGAAAATCCTATCGTTTCCGTAGAAACGTATCTCGATTTAGAAGGACAATGCAAGGAATCCAGAGTATTTCATATGGACGCAAATTGTGTGTTAATTCGTCAATGTGAGGGTTCGAGGGATGCAGTAAAGGAGGAATAATGCATCCGAAAAGATATACTCGGAACCCCAAAGAAAATCCTATCGTTTCCGTAGAAACGTATCTCGATTTAGAAGGACAATGCAGGGAATCCAGGGTATTTCATATGGACGCAAATTGTGTGTTAATTCGTCAATATGAGGGAGCGAGGGATGCAGTAAAGGAGGAATAATGCATCGGAAAAGAGATACTCGGAACCCTAAAGAAAATCCTATCGTTTCTGTAGAAACGTATCTCGATTTAGAAGGACAATGCAGGGAATCCAGGGTATTTCATATGGACGCAAATTGTGTGTTAATTCGTCAATGTGAGGGAGCGAGGGATGCAGTAATGGAGGAATAATGCATCGGAAAAGAGATACGCGGAACCCCAAAGAAAATCCTATCGTTTCCGTAGAAACGTATCTCGATTTAGAAGGACAATGCAGGGAATCCAGAGTATTTCATATGGACTCAAATTGTGTGTTAATTCGTCAATGTGAGGGAGCGAGGGATGCAGTAAAGGAGGAATAATGCATCGGAAAAGAGATACTCGGAACCCCAAAGAAAATCCTATCGTTTCCGTAGAAACGTATCTCGATTTAGAAGGACAATGCAGGGAATCCAGAGTATTTCATATGGACGCAAATTGTGTGTTAATTCGTCAATGTGGGTTAGCGAGGGATGCAGTAAAGGAGGAATAATGCATCGGAAAAGTGATACTCGGAACCCCAAAGAAAATCCTGTCGTATCCGTAGAAACGTATCTCGATTTAGAAGGACAATGCAAGGAATCCAGAGTATTTCATATGGTCGCAAATGGTGTGTTAATTCGTCAATGTGATGGAGCGAGGGATGCAGTAAAGGAGGAATAATGCATCGGAAAAGAGATACTCGGAACCCCAAAGAAAATCCTATCGTTTCCGTAGAAACATATCTCGATTTAGAAGGACAATGCAGGGAATCCAGAGTATTTCATATGGAAGCAAATTGTGTGTTAATTCGTCAATGTGAGGGAGCGAGGGATGCAGTAAAGGATGAATAATGCATCGGAAAAGAGATACTCGGAACCCCAAAGAAAATCCTATCGTTTCCGTAGAAACGTATGTCGATGTAGAAGGACAATGCAGGGAATCCGGAGTATATCATATGGACTCAAATTGTGTGTTAATTCGTCAATGTGAGGGAG
Organism: Schistocerca nitens; assembly: GCF_023898315.1. NCBI lineage: Eukaryota > Metazoa > Arthropoda > Insecta > Orthoptera > Acrididae > Schistocerca > Schistocerca nitens. The sequence goes on along the minus strand of NC_064614.1, from coordinate 1,281,881,640 downwards.
CGAGGGATGCAGTAAAGGAGGAATAATGCATCGGAAAAGAGATACTCGACTCCCAAAAGAAAATCCTATCGTTTCCGTAGAAACGTATCTCGATTTAGAAAGATAATGCAGGGAACCCAGAGTATTTCATATGGACGCAATTTGTGTGTTAATTCGGCAATGTGAGGGAGCGAGGGATGCAGTAAAGGAGGAATAATGCATCGGAAAAGAGATACTCGGAACCCCAAAGAAAACCCTGTCGTTTCCGTAGAAACGAATCCCGATTTAGAAGGACAATGCAGGGAATCCAGAGTATTTCATATGGACGCAAATTGTGTGTTAATTCGTCAATGTGAGGGAGCGAGGGATGCAGTAAAGGAGGAATAATGCATCGGAAAAGAGATACTCGACTCCCAAAAGAAAATCCTATCAATTCCGTAGAAACGTATCTCGATTTAGAAAGATAATGCAGGGAACCCAGAGTATTTCATATGGACGCAATTTGTGTGTTAATTCGGCAATGTGAGGGAGCGAGGGATGCAGTAAAGGAGGAATAATGCATCGGAAAAGAGATACTCGGAACCCCAAAGAAAATCCTATCGTTTCCGTAGAAACGAATCCCGATTTAGAAGGACAATGCAGGGAATCCAGAGTATTTCATATGGACGCAAATTGTGTGTTAACTCGACAATGTGAGGGAACGAGGGATGCAGTAAAGGAGGAATAATGCATCGGAAAATAGATACTCGGAACCCCAAAGAAAAACCAATCGTTTCCGTAGAAACGTATCTCGATTTAGAAGGACAATGCAGGGAATCCAGAGTATTTCATATGGACGCAAATTGTGTGTTAATTCGTCAATGTGAGTTAGCGAGGGATGCAGTAAAGGAGGAATAATGCATCGGAAAAGAGATACTCGGGACCCCAAAGAAAATCCTGTCGTTTCCGTAGAAACGTATCTCGATTTAGAAGGACAATGCAGGGAATCCAGAGTATTTCATATGGACGCAAATTGTGTGTTAATTCGTCAATGTGAGGGAGCGAGGGATGCAGTAAAGGAGGAATAATACATCGGAAAAGAGATACTCGGAACCCCAAAGAAAATCCTATCGTTTCAGTAGAAACGTATCTCGATTTAGAAGGACAATGCAGGGAATCCAGAGTATTTCATATGGACGATAATTGTGTGGAAATTCGTCAATGTGATTGAGCGAGGGATGCAGTAAAGGATAAATAATGCATCGGAAAAGAGATACTCGGAACCCCAAAGAAAATCCTATCGTTTCCGTAGAAACGTATCTAAATATAGAAGGACAATGCAGGGAATCCAGAGTATTTCATATGGACGCAAATTGTGTGTTAATTCGTCAATGTGAGGGAGCGAGGGATGCAGTAAATGAGGAATAATGCATCGGAAAAGAGATACTCGGACCCCCAAAGAAAATCCTATCGTTTCCGTAGAAACGTATCTCGATTTAGAAGGACAATGCAGGGAATCCAGAGTATTTCATATGGACGCAAATTGTGTGTTAATTCGTCAATGTGAGGGAGCGAGGAATGCAGTAAAGGATAAATAATGCATCGGAAAAGAGATACTCGGAACCCTAAAGAAAATACTATCGTTTCCGTAGAAACGTATCTAAATATAGAAGGACAATGCAGGGAATCCGGAGTATATCATATGGACGCAAATTGTGTGTTAATTCGTCAATGTGAGGGAGCGAAGGATGCAGTAAACGAGGAATAGATGCAGTGAAGAAGGAATAATGCATCGGAAAAGAGATACTCGACTCCCAAAAGAAAATCCTATCGTTTCCGTAGAAACGTATCTCGATTTAGATAGATAATGCAGGGAACCCAGAGTATTACATATGGACGCAATTTGTGTGTTAATTCGGCAATGTGAGGGAGCGAGGGATGCAGTAAAGGAGGAATAGTGCATCGGAAAAGAGATACTCGGGACCCCAAAGAAAATCCTGTCGTTTCCGTAGAAACGTATCTCGATTTAGAAGGACAATGCAGGGAATCCAGAGTATTTCATATGGACGCAAATTGTGTGTTAATTCGTCAATGTGAGGGAGCGAGGGATGCAGTAAAGGATAAATAATGCATCTGAAAAGAGATACTCGGAACCCCAAAAAAAATCCTATCGTTTCCGTAGAAACGTATCTAAATATAGAAGGACAATGCAGGGAATCCGGAGTATATCATATGGACGCAAATTGTGTGTTAATTCGTCAATGTGAGGGAGCGAGGGATGCAGTAAACGAGGAATAGATGCCGTAAAGGAGGAATAATGCATCGGAAAAGAGATACTCGACTCCCAAAAGAAAATCCTATCGTTTCCGTAGAAACGTATCTCGTTTTAGAAAGATAATGCAGGGAACCCAGAGTATTTCATATGGACGCAAATTGTGTGTTAATTCGGCAATGTGAAGGGGCGAGGGATGCAGTAAAGGAGGAATAATGCATCGGAAAATAGATACTCGAAACCCCAAAGAATATCCTATCGTTTCCGTAGAAACGTATCTCGATTTAGAAAGACAATGCAAGGAATCCAGAGTATTTCATATGGACGCAAATTGTGTGTTAATTCGTCAATGTGAGGGAGCGAGGGATGCAGTAAAGGAGGAATAATGCATCGGAAAAGAGATACTCGACTCCCAAAAGAAAATCCTATCAATTCGGTAGAAACGTATCTCGATTTGGAAAGATAATGCAGGGAATCCAGAGTATTTCATATGGACGCAAATTGTGTGTTTGTTTGTCAATGTGAGGGAGCGAGGTATGCAGTTAAGGAGGAATAATGCATCAGAAAAGAGATACTCGGAACCCCAAAGAAAATCCTATCGTTTCCGTAGAAACGTATCTCGATTTAGAAGGACAATGCAGGGAATCCAGAGTATTTCATATGGACGCAAATTGTGTGTTAATTCGTCAATGTGAGGGAGCGAGGGATGAAGTAAAGGAGGAATAATGCATCGGAAAAGAGATACTCGGAACCCCAAAGAAAATCCTCTCGTTTCCGTAGAAACGTATCTCGATTTAGAAGGACAATGCAGGGAATCCAGTGTATTTCATATGGACGCAAATTGTGTGTTAATTCGTCAATGTGATGGAGCGAGGGATGCAGTAAAGGAGGAATAATGCTTCGGAAAAGAGATACTCGGAACCCCAAAGAAAATACTATCGTTTCCGTAGGAACGAATCCCGATTTAGAAGGACAATGCAGTGAATCCAGAGAATTTCATATGGACGCAAATTGTGTGTTAATTTGTCAATGTGAGGGACCGAGGTACGCAGTAAAGGAAGAATAATGCATCAGAAAAGAGATACTCGGAACCCCAAAGAAAATCCTATCGTTTCCGTAGAAACATATCTCGATTTAGAAGGACAATGCAGGGAATCCAGAGTATTTCATATGGACGCAAATTGTGTGTTAATTGGTCAATGTGAGGGAGCGAGGGATGCAGTAAAGGAGGAATAATGTATCGGAAAAGAGATACTTGGAACCCCAAAGAAAATCCTATCGTTTCCGTAGAAACGTATCTCGATTTAGAAGGACAATGCAGGGAATCCAGAGTATTTCATATGGACGCAAATAGTGTGTTAATTCTTCAATGTGAGGGAGCGAGGGATGCAGTGAAGGAGGAATAATGCATCGGAAAAGAGATACTCGGAACCCGAAAGAATATCCTATCGTTTCCGTAGAAACGTATCTCGATTTAGAAGGACAATGCAGGGAATCCAGAGTATTTCATATGGACGCAAGTTGTGTGTTAATTCGTCAATGTGATGGAGCGAGGGATGCAGTAAAGGAGGAATAATGCATCGGAAAAGAGATACTCGACTCCCAAAAGAAAATCCTATCGTTTCCGTAGAAACGTATTTCGATTTAGAAAGATAATGCAGGGAACCCAGAGTATTTCATATGGACGCAATTTGTGTGTTAATTCGGCAATGTGAGGGAGCGAGGGATGCAGTAAAGGAGGAATAATGCATCGGAAAAGAGATACTCGGAACCCCAAAGAAAATCCTATCGTTTCCGTTGAAACGAATCCCGATTTAGAAGGACAATGCAGGGAATCCAGAGTATTTCATATGGACGCAAATTGTGTGTTAATTCGTCAATGTGAGGGAACGAGGGATGCAGTAAAGGAGGAATAATGCATCGGAAAATAGATACTCGGAACCCCAAAGAAAATCCTATCGTTTCCGTAGAAACGTATCTCGATTTAGAAGGACAATGCAGGGAATCCAGAGTATTTCATATGGACGCAAATTGTGTGTTAATTCGTCAATGTGAGGGAGCGAGGGATGCAGTAAAGGAGGAATAATGCATCGGAAAAGAGATACTCGGGACCCCAAAGAAAATCCTGTCGTTTCCGTAGAAACGTATCTCGATTTAGAAGGACAATGCAGGGAATCCAGAGTATTTCATATGGACGCAAATTGTGTGTTAATTCGTCAATGTGAGGGTGCGAGGGATGCAGTAAAGGAGGAACAATGCATCGGAAAAGAGATACTCGGAACCCCAAAGAAAATCCTATCGTTTCCGTAGAAACGTATCTCGATTTAGAAGGACAATGCAGGGAATCCAGAGTATTTCATATGGACGCAAATTGTGTGTTAATTCGTCAATGTGAGGGAGCGAGAGATGCAGTAAAGGATAAATAATGCATCGGAAAAGAGATACTCGGAACCCCAAAGAAAATCCTACCGTTTCCGTAGAAACGTATCTAAATATAGAAGGATAATGCAGGGAATCCGGAGTAAATCATATGGACGCAAATTGTGTGTTAATTCGTCAATGTGATGGAGCGAGGGATGCAGTAAACGAGGAATAGAGGCAGTAAAGGAGGAATAATGCATCGGAAAAGAGATACTCGACTCCCAAAAGAAAATCCTATCGTTTCCGTAGAAACGTATCTCGTTTTAGAAAGACAATGCAAGGAATCCAGAGTATTTCATATGGACGCAAATTGTGTGTTAATTCGTCAATGTGAGGGAGCGAGGGATGCAGTAAAGGAGGAATAATGCATCGGAAAAGAGATACTCGGAACCCCAAAGAAAATCCTATCGTTTCCGTAGAAACGTATCTCGATTTAGAAGGACAATGCAGGGAATCCAGAGTATTTCATATGGACGCAAATTGTGTGTTAATTCGTCAATGTTAGGGAGCGAGGGATGAAGTAAAGGAAGAATAAAGCATCGGAAAACAGATACTCGACTCCCAAAAGAAAATCCTATCGTTTCCGTAGAAACGTATCTCGATTTAGAAGGACAATGCAGGGAATCCAGGGTATTTCATATGGACGCAAATTGTGTGTTAATTCGTCAATGTGAGGGAGCGAGGGATGCAGTAAAGGAGGAATAATGCATCGGAAAAGAGATACTCGGAACCCCAAAGAAAATCCTATCGTTTCCGTAGAAACGTATCTCGATTTAGAAGGACAATGCAGGGAATCCAGAGTATTTCATATGGACGCTAATTGTGTGTTAATTCGTCAATGTGAGGGAGCGAGGGATGCAGTAAAGGAGGAATAATGCATCGGAAAAGAGATACGCGGAACTCCAAAGAAAATCCTATCGTTTCCGTAGAAACGTATCTCGATTTAGAAGGACAATGCAGGGAATCCAGAGTATTTCATATGGACTCAAATTGTGTGTTAATTCGTCAATGTGAGGGAGCGAGGGATGCAGTAAAGGAGGAATAATGCATCGGAAAAGAGATACTCGGAACCCCAAAGAAAATCCTATCGTTTCCGTAGAAACGTATCTCGATTTAGAAGGACAATGCAGGGAATCCAGAGTATTTCATATGGACGCAACTTGTGTGTTAATTCGTCAATGTGAGGGAGCGAGGGATGCAGTAAAGGAGGAATAATGCTTCGGAAAAGAGATACGCGGAACCCCAAAGAAAATCCTATCGTTTCCGTAGAAACGTATCTCGATTTTGAAGGACAATGCAGGGAATCCAGAGTATTTCATATGGACGCAAATTGTGTGTTAATTCGTCAATGTTAGGGAGCGAGGGATGAAGTAAAGGAAGAATAAAGCATCGGAAAAGAGATACTCGACTCCCAAAAGAAAATCCTATCGTTTCCGTAGAAACGTATCTCGATTTAGAAGGACAATGCAGGGAATCCAGGGTATTTCATATGGACGCAAATTGTGTGTTAATTCGTCAATGTGAGGGAGCGAGGGATGCAGTAAAGGAGGAATAATGCATCGGAAAACAGATACTCGGAACCCCAAAGAAAATCCTATCGTTTCCGTAGAAACGTATCTCGATTTAGAAGGACAATGCAGGGAATCCAGAGTATTTCATATGGACGCAAATTGTGTGTTAATTCGTCAATGTGAGGGAGCGAGGGATGCAGTAAAGGAGGAATAATGCATCGGAAAAGAGATACGCGGAACCCCAAAGAAAATCCTATCGTTTCCGTAGAAACGTATCTCGATTTAGAAGGACAATGCAGGGAATCCAGAGTATTTCATATGGACTCAAATTGTGTGTTAATTCGTCAATGTGAGGGAGCGAGGGATGCAGTAAAGGAGGAATAATGCATCGGAAAAGAGATACTCGGAACCCCAAAGAAAATCCTATCGTTTCCGTAGAAACGTATCTCGATTTAGAAGGACAATGCAGGGAATCCAGAGTATTTCATATGGACGCAACTTGTGTGTTAATTCGTCAATGTGAGGGAGCGAGGGATGCAGTAAAGGAGGAATAATGCTTCGGAAAAGAGATACGCGGAACCCCAAAGAAAATCCTATCGTTTCCGTAGAAACGTATCTCGATTTTGAAGGACAATGCAGGGAATCCAGAGTATTTCATATGGACGCAAATTGTGTGTTAATTCGTCAATGTGAGGGAGCGAGGGATGCAGTGAAGGAGGAATAATGCATCGGAAAAGAGATACTCGGAACCCCAAAGAATATCCTATCGTTTCCGTAGAAACGTATCTCGATTTAGAAGGACAATGCAGGGAATCCAGAGTATTTCATATGGACGCAAATTGTGTGTTAATTCGTCAATGTGAGGGAGCGAGGGATGCAGTAAAGGAGGAATAATGCATCGGAAAAGAGATACTCGGAACCCCAAAGAAAATCCTATCGTTTCCGTAGAAACGTATCTCGATTTAGAAGGACAATGCAGGGAATCCAGAGTATTCCATATGGACGCAAATTGTGTGTTAGTTCGTCAATGTGAGGGAGCGAGGGATGCAGTAAAGGAGGAATAATGCATCGGATAAGCGATACACGGAACCCCAAAGAAAATCCTATCGTTTCCGTAGAAACGTATCTCGATTTAGAAGGACAATGCAGGGAATCCAAAGTATTTCATATGGACGCAAATTGTGTGTTAATTCGTCAATGTGAGGGAGCGAGAAATGCAGTAAAGGAGGTATAATGCATTGGAAAGAGATACTCGGAACCCCAAAGAAAATCCTATCGTTTCCATAGAAACGTATCTCGATTTAGAAGGACAATGCAGGGAATCCAGAGTATATCATATGGACGCAAATTGTGTGTTAATTCGTCAATGTGAGGGAGCGAGGGATGCAGTAAAGGAGGAATAATGCATCGGAAAAGAGATACGCGGAACCCCAAAGAAAATCGTATCGTTTCCGTAGAAACGTATCTCGATTTTGAAGGACAATGCAGGGAATCCAGAGTATTTCATATGGACGCAAATTGTGTGTTAATTCGTCAATGTGAGGGAGCGAGGGATGCAGTGAAGGAGGAATAATGCATCGGAAAAGAGATACTCGGAACCCCAAAGAATATCCTATCGTTTCCGTAGAAACGTATCTCGATTTAGAAGGACAATGCAGGGAATCCAGAGTATTTCATATGGACGCAAATTGTGTGTTAATTCGTCAATGTGAGGGAGCGAGGGATGCAGTAAAGGAGGAATAATGCATCGGAAAAGAGATACTCGGAACCCCAAAGAAAATCCTATCGTTTCCGTAGAAACGTATCTCGATTTAGAAGGACAATGCAGGGAATCCAGAGTATTCCATATGGACGCAAATTGTGTGTTAGTTCGTCAATGTGAGGGAGCGAGGGATGCAGTAAAGGAGGAATAATGCATCGGATAAGCGATACACGGAACCCCAAAGAAAATCCTATCGTTTCCGTAGAAACGTATCTCGATTTAGAAGGACAATGCAGGGAATCCAGAGTATTTCATATGGACGCAAATTGTGTGTTAATTCGTCAATGTGAGGGAGCGAGAAATGCAGTAAAGGAGGTATAATGCATTGGAAAGAGATACTCGGAACCCCAAAGAAAATCCTATCGTTTCCGTAGAAACGTATCTCGATTTAGAAGGACAATGCAGGGAATCCAGAGTATATCATATGGACGCAAATTGTGTAATAATTCGTCAATGTGAGGGAGCGAGGGATGCAGTAAAGGAGGAATAATGCATCGGAAAAGAGATACGCGACTCCCAAAAGAAAATCCTATCGTTTCCGTAGAAACGTATCTCGTTTTAGAAAGATAATGCAGGGAACCCAGAGTATTTCATATGGACGCAAATTGTGTGTTAATTCGGCATTGTGAGGGAGCGAGGGATGCAGTAAAGGAGGAATAATGCATCGGAAAAGAGATACTCGGAAACCCAAAGAAAATCCTATCGTTTCCGTAGAAACGTATCTCGATTTAGAAGGACAATGCAAGGAATCCAGAGTATTTCATATGGACGCAAATTGTGTGTTAATTCGTCAATGTGAGGGTTCGAGGGATGCAGTAAAGGAGGAATAATGCATCCGAAAAGATATACTCGGAACCCCAAAGAAAATCCTATCGTTTCCGTAGAAACGTATCTCGATTTAGAAGGACAATGCAGGGAATCCAGGGTATTTCATATGGAAGCAAATTGTGTGTTATTTCGTCAATGTGAGGGAGCGAGGGATGCAGTAAAGGAGGAATAATGCATCGCAAAAGAGATACTCGGAACCCCAAAGAAAATCCTATCGTTTCCGTAGAAACGTATCTCGATTTAGAAGGACAATGCAGGAAATCCAGAGTATTTCATATGGACGCAAATTGTGTGTTAATTCGTCAATGTGAGGGAGCGAGGGATGCAGTAAAGGAGGAATAATGCATCGGAAAAGAGATACGCGGAACCCCAAAGAAAATCCTATCGTTTCCGTAGAAACGTATCTCGATTTAGAAGGACAATGCAGGGAATCCAGAGTATTTCATATGGACTGAAATTGTGTGTTAATTCGTCAATGTGAGGGAGCAAGGGATGCAGTAAAGGAGGAATAATGCATCGGAAAAGAGATACTCGGTACCCCAAAGAAAATCCTATCGTTTCCGTAGAAACGTATCTTAATTTAGAAGTACAATGCAGGGAATCCAGAGTATTTCATATGGACGCAAATTGTGTTTTAATTCGTCAATGTGAGGGAGCGAGGGATGCAATAATGGAGGAATAATGCATCGGAAAAGAGATACTCGGAACCCCAAAGAAAATCCTATCGTTTCCGTAGAAACGTATCTCGATTTAGAAGGACAATGCAGGGAATCCAGAGTATTTCATATGGACGCAAATTGTGTGATAATTCGTCAATGTGAGGGAGCGAGGGATTCAGTAAAGGAGGAATAATGCATTGGAAAAGAGATACTCGACTCCCAAAAGAAAATCCTATCGTTTCCGTAGAAACGTATTTCGTTTTAGAAAGATAATGCAGGGAACCCAGAGTATTACACATGGACGCAATTTGTGTGTTAATTCGGCAATGTGAGGGAGCGAGGGATGCAGTAAAGGAGGAATAATGCATCGGAAAAGAGATACTCGGAACCCCAAAGAAAATCCTATCGTTTCCGTAGAAACGTATCTCGATTTAGAAGGACAATGCAGGGAATCCAGGGTATTTCATATGGACGCAAATTGTGTGTTAATTCGTCAATGTGAGGGAGCGAGGGATGCAGTAAAGGAGGAATAATGCATCGGAAAAGAGATACTGGGAACCCCAAAGAAAATCCTATCGTTTCCGTAGAAACGTATCTCGATTTAGAAGGACAATGCAGGGAATCCAGAGTATTTCATATGGACGCAAATTGTGTGTTAATTCGTCAATGTGAGGGAGCGAGGGATGCAGTAAAGGAGGAATAATGCATCGGAAAAGAGATACGCGGAACCCCAAAGAAAATCCTATCGTTTCCGTAGAAACGTATCTCGATTTAGAAGGACAATGCAGGGAATCCAGAGTATTTCATATGGACTCAAATTGTGTGTTAATTCGTCAATGTGAGGGAGTGATGGATGCAGTAAAGGAGGAATAATGCATCGGAAAAGAGATACTCGGAACCCCAAAGAAAATCCTATCGTTTCCGTAGAAACGTATCTCGATTTAGAAGGACAATGCAGGGAATCCAGAGTATTTCATATGGACGCAAATTGTGTGTTAATTCGTCAATGTGGGTTAGCGAGGGATGCAGTAAAGGAGGAATAATGCATCGGAAAAGAGATACTCGGAACCCCAATGAAAATCCTGTCGTTTCCGTAGAAACGTATCTCGATTTAGAAGGACAATGCAAGGAATCCAGAGTATTTCATATGGTCGCAAATGGTGTGTTAATTCGTCAATGTGATGGAGCGAGGGATGCAGTAAAGGAGGAATAATGCATCGGAAAAGAGATACTCGGAACCCCAAAGAAAATCCTATCGTTTCCGTAGAAACATATCTCGATTTAGAAGGACAATGCAGGAAATCCAGAGTATTTCATATGGACGCAAATTGTGTGTTAATTCGTCAATGTGAGGGAGCGAGGGATGCAGTAAAGGAGGAATAATGCATCGGAAAAGAGATACGCGGAACCCCAAAGAAAATCCTATCGTTTCCGTAGAAACGTATCTCGATTTAGAAGGACAATGCAGGGAATCCAGAGTATTTCATATGGACTCAAATTGTGTGTTAATTCGTCAATGTGAGGGAGCAAGGGATGCAGTAAAGGAGGAATAAAGCATCGGAAAAGAGATACTCGGTACCCCAAAGAAAATCCTATCGTTTCCGTAGAAACGTATCTTAATTTAGAAGGACAATGCAGGGAATCCAGAGTATTTCATATGGACGCAAATTGTGTTTTAATTCGTCAATGTGAGGGAGCGAGGGATGCAATAAAGGAGGAATAATGCATCGGAAAAGAGATACTCGGAACCCCAAAGAAAATCCTATCGTTTCCGTAGAAACGTATCTCGATTTAGAAGGACAATGCAGGGAATCCAGAGTATTTCATATGGATGCAAATTGTGTGTTAATTCGTCAATGTGAGGGAGCGAGGGATTCAGTAAAGGAGGAATAATGCATCGGAAAAGAGATACTCGACTCCCAAAAGAAAATCCTATCGTTTCCGTAGAAACGTATTTCGTTTTAGAAAGATAATGCAGGGAACCCAGAGTATTACACATGGACGCAATTTGTGTGTTAATTCGGCAATGTGAGGGAGCGAGGGATGCAGTAAAGGAGGAATAATGCATCGGAAAAGAGATACTCGGAACCCCAAAGAAAATCCTATCGTTTCCGTAGAAACGTATCTCGATTTAGAAGGACAATGCAGGGAATCCAGGGTATTTCATATGGACGCAAATTGTGTGTTAATTCGTCAATGTGAGGGAGCGAGGGATGCAGTAAAGGAGGAATAATGCATCGGAAAAGAGATACTGGGAACCCCAAAGAAAATCCTATCGTTTCCGTAGAAACGTATCTCGATTTAGAAGGACAATGCAGGGAATCCAGAGTATTTCATATGGACGCAAATTGTGTGTTAATTCGTCAATGTGAGGGAGCGAGGGATGCAGTAAAGGAGGAATAATGCATCGGAAAAGAGATACGCGGAACCCCAAAGAAAATCCTATCGTTTCCGTAGAAACGTATCTCGATTTAGAAGGACAATGCAGGGAATCCAGAGTATTTCATATGGACTCAAATTGTGTGTTAATTCGTCAATGTGAGGGAGTGAGGGATGCAGTAAAGGAGGAATAATGCATCGGAAAAGAGATACTCGGAACCCCAAAGAAAATCCTATCGTTTCCGTAGAAACGTATCTCGATTTAGAAGGACAATGCAGGGAATCCAGAGTATTTCATATGGACGCAAATTGTGTGTTAATTCGTCAATGTGGGTTAGCGAGGGATGCAGTAAAGGAGGAATAATGCATCGGAAAAGAGATACTCGGAACCCCAATGAAAATCCTGTCGTTTCCGTAGAAACGTATCTCGATTTAGAAGGACAATGCAAGGAATCCAGAGTATTTCATATGGTCGCAAATGGTGTGTTAATTCGTCAATGTGATGGAGCGAGGGATGCAGTAAAGGAGGAATAATGCATCGGAAAAGAGATACTCGGAACCCCAAAGAAAATCCTATCGTTTCCGTAGAAACATATCTCGATTTAGAAGGACAATGCAGGGAATCCAGAGTATTTCATATGGAAGCAAATTGTGTGTTAATTCGTCAATGTGAGGGAGCGAGGGATGCAGTAAAGGATGAATAATGCATCGGAAAAGAGATACTCGGAACCCCAAAAAAAATCCTATCGTTTCCGTAAAAACGTATGTCGATATAGAAGGACAATGCAGGGAATCCGGAGTATATCATATGGACTCAAATTGTGTGTTAATTCGTCAATGTGAGGGAGCGAGGGATGCAGTAAAGGAGGAATAATGCATCGGAAAAGAGATACTCGACTCCCAAAAGAAAATCCTATCGTTTCTGTAGAAACGTATCTCGTTATAGAAAGATAATGCAGGGAACCCAGAGTATTTCATATGGACGCAAATTGTGTGTTAATTCGGCAATGTGAGTTAGCGAGGGATGCGGTAAAGGAGGAATAATGCATCGGAAAAGAGATACTCGGAACCCCAAAGAAAATCCTATCGTTTCCGTAGAAACGTATCTCGATTTAGAAGGACAATGCAGGGAATCCAGAGTATTTCATATGGACGCAAATTGTGTGTTAATTCGTCAATGATAGGGAGCGAGGGATGAAGTAAAGGAGGAATAAAGCATCGGAAAAGAGATACTCGACTCCCAAAAGAAAATCCTATCGTTTCCGTAGAAACGTATCTCGATTTAGAAGGACAATGCAGGGAATCCAGGGTATTTCATATGGACGCAAATTGTGTGTTAATTCGTCAATGTGAGGGAGCGAGGGATGCAGTAAAGGAGGAATAATGCATCGGAAAAGAGATACTCGGAACCCCAAAGAAAATCCTATCGTTTCCGTAGAAACGTATCTCGATTTAGAAGGACAATGCAGGGAATCCAGAGGATTTCATATGGACGCAAATTGTGTGTTAATTCGTCAATGTGAGGGAGCGAGAAATGCAGTAAAGGAGGTATAATGCATTGGAAAGAGATACTCGGAACCCCAAAGAAAATCCTATCGTTTCCGTAGAAACGTATCTCGATTTAGAAGGACAATGCAGGGAATCCAGAGTATATCATATGGACGCAAATTGTGTAATAATTCGTCAATGTGAGGGAGCGAGGGATGCAGTAAAGGAGGAATAATGCATCGGAAAAGAGATACGCGACTCCCAAAAGAAAATCCTATCGTTTCCGTAGAAACGTATCTCGTTTTAGAAAGATAATGCAGGGAACCCAGAGTATTTCATATGGACGCAAATTGTGTGTTAATTCGGCATTGTGAGGGAGCGAGGGATGCAGTAAAGGAGGAATAATGCATCGGAAAAGAGATACTCGGAAACCCAAAGAAAATCCAATCGTTTCCGTAGAAACGTATCTCGATTTAGAAGGACAATGCAAGGAATCCAGAGTATTTCATATGGACGCAAATTGTGTGTTAATTCGTCAATGTGAGGGTTCGAGGGATGCAGTAAAGGAGGAATAATGCATCCGAAAAGATATACTCGGAACCCCAAAGAAAATCCTATCGTTTCCGTAGAAACGTATCTCGATTTAGAAGGACAATGCAGGGAATCCAGGGTATTTCATATGGACGCAAATTGTGTGTTAATTCGTCAATGTGAGGGAGCGAGGGATGCAGTAAAGGAGGAATAATGCATCGGAAAAGAGATACTCGGAACCCCAAAGAAAATCCTATCGTTTCCGTAGAAACGTATCTCGATTTAGAAGGACAATGCAGGGAATCCAGAGTATTTCATATGGACGCAAATTGTGTGTTAGTTCGTCAATGTGAGGGAGCGAGGGATGCAGTAAAGGAGGAATAATGCATCGGATAAGCGATACACGGAACCCCAAAGAAAATCCTATCGTTTCCGTAGAAACGTATCTCGATTTAGAAGGACAATGCAGGGAATCCAGAGTATTTCATATGGACGCAAATTGTGTGTTAATTCGTCAATGTGAGGGAGCGAGGGATGCAGTAAAGGAGGAATAATGCATCGGAAAAGAGATACTCGACTCCCAAAAGAAAATCCTATCGTTTCCGTAGAAACGTATCTCGTTTTAGAAAGATAATGCAGGGAACCCAGAGTATTTCATATGGACGCAAATTGTGTGTTAATTCGGCATTGTGAGGGAGCGAGGGATGCAGTAAAGGAGGAATAATGCATCGGAAAAGAGATACGCGGAACCCCAAAGAAAATCCTATCGTTTCCGTAGAAACGTATCTCGATTTAGAAGGACAATGCAGGGAATCCAGAGTATTTCATATGGACTCAAATTGTGTGTTAATTCGTCAATGTGAGGGAGCGAGGGATGCAGTAAAGGAGGAATAATGCATCGGAAAAGAGATACTCGGTACCCCAAAGAAAATCCTATCGTTTCCGTAGAAACGTATCTCGATTTAGAAGGACAATGCAGGGAATCCAGGGTATTTCATATGGACGCAAATTGTGTGTTAATTCGTCAATGTGAGGGAGCGAGGGATGCAGTAAAGGAGGAATAATGCATCGGAAAAGAGATACTCGGAACCCCAAAGAAAATCCTATCGTTTCCGTAGAAACGTATCTCGATTTAGAAGGACAATGCAGGGAATCCAGAGTATTTCATATGGACGCAAATTGTGTGTTAATTCGTCAATGTGAGGGAGCGAGGGATGCAGTAAAGGAGGAATAATGCATCGGAAAAGAGATACTCGGAACCCCAAAGAAAATCCTATCGTTTCCGTAGAAACGTATCTCGATTTAGAAGGACAATGCAGGGAATCCAGAGTATTTCATATGGACGCAAATTGTGTGTTAATTCGTCAATGTGAGGGAGCGAGGGATGCAGTAAAGGAGGAATAATGCATCGGAAAAGAGATACGCGGAACCCCAAAGAAAATCCTATCGTTTCCGTAGAAACGTATCTCGATTTTGAAGGACAATGCAGGGAATCCAGAGTATTTCATATGGACTCTAATTGTGTGTTAATTCGTCAATGTGAGGGAGTGAGGGATGCAGTAAAGGAGGAATAATGCATCGGAAAAGAGATACTCGGAACCCCAAAGAAAATCCTATCGTTTCTGTAGAAACGTATCTCGATTTAGAAGGACAATGCAGGGAATCCAGAGTATTTCATATGGACGCAAATTGTGTGTTAATTCGTCAATGTGGGTTAGCGAGGGATGCAGTAAAGGAGGAATAATGCATCGGAAAAGAGATACTCGGAACCCCAATGAAAATCCTGTCGTTTCCGTAGAAACATAGCTCGATTTAGAAGGACAATGCAGGGAATCCAGAGTATTTCATATGGAAGCAAATTGTGTGTTAATTCGTCAATGTGAGGGAGCGAGGGATGCAGTAAAGGATGAATAATGCATCGGAAAAGAGAAACTCGGAACCCCAAAGAAAATCCTATCGTTTCCGTAGAAACGTATCTCGATTTAGAAGGACAATGCAGGGAATCCAGAGTATTTCATATGGACGCAAATTGTGTGTTAATTCGTCAATGTGAGGGAGCGAGGGATGCAGTAAAGGAGGAATAATGCATCGGAAAAGAGATACGCGGAACCCCAAAGAAAATCCTATCGTTTCCGTAGAAACGTATCTCGATTTAGAAGGACAATGCAGGGAATCCAGAGTATATCATATGGACGCAAATTGTGTAATAATTCGTCAATGTGAGGGAGCGAGGGATGCAGTAAAGGAGGAATAATGCATCGGAAAAGAGATACGCGACTCCCAAAAGAAAATCCTATCGTTTCCGTAGAAACGTATCTCGTTTTAGAAAGATAATGCAGGGAACCCAGAGTATTTCATATGGACGCAAATTGTGTGTTAATTCGGCATTGTGAGGGAGCGAGGGATGCAGTAAAGGAGGAATAATGCATCGGAAAAGAGATACTCGGAAACCCAAAGAAAATCCTATCGTTTCCGTAGAAACGTATCTCGATTTAGAAGGACAATGCAAGGAATCCAGAGTATTTCATATGGACGCAAATTGTGTGTTAATTCGTCAATGTGAGGGTTCGAGGGATGCAGTAAAGGAGGAATAATGCATCCGAAAAGATATACTCGGAACCCCAAAGAAAATCCTATCGTTTCCGTAGAAACGTATCTCGATTTAGAAGGACAATGCAGGGAATCCAGAGTATTTCATATGGACGCAAATTGTGTGTTAATTCGTCAATGTGAGGGAGCGAGGGATGCAGTAAAGGAGGAATAATGCATCGGAAAAGAGATACTCGGAACCCCAAAGAAAATCCTATCGTTTCCGTAGAAACGTATCTCGATTTAGAAGGACAATGCAGGGAATCCAGAGTATTCCATATGGACGCAAATTGTGTGTTAGTTCGTCAATGTGAGGGAGCGAGGGATGCAGTAAAGGAGGAATAATGCATCGGATAAGCGATACACGGAACCCCAAAGAAAATCCTATCGTTTCCGTAGAAACGTATCTCGATTTAGAAGGACAATGCAGGGAATCCAGAGTATTTCATATGGACGCAAATTGTGTGTTAATTCGTCAATGTGAGGGAGCGAGGGATGCAGTAAAGGAGGAATAATGCATCGGAAAAGAGATACTCGACTCCCAAAAGAAAATCCTATCGTTTCCGTAGAAACGTATCTCGTTTTAGAAAGATAATGCAGGGAACCCAGAGTATTTCATATGGACGCAAATTGTGTGTTAATTCGGCATTGTGAGGGAGCGAGGGATGCAGTAAAGGAGGAATAATGCATCGGAAAAGAGATACGCGGAACCCCAAAGAAAATCCTATCGTTTCCGTAGAAACGTATCTCGATTTAGAAGGACAATGCAGGGAATCCAGAGTATTTCATATGGACTCAAATTGTGTGTTAATTCGTCAATGTGAGGGAGCGAGGGATGCAGTAAAGGAGGAATAATGCATCGGAAAAGAGATACTCGGTACCCCAAAGAAAATCCTATCGTTTCCGTAGAAACGTATCTCGATTTAGAAGGACAATGCAGGGAATCCAGGGTATTTCATATGGACGCAAATTGTGTGTTAATTCGTCAATGTGAGGGAGCGAGGGATGCAGTAAAGGAGGAATAATGCATCGGAAAAGAGATACTCGGAACCCCAAAGAAAATCCTATCGTTTCCGTAGAAACGTATCTCGATTTAGAAGGACAATGCAGGGAATCCAGAGTATTTCATATGGACGCAAATTGTGTGTTAATTCGTCAATGTGAGGGTTCGAGGGATGCAGTAAAGGAGGAATAATGCATCCGAAAAGATATACTCGGAACCCCAAAGAAAATCCTATCGTTTCCGTAGAAACGTATCTCGATTTAGAAGGACAATGCAGGGAATCCAGGGTATTTCATATGGACGCAAATTGTGTGTTAATTCGTCAATGTGAGGGAGCGAGGGATGCAGTAAATGAGGAATAATGCATCGGAAAAGAGAAACTCGGAACCCCAAAGAAAATCCTATCGTTTCCGTAGAAACGTATCTCGATTTAGAAGGACAATGCAGGAAATCCAGAGTATTTCATATGGACGCAAATTGTGTGTTAATTCGTCAATGTGAGGGAGCGAGGGATGCAGTAAAGGAGGAATAATGCATCGGAAAAGAGATACGCGGAAACCCCAAAGAAAATCCTATCGTTTCCGTAGAAACGTATCTCGATTTAGAAGGACAATGCAGGGAATCCAGAGTATTTCATATGGACTCAAATTGTGTGTTAATTCGTCAATGTGAGGGAGCAAGGGATGCAGTAAAGGAGGAATAATGCATCGGAAAAGAGATACTCGGAACCCCAAAGAAAATCCTATCGTTTCCGTAGAAACGTATCTTAATTTAGAAGGACAATGCAGGGAATCCAGAGTATTTCATATGGACGCAAATTGTGTTTTAATTCGTCAATGTGAGGGAGCGAGGGATGCAGTAAAGGAGGAATAATGCATCGGAAAAGAGATACTCGGAACCCCAAAGAAAATCCTATCGTTTCCGTAGAAACGTATCTCGATTTAGAAGGACAATGCAGGGAATCCAGAGTATTTCATATGGACGCAAATTGTGTGTTAATTCGTCAATGTGAGGGAGCGAGGGATTCAGTAAAGGAGGAATAATGCATCGGAAAAGAGATACTCGACTCCCAAAAGAAAATCCTATCGTTTCCGTAGAAACGTATTTCGTTTTAGAAAGATAATGCAGGGAACCCAGAGTATTACACATGGACGCAATTTGTGTGTTAATTCGGCAATGTGAGGGAGCGAGGGATGCAGTAAAGGAGGAATAATGCATCGGAAAAGAGATACTCGGAACCCCAAAGAAAATCCTAGCGTTTCCGTAGAAACGTATCTCGATTTAGAAGGACAATGCAGGGAATCCAGGGTATTTCATATGGACGCAAATTGTGTGTTAATTCGTCAATGTGAAGGAGCGAGGGATGCAGTAAAGGAGGAATAATGCATCGGAAAAGAGATACTCGGAACCCCAAAGAAAATCCTATCGTTTCCGTAGAAACGTATCTCGATTTAGAAGGACAATGCAGGGAATCCAGAGTATTTCATATGGACGCAAATTGTGTGTTAATTCGTCAATGTGAGGGAGCGAGGGATGCAGTAAAGGAGGAATAATGCATCGGAAAAGAGATACGCGGAACCCCAAAGAAAATCCTATCGTTTCCGTAGAAACGTATCTCGATTTAGAAGGACAATGCAGGGAATCCAGAGTATTTCATATGGACTCTAATTGTGTGTTAATTCGTCAATGTGAGGGAGTGAGGGATGCAGTAAAGGAGGAATAATGCATCGGAAAAGAGATACTCGGAACCCCAAAGAAAATCCTATCGTTTCCGTAGAAACGTATCTCGATTTAGAAGGACAATGCAGGGAATCCAGAGTATTTCATATGGACGCAAATTGTGTGTTAATTCGTCAATGTGGGTTAGCGAGGGATGCAGTAAAGGAGGAATAATGCATCGGAAAAGAGATACTCGGAACCCCAATGAAAATCCTGTCGTTTCCGTAGAAACATATCTCGATTTAGAAGGACAATGCAGGGAATCCAGAGTATTTCATATGGAAGCAAATTGTGTGTTAATTCGTCAATGTGAGGGAGCGAGGGATGCAGTAAAGGATGAATAATGCATCGGAAAAGAGATACTCGGAACCCCAAAGAAAATCCTATCGTTTCCGTAAAAACGTATGTCGATATAGAAGGACAATGCAGGGAATCCGGAGTATATCATATGGACTCAAATTGTGTGTTAATTCGTCAATGTGAGGGAGCGAGGGATGCAGTAAAGGAGGAATAATGCATCGGAAAAGAGATACTCGACTCCCAAAAGAAAATCCTATCGTTTCTGTAGAAACGTATCTCGTTTTAGAAAGATAATGCAGGGAACCCAGAGTATTTCATATGGACGCAAATTGTGTGTTAATTCGGCAATGTGAGTTAGCGAGGGATGCGGTAAAGGAGGAATAATGCATCGGAAAAGAGATACTCGGAACCCCAAAGAAAATCCTATCGTTTCCGTAGAAACGTATCTCGATTTAGAAGGACAATGCAGGGAATCCAGAGTATTTCATATGGACGCAAATTGTGTGTTAATTCGTCAATGTTAGGGAGCGAGGGATGAAGTAAAGGAGGAATAAAGCATCGGAAAAGAGATACTCGACTCCCAAAAGAAAATCCTATAGTTTCCGTAAAAACGTATCTCGATTTAGAAGGACAATGCAGGGAATCCAGGGTATTTCATATGGACGCAAATTGTGTGTTAATTCGTCAATGTGAGGGAGCGAGGGATGCAGTAAAGGAGGAATAATGCATCGGAAAAGAGATACTCGGAACCCCAAAGAAAATCCTATCGTTTCCGTAGAAACGTATCTCGATTTAGAAGGACAATGCAGGGAATCCAGAGTATTTCATATGGACGCAAATTGTGTGTTAATTCGTCAATGTGAGGGAGCGAGGGATGCAGTAAAGGAGGAATAATGCATCGGAAAAGAGATACGCGGAACCCCAAAGAAAATCCTATCGTTTCCGTAGAAACGTATCTCGATTTAGAAGGACAATGCAGGGAATCCAGAGTATTTCATATGGACTCAAATTGTGTGTTAATTCGTCAATGTGAGGGAGCGAGGGATGCAGTAAAGGAGGAATAATGCATCGGAAAAGAGATACTCGGAATCCCAAAGAAAATCCTATCGTTTCCGTAGAAACGTATCTCGATTTAGAAGGACAATGCAGGGAATCCAGAGTATTTCATATGGACGCAAATTGTGTGTTAATTCGTCAATGTGGGTTAGCGAGGGATGCAGTGAAGGAGGAATAATGCATCGGGAAAGAGATACTCGAAACCCCAATGAAAATCCTGTCGTTTCCGTAGAAACGTATCTCGATTTAGAAGGACAATGCAAGGAATCCAGAGTATTTCATATGGTCGCAAATGGTGTGTTAATTCGTCAATGTGATGGAGCGAGGGATGCAGTAAAGGAGGAATAATGCATCGTAAAAGAGATACTCGGAACCCCAAAGAAAATCCTATCGTTTCCGTAAAAACGTATGTCGATATAGAAGGACAATGCAGGGAATTCGGAGTATATCATATGGACTCAAATTGTGTGTTAATTCGTCAATGTGAGGGAGCGAGGATTGCAGCAAAGGAGGAATAATGCATCGGAAAAGAGATACTCGACTCCCAAAAGAAAATCCTATCGTTTCCGTAGAAACGCATCTCGTTTTAGAAAGATAATGCAGGGAACCCAGAGTATTTCATATAGACGCAAATTGAGTGTTAATTCGGCATTGTGAGTGAGCGAGGGATGCAGTAAAGGAGGAATAATGCATCGGAAAAGAGATACGCGGAACCCCAAAGAAAATCCTATCGTTTCCGTAGAAACGTATCTCGATTTAGAAGGACAATGCAGGGAATCCTGAGTATTTCATATGGACTCCAATTGTGTGTTAATTCGTCAATGTGAGGGAGCAAGGGATGCAGTAAAGGAGGAATAATGCATCGGAAAAGAGATACTCGGTACCCCAAAGAAAATCCTGTCGTTTCCGTAGAAACGTATCTCGATTTAGAAGGACAATGCAGGGAATCCAGGGTATTTCATATGGACGCAAATTGTGTGTTAATTCGTCAATGTGAGGGAGCGAGGGATGCAGTAAAGGAGGAATAATGCATCGGAAAAGAGATACTCGGAACCCCAAAGAAAATCCTATCGTTTCCGTAGAAACGTATCTCGATTTAGAAGGACAATGCAAGGAATCCAGAGTATTTCATATGGACGCAAATTGTGTGTTAATTCGTCAATGTGAGGGTTCGAGGGATGCAGTAAAGGAGGAATAATGCATCCGAAAAGATATACTCGGAACCCCAAAGAAAATCCTATCGTTTCCGTAGAAACGTATCTCGATTTAGAAGGACAATGCAGGGAATCCAGGGTATTTCATATGGACGCAAATTGTGTGTTAATTCGTCAATGTGAGGGAGCGAGGGATGCAGTAAAGGAGGAATAATGCATCGGAAAAGAGATACTCGGAACCCCAAAGAAAATCCTATCGTTTCCGTAGAAACGTATCTCGATTTAGAAGGACAATGCAGGAAATCCAGAGTATTTCATATGGACGCAAATTGTGTGTTAATTCGTCAATGTGAGGGAGCGAGGGATGCAGTAAAGGAGGAATAATGCATCGGAAAAGAGATACGCGGAACCCCAAAGAAAATCCTATCGTTTCCGTAGAAACGTATCTCGATTTAGAAGGACAATGCAGGGAATCCAGAGTATTTCATATGGACTCAAATTGTGTGTTAATTCGTCAATGTGAGGGAGCAAGGGATGCAGTAAAGGAGGAATAATGCATCGGAAAAGAGATACTCGGTACCCCAAAGAAAATCCTATCGTTTCCGTAGAAACGTATCTTAATTTAGAAGGACAATGCAGGGAATCCAGAGTATTTCATATGGACACAAATTGTGTTTTAATTCGTCAATGTGAGGGAGCGAGGGATGCAGTAAAGGAGGAATAATGCATCGGAAAAGAGATACTCGAAACCCCAAAGAAAATCCTATCGTTTCCGTAGAAACGTAT
Source organism: Schistocerca nitens (assembly GCF_023898315.1). NCBI lineage: Eukaryota > Metazoa > Arthropoda > Insecta > Orthoptera > Acrididae > Schistocerca > Schistocerca nitens. Next base: position 1,281,859,224 of record NC_064614.1, on the reverse strand, counting down.
CTCGATTTAGAAGGACAATGCAGGGAATCCAGAGTATTTCATATGGACGCAAATTGTGTGTTAATTCGTCAATGTGAGGGAGCGAGGGATTCAGTAAAGGAGGAATAATGCATCGGAAAAGAGATACTCGACTCCCAAAAGAAAATCCTATCGTTTCCGTAGAAACGTATTTCGTTTTAGAAAGATAATGCATGGAACCCAGAGTATTACACATGGACGCAATTTGTGTGTTAATTCGGCAATGTGAGGGAGCGAGGGATGCAGTAAAGGAGGAATAATGCATCGGAAAAGAGATACTCGGAACCCCAAAGAAAATCCTATCGTTTCCGTAGAAACGTATCTCGATTTTGAAGGACAATGCAGGGAATCCAGGGTATTTCATATGGACGCAAATTGTGTGTTAATTCGTCAATGTGAGGGAGCGAGGGATGCAGTAAAGGAGGAATAATGCATCGGAAAAGAGATACTCGGAACCCCAAAGAAAATCCTATCGTTTCCGTAGAAACGTATCTCGATTTAGAAGGACAATGCAGGGAATCCAGAGTATTTCATATGGACGCAAATTGTGTGTTAATTCGTCAATGTGAGGGAGCGAGGGATGCAGTAAAGGAGGAATAATGCATCGGAAAAGAGATACGCGGAACCCCAAAGAAAATCCTATCGTTTCCGTAGAAACGTATCTCGATTTAGAAGGACAATGCAGGGAATCCAGAGTATTTCATATGGACTCAAATTGTGTGTTAATTCGTCAATGTGAGGGAGTGAGGGATGCAGTAAAGGAGGAATAATGCATCGGAAAAGAGATACTCGGAACCCCAAAGAAAATCCTATCGTTTCCGTAGAAACGTATCTCGATTTAGAAGGACAATGCAGGGAATCCAGAGTATTTCATATGGACGCAAATTGTGTGTTAATTCGTCAATGTGGGTTAGCGAGGGATGCAGTAAAGGAGGAATAATGCATCGGAAAAGAGATACTCGGAACCCCAATGAAAATCCTGTCGTTTCCGTAGAAACGTATCTCGATTTAGAAGGACAATGCAAGGAATCCAGAGTATTTCATATGGTCGCAAATGGTGTGTTAATTCGTCAATGTGATGGAGCGAGGGATGCAGTAAAGGAGGAATAATGCATCGGAAAAGAGATACTCGGAACCCCAAAGAAAATCCTATCGTTTCCGTAGAAACATATCTCGATTTAGAAGGACAATGCAGGGAATCCAGAGTATTTCATATGGAAGCAAATTGTGTGTTAATTCGTCAATGTGAGGGAGCGAGGGATGCAGTAAAGGATGAATAATGCATCGGAAAAGAGATACTCGGAACCCCAAAGAAAATCCTATCGTTTCCGTAAAAACGTATGTCGATATAGAAGGACAATGCAGGGAATCCGGAGTATATCATATGGACTCAAATTGTGTGTTAATTCGTCAATGTGAGGGAGCGAGGGATGCAGTAAAGGAGGAATAATGCATCGGAAAAGAGATACTCGACTCCCAAAAGAAAATCCTATCGTTTCTGTAGAAACGTATCTCGTTTTAGAAAGATAATGCAGGGAACCCAGAGTATTTCATATGGACGCAAATTGTGTGTTAATTCGGCAATGTGAGTTAGCGAGGGATGCGGTAAAGGAGGAATAATGCATCGGAAAAGAGATACTCGGAACCCCAAAGAAAATCCTATCGTTTCCGTAGAAACGTATCTCGATTTAGAAGGACAATGCAGGGAATCCAGAGTATTTCATATGGACGCAAATTGTGTGTTAATTCGTCAATGTTAGGGAGCGAGGGATGAAGTAAAGGAGGAATAAAGCATCGGAAAAGAGATACTCGACTCCCAAAAGAAAATCCTATCGTTTCCGTAGAAACGTATCTCGTTTTAGAAAGATAATGCAGGGAACCCAGAGTATTTCATATGGACGCAAATTGAGTGTTAATTCGGCATTGTGAGGGAGCGAGGGATGCAGTAAAGGAGGAATAATGCATCGGAAAAGAGATACGCGGAACCCCAAAGAAAATCCTATCGTTTCCGTAGAAACGTATCTCGATTTAGAAGGACAATGCAGGGAATCCAGAGTATTTCATATGGACTCCAATTGTGTGTTAATTCGTCAATGTGAGGGAGCAAGGGATGCAGTAAAGGAGGAATAATGCATCGGAAAAGAGATACTCGGTACCCCAAAGAAAATCCTATCGTTTCCGTAGAAACGTATCTCGATTTAGAAGGACAATGCAGGGAATCCAGAGTATTTCATATGGACTCAAATTGTGTGTTAATTCGTCAATGTGAGGGAGCAAGGGATGCAGTAAAGGAGGAATAATGCATCGGAAAAGAGATACTCGGTACCCCAAAGAAAATCCTATCGTTTCCGTAGAAACGTATCTTAATTTAGAAGGACAATGCAGGGAATCCAGAGTATTTCATATGGACACAAATTGTGTTTTAATTCGTCAATGTGAGGGAGCGAGGGATGCAGTAAAGGAGGAATAATGCATCGGAAAAGAGATACTCGAAACCCCAAAGAAAATCCTATCGTTTCCGTAGAAACGTATCTCGATTTAGAAGGACAATGCAGGGAATCCAGAGTATTTCATATGGACGCAAATTGTGTGTTAATTCGTCAATGTGAGGGAGCGAGGGATTCAGTAAAGGAGGAATAATGCATCGGAAAAGAGATACTCGACTCCCAAAAGAAAATCCTATCGTTTCCGTAGAAACGTATTTCGTTTTAGAAAGATAATGCAGGGAACCCAGAGTATTACACATGGACGCAATTTGTGTGTTAATTCGGCAATGTGAGGGAGCGAGGGATGCAGTAAAGGAGGAATAATGCATCGGAAAAGAGATACTCGGAACCCCAAAGAAAATCCTATCGTTTCCGTAGAAACGTATCTCGATTTTGAAGGACAATGCAGGGAATCCAGGGTATTTCATATGGACGCAAATTGTGTGTTAATTCGTCAATGTGAGGGAGCGAGGGATGCAGTAAAGGAGGAATAATGCATCGGAAAAGAGATACTCGGAACCCCAAAGAAAATCCTATCGTTTCCGTAGAAACGTATCTCGATTTAGAAGGACAATGCAGGGAATCCAGAGTATTTCATATGGACGCAAATTGTGTGTTAATTCGTCAATGTGAGGGAGCGAGGGATGCAGTAAAGGAGGAATAATGCATCGGAAAAGAGATACGCGGAACCCCAAAGAAAATCCTATCGTTTCCGTAGAAACGTATCTCGATTTAGAAGGACAATGCAGGGAATCCAGAGTATTTCATATGGACTCAAATTGTGTGTTAATTCGTCAATGTGAGGGAGTGAGGGATGCAGTAAAGGAGGAATAATGCATCGGAAAAGAGATACTCGGAACCCCAAAGAAAATCCTATCGTTTCCGTAGAAACGTATCTCGATTTAGAAGGACAATGCAGGGAATCCAGAGTATTTCATATGGACGCAAATTGTGTGTTAATTCGTCAATGTGGGTTAGCGAGGGATGCAGTAAAGGAGGAATAATGCATCGGAAAAGAGATACTCGGAACCCCAATGAAAATCCTGTCGTTTCCGTAGAAACGTATCTCGATTTAGAAGGACAATGCAAGGAATCCAGAGTATTTCATATGGTCGCAAATGGTGTGTTAATTCGTCAATGTGATGGAGCGAGGGATGCAGTAAAGGAGGAATAATGCATCGGAAAAGAGATACTCGGAACCCCAAAGAAAATCCTATCGTTTCCGTAGAAACATATCTCGATTTAGAAGGACAATGCAGGGAATCCAGAGTATTTCATATGGAAGCAAATTGTGTGTTAATTCGTCAATGTGAGGGAGCGAGGGATGCAGTAAAGGATGAATAATGCATCGGAAAAGAGATACTCGGAACCCCAAAGAAAATCCTATCGTTTCCGTAAAAACGTATGTCGATATAGAAGGACAATGCAGGGAATCCGGAGTATATCATATGGACTCAAATTGTGTGTTAATTCGTCAATGTGAGGGAGCGAGGGATGCAGTAAAGGAGGAATAATGCATCGGAAAAGAGATACTCGACTCCCAAAAGAAAATCCTATCGTTTCTGTAGAAACGTATCTCGTTTTAGAAAGATAATGCAGGGAACCCAGAGTATTTCATATGGACGCAAATTGTGTGTTAATTCGGCAATGTGAGTTAGCGAGGGATGCGGTAAAGGAGGAATAATGCATCGGAAAAGAGATACTCGGAACCCCAAAGAAAATCCTATCGTTTCCGTAGAAACGTATCTCGATTTAGAAGGACAATGCAGGGAATCCAGAGTATTTCATATGGACGCAAATTGTGTGTTAATTCGTCAATGTTAGGGAGCGAGGGATGAAGTAAAGGAGGAATAAAGCATCGGAAAAGAGATACTCGACTCCCAAAAGAAAATCCTATCGTTTCCGTAGAAACGTATCTCGTTTTAGAAAGATAATGCAGGGAACCCAGAGTATTTCATATGGACGCAAATTGAGTGTTAATTCGGCATTGTGAGGGAGCGAGGGATGCAGTAAAGGAGGAATAATGCATCGGAAAAGAGATACGCGGAACCCCAAAGAAAATCCTATCGTTTCCGTAGAAACGTATCTCGATTTAGAAGGACAATGCAGGGAATCCAGAGTATTTCATATGGACTCCAATTGTGTGTTAATTCGTCAATGTGAGGGAGCAAGGGATGCAGTAAAGGAGGAATAATGCATCGGAAAAGAGATACTCGGTACCCCAAAGAAAATCCTATCGTTTCCGTAGAAACGTATCTCGATTTAGAAGGACAATGCAGGGAATCCAGGGTATTTCATATGGACGCAAATTGTGTGTTAATTCGTCAATGTGAGGGAGCGAGGGATGCAGTAAAGGAGGAATAATGCATCGGAAAAGAGATACTCGGAACCCCAAAGAAAATCCTATCGTTTCCGTAGAAACGTATCTCGATTTAGAAGGACAATGCAAGGAATCCAGAGTATTTCATATGGACGCAAATTGTGTGTTAATTCGTCAATGTGAGGGTTCGAGGGATGCAGTAAAGGAGGAATAATGCATCCGAAAAGATATACTCGGAACCCCAAAGAAAATCCTATCGTTTCCGTAGAAACGTATCTCGATTTAGAAGGACAATGCAGGGAATCCAGGGTATTTCATATGGACGCAAATTGTGTGTTAATTCGTCAATGTGAGGGAGCGAGGGATGCAGTAAAGGAGGAATAATGCATCGGAAAAGAGATACTCGGAACCCCAAAGAAAATCCTATCGTTTCCGTAGAAACGTATCTCGATTTAGAAGGACAATGCAGGAAATCCAGAGTATTTCATATGGACGCAAATTGTGTGTTAATTCGTCAATGTGAGGGAGCGAGGGATGCAGTAAAGGAGGAATAATGCATCGGAAAAGAGATACGCGGAACCCCAAAGAAAATCCTATCGTTTCCGTAGGAACGTATCTCGATTTAGAAGGACAATGCAGGGAATCCAGAGTATTTCATATGGACTCAAATTGTGTGTTAATTCGTCAATGTGAGGGAGCAAGGGATGCAGTAAAGGAGGAATAATGCATCGGAAAAGAGATACTCGGTACCCCAAAGAAAATCCTATCGTTTCCGTAGAAACGTATCTTAATTTAGAAGGACAATGCAGGGAATCCAGAGTATTTCATATGGACGCAAATTGTGTTTTAATTCGTCAATGTGAGGGAGCGAGGGATGCAGTAAAGGAGGAATAATGCATCGGAAAAGAGATACTCGGAACCCCAAAGAAAATCCTATCGTTTCCGTAGAAACGTATCTCGATTTAGAAGGACAATGCAGGGAATCCAGAGTATTTCATATGGACGCAAATTGTGTGTTAATTCGTCAATGTGAGGGAGCGAGGGATTCAGTAAAGGAGGAATAATGCATCGGAAAAGAGATACTCGACTCCCAAAAGAAAATCCTATCGTTTCCGTAGAAACGTATTTCGTTTTAGAAAGATAATGCAGGGAACCCAGAGTATTACACATGGACGCAATTTGTGTGTTAATTCGGCAATGTGAGGGAGCGAGGGATGCAGTAAAGGAGGAATAATGCATCGGAAAAGAGATACTCGGAACCCCAAAGAAAATCCTATCGTTTCCGTAGAAACGTATCTCGATTTTGAAGGACAATGCAGGGAATCCAGGGTATTTCATATGGACGCAAATTGTGTGTTAATTCGTCAATGTGAGGGAGCGAGGGATGCAGTAAAGGAGGAATAATGCATCGGAAAAGAGATACTCGGAACCCCAAAGAAAATCCTATCGTTTCCGTAGAAACGTATCTCGATTTAGAAGGACAATGCAGGGAATCCAGAGTATTTCATATGGACGCAAATTGTGTGTTAATTCGTCAATGTGAGGGAGCGAGGGATGCAGTAAAGGAGGAATAATGCATCGGAAAAGAGATACGCGGAACCCCAAAGAAAATCCTATCGTTTCCGTAGAAACGTATCTCGATTTAGAAGGACAATGCAGGGATTCCAGAGTATTTCATATGGACTCAAATTGTGTGTTAATTCGTCAATGTTAGGGAGTGAGGGATGCAGTAAAGGAGGAATAATGCATCGGAAAAGAGATACTCGGAACCCCAAAGAAAATCCTATCGTTTCCGTAGAAACGTATCTCGATTTAGAAGGACAATGCAGGGAATCCAGAGTATTTCATATGGACGCAAATTGTGTGTTAATTCGTCAATGTGGGTTAGCGAGGGATGCAGTAAAGGAGGAATAATGCATCGGAAAAGAGATACTCGGAACCCCAATGAAAATCCTGTCGTTTCCGTAGAAACGTATCTCGATTTAGAAGGACAATGCAATGAATCCAGAGTATTTCATATGGTCGCAAATGGTGTGTTAATTCGTCAATGTGATGGAGCGAGGGATGCAGTAAAGGAGGAATAATGCATCGGAAAAGAGATACTCGGAACCCCAAAGAAAATCCTATCGTTTCCGTAGAAACATATCTCGATTTAGAAGGACAATGCAGGGAATCCAGAGTATTTCATATGGAAGCAAATTGTGTGTTAATTCGTCAATGTGAGGGAGCGAGGGATGCAGTAAAGGATGAATAATGCATCGGAAAAGAGATACTCGGAACCCCAAAGAAAATCCTATCGTTTCCGTAAAAACGTATGTCGATATAGAAGGACAATGCAGGGAATCCGGAGTATATCATATGGACTCAAATTGTGTGTTAATTCGTCAATGTGAGGGAGCGAGGGATGCAGTAAAGGAGGAATAATGCATCGGAAAAGAGATACTCGACTCCCAAAAGAAAATCCTATCGTTTCTGTAGAAACGTATCTCGTTTTAGAAAGATAATGCAGGGAACCCAGAGTATTTCATATGGACGCAAATTGTGTGTTAATTCGGCAATGTGAGTTAGCGAGGGATGCGGTAAAGGAGGAATAATGCATCGGAAAAGAGATACTCGGAACCCCAAAGAAAATCCTATCGTTTCCGTAGAAACGTATCTCGATTTAGAAGGACAATGCAGGGAATCCAGAGTATTTCATATGGACGCAAATTGTGTGTTAATTCGTCAATGTTAGGGAGCGAGGGATGAAGTAAAGGAGGAATAAAGCATCGGAAAAGAGATACTCGACTCCCAAAAGAAAATCCTATAGTTTCCGTAGAAACGTATCTCGATTTAGAAGGACAATGCAGGGAATCCAGGGTATTTCATATGGACGCAAATTGTGTGTTAATTCGTCAATGTGAGGGAGCGAGGGATGCAGTAAAGGAGGAATAATGCATCGGAAAAGAGATACTCGGAACCCCAAAGAAAATCCTATCGTTTCCGTAGAAACGTATCTCGATTTAGAAGGACAATGCAGGGAATCCAGAGTATTTCATATGGACGCAAATTGTGTGTTAATTCGTCAATGTGAGGGAGCGAGGGATGCAGTAAAGGAGGAATAATGCATCGGAAAAGAGATACGCGGAACCCCAAAGAAAATCCTATCGTTTCCGTAGAAACGTATCTCGATTTAGAAGGACAATGCAGGGAATCCAGAGTATTTCATATGGACTCAAATTGTGTGTTAATTCGTCAATGTGAGGGAGCGAGGGATGCAGTAAAGGAGGAATAATGCATCGGAAAAGAGATACTCGGAATCCCAAAGAAAATCCTATCGTTTCCGTAGAAACGTATCTCGATTTAGAAGGACAATGCAGGGAATCCAGAGTATTTCATATGGACGCAAATTGTGTGTTAATTCGTCAATGTGGGTTAGCGAGGGATGCAGTAAAGGAGGAATAATGCATCGGGAAAGAGATACTCGGAACCGAAATGAAAATCCTGTCGTTTCCGTAGAAACGTATCTCGATTTAGAAGGACAATGCAAGGAATCCAGAGTATTTCATATGGTCGCAAATGGTGTGTTAATTCGTCAATGTGATGGAGCGAGGGATGCAGTAAAGGAGGAATAATGCATCGTAAAAGAGATACTCGGAACCCCAAAGAAAATCCTATCGTTTCCGTAAAAACGTATGTCGATATAGAAGGACAATGCAGGGAATCCGGAGTATATCATATGGACTCAAATTGTGTGTTAATTCGTCAATGTGAGGGAGCGAGGGATGCAGTAAAGGAGGAATAATGCATCGGAAAAGAGATACTCGACTCCCAAAAGAAAATCCTATCGTTTCTGTAGAAACGTATCTCGTTTTAGAAAGATAATGCAGGGAACCCAGAGTATTTCATATGGACGCAAATTGTGTGTTAATTCGGCAATGTGAGTTAGCGAGGGATGCGGTAAAGGAGGAATAATGCATCGGAAAAGAGATACTCGGAACCCCAAAGAAAATCCTATCGTTTCCGTAGAAACGTATCTCGATTTAGAAGGACAATGCAGGGAATCCAGAGTATTTCATATGGACGCGAATTGTGTGTAAATTCGTCAATGTTAGGGAGCGAGGGATGAAGTAAAGGAGGAATAAAGCATCGGAAAAGAGATACTCGACTCCCAAAAGAAAATCCTATCGTTTCCGTAGAAACGTATCTCGATTTAGAAGGACAATGCAGGGAATCCAGGGTATTTCATATGGACGCAAATTGTGTGTTAATTCGTCAATGTGAGGGAGCGAGGGATGCAGTAAAGGAGGAATAATGCATCGGAAAAGAGATACTCGGAACCCCAAAGAAAATCCTATCGTTTCCGTAGAAACGTATCTCGATTTAGAAGGACAATGCAGGGAATCCAGAGTATTTCATATGGACGCAAATTGTGTGTTAATTCGTCAATGTGAGGGAGCGAGGGATGCAGTAAAGGAGGAATAATGCATCGGAAAAGAGATACGCGGAACCCCAAAGAAAATCCTATCGTTTCCGTAGAAACGTATCTCGATTTAGAAGGACAATGCAGGGAATCCAGAGTATTTCATATGGACTCAAATTGTGTGTTAATTCGTCAATGTGAGGGAGCGAGGGATGCAGTAAAGGAGGAATAATGCATCGGAAAAGAGATACTCGGAACCCCAAAGAAAATCCTATCGTTTCCGTAGAAACGTATCTCGATTTAGAAGGACAATGCAGGGAATCCAGAGTATTTCATATGGACGCAAATTGTGTGTTAATTCGTCAATGTGGGTTAGCGAGGGATGCAGTAAAGGAGGAATATTGCATCGGAAAAGAGATACTCGGAACCCCAAAGAAAATCCTGTCGTATCCGTAGAAACGTATCTCGATTTAGAAGGACAATGCAAGGAATCCAGAGTATTTCATATGGTCGCAAATGGTGTGTTAATTCGTCAATGTGATGGAGCGAGGGATGCAGTAAAGGAGGAATAATGCATCGGAAAAGAGATACTCGGAACCCCAAAGAAAATCCTATCGTTTCCGTATAAACATATCTCGATTTAGAAGGACAATGCAGGGAATCCAGAGTATTTCATATGGAAGCAAATTGTGTGTTAATTCGTCAATGTGAGGGAGCGAGGCATGCAGTAAAGGATGAATAATGCATCGGAAAAGAGATACTCGGAACCCCAAAGAAAATCCTATCGTTTCCGTAGAAACGTATGTCGATATAGAAGGACAATGCAGGGAATCCGGAGTATATCATATGGACTCAAATTGTGTGTTAATTCGTCAATGTGAGGGAGCGAGGGATGCAGTAAAGGAGGAATAATGCATCGGAAAAGAGATACTCGACTCCCAAAAGGAAATCCTATCGTTTCCGTAGAAACGTATCTCGATTTAGAAAGATAATGCAGGGAACCCAGAGTATTTCATATGGACGCAATTTGTGTGTTAATTCAGCAATGTGAGGGAGCGAGGGATGCAGTAAAGGAGGAATAATGCATCGGAAAAGAGATACTCAGAACCCCAAAGAAAATCCTATCGTTTCCGTAGAAACGTATCTCGATTTAGAAGGACAATGCAGGGAATCCAGAGTATTCCATATGGACGCAAATTGTGTGTTAGTTCGTCAATGTGAGGGAGCGAGGGATGCAGTAAAGGAGGAATAATGCATCGGAAAAGAGATACGCGGAACCCCAAAGAAAATCCTATCGTTTCCGTAGAAACGTTTGTTAATTTAGAAGGACAATGCAGGGAATCCAGAGTATTTCATATGGACGCAAATTGTGAGTTAATTCGTCAATGTGAGGGAGCGATCGATGCAGTAAAGGAGGAATAATGCATCGGAAAAGAGATACTCGGAACCCCAAAGAAAATCCTATCGTTTCCGTAGAAACGTATCTCGATTTAGAAGGACAATGCAGGGAATCCAGAGTATTTCATATGGACGCAAATTGTGTGTTAATTCGTCAATGTGAGGGAGCGAGGGATTTAGTAAAGGAGGAATAATGCATCGGAAAAGAGATACTCGACTCCCAAAAGAAAATCCTATCGTTTCCGTAGAAACGTATTTCGTTTTAGAAAGATAATGCAGGGAACACAGAGTATTACATATGGACGCAATTTGTGTGCTAATTCGGCAATGTGAGGGAGCGAGGGATGCAGTAAAGGAGGAATAATGCATCGGAAAAGAGATACTCGGAAACCCAAAGAAAATCCTATCGTTTCCGTAGAAACGTATCTCGATTTAGAAGGACAATGCAAGGAATCCAGAGTATTTCATATGGACGCAAATTGTGTGTTAATTCGTCAATGTGAGGGTTCGAGGGATGCAGTAAAGGAGGAATAATGCATCCGAAAAGATATACTCGGAACCCCAAAGAAAATCCTATCGTTTCCGTAGAAACGTATCTCGATTTAGAAGGACAATGCAGGGAATCCAGGGTATTTCATATGGACGCAAATTGTGTGTTAATTCGTCAATGTGAGGGAGCGAGGGATGCAGTAAAGGAGGAATAATGCATCGGAAAAGAGATACTCGGAACCCCAAAGAAAATCCTATCGTTTCCGTAGAAACGTATCTCGATTTAGAAGGACAATGCAGGGAATCCAGAGTATTTCATATGGACGCAAATTGTGTGTTAATTCGTCAATGTGAGGGAGCGAGGGATGCAGTAAAGGAGGAATAATGCATCGGAAAAGAGATACGCGGAACCCCAAAGAAAATCCTATCGTTTCCGTAGAAACGTATCTCGATTTAGAAGGACAATGCAGGGAATCCAGAGTATTTCATATGGACTCAAATTGTGTGTTAATTCGTCAATGTGAGGGAGCGAGGGATGCAGTAAAGGAGGAATAATGCATCGGAAAAGAGATTCTCGGAACCCCAAAGAAAATCCTATCGTTTCCGTAGAAACGTATCTCGATTTAGAAGGACAATGCAGGGAATCCAGAGTATTTCATATGGACGCAAATTGTGTGTTAATTCGTCAATGTGGGTTAGCGAGGGATGCAGTAAAATAGGAATAAAGCATCGGAAAAGAGATACTCGGAACCCAAAAGAAAATCCTATCGTTTCCGTAGAAACGTATCTCGATTTAGAAAGATAATGCAGGGAACCCAGAGTATTTCATATGGACGCAATTTGTGTGTTAATTCGGCAATGTGAGGGAGCGAGGGATGCAGTAAAGGAGGAATAATGCATCGGAAGAGAGATACTCGGAACCCCAAAGAAAACCCTGTCGTTTCCGTAGAAACGAATCCCGATTTAGAAGGACAATGCAGGGAATCCAGAGTATTTCATATGGACGCAAATTGTGTGTTAATTCGTCAATGTGAGGGAGCGAGGGATGCAGTAAAGGAGGAATAATGCATCGGAAAAGAGATACTCGGGACCCCAAAGAAAACCCTATCGTTTCCGTAGAAACGTATCTCGATTTAGAAAGACAATGCAGGGAATCCAGAGTATTTCATATGGACGCAAATTGTGTGTTTATTCGTCAATGTGAGTTAGCGAGGGATGCAGTAAAGGAGGAATAATGCATCGGAAAAGAGATACTCGGAACCCCAAAGAAAATCCTATCGTTTCCGCAGAAACGTATCTCGATTTAGAAGGACAATGCAGGGAATCCTGAGTATTTCATATGGACGCAAATTGTGTGTTAATTCGTCAATGTGAGGGAGCGAGGGATGCAGTAAAGGAGGAATAATGCATCGGAAAAGAGATACTCGGAACCCCAAAGAAAATCCTATCGTCTCCGTAGAAACGTATCTCGATTTAGGAGGACAATGCAGGGAACCACAGTATTACATATGGACGCAAATTGTGTGTTAATTCGTCAATGTGAGAGAGCGAGGGATGCAGTAAGGGAGGAATAATGCATCGGAAAAGAGATACTCGCAACCCCAAAGAAAATCCTATCGTTTCCGTAGAAACGTATCTCGATTTAGAAGGACAATGCAGGGAATCCAGAGTATATCATATGGTCGCAAATTGTGTGTTAATTCGTCAATGTGGGGGAGCGAGGGATGCAGTAAAGGAGGAATAATGCATCGGAAAAGAGATACTCGGAACCCCAAAGAAAATCCCATCGTTTCCGTAGAAAAGTATCTCGATTTACAAGGACAATGCAGGGAATCCAGAGTATTTCATATGGACGAAAATTGTGTGTTAATTCGTCAATGTGAGGGAGCGAGAGATGCAGTAAAGGAGGAATAATGCATCGGAAAAGTGACACTCGGAACCCCAAAGAAAATCCTATCGTTTCCGTAGAAACGTATCTCGATTTAGAAGGACAATGCAGGCAATCCAGAGTATTTAATATGGACGCAAATTGTGTGTTAATTCGTCAATGTGAGGGAGCGAGGGATGCAGTAAAGGAGGAGTAATGCATCGGAAAAGAGATACTCGACTCCCAAAAGAAAATCCTATCGTTTCCGTAGAAACGTATCTCGTTTTAGAAAGATAATGCAGGGATCCCAGAGTATTTCATATGGACGCAATTTGTGTGTTAATTCGGCAATGTGGGGGAGCGAGGGATGCAGTAAAGGAGGGATAATGCATCGGAAAAGAGATACTCGGAACCCCAAAGAAAATCCTATCGTTTCCGTAGAAACGAATCCCGATTTAGAAGGACAATGCAGGGAATCCAGAGTATTTCATATGGACGCAAATTGTGTGTTAATTCGTCAATGTGAGGGAACGAGGGATGCAGTAAAGGAGGAATAATGCATCGGAAAAGAGATACTCGGAACCCCAAAGAAAATCCTATCGTTTCCGTAGAAACGTATCTCGATTTAGAAGGACAATGCAGGGAATCCAGAGTATTTCATATGGACGCAAATTGTGTGTTAATTCGTCAATGTGGGTTAGCGAGGGATGCAGTAAAGGAGGAATAATGCATCGGAAAAGAGATACTCGGAACCCCAAAGAAAATCCTGTCGTTTCCGTAGAAACGTAACTCGATTTAGAAGGACAATGCAGGGAATCCAGAGTATTTTATATGGACGCAAATGGTGTGTTAATTCGTCAATGTGAGGGAGCGAGGGATGCAGTACAGGAGGAATAATGCATCGGAAAAGAGATACTCGGAACCCGAAAGAAAATCCTATGGTTTCCGTAGAAACGTATCTCGATTTAGAAGGACAATGCAGGGAATCCAGAGTATTTCATATGGACGCTAATTGGGTGTTAATTAGTCAATGTGAGGGAGCGAGGGATGCAGTAAAGGAGGAATAATGCATCAGAAAAGAGTTACGCGGAACCCCAAAGAAAATCCTATCGTTTCCGTAGAAACGTATCTCGATTTAGAACGACAATGCAGGGAATCCAGAGTATTTCATATGGACTCAAATTGTGTGTTAATTCGTCTATGTGAGGGAGCGAGGGATGCAGTAAAGGAGGAATAATGCATCGGAAAAGAGATACTCGGAACCCCAAAGAAAATCCTATCGTTTCCGTAGAAACGTATCTTAATTTAGAAGGACAATGCAGGGAATCCAGAGTATTTCTAATGGACGCAAATTGTGTGTTAATTCGTCAATGTGAGGGAGCGAGGGATGCAGTAAAGGGGGAATAATGCATCGGAAAAGAGATACTCGGAACCCCAAAGAAAATCCTATCGTTTCCGTAGAAACGTATCTCGATTTAGAAGGACAATGCAGGGAATCCAGAGTATTTCATATGGACGCAAATTGTGTGTTAATTCGTCAATGTGAGGGAGCGAGGGATGCAGTAAAGGAGGAATAATGCATCTGAAAAGAGATACTCGACTCCCAAAAGAAAATCCTATCGTTTCCGTAGAAACGTATCTCGTTTTAGAAAGATAATGCAGGGAACCCAGAGTATTTCATATGGACGCAATTTGTGTGTTAATTCGGCAATGTGAGGGAGCGAGGGATGCAGTAAAGGAGGAATAATGCATCGGAAAAGAGATACTCGGAATCCCAAAGAAAATCCTATCGTTTCCGTAGAAACGAATCCCGATTTAGAAGGACAATGCAGGGAATCCCGTGTATTTCATATGGACGCAAATGGTGTGTTAATTCGTCAATGTGAGGGAACGAGGGATGCAGTAAAGGAGGAATAATGTATCGGAAAAGAGATACTCGACTCCCAAAAGAAAATCCTATCGTTTCCGTAGAAACGTATCTCGTTTTAGAAAGATAATGCAGGGAACCCAGAGTATTTCATATGGACGCAATTTGTGTGTTAATTCAGCAATGTGAGGGAGCGAGGGATGCAGTAAAGGAGGAATAATGCATCGGAAAAGAGATACTCGGAACCCCAAAGAAAATCCTATCGTTTCCGTAGAAACGAATCCCGATTTAAAAGGACAATGCAGGGAATCCAGAGTATTTCATATGGACGCTAATTGGGTGTTAATTAGTCAATGTGAGGGAGCGAGGGATGCAGTAAAGGAGGAATAATGCATCAGAAAAGAGATACGCGGAACCCCAAAGAAAATCCTATCGTTTCCGTAGAAACGTATCTCGATTTAGAACGACAATGCAGGGAATCCAGAGTATTTCATATGGACTTAAATTGTGTGTTAATTCGTCTATGTGAGGGAGCGAGGGATGCAGTAAAGGAGGAATAATGCATCGGAAAAGAGATACTCGGAACCCCAAAGAAAATCCTATCGTTTCCGTAGAAACGTATCTCGATTTAGAAGGACAATGCAGGGAATCCAGAGTATTTCATATGGTCGCAAATGGTGCGTTAATTCGTCAATGTGAGGGAGCGAGGGATGCAGTAAAGGAGGAATAATGCATCGGAAAAGAGATACTCGGAACCCCAAAGAAAATCCTATCGTTTCCGTAGAAACATATCCCGATTTAGAAGGACAATGCAGGGAATCCAGAGTATTTCATATGGAAGCAAATTGTGTGTTAATTCGTCAATGTGAGGGAGCGAGGGATGCAGTAAAGGATGAATAATGCATCGGAAAAGAGATACTCGGAACCCCAAAGAAAATCCAATCGTTTCCGTAGAAACGTATGTCGATATAGAAGGACAATGCAGGGAATCCGGAGTATATCATATGGACTCAAATTGTGTGTTAATTCGTCAATGTGAGGGAGCGAGGGATGCAGTAAAGGAGGAATAGATGCAGTAAAGGAGGAATAATGCATCGGAAAAGAGATACTCGACTCCCAAAAGAAAATCCTATCGTTTCCGTAGAAACGTATCTCGTTTTAGAAAGATAATGCAGGGAACCCAGAGTATTTCATATGGACGCAAATTGTGTGTTAATTCGGCAATGTGAGTTAGCGATGGATGCGGTAAATGAGGAATAATGCATCGGAAAAGAGATACGCGGAACCCCAAAGAAAATCCTATCGTTTCCGTAGAAACGTATCTCGATTTAGAAGGACAATGCAGGGAATCCAGAGTATATCATATGGACGCAAATTGTGTGTTAATTCGTGGTTGTGAGGGAGCGAGGGATGCAGTAAAGGAGGAATAATGCATCGAAAAAGAGATACTCGGAACCCCAAAGAAAATCCTGTCGTTTCCGTAGAAACGTATCTCGATTTAGAAGGACAATGCAGGGAATCCTGAATATTTCATATGGACGCGAATTGTGTGTTAATTCGTCAATGTGAGGGAGCGAGGGATGCAGTAAAGGAGGAATAATGCATCGGAAAAGAGATACTCGACTCCCAAAAGAAAATCCTATCGTTTCCGTAGAAACGTATCTCGATTTAGAAAGATAATGCAGGGAACCCAGAGTATTTCATGTGGACGCAATTTGTGTGTTAATTCGACAATGTGAGGGAGCGAGGGATGCAGTAAAGGAGGTATAATGCATCGGAAAAGAGATACTCGGAACCCCAAAGAAAACCCTGTCGTTTCCGTAGAAACGAATCCCGATTTAGAAGGACAATGCAGGGAATCCAGAGTATTTCACATGGACGCAAATTGTGTGTTAATTCGTCAATGTGAGGGAGCGAGTGATGCAGTAAAGGAGGAATAATGCATCGGAAAAGAGATACTTGGGTCCCCAAAGAAAATCCTATCGTTTCCGTAGAAACGTATCTCGATTTAGAAGGACAATGCAGGGAATCCAGAGTATTTCATATGGACGCAAATTGTGTGTTAATTCGTCAATGTGAGTATGCGAGGGATGCAGTAAAGGTGGAATAATGCATCGGAAAAGAGATACTCGGAACCCCAAAGAAAATCCTATCGTTTCCGTAGAAACGTATCTCGATTTAGAAGGACAATGCAAGGAATCCTGAGTATTTCATATGGACGCAAATTGTGTGTTAATTCGTCAATGTGAGGGAGCGAGGGATGCAGAAAAGGAGGAATAATGCATCGGAAAAGAGATACTCGGAACCCCAAAGAAAATCCTATCGTTTCCGTAGAAACGTATCCCGATTTAGAAGGACAATGCAGGGAATCCAGAGTAATTCATATGGAAGCAAATTGTGTGTTAATTCGTCAATGTGAGGGAGCGAGGGATGCAGTAAAGGATGAATAATGCATCGGAAAAGAGATACTCGGAACCCCAAAGAAAATCCAATCGTTTCCGTAGAAACGTATGTCGATATAGAAGGACAATGCAGGGAATCCGGAGTATATCATATGGACTCAAATTGTGTGTTAATTCGTCAATGTGAGGGAGCGAGGGATGCAGTAAAGGAGGAATAGATGCAGTAAAGGAGGAATAATGCATCGGAAAAGAGATACTCGACTCCCAAAAGAAAATCCTATCGTTTCCGTAGAAACGTATCTCGTTTTAGAAAGATAATGCAGGGAACCCAGAGTATTTCATATGGACGCTAATTGTGTGTTAATTCGGCAATGTGAGTTAGCGAGGGATGCGGTAAAAGAGGAATAATGCATCGGAAAAGAGATACGCGGAACCCCAAAGAAAATCCTCTCGTTTCCGTAGAAACGTATCTCGATTTAGAAGGACAATGCAGGGAATCCAGAGGATATCATATGGACGCAAATTGTGTGTTAATTCGTGGTTGTGAGGGAGCCAGGGATGCAGTAAAGGAGGAATAATGCATCGAAAAAGAGATACTCGGAACCCCAAAGAAAATCCTGTCGTTTCCGTAGAAACGTATCTCGATTTAGAAGGACAATGCAGGGAATCCTGAATATTTCATATGGACGCGAATTGTGTGTTAATTCGTCAATGTGAGGGAGCGAGGGATGCAGTAAAGGAGGAATAATGCATCGGAAAAGAGATACTCGACTCCCAAAAGAAAATCCTATCGTTTCCGTAGAAACGTATCTCCATTTAGAAAGATAATGCAGGGAACCCAGAGTATTTCATGTGGACGCAATTTGTGTGTTAATTCGACAATGTGAGGGAGCGAGGGATGCAGTAAAGGAGGAATAATGCATCGGAAAAGAGATACTCGGAACCCCAAAGAAAACCCTGTCGTTTCCGTAGAAACGAATCCCGATTTAGAAGGACAATGCAGGGAATCCAGAGTATTTCACATGGACGCAAATTGTGTGTTAATTCGTCAATGTGAGGGAGCGAGGGATGCAGTAAAGGAGGAATAATGCATCGGAAAAGAGATACTCGGGACCCCAAAGAAAATCCTATCGTTTCCGTAGAAACGTATCTCGATTTAGAAGGACAATGCAGGGAATCCAGAGTATTTCATATGGACGCAAATTTTGTGTTAATTCGTCAATGTGAGTTAGCGAGGGATGCAGTAAAGGTGGAATAATGCATCGGAAAAGAGTTACTCGGAACCCCAAAGAAAATCCTATCGTTTCCGTAGAAACGTATCTCGATTTAGAAGGACAATGCAAGGAATCCTGAGTATTTCATATGGACGCAAATTGTGTGTTAATTCGTCAATGTGAGGGAGCGAGGGATGCAGAAAAGGAGGAATAATGCATCGGAAAAGAGATACTCGGAACCCCAAAGATAATCCTATCGTTTCCGTAGAAACGTATCTCGATTTAGGAGGACAATGCAGGGAATCCAGAGTATTTCATATGGACGCAAATTGTGTGTTAATTCGTCAATGTGAGGGAGCGAGGGATGCAGTAAGGGAGGAATAATGCATCGGAAAAGAGATACTCTCAACCCCAAAGAAAATCCTATCGTTTCCGTAGAAACATATCTCGATTTAGAAGGACAATGCAGGGAATCCAGAGTATATCATATGGACGCAAATTGTGTGTTAATTCGTCAATGTGAGGGAGCGAGGGATGCAGTAAAGGAGGAATAATGCATCGGAAAAGAGATACTCGGAACCCCAAAGAAAATCCCATCGTTTTCGTAGAAACGTATCTCGATTTACAAGGACAATGCAGGGAATCCAGAGTATTTCATATGGACGAAAATTGTGTGTTAATTCGTCAATGTGAGGGAGCGAGAGATGCAGTAAAGGAGGAATAATGCATCGGAAAAGAGACACTCAGAACCCCAAAGAAAATCTTATCGTTTTCGTAGAAACGTATCTCGATTTAGAAGGACAATGCAGGCAATCCAGAGTATTTCATATGGACGCAAATTGTGTGTTAATTCGTCAATGTGAGGGAGCGAGGGATGCAGTAAAGGAGGAATAATGCATCGGAAAAGAGATACTCGACTCCCAAAAGGAAATCCTATCGTTTCCGTAGAAACGTATCTCGTTTTAGAAAGATAATGCAGGGAACCCAGAGTATTTCATACGGACGCAATTTGTGTGTTAATTCGGCAATGTGAGGGAGCGAGGCATGCAGTAAAGGAGGCATAATGCATCGGAAAAGAGATACTCGGAACCCCAAAGAAAATCCTATCGTTTCCGTAGAAACGAATCCCGATTTAGAAGGACAATGCAGGGAATCCAGAGTATTTCATGTGGACGCTAATTGTGTGTTAATTCGTCAATGTGGGTTAGCGAGGGATGCAGTAAAGGAGGAATAATGCATCGGAAAAGAGATACTCGGAACCCCACAGAAAATCCTGTCGTCTCCGTAGAAACGTATCTCGATTTAGAAGGACAATGCAGGGAATCCAGAGTATTTCATATGGACGCAAATGGTGTGTTAATTCGTCAATGTGAGGGAGCGAGGGATGCAGTAAAGGAGGAATAATGCATCGGAAAAGAGATACTCGGAACCCCAAAGAAAATCCTATCGTTTCCGTAGAAGCATATCTCGATTTAGAAGGACAATGCAGGGAATCCAGAGTATTTCATATGCACGCAAATTGTGTATTAATTCGTCAATGTGAGGGAGCGAGGGATGCAGTAAAGGAGGAATAATGCATCGGAAAAGAGATACTCGGAACCCCAAAGAAAATCCTATCGTTTCCGTAGAAACGTATCTCGATTTAGAAGGACAATGCAGGGAATCCAGAGTATATCATATGGACGCAAATTGTGTGTTAATTCGTGGTTGTGAGGGAGCGAGGGATGCAGTAAAGGAGGAATAATGCATCGGAAAAGAGATACTCGGAACCCCAAAGAAAATCCTATCGTTTCCGTAGAAACGTATCTCGATTTAGAAGGACAATGCAGGGAATCCTGAATATTTCATATGGACGCAAATTGTGTGTTAATTCGTCAATGTGAGGGAGCGAGGGATGCAGTAAAGGAGGAATAATGCATCGGAAAAGAGATACTCGACTCCCAAAAGAAAATCCTATCGTTTCCGTAGAAACGTATCTCGATTTAGAAAGATAATGCAGGGAACCCAGAGTATTTCATGTGGACGCAATTTGTGTGTTAATTCGGCAATGTGAGGGAGCGAGGGATGCAGTAAAGGAGGAATAATGCATCGGAAAAGAGATACTCGGAACCCCAAAGAACACCCTGTTGCTTCCGTAGAAACGAATCCCGATTTAGAAGGACAATGCAGGGAATCCAGAGTATTTCACATGGACGCAAATTGTGTGTTAATTCGTCAATGTGAGGGAGCGAGGGATGCAGTAAAGGAGGAATAATGCATCGGAAAAGAGATACTCGGGACCCCAAAGAAAATCCTATCGTTTCCGTAGAAACGTATCTCGATTTAGAAGGACAATGCAGGGAAACCAGAGTATTTCATATGGACGCAAATTGTGTGTTAATTCGTCAATGTGAGTTAGCGAGGGTTGCAGTAAAGGTGGAATAATGCATCGGAAAAGAGATACTCGGAACCCCAAAGAAAATCCCATCGTTTCCGTAGAAACGTATCTCGATTAAGGACAATGCAGGGAATCCTGAGTATTTCATATGGTCGCAAATTGTGTGTTAATTCGTCAATGTGAGGGAGCGAGGGATGCAGTGAAGGAGGAATAATGCATCGGAAAAGAGATACTCGGAACCCCAAAGAAAATCCTATCGTTTCCGTAGAAACGTATCTCGATTTAGGAGGACAATGCAGGGAATCCAGAGTATTTCATATGGACGCAAATTGTGTGTTAATTCGTCAATGTGAGGTAGCGAGGGATGCAGTAAGGGAGGAATAATGCATCGGAAAAGAGATACTCGCAACCCCAAAGTAAATCCTATCGTTTCCGTAGAAACGTATCTCGATTTAGAAGGACAATGCAGGGAATCCAGAGTATATCATATGGACGCAAATTGTGTGTTAATTCGTCAATGTGAGGGAGCGAGGGATGCAGTAAAGAAGGAATAATGCATCGGAAAAGAGATACTCGGAACCCCAAAGAAAATCCCATCGTTTCCGTAGAAACGTATCTCGATTTAGAAGGACAATGCAGGGAATCCAGAGTATTTCATATGGACGAAAATTGTGTGTTAATTCGTCAATGTGAGGGAGCGAGAGATGCAGTAAAGGAGGAATAATGCATCGGAAAAGAGACACTCGGAACCCCAAAGAAAATCCTATCGTTTCCGTAGATACGTATCTCGATTTAGAATGACAATGCAGGCAATCCAGAGTATTTCATATGGACGCAAATTGTGTGTTAATTCGTCAATGTGAGGGAGCGAGGGATGCAGTAAAGGAGGAATAATGCATCGGAAAAGAGATACTCGACTCCCAAAAGAAAATCCTATCGTTTCCGTAGAAACGTATCTCGTTTTAGAAAGATAATGCAGGGAACCCAGAGTATTTCATATGGACGCAATTTGTGTGTTAATTCGGCAATGTGAGGGAGCGAGGGATGCAGTAAAGGAGGCATAATGCATCGGAAAAGAGATACTCGGAACCCCAAAGAAAATCCTATCGTTTCCGTAGAAACGAATCCCGATTTAGAAGGACAATGCAGGGAATCCAGAGTATTTCATATGGACGCAAATTGTGTGTTAATTCGTCAATGTGAGGGAACGAGGGATGCAGTAAAGGAGGAATAATGCATCGGAAAAGAGATACTCGGAACCCCAAAGAAAATCCTATCGTTTCCGTACAAACGTATCTCGATTTAGAAGGACAATGCAGGGAATACAGAGTATTTCATGTGGACGCTAATTGTGTGTTAATTCGTCAATGTGGGTTAGCGAGGGATGCAGTAAAGGAGGAATAATGCATCGGAAAAGAGATACTCGGATCCCCAAAGAAAATCCTGTCGTTTCCTTAGAAACGTAATTCGATTTAGAAGGACAATGCAGGGAATCCAGAGTATTTCATATGGACGCAAATGGTGTGTTAATTCGTCAATGTGAGGGAGCGAGGGATGCAGTAAAGGAGGAATAATGCATCGGAAAAGAGATACTCGGAACCCCAAAGAAAATCCTATCGTTTCCGTAGAAACGTATCTCGATTTAGAAGGACAATGCAGGGAATCCAGAGTATATCATATGGACGCAAATTATGTGTTAATTCGTGGTTGTGAGGGAGCGAGGGATGCAGTAAAGGAGGAATAATGCATCGGAAAAGAGATACTCGGGACCCCAAAGAAAATCCTATCGTTTCCGTAGAAACGTATCTCGATTTAGAAGGACAATGCAGGGAATCCAGAGTATTTCATATGGACGCAAATTGTGTGTTAATTCGTCAATGTGAGTTAGCGAGGGTTGCAGTAAAGGTGGAATAATGCATCGGAAAAGAGATACTCGGAACCCCAAAGAAAATCCTATCGTTTCCGTAGAAACGTATCTCGATTTAGAAGGACAATGCAGGGAATCCAGAGTATATCATATGGACGCAAACTGTGTGTTAATTCGTCAATGTGAGGGAGCGAGGGATGCAGTAAAGGAGGAATAATGCATCGGAAAAGAGATACTCGGAACCCCAAAGAAAATCCCATCGTTTCCGTAGAAACGTATCTCGATTTACAAGGACAATGCAGGGAATCCAGAGTATTTCATATGGACGAAAATTGTGTGTTAATTCGTCAATGTGAGGGAGCGAGAGATGCAGTAAAGGAGGAATAATGCATCGGAAAAGAGACACTCGGAACCCCAAAGAAAATCCTATCGTTTCCGTAGAAACGTATCTCGATTTAGAAGGACAATGCAGGCAATCCAGAGTATTTCATATGGACGCAAATTGTGTGTTAATTCGTCAATGTGAGGGAGCGAGGGATGCAGTAAAGGAGGAATAATGCATCGGAAAAGAGATACTCGACTCCCAAAAGAAAATCCTATCGTTTCCGTAGAAACGTATCTCGTTTTAGAAAGATAATGCAGGGAACCCAGAGTATTTCATATGGACGCAATTTGTGTGTTAATTCGGCAATGTGAGGGAGCGAGGGATGCAGTAAAGGAGGCATAATGCATCGGAAAAGAGATACTCGGAACCCCAAAGAAAATCCTATCGTTTCCGTAGAAACGAATCCCGATTTAGAAGGATAATGCAGGGAATCCAGAGTATTTCATATGGACGCAAATTGTGTGTTAATTCGTCAATGTGAGGGAACGAGGGATGCAGTAAAGGAGGAATAATGCATCGGAAAAGAGATACTCGGAACCCCAAAGAAAATCCTATCGTTTCCGTACAAACGTATCTCGATTTAGAAGGACAATGCAGGGAATCCAGAGTATTTCATGTGGACGCTAATTGTGTGTTAATTCGTCAATGTGGGTTAGCGAGGGATGCAGTAAAGGAGGAATAATGCATCGGAAAAGAGATACTCGGAACCCCAAAGAAAATCCTGTCGTTTCCGTAGAAACGTAATTCGATTTAGAAGGACAATGCAGGGAATCCAGAGTATTTCATATGGACGCAAATGGTGTGTTAATTCGTCAATGTGAGGGAGCGAGGGATGCAGTAAAGGAGGAATAATGCATCGGAAAAGAGATACTCGGAACCCCAAAGAAAATCCTATCGTTTCCGTAGAAGCATATCTCGATTTAGAAGGACAATGCAGGGAATCCAGAGTATTTCATATGCACGCAAATTGTGTATTAATTCGTCAATGTGAGGGAGCGAGGGATGCATTAAGGAGGAATAATGCATCGGAAAAGAGATACTCGGAACCCCAAAGAAAATCCTATCGTTTCCGTAGAAACGTATCTCGATTTAGAAAGACAATGCAGGGAATCCAGAGTATATCATATGGACGCAAATTGTGTGTTAATTCGTGGTTGTGAGGGAGCGAGGGATGCAGGAAAGGAGGAATAATGCATCGGAAAAGAGATACTCGGAACCCCAAAGAAAATCCTATCGTTTCCGTAGAAACGTATCTCGATTTAGAAGGACAATGCAGGGAATCCTGAATATTTCATATGGACGCAAATTGTGTGTTAATTCCTCAATGTGAGGGAGCGAGGGATGCAGTAAAGGAGGAATAATGCATCGGAAAAGAGATACTCGACTCCCAAAAGAAAATCCTATCGTTTCCGTAGAAACGTATCTCGATTTAGAAAGATAATGCAGGGAACCCAGAGTATTTCATGTGGACGCAATTTGTGTGTTAATTCGGCAATGTGAGGGAGCGAGGGATGCAGTAAAGGAGGAATAATGCATCGGAAAAGAGATACTCGGAACCCCAAAGAAAACCCTGTTGTTTCCGTAGAAACGAATCCCGATTTAGAAGGACAATGCAGGGAATCCAGAGTATTTCACATGGACGCAAATTGTGTGTTAATTCGTCAATGTGAGGGAGCGTGGGATGCAGTAAAGGAGGAATAATGCATCGGAAAAGAGATACTCGGGACCCCAAAGCAAATCCTATCGTTTCCGTAGAAACGTATCTCGATTTAGAAGGACAATGCAGGGAATCCAGAGTATTTCATATGGACGCAAATTGTGTGTTAATTCGTCAATGTGAGTTAGCGAGGGTTGCAGTAAAGGTGGAATAATGCATCGGAAAAGAGATACTCGGAACCCCAAAGAAAATCCTATCGTTTCCGTAGAAACGTATCTCGATTTAGAAGGACAATGCAGGGAATCCTGAGTATTTCATATGGACGCAAATTGTGTGTTAATTCGTCAATGTGAGGGAGCGAGGGATGCAGTAAAGGAGGAATAATGCATCGGAAAAGAGATACTCGGAACCCCAAAGAAAATCCTATCGTTTCCGTAGAAACGTATCTCGATTTAGGAGAACAATGCAGGGAATCCAGAGTATTTCATATGGACGCAAATTGTGTGTTAATTCGTCAATGTGAGGGAGCGAGGGATGCAGTAAGGGAGGAATAATGCATCGGAAAAGAGATACTCGCAACCCCAAAGAAAATCCTATCGTTTCCATAGAAACGTATCTCGATTTAGAAGGACAATGCAGGGAATCCAGAGTATTTCATATGGACGAAAATTGTGTGTTAATTCGTCAATGTGAGGGAGCGAGAGATGCAGTAAAGGAGGAATAATGCATCAGAAAAGAGACACTCGGAACCCCAAAGACAATCCTATCGTTTCCGTAGAAACGTATCTCGATTTAGAAGGACAATGCAGGCAATCCAGAGTATTTCATATGGACGCAAATTGTGTGTTAATTCGTCAATGTGAGGGAGCGAGGGATGCAGTAAAGGAGGAATAATGCATCGGAAAAGAGATACTCGACTCCCAAAAGAAAATCCTATCGTTTCCGTAGAAACGTATCTCGTTTTAGAAAGATAATGCAGGGAACCCAGAGTATTTCATATGGACGCAATTTGTGTGTTAATTCGGCAATGTGAGGGAGCGAGGGATGCAGTAAAGGAGGCATAATGCATCGGAAAAGAGATACTCGGAACCCCAAAGAAAATCCTATCGTTTCCGTAGAAACGAATCCCGATTTAGAAGGACAATGCAGGGAATCCAGAGTATTTCATATGGACGCAAATTGTGTGTTAATTCGTCAATGTGAGGGAACGAGGGATGCAGTAAAGGAGGAATAATGCATCGGAAAAGAGATACTCGGAACCCCAAAGAAAATCCTATCGTTTCCGTACAAACGTATCTCGATTTAGAAGGACAATGCAGGGAATCCAGAGTATTTCATGTGGACGCTAATTGTGTGTTAATTCGTCAATGTGGGTTAGCGAGGGATGCAGTAAAGGAGGAATAATGCATCGGAAAAGAGATACTCGGAACCCCAAAGAAAATCCTGTCGTTTCCGTAGAAACGTAATTCGATTTAGAAGGACAATGCAGGGAATCCAGAGTATTTCATATGGACGCAAATGGTGTGTTAATTCGTCAATGTGAGGGAGCGAGGGATGCAGTAAAGGAGGAATAATGCATCGGAAAAGAGATACTCGGAACCCCAAAGAAAATCCTATCGTTTCCGTAGAAGCATATCTCGATTTAGAAGGACAATGCAGGGAATCCAGAGTATTTCATATGCACGCAAATTGTGTATTAATTCGTCAATGTGAGGGAGCGAGGGATGCATTAAGGAGGAATAATGCATCGGAAAAGAGATACTCGGAACCCCAAAGAAAATCCTATCGTTTCCGTAGAAACGTATCTCGATTTAGAAGGACAATGCAGGGAATCCAGAGTATATCATATGGACGCAAATTGTGTGTTAATTCGTGGTTGTGAGGGAGCGAGGGATGCAGGAAAGGAGGAATAATGCATCGGAAAAGAGATACTCGGAACCCCAAAGAAAATCCTATCGTTTCCGTAGAAACGTATCTCGATTTAGAAGGACAATGCAGGGAATCCTGAATATTTCATATGGACGCAAATTGTGTGTTAATTCCTCAATGTGAGGGAGCGAGGGATGCAGTAAAGGAGGAATAATGCATCGGAAAAGAGATACTCGACTCCCAAAAGAAAATCCTATCGTTTCCGTAGAAACGTATCTCGATTTAGAAAGATAATGCAGGGAACCCAGAGTATTTCATGTGGACGCAATTTGTGTGTTAATTCGGCAATGTGAGGGAGCGAGGGATGCAGTAAAGGAGGAATAATGCATCGGAAAAGAGATACTCGGAACCCCAAAGAAAACCCTGTTGTTTCCGTAGAAACGAATCCCGATTTAGAAGGACAATGCAGGGAATCCAGAGTATTTCACATGGACGCAAATTGTGTGTTAATTCGTCAATGTGAGGGAGCGTGGGATGCAGTAAAGGAGGAATAATGCATCGGAAAAGAGATACTCGGGACCCCAAAGCAAATCCTATCGTTTCCGTAGAAACGTATCTCGATTTAGAAGGACAATGCAGGGAATCCAGAGTATTTCATATGGACGCAAATTGTGTGTTAATTCGTCAATGTGAGTTAGCGAGGGTTGCAGTAAAGGTGGAATAATGCATCGGAAAAGAGATACTCGGAACCCCAAAGAAAATCCTATCGTTTCCGTAGAAACGTATCTCGATTTAGAAGGACAATGCAGGGAATCCTGAGTATTTCATATGGACGCAAATTGTGTGTTAATTCGTCAATGTGAGGGAGCGAGGGATGCAGTAAAGGAGGAATAATGCATCGGAAAAGAGATACTCGGAACCCCAAAGAAAATCCTATCGTTTCCGTAGAAACGTATCTCGATTTAGGAGAACAATGCAGGGAATCCAGAGTATTTCATATGGACGCAAATTGTGTGTTAATTCGTCAATGTGAGGGAGCGAGGGATGCAGTAAGGGAGGAATAATGCATCGGAAAAGAGATACTCGCAACCCCAAAGAAAATCCTATCGTTTCCGTAGAAACGTATCTCGATTTAGAAGGACAATGCAGGGAATCCAGAGTATTTCATATGGACGAAAATTGTGTGTTAATTCGTCAATGTGAGGGAGCGAGAGATGCAGTAAAGGAGGAATAATGCATCGGAAAAGAGACACTCGGAACCCCAAAGAAAATCCTATCGTTTCCGTAGAAACGTATCTCGATTTAGAAGGACAATGCAGGCAATCCAGAGTATTTCATATGGACGCAAATTGTGTGTTAATTCGTCAATGTGAGGGAGCGAGGGATGCAGTAAAGGAGGAATAATGCATCGGAAAAGAGATACTCGACTCCCAAAAGAAAATCCTATCGTTTCCGTAGAAACGTATCTCGTTTTAGAAAGATAATGCAGGGAACCCAGAGTATTTCATATGGACGCAATTCGTGTGTTAATTCGGCAATGTGAGGGAGCGAGGGATGCAGTAAAGGAGGCATAATGCATCGGAAAAGAGATACTCGGAACCCCAAAGAAAATCCTGTCGTTTCCGTAGAAACGTATCTCGATTTAGAAGGACAATGCAGGGAATCCAGAGTATTTCATATGGACGCAAATGGTGTGTTAATTCGTCAATGTGAGGGAGCGAGGGATGCAGTAAAGGAGGAATAATGCATCGGAAAAGAGATACTCGGAACCCCAAAGAAAATCCTATCGTTTCCGTAGAAGCATATCTCGATTTAGAAGGACAATGCAGGGAATCCAGAGTATTTCATATGGACGCAAATTGTGTATTAATTCGTCAATGTGAGGGAGCGAGGGATGCAGTAAAGGATGATTAATGCATCGGAAAAGAGATACTCGTAACCCCAAAGAAAATCCTATCGTTTCCGTAGAAACGTATGTCGATATAGAAGGACAATGCAGGGAATCCGGAGTATATAATATGGACTCAAATTGTGTGTTAATTCGTCAATGTGAGGGAGCGAGGGATGCACTAAAGGAGGAATAGATGCAGTAAAGGAGGAATAATGCATCGGAAAAGAGATACTCGACTCCCAAAAGAAAATCCTATCGTTTCCGTAGAAACGTATCTCGTTTTAGAAAGATAATGCAGGGAACCCAGAGTATTTCATATGGACGCAAATTGTGTGTTAATTCGTCTATGTGAGGGAGCGAGGGATGCAGTAAAGGAGGAATAATGCATCGGAAAAGAGATACTCGGAACCCCAAAGAAAATCCTATCGTTTCCGTAGAAATGTATCTTAATTTAGAAGGACAATGCAGGGAATCCAGAGTATTTCTAATGGACGCAAATTGTGTGTTAATTCGTCAATGTGAGGGAGCGAGGGATGCAGTAAAGGAGGAATAATGCGTCGGAAAAGAGATACTCGGAACCCCAAAGAAAATCCTATCGTTTCCGTAGAAACGTATCTCGATTTAGAAGGACAATGCAGGGAATCCAGAGTATTTCATATGGACGCAAATTGTGTGTTAATTCGTCAATGTGAGGGAGCGAGGGATGCAGTAAAGGAGGAATAATGCATCGGAAAAGAGATACTCGACTCCCAAAAGACAATCCTATCGTTTCCGTAGAAACGTATCTCGTTTTAGAAAGATAATGCAGGGAACCCAGAGTATTTCATATGGACGCAATTTGTGTGTTAATTCGGCAATGTGAGGGAGCGAGGGATGCAGTAAAGGAGGAATAATGCATCGGAAAACAGATACTCGGAACCCCAAAGAAAATCCTATCGTTTCCGTAGAAACGAATCCCGATTTAGAAGGACAATGCAGGGAATCCAGAGTATTTCGTATGGACGCAAATTGTGTGTTAATTCGTCAATGTGAGGGAACGAGGGATGCAGTAAAGGAGGAATAATGTATCGGAAAAGAGATACTCGGAACCCCAAAGAAAATCCTATCGTTTCCGTAGAAACGTATCTCGATTTAGAAGGACAATGCAGGGAATCCAGAGTATTTCATATGGACGCAAATTGTGTGTTAATTCGTCAATGTGGGTTAGCGAGGGATGCAGTAAAGGAGGAATAATGCATCGGAAAAGAGATACTCGGAACCCCAAAGAAGATCCTTTCGTTTCCGTAGAAACGTATCTCGATTTAGAAGGACAATGCAGGGAATCCAGAGTATCTCATATGGTCGCGAATGGTGTGTAAATTCGTCAATGTGAGGGAGCGAGGGATGCAGTAAAGGAGGAATAATGCATCGGAAAAGAGATACTCGGAACCCCGAAGAAAATCCTATCGTTTCCGTAGAAACATATCTCGATTTAGGACAATGCAGGGAATCCTGAGTATTTCATATGGACGCAAACTGTGTGTTAATTCGTCAATGTAAGGGAGCGAGTGATGCAGTAAAGGAGGAATAATGCATCGGAAAAGAGATACTCGACTCCCAAAAGAAAATCCTATTGTTTCCGTAGAAACGTATCTCGATTTAGAAAGATAATGCAGGGAACCCAGAGTATTTCATGTGGACGCAATTTGTGCGTTAATTCGGCAATGTGAGGGAGCGAGGGATGCACTAAAGGAGGAATATTGCATCGGAAAAGAGATACTCGGAACTCCAAAGAAAACCCTGTCGTTTCCGTAGAAACGAATCCCGATTTAGAAGGACAATGCGGGGAATCCAGAGTATATCATATGGACGCAAATTGTGTGTTAATTCGTCAATGTGAGGGAGCGAGGGATGCAGTAAAGGAGGAATAATGCATCGGAAAAGAGATACTCGGAACCCCAAAGAAAATCCTATCGTTTCCGTAGAAACGTATCTCGATTTAGGAGGACAATG
This sequence comes from Schistocerca nitens, assembly GCF_023898315.1. NCBI lineage: Eukaryota > Metazoa > Arthropoda > Insecta > Orthoptera > Acrididae > Schistocerca > Schistocerca nitens. Next base: position 1,281,828,723 of record NC_064614.1, on the reverse strand, counting down.
CAGGGAATCCAGAGTATTTCATATGGACGCAAATTGTGTGTTAATTCGTCAATGTGAGGGAGCGAGGGATGCAGTAAGGGAGGAATAATGCATCGGAAAAGAGATACTCGCAACCCCAAAGAAAATCCTATCGTTTCCGTAGAAACGTATCTCGATTTAAAAGGACAATGCAGGGAATCCAGAGTATATCATATGGACGCAAATTGTGTGTTAATTCGTCAATGTGAGGGAGCGAGGGATGCAGTAAAGGAGGAATAATGCATCGGAAAAGAGATACTCGACTCCCAAAAGAAAATCCTATCGTTTCCGTAGAAACGTATCTCGTTTTAGAAAGATAATGCAGGGAACCCAGAGTATTTCATATGGACGCAAATTGTGTGTTAATTCGTCAATGTGAGGGAGCGAGGGATGCAGTAAAGGAGGAATAATGCATCGGAAAAGAGATACTCGGAACCCCAAACAAAATCCTATCGTTTCCGAAGAAACGTATCTCGATTTAGAAGGACAATGCAGGGAATCCAGAGTATATCATATGGACGCAAATTGTGTGTTAATTCGTGGTTGTGAGGGACTGAGGGATGCAGTAAAAGAGGAATAATGCATCGGAAAAGAGATACTCGACTCCCAAAAGAAAATCCTATCGTTTCCGTAGAAACGTATCTCGTTTTAGAAAGATAATGCAGGGAACCCAGAGTATTTCATATGGACGCAAATTGTGTGTTAATTCGTCTATGTGAGGGAGCGAGGGATGCAGTAAAGGAGGAATAATGCATCGGAAAAGAGATACTCGGAACCCCAAAGAAAATCCTATCGTTTCCGTAGAAATGTATCTTAATTTAGAAGGACAATGCAGGGAATCCAGAGTATTTCTAATGGACGCAAATTGTGTGTTAATTCGTCAATGTGAGGGAGCGAGGGATGCAGTAAAGGAGGAATAATGCGTCGGAAAAGAGATACTCGGAACCCCAAAGAAAATCCTATCGTTTCCGTAGAAACGTATCTCGATTTAGAAGGACAATGCAGGGAATCCAGAGTATTTCATATGGACGCAAATTGTGTGTTAATTCGTCAATGTGAGGGAGCGAGGGATGCAGTAAAGGAGGAATAATGCATCGGAAAAGAGATACTCGACTCCCAAAAGACAATCCTATCGTTTCCGTAGAAACGTATCTCGTTTTAGAAAGATAATGCAGGGAACCCAGAGTATTTCATATGGACGCAATTTGTGTGTTAATTCGGCAATGTGAGGGAGCGAGGGATGCAGTAAAGGAGGAATAATGCATCGGAAAACAGATACTCGGAACCCCAAAGAAAATCCTATCGTTTCCGTAGAAACGAATCCCGATTTAGAAGGACAATGCAGGGAATCCAGAGTATTTCGTATGGACGCAAATTGTGTGTTAATTCGGCAATGTGAGGGAACGAGGGATGCAGTAAAGGAGGAATAATGTATCGGAAAAGAGATACTCGGAACCCCAAAGAAAATCCTATCGTTTCCGTAGAAACGTATCTCGATTTAGAAGGACAATGCAGGGAATCCAGAGTATTTCATATGGACGCAAATTGTGTGTTAATTCGTCAATGTGGGTTAGCGAGGGATGCAGTAAAGGAGGAATAATGCATCGGAAAAGAGATACTCGGAACCCCAAAGAAAATCCTATCGTTTCCGTAGAAACGTATCTCGATTTAGAAGGACAATGCAGGGAATCCAGAGTATCTCATATGGTCGCGAATGGTGTGTAAATTCGTCAATGTGAGGGAGCGAGGGATGCAGTAAAGGAGGAATAATGCATCGGAAAAGAGATACTCGGAACCCCAAAGAAAATCCTATCGTTTCCGTAGAAACATATCTCGATTTAGGACAATGCAGGGAATCCTGAGTATTTCATATGGACGCAAACTGTGTGTTAATTCGTCAATGTGAGGGAGCGAGTGATGCAGTAAAGGAGGAATAATGCATTGGAAAAGAGATACTCGACTCCCAAAAGAAAATCCTATTGTTTCCGTAGAAACGTATCTCGATTTAGAAAGATAATGCAGGGAACCCAGAGTATTTCATGTGGACGCAATTTGTGCGTTAATTCGGCAATGTGAGGGAGCGAGGGATGCAGTAAAGGAGGAATATTGCATCGGAAAAGAGATACTCGGAACCCCAAAGAAAACCCTGTCGTTTCCGTAGAAACGAATCCCGATTTAGAAGGACAATGCAGGGAATCCAGAGTATATCATATGGACGCAAATTGTGTGTTAATTCGTCAATGTGAGGGAGCGAGGGATGCAGTAAAGGTGGAATAATGCATCGGAAAAGAGATACTCGGAACCCCAAAGAAAATCCTATCGTTTCCGTAGAAACGTATCTCGATTTAGGAGGACAATGCAGGGAATCCAGAGTATTTCATATGGACGCAAATTGTGTGTTAATTCGTCAATGTGAGGGAGCGAGGGATGCAGTAAGGGAGGAATAATATATCGGAAAAGAGATACTCGCAACCCCAAAGAAAATCCTATCGTTTCCGTAGAAACGTATCTCGATTTAAAAGGACAATGCAGGGAATCCAGAGTATATCATATGGACGCAAATTGTGTGTTAATTCGTCAATGTGAGGGAGCGAGGGATGCAGTAAAGGAGGAATAATGCATCGGAAAAGAGATACTCGACACCCAAAAGAAAATCCTATCGTTTCCGTAGAAACGTATCTCGTTTTAGAAAGATAATGCAGGGAACCCAGAGTATTTCATATGGACGCAATTTGTGTGTTAATTCGGCAATGTGAGGGAGCGAGGGATGCAGTAAAGGAGGAATAATGCTTCGGAAAAGAGATACTCGGAACCCCAAAGAAAATCCTGTCGTTTCTGTAGAAACGTATCTCGATTTAGAAGGACAATGCAGGGAATCCAGATTATTTCATATTGACGCAAATGGTGTGTTAATTCGTCAATGTGAGGGAGCGAGGGATACAGTAATGGAGGAATAATGCATCGGAAAAGAGATACTCGGAACCCCAAAGAAAATCCTATCGTTTCCGTAGAAACATATCTCGATTTAGAAGGACAATGCTGGGAATCCAGAGTATTTCATATGGACGCAAATTGTGTATTAATTCGTCAATGTGAGGGAGCGAGGGATGCAGTAAAGGATGAATAATGCATCGGAAAAGAGATACTCGGAACCCCAAAGAAAATCCTATCGTTTCCGTAGAAACGTATCTCGATTTAGAAGGACAATGCAGGGAATCCAGAGTATATCATATGGACGCAAATTGTGTGTTAATTCGTCAATGTGAGGGAGCGAGGGATGCAGTAAAGGAGGAATAGATGCAGTAAAGGAGGAATAATGCATCGGAAAAGAGATACTCGACTCCCAAAAGAAAATCCTATCGTTTCCGTAGAAACGTATCTCGTTTTAGAAAGATAATGCAGGGAACCCAGAGTATTTCATATGGACGCAAATTGTGTGTTAATTCGTCAATGTGAGGGAGCGAGGGATGCAGTAAAGGAGGAATAAAGCATCGGAAAAGAGATACTCGGAACCCCAAAGAAAATCCTATCGTTTCCGTAGAAACGTATCTCGATTTAGAAGGACAATGCAGGGAATCCACAGTATATCATATGGACGCAAATTGTGTGTTAATTCGTGGTTGTGAGGGACTGAGGGATGCAGTAAAGGAGGAATAATGCATCGGAAAAGAGATACTCGGAACCCCAAAGAAAATCCTATCGTTTCCGTAGAAACGTATCTCGATTTAGAAGGACAATGCAGGGAATCCAGAGTATTTCATATGGACGCAAATTGTGTGTTAATTCGTCAATGTGAGGGAGCGAGGGATGCAATAAAGGAGGAATAATACAACGGAAAAGAGATACTCGACTCCCAAAAGAAAATCCTATCGTTTCCGTAGAAACGTATCTCGATTTAGAAAGATAATGCAGGGAACGCTGAGTATTTCTTATGGACGCAATTTGTGTGTTAATTCGGCAATGTGAGGGAGCGAGGGATGCAGTAAAGGAGGAATAATGCATCGGAAAAGAGATACTCGGGACCCCAAAGAAAATCCTTTCGTTTCCGTAGAAACGTATCTCGATTTAGAAAGACAATGCAGGGAATCCAGAGTATTTCATATGGACGCAAATTGTGTGTTAATTCGTCAATGTGAGTTAGCGAGGGATGCAGTAAAGGAGGAATAATGCATCGGAAAAGAGATACTCGGAACCCCAAAGAAAATCCTATTGTTTCCGTAGAAACGTATCTCGATTTAGGAGGACAATGCCGGGAACCCAGAGTATTTCATATGGACGCAAATTGTGTGTTAATTCGTCAATGTGAGGGAGCGAGGGATGCAGTAAGGGAGGAATAATGCATCGGAAAAGAGATACTCGGGACCCCAAAGAAAATCCTATCGTTTCCATAGAAACGTATCTCGATTTAGAAGGACAATGCAGGGAATCCAGAGTATTTCATATGGACGCAAATTGTGTGTTAATTCGTCAATGTGAGTTAGCGAGGGATGCAGTAAAGGAGGAATAATGCATCGGAAAAGAGATACTCGGAACCCCAACGAAAATCCTGTCGTTTCCGTAGAAACGTATCTCGATTTAGAAGGACAATGCAGGGAATCCAGAGTATTTCATATGGACGCAAATTGTGTAATAATTCGTCAATGTGAGGGAGCGAGGGATGCAGTAAAGGAGGAATAATGCATCGGAAAAGAGATACTCGGAACCCCAAAGAAAATCCTATCGTTTCCGTAGAAACGTATCTCGATTTAGGAGGACAATGCAGGGAATCCAGAGTATTTCATATGGACGCAAATTGTGTGTTAATTCGTCAATGTGAGGGAGCGAGGGATGCAGTAAGGGAGGAATAATGCATCGGAAAAGAGATACTCGCAACCCCAAAGAAAATCCTATCGTTTCCGTAGAAACGTATCTCGATTTAAAAGGACAATGCAGGGAATCCAGAGTATATCATATGGACGCAAATTGTGTGTTAATTCGTCAATGTGAGGGAGCGAGGGATGCAGTAAAGGAGGAATAATGCATCGGAAAAGAGATACTTGGAACCCCAAAGAAAATCCCATCGTTTCCGTAGAAACGTATCTCGATTTACAAGGACAATGCAGGCAATCCAGAGTATTTCATATGGACGAAAATTGTGTGTTAATTCGTCAATGTGAGGGAGCGAGAGATGCAGTAAAGGAGGAATAATGCATCAGAAAAGAGACACTCGGAACCCCAAAGAAAATCCTATCGTTTCCGTAGAAACGTATCTCGATTTAGAAGGACAATGCAGGCAATCCAGAGTATTTCATATGGACGCAAATTGTGTGTTCATTCGTCAACGTGAGGGAGCGAGGGATGCAGTAAAGGAGGAATAATGCATCGGAAAAGAGATACTCGACTCCCAAAAGAAAATCCTATCGTTTCCGTAGAAACGTATCTCGTTTTAGAAAGATAATGCAGGGAACCCAGAGTATTTCATATGGACGCAATTTGTGTGTTAATTCGGCAATGTGAGGGAGCGAGGGATGCAGTAAAGGAGGAATAATGCATCGGAAAAGAGATACTCGGAACCCCAAAGAAAATCCTGTCGTTTCCGTAGAAACGTATCTCGATTTAGAAGGACAATGCAGGGAATCCAGAGTATTTCATATGGACGCAAATGGTGTGTTAATTCGTCAATGTGAGGGAGCGAGGGATGCAGTAATGGAGGAATAATGCATCGGAAAAGAGATACCCGGAACCCCAACGAAAATCCTATCGTTTCCGTAGAAACATATCTCGATTTAGAAGGACAATGCAGGGAATCCAGAGTATTTCATATGGACGCAAATTGTGTAATAATTCGTCAATGTGAGGGAGCGAGGGATGCAGTAAAGGATGAATAATGCATCGGAAAAGAGATACTCGGAACCCCAAAGAAAATCCTATCGTTTCCGTAGAAACATATGTCGATATAGAAGGACAATGCAGGGAATCCGGAGTATATCATATGGACTCAAATTGTGTGTTAATTCGTCAATGTGAGGGAGCGAGGGATGCAGTAAAGGAGGAATAGATGCAGTAAAGGAGGAATAATGCATCGGAAAAGAGATACTCGACTCCCAAAAGAAAATCCTATCGTTTCCGTAGAAACGTATCTCGTTTTAGAAAGATAATGCAGGGAACCCAGAGTATTTCATATGGACGCAAATTGTGTGTTAATTCGTCAATGTGAGGGAGCGAGGGATGCAGTAAAGGAGGAATAATGCATCGGAAAAGAGATACTCGGAACCCCAAAGAAAATCCTATCGTTTCCGTAGAAACGTATCTCGATTTAGAAGGACAATGCAGGGAATCCAGAGTATATCATATCGACGCAAATTGTGTGTTAATTCGTGGTTGTGAGGGACTGAGGGATCCAGTAAAAGAGGAATAATGCATCGGAAAAGAGATACTCGGAACCCCAAAGAAAATCCTATCGTTTCCGTAGAAACGTATCTCGATTTAGAAGGACAATGCAGGGAATCCAGAGTATTTCATATGGACGCAAATTGTGTGTTAATTCGTCAATGTGAGGGAGCGAGGGATGCAGTAAAGAAGGAATAATGCAACGGAAAAGAGATACTCGACTCCCAAAAGAAAATCCTATCGTTTCCGTAGAAACGTATCTCGATTTAGAAAGATAATGCAGGGAACGCAGAGTATTTCATATGGACGCAATTTGTGTGTTAATTCGGCAATGTGAGGGAGCGAGGGATGCAGTAAAGGAGGAATAATGCATCGGAAAAGAGATACTCGGGACCCCAAAGAAAATCCTATCGTTTCCGTAGAAACGTATCTCGATTTAGAAAGATAATGCAGGGAATCCAGAGTATTTCATATGGACGCAAATTGTGTGTTAATTCGTCAATGTGAGTTAGCGAGGGATGCAGTAAAGGAGGAATAATGCATCGGAAAAGAGATATTCGGAACCCCAAAGAAAATCCTATTGTTTCCGTAGAAACGTATCTCGATTTAGGAGGACAATGCAGGGAACCCAGAGTATTTCATATGGACGCAAATTGTGTGTTAATTCGTCAATGTGAGGGAGCGAGGGATGCAGTAAAGGAGGAATAATGCATCGGAAAAGAGATACTCGCAACCCCAAAGAAAATCCTATCGTTTCCGTAGAAACGTATCTCGATTTAGAAGGACAATGCAGGGAATCCAGAGTATTTCATATGGACGCAAATTGTGTGTTAATTCGTCAATGTGAGGGAGCGAGTGATGCAGTAAAGGAGGAATAATGCATCGGAAAAGAGATACTCGGAACCCCAAATAAAATCCTATCGTTCCCGTAGAAACGTCTCTCGATTTAGGAGGACAATGCAGGGAACCCAGAGTATTTCATATGGACACAACTTGTGTGTTAATTCGTCAATGTGAGGGAGCGAGTGATGCAGTAAAGGATGAATAATGCATCGGAAAAGAGATACTCGGAACCCCAAAGAAAATCCTATCGTTTCCGTAGAAACGTATCTCGATTTAGGAGGACAATGCAGGGAACCTAGAGTATTTCATATGGACGCAAATTGTGTGTTAATTCGTCAATGTGAGGGAGCGAGGGATGCAGTAAAGGAGGAATAATGCATCGGAAAAGAGATACTCGGAACCCCAAAGAAAATCCTATCGTTTCCGTAGAAACGTATCTCGATTTAGAAGGACAATGCAGGGAATCCAGAGTATTTCATATGGACGCAAATTGTGTGTTAATTCGTCAATGTGAGGGAGCGAGGGATGCAGTAAAGGAGGAATAATGCATCGGAAAAGAGATACTCGACTCCCAAAAGAAAATCCTATCGTTTCCGTAGAAACGTATCTCGCTTTAGAAAGATAATGCAGGGAACCCAGAGTGTTTCATATGGACGCAATTTGTGTGTTAATTCGGCAATGTGAGGGAGCGAGGGATGCAGTAAAGGAGGAATAATGCATCGGAAAAGAGATACTCGGAGCCCCAAAGAAAATCCTGTCGTTTCCGTAGAAACGAATCCCGATTTAGAAGGACAATGCAGGGAATCCAGAGTATTTCATATGGACGCAAATTGTGTGTTAATTCGTCAATGTGAGGGAGCGAGGGATGCAGTAAAGGAGGAATAATGCATCGGAAAAGAGATACTCGGAACCCCAAAGAAAATCCTATCGTTTCCGTAGAAACGTATCTCGATTTAGGAGGACAATGCAGGGAATCCAGAGTATTTCATATGGACGCAAATTGTGTGTTAATTCGTCAATGTGAGGGAGCGAGGGATGCAGTAAGGGAGGAATAATGCATCGGAAAAGAGATACTCGTAACCCCAAAGAAAATCCTATCGTTTCCGTAGAAACGTATCTCGATTTAGGAGGACAATGCAGGGAATCCAGAGTATATCATATGGACGCAAATTGTGTGTTAATTCGTCAATGTGAGGGAGCGAGGGATGCAGTAAAGGAGGAATAATGCATCGGAAAAGAAATACTCGGAACCCCAAAGACAATCCCATCGTTTCCGTAGAAACGTATCTCGATTTACAAGGACAATGCAGGGAATCCAGAGTATTTCATATGGACGAAAATTGTGTGTTAATTCGTCAATGTGAGGGAGCGAGAGATGCAGTAAAGGAGGAATAATGCATCGGAAAAGAGACACTCGGAACCCCAAAGAAAATCCTATCGTTTCCGTAGAAACGTATCTCGATTTAGAAGGACAATGCAGGGAATCCAGAGTATTTCATATGGACGCAAATTGTGTGTTAATTCGTCAATGTGAGGGAGCGAGGGATGCAGTAAAGGAGGAATAATGCATCGGAAAAGAGATACTCGACTCCCAAAAGAAAATCCTATCGTTTCCGTAGTAACGTATCTCGTTTTAGAAAGATAATGCAGGGAACCCAGAGTATACCATATGGACGCAATTTGTGTGTTAATTCGGCAATGTGAGGGAGCGAGGGATGCAGTAAAGGAGGAATAATGCATCGGAAAAGAGATACTCGGAACCCCAAAGAAAATCCTATCGTTTCCGTAGAAACGAATCCCGATTTAGAAGGACAATTCAGGGAATCCAGAGTATTTCATATGGACGCAAATTGTGTGTTAATTCGTCAATGTGAGGGAACGAGGGATGCAGTAAAGGAGGAATAATGCATCGGAAAGGAGATACTCGGAACCGCAAAAGAAAATCCTATCGTTTCCGTACAAACGTATCTCGATTTAGAAGGACAATGCATGGAATCCAGAGTATTTCATATGGACGCTAATTGTGTGTTAATTCGTCAGTGTGGGTTAGCGATGGATGCAGTAAAGGAGGAATAGTGCATCGGAAAAGAGATACTCGGAACCCCAAAGAAAATCCTGTCGTTTCCGTAGAAACGTATCTCGATTTAGAAGGACAATGCAGGGAATCCAGAGTATTTCATATGGACGCAAATGGTGTGTTAATTCGTCAATGTGAGGGAGCGAGGGATGCAGTAAAGGAGGAATAATGCATCGGAACAGAGATACTCGGAACCCCAAAGAAAATCCTATCGTTTCCGTAGAAACATATCTCGATTTAGAAGGACAATGCAGGGAATCCAGAGTATTTCATATGGACGCAAATTGTGTATTAATTCGTCAATGTGAGGGAGCGAGGGATGCAGTAAAGGATGAATAATGCATCGGAAAAGAGATACTCTGAACCCCAAAGAAAATCCTATCGTTTCCGTAGAAACGTATGTCGATATAGAAGGACAATGCAGGGAATCCGGAGTATATCATATGGACTCAAATTGTGTGTTAATTCGTCAATGTGAGGGAACGAGGGATGCAGTAAAGGAGGAATAGATGCAGTAAAGGAGGAATAATGCATCGGAAAAGAGATACTCGACTCCCAAAAGAAAATCCTATCGTTTCCGTAGAAACGTATCTCGTTTTAGAAAGATAATGCAGGGAACCCAGAGTATTTCATATGGACGCAAATTGTGTGTTAATTCGTCAATGTGAGGGAGCGAGGGATGCAGTAAAGGAGGAATAATGCATCGGAAAAGAGATACTCGGAACCCCAAAGAAAATCCTATCGTTTCCGTAGAAACGTACCTCGATTTAGAAGGACAATGCAGGGAATCCAGAGTATATCATATGGACGCAAATTGTGTGTTAATTCGTGGTTGTGAGGGACTGAGGGATGCAGTAAAGGAAGAATAATGCAACGGAAAAGAGATACTCGACTCCCAAAAGAAAATCCTATCGTTTCCGTAGAAACGTAACTCGATTTAGAAAGATAATGCAGGGAACCCAGAGTATTTCATATGGACGCAATTTGTGTGTTAATTCGGCAATGTGAGGGAGCGAGGGATGCAGTAAAGGAGGAATAATGCATCGGAAAAGAGATACTCGGGACCCCAAAGAAAATCCTATCGTTTCCGTAGAAACGTATCTCGATTTAGAAAGACAATGCAGGGAATCAAGAGTATTTCATATGGACGCAAATTGTGTGTTAATTCGTCAATGAGAGTTAGCGAGGGATGCAGTAAAGGAGGAATAATGCATCGGAAAAGAGATACTCGGAACCCCAAAGAAAATCCTATCGTTTCCGTAGAAACGTATCTCGATTTAGGAGGATAATGCAGGGAACCCAGAGTATTTCATATGGACGCAAATTGTGTGTTAATTCGTCAATGTGAGGGAGCGAGGGATGCAGTAAAGGAGGAATAATGCATCGGAAAAGAGATACTCGCAACCCCAAAGAAAATCCTATCGTTTCCGTAGAAACGTATCTCGATTTAGAAGCACAATGCAGGGAATCCCGAGTATATCATATGGACGCAAATTGTGTGTTAATTCGTCAATGAGAGTTAGCGAGGGATGCAGTAAAGGAGGAATAATGCATCGGAAAAGAGATACTCGGAACCCCAAAGAAAATCCTATCGTTTCCGTAGAAACGTATCTCGATTTAGAAAGACAATGCAGGGAATCCAGAGTATTTCATATGGACGCAAATTGTGTGTTAATTCGTCAATGTGAGGGAGCGAGGGATGCAGTAAAGGAGGAATAATGCATCGGAAAAGAGATACTCGCAACCCCAAAGAAAATCCTATCGTTTCCGTAGAAAGGTATCTCGATTTAGGAGGACAATGCAGGGAATCCAGAGTATTTCATATGGACGCAAATTGTGTGTTAATTCGTCAATGTGAGGGAGCGAGGGATGCAGTAAGGGAGGAATAATGCATCGGAAAAGAGATACTCGCAACCCCAAGGAAAATCCTATCGTTTCCATAGAAACGTATCTCGATTTAGAAGGACAATGCAGGGAATCCAGAGTATATCATATGGTTGCAAATTGTGTGTTAATTCGTCAATGTGAGGGAGCGAGGGATGCAGTAAAGGAGGAATAATGCATCGGAAAAGAAATACTCGGAACCCCAAAGCCAATCCCATCGTTTCCGTAGAAACGTATCTCGATTTACAAGGACAATGCAGGGAATCCAGAGTATTTCATATGGACGAAAATTGTGTGTTAATTCGTCAATGTGAGGGAGCGAGAGATGCAGTAAAGGAGGAATAATGCATCGGAAAAGAGACACTCGGAACCCCAAAGAAAATCCTATCGTTTCCGTAGAAACGTATCTCGATTTAGAAGGACAATGCAGGCAATCCAGAGTATTTCATATGGACGCAAATTGTGTGTTAATTCGTCAATGTGAGGGAGCGAGGGATGCAGTAAAGGAGGAATAATGCATCGGAAAAGAGATACTCGACTCCCAAAAGAAAATCCTATCGTTTCCGTAGTAACGTATCTCGTTTTAGAAAGATAATGCAGGCAACCCAGAGTATACCATATGGACGCAATTTGTGTGTTAATTCGGCAATGTGAGGGAGCGAGGGATGCAGTAAAGGCGGAATAATGCATCGGAAAAGAGATACTCGGAACCCCAAAGAAAATCCTATCGTTTCCGTAGAAACGAATCCCGATTTAGAAGGACAATGCAGGGAATCCAGAGTATTTCATATGGACGCAAATTGTGTGTTAATTCGTCAATGTGAGGGAACGAGGGATGCAGTAAAGGAGGAATAATGCATCGGAAAAGAGATACTCGGAACCGCAAAGAAAATCCTATCGTTTCCGTACAAACGTATCTCGATTTAGAAGGACAATGCATGGAATCCAGAGTATTTCATATGGACGCTAATTGTGTGTTAATTCGTCAGTGTGGGTTAGCGAGGGATGCAGTAAAGGAGGAATAGTGCATCGGAAAAGAGATACTCGGAACCGCAAAGAAAATCCTATCGTTTCCGTACAAACGTATCTCGATTTAGAAGGACAATGCATGGAATCCAGAATATTTCATATGGACGCTAATTGTGTGTTAATTCGTCAGTGTGGGTTAGCGAGGGATGCAGTAAAGGAGGAATAGTGCATCGGAAAAGAGATACTCGGAACCCCAAAGAAAATCCTGTCGTTTCCGTAGAAACGTATCTCGATTTAGAAGGACAATGCAGGGAATCCAGAGTATTTCATATGGACGCAAATGGTGTGTTAATTCGTCAATGTGAGGGAGCGAGGGATGCAGTAAAGGAGGAATAATGCATCGGAACAGAGATACTCGGAACCCCAAAGAAAATCCTATCGTTTCCGTAGAAACATATCTCTATTTAGAAGGACAATGCAGGGAATCCAGAGTATTTCATATGGACGCAAATTGTGTATTAATTCGTCAATGTGAGGGAGCGAGGGATGCAGTAAAGGAGGAATAATGCATCGGAAAAGAGATACTCGGAACCCCAAAGAAAATCCTATCGTTTCCGTAGAAACGTATGTCGATATAGAAGGACAATGCAGGGAATCCGGAGTATATCATATGGACTCAAATTGTGTGTTAATTCGTGAATGTGAGGGAGCGAGGGATGCAGTAAAGGAGGAATAGATGCAGTAAAGGAGGAATAATGCATCGGAAAAGAGATACTCGACTCCCAAAAGAAAATCCTATCGTTTCCGTAGAAACGTATCTCGTTTTAGAAAGATAATGCAGGGAACCCAGAGTATTTCATATGGACGCAAATTGTGTGTTAATTCGTCAATGTGAGGGAGCGAGGGATGCAGTAAAGGAGGAATAATGCATCGGAAAAGAGATACTCGGAACCCCAAAGAAAATCCTATCGTTTCCGTAGAAACGTATCTCGATTTAGAAGGACAATGCAGGGAATCCAGAGTATATCATGTGGACGCAAATTGTGTGTTAATTCGTGGTTGTGAGGGACTGAGGGATGCAGTAAAGGAGGAATAATGCAACGGAAAAGAGATACTCGACTCCCAAAAGAAAATCCTATCGTTTCCGTAGAAACGTAACTCGATTTAGAAAGATAATGCAGGGAACCCAGAGTATTTCATATGGACGCAATTTGTGTGTTAATTCGTCAATGAGAGTTAGCGAGGGATGCAGTAACGGAGGAATAATGCATCGGAAAAGAGATACTCGGAACCCCAAAGAAAATCCTATCGTTTCCGTAGAAACGTAACTCGATTTAGAAAGATAATGCAGGGAACCCAGAGTATTTCATATGGACGCAATTTGTGTGTTAATTCGGCAATGTGAGGGAGCGAGGGATGCAGTAAAGGAGGAATAATGCATCGGAAAAGAGATACTCGGGACCCCAAAGAAAATCCTATCGTTTCCGTAGAAACGTATCTCGATTTAGAAAGACAATGCAGGGAATCCAGAGTATTTCATATGGACGCAAATTGTGTGTTAATTCGTCAATGAGAGTTAGCGAGGGATGCAGTAAAGGAGGAATAATGCATCGGAAAAGAGATACTCGGAACCCCAAAGAAAATCCTATCGTTTCCGTAGAAACGTATCTCGATTTAGGAGGACAATGCAGGGAACCCAGAGTATTTCATATGGACGCAAATTGTGTGTTAATTCGTCAATGTGAGGGAGCGAGGGATGCAGTAAAGGAGGAATAATGCATCGGAAAAGAGATACTCGCAACCCCAAAGAAAATCCTATCGTTTCCGTAGAAACGTATCTCGATTTAGAAGGACAATGCAGGGAATCCCGAGTATATCATATGGACGCAAATTGTGTGTTAATTCGTCAATGTGAGGGAGCGAGGGATGCAGTAAAGGAGGAATAATGCATCGGAAAAGAGATACTCGGAAACCCAAATAAAATCCTATTGTTTCCGTAGAAACGTATCTCGATTTAGGAGGACAATGCAGGGAACCCAGAGTATTTCATATGGACACAACTTGTGTGTTAATTCGTCAATGTGAGGGAGCGAGAAATGCAGTAAAGATGGAATAATGCATCGGAAAAGAGATACTCTTAACCTCAAAGGAAATCCTGTCTTATCCGTAGAAATGTATCTCGATTTAGAAGGACAATGCTGGGAACCCAGAGTATTTCATATGGACGCAATTTGTGTGTTAATTCGGCAATGTGAGGGAGCGAGGGATGCAGTAAAGGAGGAATAATGCATCGGAAAAGAGATACTCGGGACCCCAAAGAAAATCCTATCGTTTCCGTAGAAACGTATCTCGATTTAGAAAGACAATGCAGGGAATCCAGAGTATTTCATATGGACGCAAATTGTGGTTAATTCGTCAATGTGAGTTAGCGAGGGATGCAGTAAAGGAGGAATAATGCATCGGAAAAGAGATACTCGGAACCCCAAAGAAAATTCTATCGTTTCCGTAGAAACGTATCTCGATTTAGGAGGACAATGCAGGGAACCCAGAGTATTTCATATGGACGCAAATTGTGTGTTAATTCGTCAATGTGAGGGAGCGAGGGATGCAGTAAAGGAGGAATAATGCATCGGAAAAGAGATACTCGCAACCCCAAAGAAAATCCTATCGTTTCCGTAGAAACGTATCTCGATTTAGAAGGACAATGCAGGGAATCCCGAGTATATCATATGGACGCAAATTGTGAGTTAATTCGTGGTTGTGAGGGACTGAGGGATGCAGTAAAGGAGGAATAATGCATCGGAAAAGAGATACTCGGAACCCCAAAGAAAATCCTATCGTTTCCGTAGAAACGTATCTCGATTTAGAAGGACAATGCAGGGAATCCAGAGTATTTCATATGGACGCAAATTGTGTGTTAATTCGTCAATGTGAGGGAGCGAGGGATGCAGTAAAGGAGGAATTATGCAACGGAAAAGAGATACTCGACTCCCAAAAGAAAATCCTATCGTTTCCGTAGAAACGTATCTCGATTTAGAAAGATAATGCAGGGAACCCAGAGAATTTCATATGGACGCAATTTGTGTGTTAATTCGGCAATGTGAGGGACCGAGGGATGCAGTAAAGGAGGAATAATGCATCGGAAAAGAGATACTCGGGACCCCAAAGAAAATCCTATCGTTTCCGTAGAAACGTATCTCGATTTAGAAAGACAATGCAGGGAATCCAGAGTATTTCATATGGACGCAAATTGTGTGTTAATTCGTCAATGTGAGTTAGCGAGGGATGCAGTAAAGGAGGAATAATACATCGGAAAAGAGATACTCGGAACCCCAAAGAAAATCCTATCGTTTCCGTAGAAACGTATCTCGATTTAGGAGGACAATGCAGGGAACCCAGAGTATTTCATATGGACGCAAATTGTGCGTTAATTCGTCAATGTGAGGGAGCGAGAGATGCAGCAAAGGAGGAATAATGCATCGGAAAAGAGATACTCGCAACCCCAAAGAAAATCCTATCGTTTCCGTAGAAACGTATCTCGATTTAGAAGGACAATGCAGGGAATCCCGAGTATATCATATGGACGCAAATTGTGTGTTAATTCGTCAACGTGAGGGAGCGAGGGATGCAGTAAAGGAGGAATAATGCATCGTAAAAGAGATACTCGGAAACCCAAATAAAATCCTATCGTTTCCGTAGAAACGTATCTCGATTTAGGAGGACAATGCAGGGAACCCAGAGTATTTCATATGGACACAACTTGTGTGTTAATTCGTCAATGTGAGGGAGCGAGGAATGCAGTAAAGGTGGAATAATGCATCGGAAAAGAGATACTCTTAACCCCAAAGAAAATCCTGTCTTATCCGTAGAAATGTATCTCGATTTAGAAGGACAATGCTGGGAACCCAGAGTATTTCATATGGACGCAATTTGTGTGTTAATTCGGCAATGTGAGGGAGCGAGGGATGCAGTAAAGGAGGAATAATGCATCGGAAAAGAGATACTCGGAACCCCAAAGAAAATCCTGTCGTTTCCGTAGAAACGAATCCCGATTTAGAAGGACAATGCAGGGAATCCTGAGTATTTCATATGGACGCAAATTGTGTGTTAATTCGTCAATGTGAGGGAGCGAGGGATGCAGTAAACGAGGAATAATGCATCGGAAAAGAGATACTCGGAACCCCAAAGAAAATCCTATCGTTTCCGTAGAAACGTATCTCGATTTACGAGGACAATGCAGGGAACCCAGAGTATTTCATATGGACGCAAATTGTGTGTTAATTCGTCAATGTGAGGGAGCGAGGGATGCAGTAAAGGAGGAATAATGCATCGGAAAAGAGATACTCGCAACCCCAAAGAAAATCCTATCGTTTCCGTAGAAACGTATCTCGATTTAGAAGGACAATGCAGGGAATCCAGAGTATTTCATATGGACGCAAATTGTGTGTTAATTCGTCAATGTGAGAGAGCGAGGGATGCAGTAAAGGAGGAATAATGCATCGGAAAAGAGATACTCGGAACCGCAAAGAAAATCCTATCGTTTCCGTACAAACGTATCTCGACTTAGAAGGACAATGCATGGAATCCAGAGTATTTCATATGGACGCTAATTGTGTGTTAATTCGTCAGTGTGGGTTAGCGAGGGATGCAGTAAAGGAGGAATAGTGCATCGGAAAAGAGATACTCGGAACCCCAAAGAAAATCCTGTCGTTTCCGTAGAAACGTATTTCGATTTAGAAGGACAATGCAGGGAATCCAGAGTATTTCATATGGACGCAAATGGTGTGTTAATTCGTCAATGTGAGGGAGCGAGGGATGCAGTAAAGGAGGAATAATGCATCGGAAAAGAGATACTCGCAACCCCAAAGAAAATCCTATCGTTTCCGTAGAAACGTATCTCGATTTAGAAGGACAATGCAGGGAATCCCGAGTATATCATATGGACGCAAATTGTGAGTTAATTCGTGGTTGTGAGGGACTGAGGGATGCAGTAAAGGAGGAATAATGCATCGGAAAAGAGATACTCGGAACCCCAAAGAAAATCCTATCGTTTCCGTAGAAACGTATCTCGATTTAGAAGGACAATGCAGGGAATCCAGAGTATTTCATATGGACACAAATTGTGTGTTAATTCGTCAATGTGAGGGAGCGAGGGATGCAGTAAAGGAGGAATTATGCAACGGAAAAGAGATACTCGACTCCCAAAAGAAAATCCTATCGTTTCCGTAGAAACGTATCTCGATTTAGAAAGATAATGCAGGGAACCCAGAGAATTTCATATGGACGCAATTTGTGTGTTAATTCGGCAATGTGAGGGAGCGAGGGATGCAGTAAAGGAGGAATAATGCATCGGAAAAGAGATACTCGGGACCCCAAAGAAAATCCTATCGTTTCCGTAGAAACGTATCTCGATTTTGAAAGACAATGCAGGGAATCCAGAGTATTTCATATGGACGCAAATTGTGTGTTAATTCGTCAATGTGAGTTAGCGAGGGATGCTGTAAAGGAAGAATAATGCATCGTAAAAGAGATACTCGGAAACCCAAATAAAATCCTATCGTTTCCGTAGAAACGTATCTCGATTTAGGAGGACAATGCAGGGAACCCAGAGTATTTCATATGGACACAACTTGTGTGTTAATTCGTCAATGTGAGGGAGCGAGGAATGCAGTAAAGGAGGAATAATGCATCGGAAAAGAGATACTCTTAACCCCAAAGAAAATCCTGTCTTATCCGTAGAAATGTATCTCGATTTAGAAGGACAATGCTGGGAACCCAGAGTATTTCATATGGACGCAATTTGTGTGTTAATTCGGCAATGTGAGGGAGCGAGGGATGCAGTAAAGGAGGAATAATGCATCGGAAAAGAGATACTCGGAACCCCAAAGAAAATCCTGTCGTTTCCGTAGAAACGAATCCCGATTTAGAAGGACAATGCAGGGAATCCTGAGTATTTCATATGGACGCAAATTGTGTGTTAATTCGTCAATGTGAGGGAGCGAGGGATGCAGTAAACGAGGAATAATGCATCGGAAAAGAGATACTCGGAACCCCAAAGAAAATCCTATCGTTTCCGTAGAAACGTATCTCGATTTAGGAGGACAATGCAGGGAACCCAGAGTATTTCATATGGACGCAAATTGTGTGTTAATTCGTCAATGTGAGGGAGCGAGGGATGCAGTAAAATAGGAATAATGCATCGGAAAAGAGATACTCGCAACCCCAAAGAAAATCCTATCGTTTCCGTAGAAACGTATCTCGATTTAGAAGGACAATGCAGGGAATCCAGAGTATTTCATATGGACGCAAATTGTGTGTTAATTCGTCAATGTGAGGGAGCGAGGGATGCAGTAAAGGAGGAATAATGCATCGGAAAAGAGATACTCGGAACCGCAAAGAAAATCCTATCGTTTCCGTACAAACGTATCTCGACTTAGAAGGACAATGCATGGAATCCAGAGTATTTCATATGGACGCTAATTGTGTGTTAATTCGTCAGTGTGGGTTAGCGAGGGATGCAGTAAAGGAGGAATAGTGCATCGGAAAAGAGATACTCGGAACCCCAAAGAAAATCCTGTCGTTTCCGTAGAAACGTATCTCGATTTAGAAGGACAATGCAGGGAATCCAGAGTATTTCATATGGACGCAAATGGTGTGTTAATTCGTCAATGTGAGGGAGCGAGGGATGCAGTAAAGGAGGAATAATGCATCGGAAAAGAGATACACGGAACCCCAAAGAAAATCCTATCGTTTCCATAGAAACATATCTCGATTTAGAAGGACAATGCAGGGAATCCAGAGTATTTCATATGGACGCAAATTGTGTATTAATTCGTCAATGTGAGGGAGCGAGGGATGCAGTAAAGGATGAATAATGCATCGGAAAAGAGATACTCGGAACCCCAAAGAAAATCCTATCGTTTCCGTAGAAACGTATGTCGATATAGTAGGACAATGCAGGGAATCCGGAGTATATCATAAGGACTCAAACTGTGTGTTAATTCGTCAATCTGAGGGAGCGAGGGATGCAGTAAAGGAGGAATAGATGCAGTAAAGGAGGAATAATGCATCGGAAAAGAGATACTCGACTCCCAAAATAAAATCCTATCGTTTCCGTAGAAACGTATCTCGATTTAGAAGGACAATGCAGGGAATCCAGAGTATATCATATGGACGCAAATTGTGTGTTAATTCGTGGTTGTGAGGGACTGAGGGATGCAGTAAAGGAGGAATAATGCATCGGGAAAGAGATACTCGGAACCCCAAAGAATATCCTATCGTTTCCGTAGAAACGTATCTCGATTTAGAAGGACAATGCAGGGAATCCAGAGTATTTCATATGGACGCAAATTGTGTGTTAATTCGTGGTTGTGAGGGACTGAGGGATGCAGTAAAGGAGGAATAATGCAACGGAAAAGAGATACTCGACTCCCAAAAGAAAATCCTATCGTTTCCGTAGAAACGTAACTCGATTTAGAAAGATAATGCAGGGAACCCAGAGTATTTCATATGGACGCAATTTGTGTGTTAATTCGTCAATGTGAGGGAGCGAGGGATGCAGTAAAGGAGGAATAATGCATCGGAAAAGAGATACTCGGGACCCCAAAGAAAATCCTATCGTTTCCGTAGAAACGTATCTCGATTTAGAAAGACAATGCAGGGAATCCAGAGTATTTCATATGGACGCAAATTGTGTGTTAATTCGTCAATGAGAGTTAGCGAGGGATGCAGTAACGGAGGAATAATGCATCGGAAAAGAGATACTCGGAACCCCAAAGAAAATCCTATCGTTTCCGTAGAAACGTAACTCGATTTAGAAAGATAATGCAGGGAACCCAGAGTATTTCATATGGACGCAATTTGTGTGTTAATTCGGCAATGTGAGGGAGCGAGGGATGCAGTAAAGGATGAATAATGCATCGGAAAAGAGATACTCTGAACCCCAAAGAAAATCCTATCGTTTCCGTAGAAACGTATGTCGATATAGAAGGACAATGCAGGGAATCCGGAGTATATCATAAGGACTCAAACTGTGTGTTAATTCGTCAATGTGAGGGAGCGAGGGATGCAGTAAAGGAGGAATAGATGCAGTAAAGGAGGAATAATGCATCGGAAAAGAGATACTCGACTCCCAAAAGAAAATCCTATCGTTTCCGTAGAAACGTATCTCGATTTAGAAAGATAATGCAGGGAACCCAGAGTATTTCATATGGACGCAATTTGTGTGTTAATTCGGCAATGTGAGGGAGCGAGGGATGCAGTAAAGGAGGAATAATGCATCGGAAAAGAGATACACGGGACCCCAAAGAAAATCCTATCGTTTCCGTAGAAACGTATCTCGATTTAGAAAGACAATGCAGGAAATCTAGAGTATTTCATATGGACGCAAATTATGGTTAATTCGTCAATGTGAGTTAGCGAGGGATGCAGTAAAGGAGGAATAATGCATCGGAAAAGAGATACTCGGAACCGCAAAGAAAATCCTATCGTTTCCGTACAAACGTATCTCGACTTAGAAGGACAATGCATGGAATCCAGAGTATTTCATATGGACGCTAATTGTGTGTTAATTCGTCAGTGTGGGTTAGCGAGGGATGCAGTAAAGGAGGAATAGTGCATCGGAAAAGAGATACTCGGAACCCCAAAGAAAATCCTGTCGTTTCCGTAGAAACGTATCTCGATTTAGAAGGACAATGCAGGGAATCCAGAGTATTTCATATGGACGCAAATGGTGTGTTAATTCGTCAATGTGAGGGAGCGAGGGATGCAGTAAAGGAGGAATAATGCATCGGAAAAGAGATACACGGAACCCCAAAGAAAATCCTATCGTTTCCATAGAAACATATCTCGATTTAGAAGGACAATGCAGGGAATCCAGAGTATTTCATATGGACGCAAATTGTGTATTAATTCGTCAATGTGAGGGAGCGAGGGATGCAGTAAAGGATGAATAATGCATCGGAAAAGAGATACTCTGAACCCCAAAGAAAATCCTATCGTTTCCGTAGAAACGTATGTCGATATAGAAGGACAATGCAGGGAATCCGGAGTATATCATAAGGACTCAAACTGTGTGTTAATTCGTCAATGTGAGGGAGCGAGGGATGCAGTAAAGGAGGAATAGATGCAGTAAAGGAGGAATAATGCATCGGAAAAGAGATACTCGACTCCCAAAAGAAAATCCTATCGTTTCCGTAGAAACGTATCTCGATTTAGAAAGATAATGCAGGGAACCCAGAGTATTTCATATGGACGCAATTTGTGTGTTAATTCGGCAATGTGAGGGAGCGAGGGATGCAGTAAAGGAGGAATAATGCATCGGAAAAGAGATACTCGGGACCCCAAAGAAAATCCTATCGTTTCCGTAGAAACGTATCTCGATTTAGAAAGACAATGCAGGAAATCTAGAGTATTTCATATGGACGCAAATTATGGTTAATTCGTCAATGTGAGTTAGCGAGGGATGCAGTAAAGGAGGAATAATGCATCGGAAAAGAGATACTCGGAACCCCAAAGAAAATCCTATCGTTTCCGTAGAAACGTATCTCGATTTAGGAGGACAATGCAGGGAACCCAGAGTATTTCATATGGACGCAAATTGTGTGTTAATTCGTCAATGTGAGGGAGCGAGGGATGCAGTAAAGGAGGAATAATGCATCGGAAAAGAGATACTCGCAACCCCAAAGAAAATCCTATCGTTTCCGTAGAAACGTACCTCGATTTAGAAGGACAATGCAGGGAATCCCGAGTATATCATATGGACGCAAATTGTGAGTTAATTCGTGGTTGTGAGGGACTGAGGGATGCAGTAAAGGAGGAATAATGCATCGGAAAAGAGATACTCGGAACCCCAAAGAAAATCCTATCGTTTCCGTAGAAACGTATCTCGATTTAGAAGGACAATGCAGGGAATCCAGAGTATTTCATATGGACGCAAATTGTGTGTTAATTCGTCAATGTGAGGGAGCGAGGGATGCAGTAAAGGAGGAATTATGCAACGGAAAAGAGATACTCGACTCCCAAAAGAAAATCCTATCGTTTCCGTAGAAACGTATCTCGATTTAGAAAGATAATGCAGGGAACCCAGAGAATTTCATATGGACGCAATTTGTGTGTTAATTCGGCAATGTGAGGGAGCGAGGGATGCAGTAAGGGAGGAATAATGCATCGGAAAAGAGATACTCGGGACCCCAAAGAAAATCCTATCGTTTCCGTAGAAACGTATCTCGATTTAGAAAGACAATGCAGGGAATCCAGAGTATTTCATATGGACGCAAATTGTGTGTTAATTCGTCAATGTGAGTTAGCGAGGGATGCAGTAAAGGTGGAATAATGCATCGGAAAAGAGATACTCGGAACCCCAAAGAAAATCCTATCGTTTCCGTAGAAACGTATCTCGATTTAGGAGGACAATGCAGGGAACCCAGAGTATTTCATATGGACGCAAATTGTGTGTTAATTCGTCAATGTGAGGGAGCGAGAGATGCAGCAAAGGAGGAATAATGCATCGGAAAAGAGATACTCGCAACCCCAAAGAAAATCCTATCGTTTCCGTAGAAACGTATCTCGATTTAGAAGGACAATGCAGGGAATCCCGAGTATATCATATGGACGCAAATTGTGTGTTAATTCGTCAATGTGAGGGAGCGAGGGATGCAGTAAAGGAGGAATAATGCATCGTAAAAGAGATACTCGGAAACCCAAATAAAATCCTATCGTTTCCGTAGAAACGTATCTCGATTTAGGAGGACAATGCAGGGAACCCAGAGTATTTCATATGGACACAACTTGTGTGTTAATTCGTCAATGTGAGGGAGCGAGGAATGCAGTAAAGGTGGAATAATGCATCGGAAAAGAGATACTCTTAACCCCAAAGAAAATCCTGTCTTATCCGTAGAAATGTATCTCGATTTAGAAGGACAATGCTGGGAACCCAGAGTATTTCATATGGACGCAATTTGTGTGTTAATTCGGCAATGTGAGGGAGCGAGGGATGCAGTAAAGGAGGAATAATGCATCGGAAAAGAGATACTCGGAACCCCAAAGAAAATCCTGTCGTTTCCGTAGAAACGAATCCCGATTTAGAAGGACAATGCAGGGAATCCTGAGTATTTCATATGGACGCAAATTGTGTGTTAATTCGTCAATGTGAGGGAGCGAGGGATGCAGTAAACGAGGAATAATGCATCGGAAAAGAGATACTCGGAACCCCAAAGAAAATCTTATCGTTTCCGTAGAAACGTATCTCGATTTAGGAGGACAATGCAGGGAACCCAGAGTATTTCATATGGACGCAAATTGTGTGTTAATTCGTCAATGTGAGGGAGCGAGGGATGCAGTAAAGGAGGAATAATGCATCGGAAAAGAGATACTCGCAACCCCAAAGAAAATCCTATCGTTTCCGTAGAAACGTATCTCGATTTAGAAGGACAATGCAGGGAATCCAGAGTATTTCATATGGACGCAAATTGTGTGTTAATTCGTCAATGTGAGGGAGCGAGGGATGCAGTAAAGGAGGAATAATGCATCGGAAAAGAGATACTCGGAACCGCAAAGAAAATCCTATCGTTTCCGTACAAACGTATCTCGACTTAGAAGGACAATGCATGGAATCCAGAGTATTTCATATGGACGCTAATTGTGTGTTAATTCGTCAGTGTGGGTTAGCGAGGGATGCAGTAAAGGAGGAATAGTGCATCGGAAAAGAGATACTCGGAACCCCAAAGAAAATCCTGTCGTTTCCGTAGAAACGTATCTCGATTTAGAAGGACAATGCAGGGAATCCAGAGTAATTCATATGGATGCAAATGGTGTGTTAATTCGTCAATGTGAGGGAGCGAGGGATGCAGTAAAGGAGGAATAATGCATCGGAAAAGAGATACACGGAACCCCAAAGAAAATCCTATCGTTTCCATAGAAACATATCCTGATTTAGAAGGACAATGCAGGGAATCCAGAGTATTTCATATGGACGCAAATTGTGTATTAATTCGTCAATGTGAGGGAGCGAGGGATGCAGTAAAGGATGAATAATGCATCGGAAAAGAGATACTCGGAACCCCAAAGAAAATCCTATCGTTTCCGTAGAAACGTATGTCGATATAGAAGGACAATGCAGGGAATCCGGAGTATATCATAAGGACTCAAATTGTGTGTTAATTCGTCAATGTGAGGGAGCGAGGGATGCAGTAAAGGAGGAATAGATGCAGTAAAGGAGGAATAATGCATCGGAAAAGAGATACTCGACTCCCAAAAGAAAATCCTATCGTTTCCGTAGAAACGTATCTCGTTTTAGAAAGATAATGCAGGGAACCCAGAGTATTTCATATGGACGCAAATTGTGTGTTAATTCGTCAATGTGAGGGAGCGAGGGATGCAGTAAAGGAGGAATAATGCATCGGAAAAGAGATACTCGGAACCCCAAAGAAAATCCCATCGTTTCCGTAGAAACGTATCTCGATTTAGAAAGACAATGCAGGGAATCCAGAGTATATCATATGGACGCAAATTGTGTGTTAATTCGTGGTTGTGAGGGACTGAGGGATGCAGTAAAGGAGGAATAATGCATCGGAAAAGAGATACTCGGAACCCCAAAGAAAATCCTATCGTTTCCGTAGAAACGTATCTCGATTTATAAGGACAATGCAGGGAATCCAGAGTATTTCATATGGACGCAAATTGTGTGTTAATTCGTCAATGTGAGGGAGCGAGGGATGCAGTAAAGGAGGAATAATGCAACGGAAAAGAGATACTCGACTCCCAAAAGAAAATCCTATCGTTTCCGTAGAAACGTATCTCGATTTAGAAAGATAATGCAGGGAACCCAGAGTATTTCATATGGACGCAATTTGTGTGTTAATTCGGCAATGTGAGGGAGCGAGGGATGCAGTAAAGGAGGAATAATGCATCGGAAAAGAGATACTCGGGACCCCAAAGAAAATCCTATCGTTTCCGTAGAAACGTATCTCGATTTAGAAAGACAATGCAGGGAATCCAGAGTATTTCATATGGACGCAAATTGTGTGTTAATTCGTCAATGTGAGTTAGCGAGGGATGCAGTAAAGGAGGAATAATGCATCGGAAAAGAGATACTCGGAACCCCAAAGAAAATCCTATCGTTTCCGTAGAAACGTATCTCGATTTAGGAGGACAATACAGGGAACCCAGAGTATTTCATATGGACGCAAATTGTGTGTTAATTCGTCAATGTGAGGGAGCGAGGGATGCAGTAAAGGAGGAATAATGCATCGGAAAAGAGATACTCGCAACCCCAAAGAAAATCCTATCGTTTCCGTAGAAACGTATCTCGATTTAGAAGGACAATGCAGGGAATCCCGAGTATATCATATGGACGCAAATTGTGTGTTAATTCGTCAATGTGAGGGAGCGAGGGATGCAGTAAAGGAGGAATAATGCATCGGAAAAGAGATACTCGGAAACCCAAATAAAATCCTATCGTTTCCGTAGAAACGTATCTCGATTTAGGAGGACAATGCAGGGAACCCAGAGTATTTCATATGGACACAACTTGTGTGTTAATTCGTCAATGTGAGGGAGCGAGGAATGCAGTAAAGGTGGAATAATGCATTGGAAAAGAGATACTCTTAACCCCAAAGAAAATCCTGTCTTATCCGTAGAAATGTATCTCGATTTAGACGGACAATGCTGGGAACCCAGAGTATTTCATATGGACGCAATTTGTGTGTTAATTCGGCAATGTGAGGGAGCGAGGGATGCAGTAAAGGAGGAATAATGCATCGGAAAAGAGATACTCGGGACCCCAAAGAAAATCCTATCGTTTCCGTAGAAACGTATCTCGATTTAGAAAGACAATGCAGGGAATCCAGAGTATTTCATATGGACGCAAATAGTGGTTAATTCGTCAATGTGAGATAGCGAGGGATGCAGTAAAGGAGGAATAATGCATCGGAAAAGAGATACTCGGAACCCCAAAGAAAATCCTATCGTTTCCGTAGAAACGTATCTCGATTTAGGAGGACAATGCAGGGAACCCAGAGTATTTCATATGGACGCAAATTGTGTGTTAATTCGTCAATGTGAGGGAGCGAGGGATGCAGTAAAGGAGGAATAATGCATCGGAAAAGAGATACTCCCAACCCCAATGAAAATCCTATCGTTTCCGTAGAAACGTATCTCGATTTAGAAGGACAATGCAGGGAATCCCGAGTATATCATATGGACGCAAATTGTGAGTTAATTCGTGGTTGTGAGGGACTGAGGGATGCAGTAAAGGAGGAATAATGCATCGGAAAAGAGATACTCGGAAACCCAAAGAAAATCCTATCGTTTCCGTAGAAACGTATCTCGATTTAGAAGGACAATGCAGGGAATCCAGAGTATTTCATATGGACGCAAATTGTGTGTTAATTCGTCAATGTGAGGGAGCGAGGGATGCAGTAAAGGAGGAATTATGCAACGGAAAAGAGATACTCGACTCCCAAAAGAAAATCCTATCGTTTCCGTAGAAACGTATCTCGATTTAGAAAGATAATGCAGGGAACCCAGAGAATTTCATATGGACGCAATTTGTGTGTTAATTCGGCAATGTGAGGGAGCGAGGGATGCAGTAAAGGAGGAATAATGCATCGGAAAAGAGATACTCGGGACCCCAAAGAAAATCCTATCGTTTCCGTAGAAACGTATCTCGATTTAGAAAGACAATGCAGGGAATCCAGAGTATTTCATATGGACGCAAATTGTGTGTTAATTCGTCAATGTGAGTTAGCGAGGGATGCAGTAAAGGAGGAATAATGCATCGGAAAAGAGATACTCGGAACCCCAAAGAAAATCCTATCGTTTCCGTAGAAACGTATCTCGATTTAGGAGGACAATGCAGGGAACCCAGAGTATTTCATATGGACGCAAATTGTGTGTTAATTCGTCAATGTGAGGGAGCGAGAGATGCAGCAAAGGAGGAATAATGCATCGGAAAAGAGATACTCGCAACCCCAAAGAAAATCCTATCGTTTCCGTAGAAACGTATCTCGATTTAGAAGGACAATGCAGGGAATCCCGAGTATATCATATGGACGCAAATTGTGTGTTAATTCGTCAATGTGAGGGAGCGAGGGATGCAGTAAAGGAGGAATAATGCATCGTAAAAGAGATACTCGGAAACCCAAATAAAATCCTATCGTTTCCATAGAAACGTATCTCGATTTAGGAGGACAATGCAGGGAACCCAGAGTATTTCATATGGACACAACTTGTGTGTTAATTCGTCAATGTGAGGGAGCAAGGAATGCAGTAAAGGTGGAATAATGCATCGGAAAAGAGATACTCTTAACCCCAAAGAAAATCCTGTCTTATCCGTAGAAATGTATCTCGATTTAGAAGGACAATGCTGGGAACCCAGAGTATTTCATATGGACGCAATTTGTGTGTTAATTCGGCAATGTGAGGGAGCGAGGGATGCAGTAAAGGAGGAATAATGCATCGGAAAAGAGATACTCGGAACCCCAAAGAAAATCCTGTCGTTTCCGTAGAAACGAATCCCGATTTAGAAGGACAATGCAGGGAATCCTGAGTATTTCATATGGACGCAAATTGTGTGTTAATTCGTCAATGTGAGGGAGCGAGGGATGCAGTAAACGAGGAATAATGCATCGGAAAAGAGATACTCGGAACCCCAAAGAAAATCCTATCGTTTCCGTAGAAACGTATCTCGATTTAGGAGGACAATGCAGGGAACCCAGAGTATTTCATATGGACGCAAATTGTGTGTTAATTCGTCAATGTGAGGGAGCGAGGGATGCAGTAAAGGAGGAATAATGCATCGGAAAAGAGATACTCGTAACCCCAAAGAAAATCCTATCGTTTCCGTAGAAACGTATCTCGATTTAGAAGGACAATGCAGGGAATCCAGAGTATTTCATATGGACGCAAATTGTGTGTTAATTCGTCAATGTGAGGGAGCGAGGGATGCAGTAAAGGAGGAATAATGCATCGGAAAAGAGATACTCGGAACCGCAAAGAAAATCCTATCGTTTCCGTACAAACGTATCTCGACTTAGAAGGACAATGCATGGAATCCAGAGTATTTCATATGGACGCTAATTGTGTGTTAATTCGTCAGTGTGGGTTAGCGAGGGATGCAGTAAAGGAGGAATAGTGCATCGGAAAAGAGATACTCGGAACCCCAAAGAAAATCCTGTCGTTTCCGTAGAAACGTATCTCGTTTTAGAAGGACAATGCAGGGAATCCAGAGTATTTCATATGGACGCAAAAGGTGTGTTAATTCGTCAATGTGAGGGAGCGAGGGATGCAGTAAAGGAGGAATAATGCATCGGAAAAGAGATACACGGAACCCCAAAGAAAATCCTATCGTTTCCATAGAAACATATCTCGATTTAGAAGGACAATGCAGGGAATCCAGAGTATTTCATATGGACGCAAATTGTGTATTAATTCGTCAATGTGAGGGAGCGAGGGATGCAGTAAAGGATGAATAATGCATCGGAAAAGAGATACTCGGAACCCCAAAGAAAATCCTATCGTTTCCGTAGAAACGTATGTCGATATAGAAGGACAATGCAGGGAATCCGGAGTATATCATAAGGACTCAAATTGTGTGTTAATTCGTCAATGTGAGGGAGCGAGGGATGCAGTAAAGGAGGAATAGATGCAGTAAAGGAGGAATAATGCATCGGAAAAGAGATACTCGACTCCCAAAAGAAAATCCTATCGTTTCCGTAGAAACGTATCTCGTTTTAGAAAGATAATGCAGGGAACCCAGAGAATTTCATATGGACGCAAATTGTGTGTTAATTCGTCAATGTGAGGGAGCGAGGGATGCAGTAAAGGAGGAATAATGCATCGGAAAAGAGATACTCGGAACCCCAAAGAAAATCCCATCGTTTCCGTAGAAACGTATCTCGATTTAGAAGGACAATGCAGGGAATCCAGAGTATATCATATGGACGCAAATTGTGTGTTAATTCGTGGTTGTGAGGGACTGAGGGATGCAGTAAAGGAGGAATAATGCATCGGAAAAGAGATACTCGCAACCCCAAAGAAAATCCTATCGTTTCCGTAGAAACGTATCTCGATTTAGAAGGACAATGCAGGGAATCCAGAGTATTTCATATGGACGCAAATTGTGTGTTAATTCGTCAATGTGAGGGAGCGAGGGATGCAGTAAAGGAGGAATAATGCAACGGAAAAGAGATACTCGACTCCCAAAAGAAAATCCTATTGTTTCCGTAGAAACGTATCTCGATTTAGAAAGATAATGCAGGGAACCCAGAGTATTTCATATGGACGCAATTTGTGTGTTAATTCGGCAATGTGAGGGAGCGAGGGATGCAGTAAAGGAGGAATAATGCATCGGAAAAGAGATACTCGGGACCCCAAAGAAAATCCTATCGTTTCCGTAGAAACGTATCTCGATTTAGAAAGACAATGCAGGGAATCCAGAGTATTTCATATGGACGCAAATTGTGTGTTAATTCGTCAATGTGAGTTAGCGAGGGATGCAGTAAAGGAGGAATAATGCATCGGAATAGAGATACTCGGAACCCCAAAGAAAATCCTATCGTTTCCGTAGAAACGTATCTCGATTTAGGAGGACAATACAGGGAACCCAGAGTATTTCATATGGACGCAAATTGTGTGTTAATTCGTCAATGTGAGGGAGCGAGGGATGCAGTAAAGGAGGAATAATGCATCGGAAAAGAGATACTCGCAACCCCAAAGAAAATCCTATCGTTTCCGTAGAAACGTATCTCAATTTAGAAGGACAATGCAGGGAATCCCGAGTATATCATATGGACGCAAATTGTGTGTTAATTCGTCAATGTGAGGGAGCGAGGGATGCAGTAAAGGAGGAATAATGCATCGGAAAAGAGATACTCGGAAACCCAAATAAAATCCTATCGTTTCCGTAGAAACGTATCTCGATTTAGGAGGACAATGCAGGGAACCCAGAGTATTTCCTATGGACACAACTTGTGTGTTAATTCGTCAATGTGAGGGAGCGAGGAATGCAGTAAAGGTGGAATAATGCATCGGAAAAGAGATACTCTTAACCCCAAAGAAAATCCTGTCTTATCCGTAGAAATGTATCTCGATTTAGAAGGACAATGCTGGGAACCCAGAGTATTTCATATGGACGCAATTTGTGTGTTAATTCGGCAATGTGGGGGAGCGAGGGATGCAGTACAGGAGGAATAATGCATCGGAAAAGAGATACTCGGAACCCCAAAGAAAATCCTGTCGTTTCCGTAGAAACGAATCCCGATTTAGAAGGACAATGCACGGAATCCATAGTATTTCATATGGACGCAAATTGTGTGTTAATTCGTCAATGTGAGGGAGCGAGGGATGCAGTTAAGGAGGAATAATGCATCGGAAAAGAGATACTCGGAACCCCAAAGAAAACCCTATCGTTTCCGTAGAAACGTATCTCGATTTAGGAGGACAATGCAGGGAACCCAGAGTATTTCATATGCACGCAAATTGTGTGTTAATTCGTCAATGTGAGGGAGCGAGGGATGCAGTAAAGGAGGAATAATGCATCGGAAAAGAGAAACTCGCAACCCCAAAGAAAATCCTATCGTTTCCGTAGAAACGTATCTCGATTTAGAAGGACAATGCAGGGAATCCCGAGTATATCATATGGACGCAAATTGTGTGTAATTCGTCAATGTGAGGGAGCGAGGGATGCAGTAAAGGATGAATAATGCATCGGAAAAGAGATACTCGGAACCCCAAAGAAAATCCTATCGTTTCCGTAGAAACGTATGTCGATATAGAAGGACAATGCAGGGAATCCGGAGTATATCATATGGACTCAAATTGTGTGTTAATTCGTCAATGTGAGGGAGCGAGGGATGCAGTAAAGGAGGAATAGATGCAGTAAAGGAGGAATAATGCATCGGAAAAGAGATACTCGACTCCCAAAAGAAAATCCTATCGTTTCCGTAGAAACGTATCTCGTTTTAGAAAGATAATGCAGGGAACCCAGAGTATTTCATATGGACGCAAATTGTGTGTTAATTCGTCAATGTGAGGGAGCGAGGGATGCAGTAAAGGAGGAATAATGCATCGGAAAAGAGATACTCGGAACCCCAAAGAAAATCCTTTCGTTTCCGTAGAAACGTATCTCGATTTAGAAGGACAATGCAGGGAATCCAGAGTATATCATATGGACGCAAATTGTGTGTTAATTCGTGGTTGTGAGGGACTGAGGGATGCAGTAAAGGAGGAATAATGCATCGGAAAAGAGATACTCGGAACCCCAAAGAAAATCCTATCGTTTCCGTAGAAACGTATCTCGATTTAGAAGGACAATGCAGGGAATCCAGTGTATTTCATATGGACGCAAATTGTGTGTTAATTCGTCAATGTGAGGGAGCGAGGGATGCAGTAAAGGAGGAATAATGCATCGGAAAAGAGATACTCGGAACCGCAAAGAAAACCCTATCGTTTCCGTACAAACGTATCTCGACTAAGAAGGACAATGCATGGAATCCAGAGTATTTCATATGGACTCTAATTGTGTGTTAATTCGTCAGTGTGGGTTAGCGAGGGATACAGTAAAGGAGGAATAGTGCAACGGAAAAGAGATACTCGGAACCCCAAAGAAAATGCTGTCGTTTCCGTAGAAACGTATCTCGATTTAGAAGGACAATGCAGGGAATCCAGAGTATTTCATATGGACGCAAATGGTGTGTTAATTCGTCAATATGAGGGAGCGAGGGATGCAGTAAAGGAGGAATAATGCATCGGAAAAGAGATACACGGAACCCCAAAGAAAATCCTATCGTTTCCGTAGAAACATATCTCGATTTAGAAGGACAAAGCAGGGAATCCAGAGTATTTCATATGGACGCAAATTGTGTATTAATTCGTCAATGTGAGGGAGCGAGGGATGCAGTAAAGGATGAATAACGCATCGGAAAAGAGATACTCGGAACCCCAAAGAAAATCCTATCGTTTCCGTAGAAACGTATGTCGATATAGAAGGACAATGCAGGGAATCCGGAATATATCATATGGACTCAAATTGTGTGTTAATTCGTCAATGTGAGGGAGCGAGGGATGCAGTAAAGGAGGAATAGATGCAGTAAAGGAGGTATAATGCATCGGAAGAGAGATACTCGACTCCCAAAAGAAAATCCTATCGTTTCCGTAGAAACGTATCTCGTTTTAGAAAGATAATGCCGGGAACCCAGAGTATTTCATATGGACGCAAATTGTGTGTTAATTCGTCAATGTGAGGGAGCGAGGGATGCAGTAAAGGAGGAATAATGCATCGGAAAAGAGATACTCGGAACCCCAAAGAAAATCCTATCGTTTCCGTAGAAACGTATCTCGATTTAGAAGGACATTGCAGGGAATCCAGAGTATATAATATGGACGCAAATTGTGTGTTAATTCGTGGTTGTGAGGGACTGAGGGATGCAGTAAAGGAGGAATAATGCATCGGAAAAGAGATACTCGGAACCCCAAAGAAAATCCTATCGTTTCCGTAGAAACGTATCTCGATTTAGAAAGACAATGCAGGGAATCCAGAGTATTTCATATGGACGCAAATTGTGTGTTAATTCGTCAATGTGAGTTAGCGAGGGATGCAGTAAAGGAGGAATAATGCATCGGAAAAGAGATACTCGGAACCCCAAAGAAAATCCTATCGTTTTCGTAGAAACGTATCTCGATTTAGGAGGACAATGCAGGGAACCCAGAGTATTTCATATGGACGCAAATTGTGTGTTAATTCGTCAATGTGAGGGAGCGAGGGATGCAGTAAAGGAGGAATAATGCATCGGAAAAGAGATACTCGCAACCCCAAAGAAAATCCTATCGTTTCCGTAGAAACGTATCTCGATTTAGAAAGACAATGCAGGGAATCCCGAGTATATCATATGGACGCAAATTGTGTGTTAATTCGTCAATGTGAGGGAGCGAGGGATGCAGTAAAGGAGGAATAATGCATCGGAAAAGAGATACTCGGAAACCCAAATAAAATCCTATCGTTTCCGTAGAAACGTATCTCGATTTAGGAGGACAATGCAGGGAACCCAGAGTATTTCATATGGACACAACTTGTGTGTTAATTCGTCAATGTGAGGGAGCGAGGAATGCAGTAAATGTGGAATAATGCATCGGAAAAGAGATACTCTTAACCCCAAAGAAAATCCTGTCTTATCCGTAGAAATGTATCTCGATTTAGAAGGACAATGCTGGGAACCCAGAGTATTTCATATGGACGCAATTTGTGTGTTAATTCGGCAATGTGAGGGAGGGAGGGATGCAGTAAAGGAGGAACAATGCATCGGAAAAGAGATACTCGGAACCCCAAAGAAAATCCTATCGTTTCCGTAGAAACGTATCTCGATTTAGAAGGACAATGCAGGGAATCCAGAGTATATCATATGGACGCAAATTGTGTGTTAATTCGTGGTTGTGAGGGACTGAGGGATGCAGTAAAGGAGGAATAATGCATCGGAAAAGAGATACTCGGAACCCCAAAGAAAATCCTATCGTTTCCGTAGAAACGAATCCAGATTTAGACGACAATGCAGGGAATCCAGAGTATTTCATATGGACGCAAATTGTGTGTTAATTCGTCAATGTGAGGGAACGAGGGATGCAGTAAAGGAGGAATAATGCATCGGAAAAGAGATAGTCGGAACCGCAAAGAAAATCCTATCGTTTCCGTACAAACGTATCTCGATTTAGAAGGACAATGCATGGAATCCAGAGTATTTCATATGGACGCTAATTGTGTGTTAATTCGTCAGTGTGGGTTAGCGAGGGATGCAGTAAAGGAGGAATAGTGCATCGGAAAAGAGATACTCGGAACCCCAAAGAAAATCCTGTCGTTTCCGTAGAAACGTATCTCGATATAGAAGGACAATGCAGGGAATCCAGAGTATTTCATATGGACGCAAATGGTGTGTTAATTCGTCAATGTGAGGGAGCGAGGGATGCAGTAAAGGAGGAATAATGCATCGGAAAAGAGATACTCGGAACCCCAAAGAAAAACCTATCGTTTCCGTAGAAACATATCTCGATTTAGAAGGACAATGCAGGGAATCCAGAGTATTTCATATGGACGCAAATTGTGTATTAATTCGTCAATGTGAGGGAGCGAGGGATGCAGTAAAGGATGAATAATGCATCGGAAAAGAGATACTCGGAACCCCAAAGAAAATCCTATCGTTTCCGTAGAAACGTATGTCGATATAGGACAATGCAGGGAATCCGGAGTATATCATATGGACTCAAATTGTGTGTTAATTCGTCAATGTGAGGGAGCGAGGGATGCAGTAAAGGAGGAATAGATGCAGTAAAGGAGGAATAATGCATCGGAAAAGAGATACTCGACTCCCAAAAGAAAATCCTATCGTTTCCGTAGAAACGTATCTCGTTTTAGAAAGATAATGCAGGGAACCCAGAGTATTTCATATGGACGCAAATTGTGTGTTAATTCGTCAATGTGAGGGAGCGAGGGATGCAGTAAAGTAGGAATAATGCATCGGAAAAGAGATACTCGGAACCCCAAAGAAAATCCTATCGTTTCCGTAGAAACGTATCTCGATTTAGAAGGACAATGCAGGGAATCCAGAGTATATCATATGGACGCAAATTGTGTGTTAATTCGTGGTTGTGAGGGACTGAGGGATGCAGTAAAGGAGGAATAATGCATCGGAAAAGAGATACTCGGAACCCCAAAGAAAATCCTATCGTTTCCGTAGAAACGTATCTCGATTTAGAAAGATAATGCAGGGAACCCAGAGTATTTCATATGGACGCAATTTGTGTGTTAATTCGGCAATGTGAGGGAGCGAGGGATGCAGTAAAGGAGGAATAATGCATCGGAAAAGAGATACTCGGGACCCCAAAGAAAATCCTATCGTTTCCGTAGAAACGTATCTCGATTTAGAAAGACAATGCAGGGAATCCAGAGTATATCATATGGACGCAAATTGTGTGTTAATTCGTGGTTGTGAGGGACTGAGGGATGCAGTAAAGGAGGAATAATGCATCGGAAAAGAGATACTCGGAACCCCAAAGAAAATCCTATCGTTTCCGTAGAAACGTATCTCGATTTAGAAGGACAATGCAGGGAATCCAGT
Organism: Schistocerca nitens; assembly: GCF_023898315.1. Taxonomy (NCBI): domain Eukaryota; kingdom Metazoa; phylum Arthropoda; class Insecta; order Orthoptera; family Acrididae; genus Schistocerca; species Schistocerca nitens. The sequence goes on along the minus strand of NC_064614.1, from coordinate 1,281,793,461 downwards.
GTATTTCATATGGACGCAAATTGTGTGTTAATTCGTCAATGTGAGGGAGCGAGGGATGCAGTAAAGGAGGAATAATGCATCGGAAAAGAGATACTCGGAACCGCAAAGAAAACCCTATCGTTTCCGTACAAACGTATCTCGACTTAGAAGGACAATGCATGGAATCCAGAGTATTTCATATGGACTCTAATTGTGTGTTAATTCGTCAGTGTGGGTTAGCGAGGGATGCAGTAAAGGAGGAATAGTGCAACGGAAAAGAGATACTCGGAACCCCAAAGAAAATCCTGTCGTTTCCGTAGAAACGTATCTCGATTTAGAAGGACAATGCAGGGAATCCAGAGTATTTCATATGGACGCAAATGGTGTGTTAATTCGTCAATGTGAGGGAGCGAGGGATGCAGTAAAGGAGGAATAATGCATCGGAAAAGAGATACACGGAACCCCAAAGAAAATCCTATCGTTTCCGTAGAAACATATCTCGATTTAGAAGGACAATGCAGGGAATCCAGAGTATTTCATATGGACGCAAATTGTGTATTAATTCGTCAATGTGAGGGAGCGAGGGATGCAGTAAAGGATGAATAACGCATCGGAAAAGAGATACTCGGAACCCCAAAGAAAATCCTATCGTTTCCGTAGAAACGTATGTCGATATAGAAGGACAATGCAGGGAATCCGGAATATATCATATGGACTCAAATTGTGTGTTAATTCGTCAATGTGAGGGAGCGAGGGATGCAGTAAAGGAGGAATAGATGCAGTAAAGGAGGTATAATGCATCGGAAGAGAGATACTCGACTCCCAAAAGAAAATCCTATCGTTTCCGTAGAAACGTATCTCGTTTTAGAAAGATAATGCCGGGAACCCAGAGTATTTCATATGGACGCAAATTGTGTGTTAATTCGTCAATGTGAGGGAGCGAGGGATGCAGTAAAGGAGGAATAATGCATCGGAAAAGAGATACTCGGAACCCCAAAGAAAATCCTATCGTTTCCGTAGAAACGTATCTCGATTTAGAAGGACATTGCAGGGAATCCAGAGTATATAATATGGACGCAAATTGTGTGTTAATTCGTGGTTGTGAGGGACTGAGGGATGCAGTAAAGGAGGAATAATGCATCGGAAAAGAGATACTCGGAACCCCAAAGAAAATCCTATCGTTTCCGTAGAAACGTATCTCGATTTAGAAAGACAATGCAGGGAATCCAGAGTATTTCATATGGACGCAAATTGTGTGTTAATTCGTCAATGTGAGTTAGCGAGGGATGCAGTAAAGGAGGAATAATGCATCGGAAAAGAGATACTCGGAACCCCAAAGAAAATCCTATCGTTTTCGTAGAAACGTATCTCGATTTAGGAGGACAATGCAGGGAACCCAGAGTATTTCATATGGACGCAAATTGTGTGTTAATTCGTCAATGTGAGGGAGCGAGGGATGCAGTAAAGGAGGAATAATGCATCGGAAAAGAGATACTCGCAACCCCAAAGAAAATCCTATCGTTTCCGTAGAAACGTATCTCGATTTAGAAAGACAATGCAGGGAATCCCGAGTATATCATATGGACGCAAATTGTGTGTTAATTCGTCAATGTGAGGGAGCGAGGGATGCAGTAAAGGAGGAATAATGCATCGGAAAAGAGATACTCGGAAACCCAAATAAAATCCTATCGTTTCCGTAGAAACGTATCTCGATTTAGGAGGACAATGCAGGGAACCCAGAGTATTTCATATGGACACAACTTGTGTGTTAATTCGTCAATGTGAGGGAGCGAGGAATGCAGTAAATGTGGAATAATGCATCGGAAAAGAGATACTCTTAACCCCAAAGAAAATCCTGTCTTATCCGTAGAAATGTATCTCGATTTAGAAGGACAATGCTGGGAACCCAGAGTATTTCATATGGACGCAATTTGTGTGTTAATTCGGCAGTGTGAGGGAGGGAGGGATGCAGTAAAGGAGGAACAATGCATCGGAAAAGAGATACTCGGAACCCCAAAGAAAATCCTATCGTTTCCGTAGAAACGTATCTCGATTTAGAAGGACAATGCAGGGAATCCAGAGTATATCATATGGACGCAAATTGTGTGTTAATTCGTGGTTGTGAGGGACTGAGGGATGCAGTAAAGGAGGAATAATGCATCGGAAAAGAGATACTCGGAACCCCAAAGAAAATCCTATCGTTTCCGTAGAAACGAATCCCGATTTAGACGACAATGCAGGGAATCCAGAGTATTTCATATGGACGCAATTTGTGTGTTAATTCGTCAATGTGAGGGAACGAGGGATGCAGTAAAGGAGGAATAATGCATCGGAAAAGAGATAGTCGGAACCGCAAAGAAAATCCTATCGTTTCCGTACAAACGTATCTCGATTTAGAAGGACAATGCATGGAATCCAGAGTATTTCATATGGACGCTAATTGTGTGTTAATTCGTCAGTGTGGGTTAGCGAGGGATGCAGTAAAGGAGGAATAGTGCATCGGAAAAGAGATACTCGGAACCCCAAAGAAAATCCTGTCGTTTCCGTAGAAACGTATCTCGATATAGAAGGACAATGCAGGGAATCCAGAGTATTTCATATGGACGCAAATGGTGTGTTAATTCGTCAATGTGAGGGAGCGAGGGATGCAGTAAAGGAGGAATAATGCATCGGAAAAGAGATACTCGGAACCCCAAAGAAAAACCTATCGTTTCCGTAGAAACGTATCTCGATTTAAAAGGACAATGCAGGGAATCCAGAGTATTTCATATGGACGCAAATTGTGTATTAATTCGTCAATGTGAGGGAGCGAGGGATGCAGTAAAGGATGAATAATGCATCGGAAAAGAGATACTCGGAACCCCAAAGAAAATCCTATCGTTTCCGTAGAAACGTATGTCGATATAGAAGGACAATGCAGGGAATCCGGAGTATATCATATGGACTCAAATTGTGTGTTAATTCGTCAATGTGAGGGAGCGAGGGATGCAGTAAAGGAGGAATAGATGCAGTAAAGGAGGAATAATGCATCGGAAAAGAGATACTCGACTCCCAAAAGAAAATCCTATCGTTTCCGTAGAAACGTATCTCGTTTTAGAAAGATAATGCAGGGAACCCAGAGTATTTCATATGGACGCAAATTGTGTGTTAATTCGTCAATGTGAGGGAGCGAGGGATGCAGTAAAGTAGGAATAATGCATCGGAAAAGAGATACTCGGAACCCCAAAGAAAATCCTATCGTTTCCGTAGAAACGTATCTCGATTTAGAAGGACAATGCAGGGAATCCAGAGTATATCATATGGACGCAAATTGTGTGTTAATTCGTGGTTGTGAGGGACTGAGGGATGCAGTAAAGGAGGAATAATGCATCGGAAAAGAGATACTCGGAACCCCAAAGAAAATCCTATCGTTTCCGTAGAAACGTATCTCGATTTAGAAAGATAATGCAGGGAACCCAGAGTATTTCATATGGACGCAATTTGTGTGTTAATTCGGCAATGTGAGGGAGCGAGGGATGCAGTAAAGGAGGAATAATGCATCGGAAAAGAGATACCCGGGACCCCAAAGAAAATCCTATCGTTTCCGTAGAAACGTATCTCGATTTAGAAAGACAATGCAGGGAATCCAGAGTATTTCATATGGACGCAAATTGTGTGTTAATTCGTCAATGTGAGTTAGCGAGGGATGCAGTAAAGGAGGAATAATGCATCGGAAATGAGATACTCGGAACCCCAAAGAAAATCCTATCGTTTCCGTAGAAACGTATCTCGATTTAGGAGGACAATGCAGGGAACCCAGAGTATTTCATATGGACGAAAATTGTGTGTTAATTCGTCAATGTGAGGGAGCGAGGGATGCAGTAAAGGAGGAATAATGCATCGGAAAAGAGATACTCGCAACCCCAAAGAAAATCCTATCGTTTCCGTAGAAACGTATCTCGATTTAGAAGGACAATGCAGGGAATCCCGAGGATATCATATGGACGCAAATTGTGTGTTAATTCGCCAATGTGAGGGAGCGAGGGATGCAGTAAAGGAGGAATAATGCATCGGAAAAGAGATACTCGGAAACCCAAATAAAATCCTATCGTTTCCGTAGAAACGTATCTCGATTTAGGAGGACAATGCAGGGAACCCAGAGTATTTCATATGGACACAACTTGTGTGTTAATTCGTCAATGTGAGGGAGCGAGGAATGCAGTAAATGTGGAATAATGCATCGGAAAAGAGATACTCTTAACCCCAAAGAAAATCCTATCGTTTCCGTAGAAACGTATCTCGATTTAGAAGGACAATGCAGGGAATCCAGAGTATATCATATGGACGCAAATTGTGTGTTAATTCGTGGTTGTGAGGGACTGAGGGATGCAGTAAAGGAGGAATAATGCATCGGAAAAGAGATACTCGGAACCCCAAAGAAAATCCTATCGTTTCCGTAGAAACGAATCCCGATTTAGACGACAATGCAGGGAATCCAGAGTATTTCATATGGACGCAAATTGTGTGTTAATTCGTCAATGTGAGGGAACGAGGGATGCAGTAAAGGAGGAATAATGCATCGGAAAAGAGATAGTCGGAACCGCAAAGAAAATCCTATCGTTTCCGTACAAACGTATCTCGATTTAGAAGGACAATGCATGGAATCCAGAGAATTTCATATGGACGCTAATTGTGTGTTAATTCGTCAGTGTGGGTTAGCGAGGGATGCAGTAAAGGAGGAATAGTGCATCGGAAAAGAGATACTCGGAACCCCAAAGAAAATCCTGTCGTTTCCGTAGAAACGTATCTCGATATAGAAGGACAATGCAGGGAATCCAGAGTATTTCATATGGACGCAAATGGTGTGTTAATTCGTCAATGTGAGGGAGCGAGGGATGCAGTAAAGGAGGAATAATGCATCGGAAAAGAGATACTCGGAACCCCAAAGAAAAACCTATCGTTTCCGTAGAAACGTATCTCGATTTAAAAGGACAATGCAGGGAATCCAGAGTATTTCATATGGACGCAAATTGTGTATTAATCCGTCAATGTGAGGGAGCGAGGGATGCAGTAAAGGATGAATAATGCATCGGAAAAGAGATACTCGGAACCCCAAAGAAAATCCTATCGTTTCCGTAGAAACGTATGTCGATATAGAAGGACAATGCAGGGAATCCGGAGTATATCATATGGACTCAAATTGTGTGTTAATTCGTCAATGTGAGGGAGCGAGGGATGCAGTAAAGGAGGAATAGATGCAGTAAAGGAGGAATAATGCATCGGAAAAGAGATACTCGACTCCCAAAAGAAAATCCTATCGTTTCCGTAGAAACGTATCTCGTTTTAGAAAGATAATGCAGGGAACCCAGAGTATTTCATATGGACGCAAATTGTGTGTTAATTCGTCAATTTGAGGGAGCGAGGGATGCAGTAAAGTAGGAATAATGCATCGGAAAAGAGATACTCGGAACCCCAAAGAAAATCCTATCGTTTCCGTAGAAACGTATCTCGATTTAGAAGGACAATGCAGGGAATCCAGAGTATATCATATGGACGCAAATTGTGTGTTAATTCGTGGTTGTGAGGGACTGAGGGATGCAGTAAAGGAGGAATAATGCATCGGAAAAGAGATACTCGGAACCCCAAAGAAAATCCTATCGTTTCCGTAGAAACGTATCTCGATTTAGAAAGATAATGCAGGGAATCCAGAGTATTTCATATGGACGCAATTTGTGTGTTAATTCGGCAATGTGAGGGAGCGAGGGATGCAGTAAAGGAGGAATAATGCATCGGAAAAGAGATACTCGGGACCCCAAAGAAAATCCTATCGTTTCCGTAGAAACGTATCTCGATTTAGAAAGACAATGCAGGGAATCCAGAGTATTTCATATGGACGCAAATTGTGTGTTAATTCGTCAATGTGAGTTAGCGAGGGATGCAGTAAAGGAGGAATAATGCATCGGAAATGAGATACTCGGAACCCCAAAGAAAATCCTATCGTTTCCGTAGAAACGTATCTCGATTTAGGAGGACAATGCAGGGAACCCAGAGTATTTCATATGGACGCAAATTGTGTGTTAATTCGTCAATGTGAGGGAGCGAGGGATGCAGTAAAGGAGGAATAATGCATCGGAAAAGAGATACTCGCAACCCCAAAGAAAATCCTATCGTTTCCGTAGAAACGTATCTCGATTTAGAAGGACAATGCAGGGAATCCCGAGGATATCATATGGACGCAAATTGTGTGTTAATTCGCCAATGTGAGGGAGCGAGGGATGCAGTAAAGGAGGAATAATGCATCGGAAAAGAGATACTCGGAAACCCAAATAAAATCCTATCGTTTCCGTAGAAACGTATCTCGATTTAGGAGGACAATGCAGGGAACCCAGAGTATTTCATATGGACACAACTTGTGTGTTAATTCGTCAATGTGAGGGAGCGAGGAATGCAGTAAAGGTGGAATAATGCATCGGAAAAGAGATACTCTTAACCCCAAAGAAAATCCGGTCTTATCCGTAGAAATGTATCTCGATTTAGAAGGACAATGCTGGGAACCCAGAGTATTTCATATGGACGCAATTTGTGTGTTAATTCGGCAATGTGAGGGAGCGAGGGATGCAGTAAAGGAGGAATAATGCATCGGAAAAGAGATACTCGGAACCCCAAAGAAAATCCTGTCGTTTCCGTAGAAACGAATCCCGATTTAGAAGGACAATGCAGGGAATCCTGAGTATTTCATATGGACGCAAATTGTGTGTTAATTCGTCAATGTGAGGGAGCGAGGGATGCAGTAAAGGAGGAATAATGCATCGGAAAAGAGATACTCGGAACCCCAAAGAAAATCCTATCGTTTCCGTAGAAACGTATCTCGATTTAGGAGGACAATGCAGGAAACCCCGAGTATTTCATATGGACGCAAATTGTGTGTTAATTCGTCAATGTGAGGGAGCGAGGGATGCAGTAAAGGAGGAATAATGCATCGGAAAAGAGATACTCGCAACCCCAAAGAAAATCCTATCGTTTCCGTAGAAACGTATCTCGATTAAGAAGGACAATGCAAGGAATCCCGAGTAAATCATATGGACGCAAATTGTGTGTAATTCGTCAATGTGAGGGAGCGAGGGTTGCAGTAAAGGATGAATAATGCATCGGAAAAGAGATACTCGGAACCCCAAAGAAAATCCTATCGTTTCCGTAGAAACGTATGTCGATAGAAGGACAATGCAGGGAATCCGGAGTATATCATATGGACTCAAATTGTGTGTTAATTCGTCAATGTGAGGGAGCGAGGGATGCAGTAAAGGAGGAATAGATGCAGTAAAGGAGGAATAATGCATCGGAAAAGAGATACTCGACTCCCAAAAGAAAATCCTATCGTTTCCGTAGAAACGTATCTCGTTTTAGAAAGATAATGCAGGGAACCCAGAGTATTTCATATGGACGCAAATTGTGTGTTAATTCGTCAATGTGAGGGAGCGAGGGATGCAGTAAAGGAGGAATAATGCATCGGAAAAGAGATACTCGGAAGCCCAAAGAAAATCCTATCGTTTCCGTAGAAACGTATCTCGATTTAGAAGGACAATGCAGGGAATCCAGAGTATATCATATGGACGCAAATTGTGTGTTAATTCGTGGCTGTGAGGGACTGAGGGATGCAGTAAAGGAGGAATAATGCATCGGAAAAGAGATACTCGGAACCCCAAAGAAAATCCTATCGTTTCCGTAGAAACGTATCTCGATTTAGAAGGACAATGCAGGGAATCCAGAGTATTTCATATGGACGCAAATTGTGTGTTAATTCGTCAATGTGAGGGAGCGAGGGATGCAGTAAAGGAGGAATAATGCAACGGAAAAGAGATACTCGACTCCCAAAAGAAAATCCTATCGTTTCCGTAGAAACGTATCTCGATTTAGAAAGATAATGCAGGGAACCCAGAGTATTTCATATGGACGCAATTTGTGTGTTAATTCGGCAATGTGAGGGAGCGAGGGATGCAGTAAAGGAGGAATAATGCATCGGAAAAGAGATACTCGGGACCCCATAGAAAATCCTATCGTTTCCGTAGAAACGTATCATGATTTAGAAAGACAATGCAGGGAATCCAGAGTATTTCATATGGACGCAAATTGTGTGTTAATTCGTCAATGTGAGTTAGCGAGGGATGCAGTAAAGGAGGAATAATGCATCGGAAAAGAGATACTCGGAACCCCAAAGAAAATCCTATCGTTTCCGTAGAAACGTAGCTCGATTTAGGAGGACAATGCAGGGAACCCCGAGTATTTCATATGGACGCAAATTGTGTGTTAATTCGTCAATGTGTGGGAGCGAGGGATGCAGTAAAGGAGGAATAATGCATCGGAAAAGAGATACTCGCAACCCCAAAGAAAATCCTATCGTTTCCGTAGAAACGTATCTCGATTTAGAAGGACAATGCAGGGAATCCCGAGTATATCATATGGACGCAAATTGTGTGTTAATTCGTCAATGTGAGGGAGCGAGGGATGCAGTAAAGGAGGAATAATGCATCGGAAAACAGATACTCGGAACCCCAAAGAAAATCCTATCGTTTCCGTAGAAACGTATCTCGATTTAGAAGGACAATGCAGGGAATCCAGAGTATTTCATATGGACGCAAATTGTGTGTTAATTCGTCAATGTGAGGGAGCGAGGAATGCAGTAAAGGAGGAATAATGCATCGGAAAAAAGATACTCTTAACCCCAAAGAAAATCCTGTCTTATCCGTAGAAATGTATCTCGATTTAGAAGGACAATGCTGGGAACCCAGAGTATTTCATATGGACGCAAATTGTGTGTTAATTCGTCAATGTGAGGGAGCGAGGGATGCAGTAAAGGAGGAATAATGCATCGGAAAAGAGATACTCGGAACCCCAAAGAAAATACTATCGTTTCCGTAGAAACGTAACACGATTTAGGAGGACAATGCAGGGAACCCAGAGTATTTCATATGGACGCAAATTGTGTGTTAATTCGTCAATGTGAGGGAGCGAGGGATGCAGTAAAGGAGGAATAATGCATCGGAAAAGAGATACTCGCAACCCCAAAGAAAATCCTATCGTTTCCGTAGAAACGTATCTCGATTTAGAAGGACAATGCAGGGAATCCCGAGTATATCATATGGACGCAAATTGTGTGTTAATTCGTCAATGTGAGGGAGCGAGGGATGCAGTAAAGGAGGAATAATGCATCGGAAAACAGATACTCGGAACCCCAAAGAAAATCCTATCGTTTCCGTAGAAACGTATCTCGATTTAGAAGGACAATGCAGGGAATCCAGAATATTTCATATGGACGCAAATTGTGTGTTAATTCGGCAATGTGAGAGAGCGAGGGATGCAGTAAAGGAGGAATAATGCATCGGAAAAGAGATACTCGGAACCCCAAAGAAAATCCTTTCGTTTCCGTAGAAACGAATCCCGATTTAGAAGGACAATGCAGGGAATCCAGAGTATTTCATATGGACGCAAATTGTGTGTTAATTCGTCAATGTGAGGGAGCGAGGGATGCAGTAAAGGAGGAATAATGCATCGGAAAAGAGATACTCGGGACCCCAAATAAAATCCTATCGTTTCCGTAGAAACGTATCTCGATTTAGAAGGACAATGCAGGGAATCCAGAGTATTTCATATGGACGCAAATTGTGTGTTAATTCGTCAATGTGAGTTAACGAGGGATGCAGTAAAGGAGGAATAATGCATTGGAAAAGAGATACTCGGAACCCCAAAGAAAATCCTATCGTTTCCGTAGAAACGTATCTCGATTTAGGACAATGCAGGGAATCCTGAGTATTTCATATGGACGCAAATTGTGTGTTAATTCGTCAATGTGAGGGAGCGAGGGATGCAGTAAAGGAGGAATAATGCATCGGAAAAGAGATACTCGGAACCCCAAAGAAAATCCTATCGTTTCCGTAGAAACGTATCTCGATTTAGAAAGATAATGCACGGAACCCAGAGTATTTCATATGGACGCAATTTGTGTGTTAATTCGGCAATGTGAGGGAGCGAGGGATGCAGTAAAGGAGGCATAATGCATCGGAAAAGAGATACTCGGAACCCCAAAGAAAATCCTATCGTTTCCGTAGAAACGAATCCCGATTTAGAAGGACAATTCAGGGAATGCAGAAAATTTCATATGGACGCATATTGTGTTTTAATTTGTCAATGTGAGGGAGCGAGGTATGCAGCAAAGGAGGAATAATGCATCAGGAAAGAGATACCCGGAACCCCAAAGAAAATCCTATCGTTTCCGTAGAAACATATCTCGATTTAGAATGACAATGCAGGGAATCCAGTGTATTTCATATGGACGCAAATTGTGTGTTAATTCGTCAATGTGAGGGAGCGAGGGATGCAGTAAAGGAGGAATAATGCATTGGAAAAGAGATACTCGGAACCCCAAAGAAAATCCTATCGTTTCCGTAGAAACGTATCTCGATTTAGAAGGACAATGCAGGGAATCCAGAGTATTTCATATGGACGCAAGTTGTGTTTTAATTCGTCAATGTGAGGGAGTGAGGGATGCAGTAAAGGAGGAATAATGCATCGGAAAAGAGATACTCGGACCCCCAAAGAAAATCATATCTTTTCCGTAGAAACGAATCCCGATTTAGAAGGACAATGCAGGGAACCCAGAGTATTTCATATGGACGCAAATTGTGTGTTAATTCGTCAATGTGAGTTAGCGAGGGATGCAGTAAAGGAGGAATAATGCATCGGAAAAGAGATACTCGGAACCCAAAAGAAAATCCTATCGTTTCCATAGATACGTATCTCGATTTAGAAGGACAATGCAGGGAATCCAGAGTATTTCATATGGACGCAAAGTGTGTGTTAATTCGTCAATGTGAGGGAGCGAGGGATGCAGTAAAGGAGGAATAATGCATCGGAAAAGAGATACTCGGACCCCCAAAGAAAATCCTATCGTTTCCGTAGAAACGTATCTCGATTTAGAAGGACAATGCAGGGAATCCAGAGTATTTCATATGGACGCAAATTGTGTGTTCATTCGTCAATGTGAGGGATCGAGGGATGCAGTGAAGGAGGAATAATGCATCGGAAAAGAAATACTCGGAACCCCAAAGAAAATCCTATCGTTTCCGTAGAAACGTATCTCGATTTAGAAGGACAATGCAGGGAATCCCGAGTATTTCATATGGACGAAAATTGTGTGTTAATTCGTCAATGTGAGGGAGCGAGAGATGCAGTAAAGGAGGAATAATGCATCGGAAAAGAGACACTCGGAACCCCAAAGAAAATCCTATCGTTTCCGTAGAAGCGTATCTCGATTTAGAAGGACAATGCAGGCAATCCAGAGTATTTCATATGGACGCAAATTGTGTGTTAATTCGTCAATGTGAGGGAGCGAGGGATGCAGTAAAGGAGGAATAATGCATCGGAAAAGAGATACTCGACTCCCAAAAGAAAATCCTATCGTTTCCGTAGTAACGTATCTCGTTTTAGAAAGATAATGCAGGGAACCCAGAGTATATCATATGGACGCAATTTGTGTGTTAATTCGGCAATGTGAGGGAGCGAGGGATGCAGTAAAGGAGGAATAATGAATCGGAAAAGAGATACTCGGAACCCCAAAGAAAATCCTGTCGTTTCCGTAGAAACGTATCTCGATTTCGAAGGTCAATGCAGGGAATCCAGAGTATTTCATATGGACGCAAATGGTGTGTTAATTCGTCAATGTGAGGGAGCGAGGGATGCAGTAAAGGAGGAATAATGCATCGGAAAAGAGATACTCGGAACCCCAAAGAAAATCCTATCGTTTCCGTAGAAACATATCTCGATTTAGAAGGACAATGCAGGGAATCCAGAGTATTTCATATGGACGCAAATTGTGTATTAATTCGTCAATGTGAGGGAGCGAGGGATGCAGTAAAGGAGGAATAATGCATCGGAAAAGAGATACTCGGAACCCCAAAGAAAATCCTATCGTTTCCGTAGAAACGTATGTCGATATAGAAGGACAATGCAGGGAAACCGGAGTATATCATATGGACTCAAATTGTGTGTTAATTCGTCAATGTGAGGGAGCGAGGGATGCAGTAAAGGAGGAATAGATGCAGTAAAGGAGGAATAATGCATCGGAAAAGAGATACTCGACTCCCAAAAGAAAATCCTATCGTTTCCGTAGAAACGTATCTCGTTTTAGAAAGATAATGCAGGAAACCCAGAGTATTTCATATGGACGCAAATTGTGTGTTAATTCGTCAATGTGAGGGAGCGAGGGATGCAGTAAAGGAGGAATAATGCATCGGAAAAGAGATACTCGGAACCCCAAAGAAAATCCTATCGTTTCCGTAGAAACGTATCTCGATTTAGAAGGACAATGCAGGGAACCCAGAGTATATCATATGGACGCAAATTGTGTGTTAATTCGTGGTTGTGAGGGACTGAGGGATGCAGTAAAGGAGGAATAATGCATCGGAAATAAGATACTGGGAACCCCAAAGAAAATCCTATCGTTTCCGTAGAAACGTATCTCGATTTAGAAGGACAAGGCAGGGAATCCAGAGTATTTCATATGGACGCAAATTGTATGTTAATTCGTCAATGTGAGGGAGCGAGGGATGCAGTAAAGGAGTAATAATGCATCGGAAAAAAGATACTCTTAACCCCAAAGAAAATCCTGTCTTATCCGTAGAAATGTATCTCGATTTAGAAGGACAATGCTGGGAACCCAGAGTATTTCATATGGACGCAATTTGTGTGTTAATTCGGCAATGTGAGGGAGCGAGGGATGCAGTAAAGGAGGAATAATGCATCGGAAAAGAGATACTCGGAACCCCAAAGAAAATCCTGTCGTTTCCGTAGAAACGAATCCCGATTTAGAAGGACAATGCAGGGAATCCTGAGTATTTCATATGGACGCAAATTGTGTGTTAATTCGTCAATGTGAGGGAGCGAGGGATGCAGTAAAGGAGGAATAATGCATCGGAAAAGAGATACTCGGAACCCCAAAGAAAATCCTATCGTTTCCGTAGAAACGTAACACGATTTAGGAGGACAATGCAGGGAACCCAGAGTATTTCATATGGACGCAAATTGTGTGTTAATTCGTCAATGTGAGGGAGCGAGGGATGCAGTAAAGGAGGAATAATGCATCGGAAAAGAGATACTCGCAACCCCAAAGAAAATCCTATCGTTTCCGTAGAAACGTATCTCGATTTAGAAGGACAATGCAGGGAATCCCGAGTATATCATATGGACGCAAATTGTGTGTTAATTCGTCAATGTGAGGGAGCGAGGGATGCAGTAAAGGAGGAATAATGCATCGGAAAACAGATACTCGGAACCCCAAAGAAAATCCTATCGTTTCCGTAGAAACGTATCTCGATTTAGAAGGACAATGCAGGGAATCCAGAATATTTCATATGGACGCAAATTGTGTGTTAATTCGGCAATGTGAGGGAGCGAGGGATGCAGTAAAGGAGGAATAATGCATCGGAAAAGAGATACTCGGAACCCCAAAGAAAATCCTTTCGTTTCCGTAGAAACGAATCCCGATTTAGAAGGACAATGCAGGGAATCCAGAGTATTTCATATGGACGCAAATTGTGTGTTAATTCGTCAATGTGAGGGAGCGAGGGATGCAGTAAAGGAGGAATAATGCATCGGAAAAGAGATACTCGGGACCCCAAATAAAATCCTATCGTTTCCGTAGAAACGTATCTCGATTTAGAAGGACAATGCAGGGAATCCAGAGTATTTCATATGGACGCAAATTGTGTGTTAATTCGTCAATGTGAGTTAACGAGGGATGCAGTAAAGGAGGAATAATGCATTGGAAAAGAGATACTCGGAACCCCAAAGAAAATCCTATCGTTTCCGTAGAAACGTATCTCGATTTAGGACAATGCAGGGAATCCTGAGTATTTCATATGGACGCAAATTGTGTGTTAATTCGTCAATGTGAGGGAGCGAGGGATGCAGTAAAGGAGGAATAATGCATCGGAAAAGAGATACTCGGAACCCCAAAGAAAATCCTATCGTTTCCGTAGAAACGTATCTCGATTTAGAAAGATAATGCACGGAACCCAGAGTATTTCATATGGACGCAATTTGTGTGTTAATTCGGCAATGTGAGGGAGCGAGGGATGCAGTAAAGGAGGCATAATGCATCGGAAAAGAGATACTCGGAACCCCAAAGAAAATCCTATCGTTTCCGTAGAAACGAATCCCGATTTAGAAGGACAATGCAGGGAATGCAGAAAATTTCATATGGACTCATATTGTGTTTTAATTTGTCAATGTGAGGGAGCGAGGTATGCAGCAAAGGAGGAATAATGCATCAGGAAAGAGATACCCGGAACCCCAAAGAAAATCCTATCGTTTCCGTAGAAACATATCTCGATTTAGAATGACAATGCAGGGAATCCAGTGTATTTCATATGGACGCAAATTGTGTGTTAATTCGTCAATGTGAGGGAGCGAGGGATGCAGTAAAGGAGGAATAATGCATTGGAAAAGAGATACTCGGAACCCCAAAGAAAATCCTATCGTTTCCGTAGAAACGTATCTCGATTTAGAAGGACAATGCAGGGAATCCAGAGTATTTCATATGGACGCAAGTTGTGTTTTAATTCGTCAATGTGAGGGAGCGAGGGATGCAGTAAAGGAGGAATAATGCATCGGAAAAGAGATACTCGGAACCCCAAAGAAAATCATATCTTTTCCGTAGAAACGAATCCCGATTTAGAAGGACAATGCAGGGAACCCAGAGTATTTCATATGGACGCAAATTGTGTGTTAATTCGTCAATGTGAGTTAGCGAGGGATGCAGTAAAGGAGGAATAATGCATCGGAAAAGAGATACTCGGAACCCCAAAGAAAATCCTATCGTTTCCATAGATACGTATCTCGATTTAGAAGGACAATGCAGGGAATCCAGAGTATTTCATATGGACGCAAAGTGTGTGTTAATTCGTCAATGTGAGGGAGCGAGGGATGCAGTAAAGGAGGAATAATGCATCGGAAAAGAGATACTCGGAACCCCAAAGAAAATCCTATCGTTTCCGTAGAAACGTATCTCGATTTAGAAGGACAATGCAGGGAATCCAGAGTATTTCATATGGACGCAAATTGTGTGTTAATTCGTCAATGTGAGGGATCGAGGGATGCAGTGAAGGAGGAATAATGCATCGGAAAAGAAATACTCGGAACCCCAAAGAAAATCCTATCGTTTCCGTAGAAACGTATCTCGATTTAGAAGGACAATGCAGGGAATCCCGAGTATTTCATATGGACGAAAATTGTGTGTTAATTCGTCAATGTGAGGGAGCGAGAGATGCAGTAAAGGAGGAATAATGCATCGGAAAAGAGACACTCGGAACCCCAAAGAAAATCCTATCGTTTCCGTAGAAGCGTATCTCGATTTAGAAGGACAATGCAGGCAATCCAGAGTATTCCATATGGACGCAAATTGTGTGTTAATTCGTCAATGTGAGGGAGCGAGGGATGCAGTAAAGGAGGAATAATGCATCGGAAAAGAGATTCTCGACTCCCAAAAGAAAATCCTATCGTTTCCGTAGTAACGTATCTCGTTTTAGAAAGATAATGCAGGGAACCCAGAGTATATCATATGGACGCAATTTGTGTGTTAATTCGGCAATGTGAGGGAGCGAGGGATGCAGTAAAGGAGGAATAATGCATCGGAAAACAGATACTCGGAACCCCAAAGAAAATCCTGTCGTTTCCGTAGAAACGTATCTCGATTTCGAAGGACAATGCAGGGAATCCAGAGTA
Organism: Schistocerca nitens; assembly: GCF_023898315.1. Taxonomy (NCBI): domain Eukaryota; kingdom Metazoa; phylum Arthropoda; class Insecta; order Orthoptera; family Acrididae; genus Schistocerca; species Schistocerca nitens. Next base: position 1,281,777,729 of record NC_064614.1, on the reverse strand, counting down.
TTTCATATGGACGCAAATGGTGTGTTAATTCGTCAATGTGAGGGAGCGAGGGATGCAGTAAAGGAGGAATAATGCATCGGAAAAGAGATACTCGGAACCCCAAAGAAAATCCTATCGTTTCCGTAGAAACATATCTCGATTTAGAAGGACAATGCAGGGAATCCAGAGTATTTCATATGGACGCAAATTGTGTATTAATTCGTCAATGTGAGGGAGCGAGGGATGCAGTAAAGGAGGAATAATGCATCGGAAAAGAGATACTCGGAACCCCAAAGAAAATCCTATCGTTTCCGTAGAAACGTATGTCGATATAGAAGGACAATGCAGGGAAACCGGAGTATATCATATGGACTCAAATTGTGTGTTAATTCGTCAATGTGAGGGAGCGAGGGATGCAGTAAAGGAGGAATAGATGCAGTAAAGGAGGAATAATGCATCGGAAAAGAGATACTCGACTCCCAAAAGAAAATCCTATCGTTTCCGTAGAAACGTATCTCGTTTTAGAAAGATAATGCAGGAAACCCAGAGTATATCATATGGACGCAAATTGTGTGTTAATTCGTGGTTGTGAGGGACTGAGGGATGCAGTAAAGGAGGAATAATGCATCGGAAATAAGATACTGGGAACCCCAAAGAAAATCCTATCGTTTCCGTAGAAACGTATCTCGATTTAGAAGGACAAGGCAGGGAATCCAGAGTATTTCATATGGACGCAAATTGTGTGTTAATTCGTCAATGTGAGGGAGCGAGGGATGCAGTAAAGGAGGAATAATGCAACGGAAAAGAGATACTCGACTCCCAAAAGAAAATCCTATCGTTTCCGTAGAAACGTATCTCGATTTAGAAAGATAATGCAGGGAACCCAGAGTATATCATATGGACGCAATTTGTGTGTTAATTCGGCAATGTGAGGGAGCGAGGGATGCAGTAAAGGAGGAATAATGCATCGGAAAAGAGATACTCGCAACCCCAAAGGAAATCCTATCGTTTCGGTAGAAACGTATCTCGATTTAGAAAGACAATGCAGGGAATCCAGAGTATATCATATGGACGCAAATTGTGTGTTAATTCGTCAATGTGAGGGAGCGAGGGATGCAGTAAAGGAGGAATAATGCATCGGAAAAGAGATACTCGGAACCCCAAATAAAATCCTATCGTTTCCGTAGAAACGTATCTCCATTTAGGAGGACAATGCAGGGAACCCAGAGTATTTCATATGGACACAACTTGTGTGTTAATTCGTCAATGTGAGGGAGCGAGGGATGCAGTAAAGGAGGAATAATGCATCGGAAAAGAGATACTCGGAACCCCAAAGAAAATCCTGTCGTATCCGTAGAAACGAATCCCGATTTAGAAGGACAATGCAGGGAATCCTGGGTATTTCATATGGACGCAAATTGTGTGTTAATTCGTGGTTGTGAGGGACTGAGGGATGCAGTAAAGGAGGAATAATGCATCGGAAAAGAGATACTCGGGACCCCAAATAAAATCCTATCGTTTCCGTAGAAACGTATCTCGATTTAGAAGGACAATGCAGGGAATCCAGAGTATTTCATATGGACGCAAATTGTGTGTTAATTCGTCAATGTGAGTTAACGAGGGATGCAGTAAAGGAGGAATAATGCATTGGAAAAGAGATACTCGGAACCCCAAAGAAAATCCTATCGTTTCCGTAGAAACGTATCTCGATTTAGGACAATGCAGGGAATCCTGAGTATTTCATATGGACGCAAATTGTGTGTTAATTCGTCAATGTGAGGGAGCGAGGGATGCAGTAAAGGAGGAATAATGCATCGGAAAAGAGATACTCGGAACCCCAAAGAAAATCCTATCGTTTCCGTAGAAACGTATCTCGATTTAGAAAGATAATGCACGGAACCCAGAGTATTTCATATGGACGCAATTTGTGTGTTAATTCGGCAATGTGAGGGAGCGAGGGATGCAGTAAAGGAGGCATAATGCATCGGAAAAGAGATACTCGGAACCCCAAAGAAAATCCTATCGTTTCCGTAGAAACGAATCCCGATTTAGAAGGACAATGCAGGGAATGCAGAAAATTTCATATGGACTCATATTGTGTTTTAATTTGTCAATGTGAGGGAGCGAGGTATGCAGCAAAGGAGGAATAATGCATCAGGAAAGAGATACCCGGAACCCCAAAGAAAATCCTATCGTTTCCGTAGAAACATATCTCGATTTAGAATGACAATGCAGGGAATCCAGTGTATTTCATATGGACGCAAATTGTGTGTTAATTCGTCAATGTGAGGGAGCGAGGGATGCAGTAAAGGAGGAATAATGCATTGGAAAAGAGATACTCGGAACCCCAAAGAAAATCCTATCGTTTCCGTAGAAACGTATCTCGATTTAGAAGGACAATGCAGGGAATCCAGAGTATTTCATATGGACGCAAGTTGTGTTTTAATTCGTCAATGTGAGGGAGCGAGGGATGCAGTAAAGGAGGAATAATGCATCGGAAAAGAGATACTCGGAACCCCAAAGAAAATCATATCTTTTCCGTAGAAACGAATCCCGATTTAGAAGGACAATGCAGGGAACCCAGAGTATTTCATATGGACGCAAATTGTGTGTTAATTCGTCAATGTGAGTTAGCGAGGGATGCAGTAAAGGAGGAATAATGCATCGGAAAAGAGATACTCGGAACCCCAAAGAAAATCCTATCGTTTCCATAGATACGTATCTCGATTTAGAAGGACAATGCAGGGAATCCAGAGTATTTCATATGGACGCAAAGTGTGTGTTAATTCGTCAATGTGAGGGAGCGAGGGATGCAGTAAAGGAGGAATAATGCATCGGAAAAGAGATACTCGGAACCCCAAAGAAAATCCTATCGTTTCCGTAGAAACGTATCTCGATTTAGAAGGACAATGCAGGGAATCCAGAGTATTTCATATGGACGCAAATTGTGTGTTAATTCGTCAATGTGAGGGATCGAGGGATGCAGTGAAGGAGGAATAATGCATCGGAAAAGAAATACTCGGAACCCCAAAGAAAATCCTATCGTTTCCGTAGAAACGTATCTCGATTTAGAAGGACAATGCAGGGAATCCCGAGTATTTCATATGGACGAAAATTGTGTGTTAATTCGTCAATGTGAGGGAGCGAGAGATGCAGTAAAGGAGGAATAATGCATCGGAAAAGAGACACTCGGAACCCCAAAGAAAATCCTATCGTTTCCGTAGAAGCGTATCTCGATTTAGAAGGACAATGCAGGCAATCCAGAGTATTCCATATGGACGCAAATTGTGTGTTAATTCGTCAATGTGAGGGAGCGAGGGATGCAGTAAAGGAGGAATAATGCATCGGAAAAGAGATTCTCGACTCCCAAAAGAAAATCCTATCGTTTCCGTAGTAACGTATCTCGTTTTAGAAAGATAATGCAGGGAACCCAGAGTATATCATATGGACGCAATTTGTGTGTTAATTCGGCAATGTGAGGGAGCGAGGGATGCAGTAAAGGAGGAATAATGCATCGGAAAACAGATACTCGGAACCCCAAAGAAAATCCTGTCGTTTCCGTAGAAACGTATCTCGATTTCGAAGGACAATGCAGGGAATCCAGAGTATTTCATATGGACGCAAATGGTGTGTTAATTCGTCAATGTGAGGGAGCGAGGGATGCAGTAAAGGAGGAATAATGCATCGGAAAAGAGATACTCGGAACCCCAAAGAAAATCCTATCGTTTCCGTAGAAACATATCTCGATTTAGAAGGACAATGCAGGGAATCCAGAGTATTTCATATGGACGCAAATTGTGTATTAATTCGTCAATGTGAGGGAGCGAGGGATGCAGTAAAGGAGGAATAATGCATCGGAAAAGAGATACTCGGAACCCCAAAGAAAATCCTATCGTTTCCGTAGAAACGTATGTCGATATAGAAGGACAATGCAGGGAAACCGGAGTATATCATATGGACTCAAATTGTGTGTTAATTCGTCAATGTGAGGGAGCGAGGGATGCAGTAAAGGAGGAATAGATGCAGTAAAGGAGGAATAATGCATCGGAAAAGAGATACTCGACTCCCAAAAGAAAATCCTATCGTTTCCGTAGAAACGTATCTCGTTTTAGAAAGATAATGCAGGAAACCCAGAGTATATCATATGGACGCAAATTGTGTGTTAATTCGTGGTTGTGAGGGACTGAGGGATGCAGTAAAGGAGGAATAATGCATCGGAAATAAGATACTGGGAACCCCAAAGAAAATCCTATCGTTTCCGTAGAAACGTATCTCGATTTAGAAGGACAAGGCAGGGAATCCAGAGTATTTCATATGGACGCAAATTGTGTGTTAATTCGTCAATGTGAGGGAGCGAGGGATGCAGTAAAGGAGGAATAATGCAACGGAAAAGAGATACTCGACTCCCAAAAGAAAATCCTATCGTTTCCGTAGAAACGTATCTCGATTTAGAAAGATAATGCAGGGAACCCAGAGTATATCATATGGACGCAATTTGTGTGTTAATTCGGCAATGTGAGGGAGCGAGGGATGCAGTAAAGGAGGAATAATGCATCGGAAAAGAGATACTCGCAACCCCAAAGGAAATCCTATCGTTTCGGTAGAAACGTATCTCGATTTAGAAAGACAATGCAGGGAATCCAGAGTATATCATATGGACGCAAATTGTGTGTTAATTCGTCAATGTGAGGGAGCGAGGGATGCAGTAAAGGAGGAATAATGCATCGGAAAAGAGATACTCGGAACCCCAAATAAAATCCTATCGTTTCCGTAGAAACGTATCTCCATTTAGGAGGACAATGCAGGGAACCCAGAGTATTTCATATGGACACAACTTGTGTGTTAATTCGTCAATGTGAGGGAGCGAGGGATGCAGTAAAGGAGGAATAATGCATCGGAAAAGAGATACTCGGAACCCCAAAGAAAATCCTGTCGTATCCGTAGAAACGAATCCCGATTTAGAAGGACAATGCAGGGAATCCTGGGTATTTCATATGGACGCAAATTGTGTGTTAATTCGTGGTTGTGAGGGACTGAGGGATGCAGTAAAGGAGGAATAATGCATCGGAAAAGAGATACTCGGAACCCCAAAGAAAATCCTATCGTTTCTGTAGAAACGTATCTCGATTTAGGAGGACAATGCAGGGAACCCAGAGTATTTCATATGGACGCAAATTGTGTGTTAATTCGTCAATGTGAGGGAGCGAGGGATGCAGTAAAGGGGGAATAATGCATCGGAAAAGAGATACTCGCAACCCCAAAGAAAATCCTATCGTTTCCGTAGAAACGTATCTCGATTTAGAAGGACAATGCAGGGAATCCAGAGTATTTCATATGGACGCAAATTGTGTGTTAATTCGTCAATGTGAGGGAGCGAGGGATGCAGTAAAGGAGGAATAATGCATTGGAAAAGAGATACTCGACTCCCAAAAGAAAATCCTATCGTTTCCGTAGAAACGTATCTCGATTTAGAAAGATAATGCAGGGAACCCAGAGTATTTCATATGGACGCAATTTGTGTGTTAATTCGGCAATGTGAGGGAGCGAGGGATGCAGTAAAGGAGGAATAATGCATCGGAAAAGAGATACTCGGAACCCCAAAGAAAATCCTTTCGTTTCCGTAGAAACGAATCCCAATTTTGAAGGACAATGCAGGGAATCCAGAGTATTTCATATGGACGCAAATTGTGTGTTAATTCGTCAATGTGAGGGAGCGAGGGATGCAGTAAAGGAGGAATAATGCATCGGAAAAGAGATACTCGGGACCCCAAATAAAATCCTATCGTTTCTGTAGAAACGTATCTCGATTTTGAAGGACAATGCAGGGAATCCTGAGTATTTCATATGGACGCAAATTGTGTGTTAATTCGTCAATGTGAGGGAGCGAGGGATGCAGTAAAGGAGGAATAATGCATCGGAAAAGAGATACTCGGAACCCCAAAGAAAATCCTATCGTTTCCGTAGAAACGTATCTCGATTTAGAAGGACAATGCAGGGAATGCAGAAAATTTCATATGGACGCATATTGTGTGTTAATTTGTCAATGTGAGGGAGCGAGGTATGCAGCAAAGGAGGAATAATGCATCAGGAAAGAGATACTCGGAACCCCAAAGAAAATCCTATCGTTTCCGTAGAAACATATCTCGATTTAGAAGGACAATGCAGGGAATCCAGAGTATTTCATATGGACGCAAATTGTGTGTTAATTGGTCAATGTGAGGGAGCGAGGGATGCAGTAAAGGAGGAATAATGTATCGGAAAAGAGATACTTGGAACCCCAAAGAAAATCCTATCGTTTCCGTAAAAACGTATCTCGATTTAGAATGACAAAGCAGGGAATCCAGTGTGTTTCATATGGACGCAAATTGTGTGTTAATTCGTCAATGTGAGGGAGCGAGGGATGCAGTAAAGGAGGAATAATGCATTGGAAAAGAGATACTCGGAACCCCAAAGAAAATCCTATCGTTTCCGTAGAAACGTATCTCGATTTAGAAGGACAATGCAGGGAATCCAGAGTATTTCATATGGACTCAAATTGTGTGTTAATTCGTCAATGTGAGGGAGCGAGGGATGCAGTAAAGGAGGAATAATGCATCGGAAAAGAGATACTCGGAACCCCAAAGAAAATCCTATATTTTCCGTAGAAACGAATCCCGATTTAGAAGGACAATGCAGGGAACCCAGAGTATTTCATATGGACGCAAATTGTGTGTTAATTCGTCAATGTGAGGGAGCGAGGGATGCAGTAAAGGAGGAATAATGCATCGGAAAAGAGATACTCGGAACCCCAAAGAAAATCCTGTCGTTTCCGTAGAAACGAATCCCGATTTAGAAGGACAATGCAGGGAATCCTGAGTATTTCATATGGACGCAAATTGTGTGTTAATTCGTCAATGTGAGGGAGCGAGGGATGCAGTAAAGGAGGAATAATGCATCGGAAAAGAGATACTCGGAACCCCAAAGAAAATCCTATCGTTTCCGTAGAAACGTATCTCGATTTAGGAGGACAATGCAGGGAACCCAGAGTATTTCATATGGACGCAAATTGTGTGTTAATTCGTCAGTGTGAGGGAGCGAGGGATGCAGTAAAGGAGGAATAATGCATCGGAAAAGAGATACTCGCAACCCCAAAGAAAATCCTATCGTTTCCGTAGAAACGTATCTCGATTTAGAAGGACAATGCAGGGAATCCAGAGTATTTCATATGGACGCAAATTGTGTGTTAATTCGTCAATGTGAGGGAGCCAGGGATGCAGTAAAGGAGGAATCATGCATCGGAAAAGAGATACTCGGAACCCCAAAGGAAATCCTACCGTTTCCGTAGAAACGTATCTCGATTTAGAAGGACAATGCAGGGAATCCAGAGTATTTCATATGGATGCAAATTGTGTGTTAATTTGTCAATGTGAGGGAGCGAGGGATGCAGTAAAGGAGGAATAATGCATTGGAAAAGAGATACTCGACTCCCAAAAGAAAATCCTATCGTTTCCGTAGAAACGTATCTCGATGTAGAAAGATGATGCAGGGAACCCAGAGTATTTCATATGGACGCAATTTGTGTGTTAATTCGGCAATGTGAGGGAGCGAGGGATGCAGTAAAGGAGGAATAATGCATCGGAAAAGAGATACTCGGAACCCCAAAGAAAATCCTTTCGTTTCCGTAGAAATGAATCCCAATTTAGAAGGACAATGCAGGGAATCCAGAGTATTTCAAATGGACGCAAATTGTGTGTTAATTCGTCAATGTGAGGGAGCGAGGGATGCAGTAAAGGAGGAATAATGCATCGGAAAACAGATACTCGGAACCCCAAAGAAAATCCTATCGTTTCCGTAGAAACGTATCTCGATTTAGAAGGACAATGAAGGGAATCCAGAATATTTCATATGGACGCAAATTGTGTGTTAATTCGGCAATGTGAGGGAGCGAGGGATGCAGTAAAGGAGGAATAATGCATCGGAAAAGAGATACTCGGAACCCCAAAGAAAATCCTTTCGTTTCCGTAGAAACGAATCCCGATTTAGAAGGACAATGCAGGGAATCCAGAGTATTTCATATGGACGCAAATTGTGTGTTAATTCGTCAATGTGAGGGAGCGAGGGATGCAGTAAAGGAGGAATAATGCATCGGAAAAGAGATACTCGGGACCCCAAATAAAATCCTATCGTTTCCGTAGAAACGTATCTCGATTTAGAAGGACAATGCAGGGAATCCAGAGTATTTCATATGGACGCAAATTGTGTGTTAATTCGTCAATGTGAGTTAACGAGGGATGCAGTAAAGGAGGAATAATGCATTGGAAAAGAGATACTCGGAACCCCAAAGAAAATCCTATCGTTTCCGTAGAAACGTATCTCGATTTAGGACAATGCAGGGAATCCTGAGTATTTCATATGGACGCAAATTGTGTGTTAATTCGTCAATGTGAGGGAGCGAGGGATGCAGTAAAGGAGGAATAATGCATCGGAAAAGAGATACTCGGAACCCCAAAGAAAATCCTATCGTTTCCGTAGAAACGTATCTCGATTTAGAAAGATAATGCACGGAACCCAGAGTATTTCATATGGACGCAATTTGTGTGTTAATTCGGCAATGTGAGGGAGCGAGGGATGCAGTAAAGGAGGCATAATGCATCGGAAAAGAGATACTCGGAACCCCAAAGAAAATCCTATCGTTTCCGTAGAAACGAATCCCGATTTAGAAGGACAATGCAGGGAATGCAGAAAATTTCATATGGACTCATATTGTGTTTTAATTTGTCAATGTGAGGGAGCGAGGTATGCAGCAAAGGAGGAATAATGCATCAGGAAAGAGATACCCGGAACCCCAAAGAAAATCCTATCGTTTCCGTAGAAACATATCTCGATTTAGAATGACAATGCAGGGAATCCAGTGTATTTCATATGGACGCAAATTGTGTGTTAATTCGTCAATGTGAGGGAGCGAGGGATGCAGTAAAGGAGGAATAATGCATTGGAAAAGAGATACTCGGAACCCCAAAGAAAATCCTATCGTTTCCGTAGAAACGTATCTCGATTTAGAAGGACAATGCAGGGAATCCAGAGTATTTCATATGGACGCAAGTTGTGTTTTAATTCGTCAATGTGAGGGAGCGAGGGATGCAGTAAAGGAGGAATAATGCATCGGAAAAGAGATACTCGGAACCCCAAAGAAAATCATATCTTTTCCGTAGAAACGAATCCCGATTTAGAAGGACAATGCAGGGAACCCAGAGTATTTCATATGGACGCAAATTGTGTGTTAATTCGTCAATGTGAGTTAGCGAGGGATGCAGTAAAGGAGGAATAATGCATCGGAAAAGAGATACTCGGAACCCCAAAGAAAATCCTATCGTTTCCATAGATACGTATCTCGATTTAGAAGGACAATGCAGGGAATCCAGAGTATTTCATATGGACGCAAAGTGTGTGTTAATTCGTCAATGTGAGGGAGCGAGGGATGCAGTAAAGGAGGAATAATGCATCGGAAAAGAGATACTCGGAACCCCAAAGAAAATCCTATCGTTTCCGTAGAAACGTATCTCGATTTAGAAGGACAATGCAGGGAATCCAGAGTATTTCATATGGACGCAAATTGTGTGTTAATTCGTCAATGTGAGGGATCGAGGGATGCAGTGAAGGAGGAATAATGCATCGGAAAAGAAATACTCGGAACCCCAAAGAAAATCCTATCGTTTCCGTAGAAACGTATCTCGATTTAGAAGGACAATGCAGGGAATCCCGAGTATTTCATATGGACGAAAATTGTGTGTTAATTCGTCAATGTGAGGGAGCGAGAGATGCAGTAAAGGAGGAATAATGCATCGGAAAAGAGACACTCGGAACCCCAAAGAAAATCCTATCGTTTCCGTAGAAGCGTATCTCGATTTAGAAGGACAATGCAGGCAATCCAGAGTATTCCATATGGACGCAAATTGTGTGTTAATTCGTCAATGTGAGGGAGCGAGGGATGCAGTAAAGGAGGAATAATGCATCGGAAAAGAGATTCTCGACTCCCAAAAGAAAATCCTATCGTTTCCGTAGTAACGTATCTCGTTTTAGAAAGATAATGCAGGGAACCCAGAGTATATCATATGGACGCAATTTGTGTGTTAATTCGGCAATGTGAGGGAGCGAGGGATGCAGTAAAGGAGGAATAATGCATCGGAAAACAGATACTCGGAACCCCAAAGAAAATCCTGTCGTTTCCGTAGAAACGTATCTCGATTTCGAAGGACAATGCAGGGAATCCAGAGTATTTCATATGGACGCAAATGGTGTGTTAATTCGTCAATGTGAGGGAGCGAGGGATGCAGTAAAGGAGGAATAATGCATCGGAAAAGAGATACTCGGAACCCCAAAGAAAATCCTATCGTTTCCGTAGAAACATATCTCGATTTAGAAGGACAATGCAGGGAATCCAGAGTATTTCATATGGACGCAAATTGTGTATTAATTCGTCAATGTGAGGGAGCGAGGGATGCAGTAAAGGAGGAATAATGCATCGGAAAAGAGATACTCGGAACCCCAAAGAAAATCCTATCGTTTCCGTAGAAACGTATGTCGATATAGAAGGACAATGCAGGGAAACCGGAGTATATCATATGGACTCAAATTGTGTGTTAATTCGTCAATGTGAGGGAGCGAGGGATGCAGTAAAGGAGGAATAGATGCAGTAAAGGAGGAATAATGCATCGGAAAAGAGATACTCGACTCCCAAAAGAAAATCCTATCGTTTCCGTAGAAACGTATCTCGTTTTAGAAAGATAATGCAGGAAACCCAGAGTATATCATATGGACGCAAATTGTGTGTTAATTCGTGGTTGTGAGGGACTGAGGGATGCAGTAAAGGAGGAATAATGCATCGGAAATAAGATACTGGGAACCCCAAAGAAAATCCTATCGTTTCCGTAGAAACGTATCTCGATTTAGAAGGACAAGGCAGGGAATCCAGAGTATTTCATATGGACGCAAATTGTGTGTTAATTCGTCAATGTGAGGGAGCGAGGGATGCAGTAAAGGAGGAATAATGCAACGGAAAAGAGATACTCGACTCCCAAAAGAAAATCCTATCGTTTCCGTAGAAACGTATCTCGATTTAGAAAGATAATGCAGGGAACCCAGAGTATATCATATGGACGCAATTTGTGTGTTAATTCGGCAATGTGAGGGAGCGAGGGATGCAGTAAAGGAGGAATAATGCATCGGAAAAGAGATACTCGCAACCCCAAAGGAAATCCTATCGTTTCGGTAGAAACGTATCTCGATTTAGAAAGACAATGCAGGGAATCCAGAGTATATCATATGGACGCAAATTGTGTGTTAATTCGTCAATGTGAGGGAGCGAGGGATGCAGTAAAGGAGGAATAATGCATCGGAAAAGAGATACTCGGAACCCCAAATAAAATCCTATCGTTTCCGTAGAAACGTATCTCCATTTAGGAGGACAATGCAGGGAACCCAGAGTATTTCATATGGACACAACTTGTGTGTTAATTCGTCAATGTGAGGGAGCGAGGGATGCAGTAAAGGAGGAATAATGCATCGGAAAAGAGATACTCGGAACCCCAAAGAAAATCCTGTCGTATCCGTAGAAACGAATCCCGATTTAGAAGGACAATGCAGGGAATCCTGGGTATTTCATATGGACGCAAATTGTGTGTTAATTCGTGGTTGTGAGGGACTGAGGGATGCAGTAAAGGAGGAATAATGCATCGGAAAAGAGATACTCGGAACCCCAAAGAAAATCCTATCGTTTCTGTAGAAACGTATCTCGATTTAGGAGGACAATGCAGGGAACCCAGAGTATTTCATATGGACGCAAATTGTGTGTTAATTCGTCAATGTGAGGGAGCGAGGGATGCAGTAAAGGGGGAATAATGCATCGGAAAAGAGATACTCGCAACCCCAAAGAAAATCCTATCGTTTCCGTAGAAACGTATCTCGATTTAGAAGGACAATGCAGGGAATCCAGAGTATTTCATATGGACGCAAATTGTGTGTTAATTCGTCAATGTGAGGGAGCGAGGGATGCAGTAAAGGAGGAATAATGCATTGGAAAAGAGATACTCGACTCCCAAAAGAAAATCCTATCGTTTCCGTAGAAACGTATCTCGATTTAGAAAGATAATGCAGGGAACCCAGAGTATTTCATATGGACGCAATTTGTGTGTTAATTCGGCAATGTGAGGGAGCGAGGGATGCAGTAAAGGAGGAATAATGCATCGGAAAAGAGATACTCGGAACCCCAAAGAAAATCCTTTCGTTTCCGTAGAAACGAATCCCAATTTTGAAGGACAATGCAGGGAATCCAGAGTATTTCATATGGACGCAAATTGTGTGTTAATTCGTCAATGTGAGGGAGCGAGGGATGCAGTAAAGGAGGAATAATGCATCGGAAAAGAGATACTCGGGACCCCAAATAAAATCCTATCGTTTCCGTAGAAACGTATCTCGATTTTGAAGGACAATGCAGGGAATCCTGAGTATTTCATATGGACGCAAATTGTGTGTTAATTCGTCAATGTGAGGGAGCGAGGGATGCAGTAAAGGAGGAATAATGCATCGGAAAAGAGATACTCGGAACCCCAAAGAAAATCCTATCGTTTCCGTAGAAACGTATCTCGATTTAGAAGGACAATGCAGGGAATGCAGAAAATTTCATATGGACGCATATTGTGTGTTAATTTGTCAATGTGAGGGAGCGAGGTATGCAGCAAAGGAGGAATAATGCATCAGGAAAGAGATACTCGGAACCCCAAAGAAAATCCTATCGTTTCCGTAGAAACATATCTCGATTTAGAAGGACAATGCAGGGAATCCAGAGTATTTCATATGGACGCAAATTGTGTGTTAATTGGTCAATGTGAGGGAGCGAGGGATGCAGTAAAGGAGGAATAATGTATCGGAAAAGAGATACTTGGAACCCCAAAGAAAATCCTATCGTTTCCGTAAAAACGTATCTCGATTTAGAATGACAAAGCAGGGAATCCAGTGTGTTTCATATGGACGCAAATTGTGTGTTAATTCGTCAATGTGAGGGAGCGAGGGATGCAGTAAAGGAGGAATAATGCATTGGAAAAGAGATACTCGGAACCCCAAAGAAAATCCTATCGTTTCCGTAGAAACGTATCTCGATTTAGAAGGACAATGCAGGGAATCCAGAGTATTTCATATGGACGCAAATTGTGTGTTAATTCGTCAATGTGAGGGAGCGAGGGATGCAGTAAAGGAGGAATAATGCATCGGAAAAGAGATACTCGGAACCCCAAAGAAAATCCTATATTTTCCGTAGAAACGAATCCCGATTTAGAAGGACAATGCAGGGAACCCAGAGTATTTCATATGGACGCAAATTGTGTGTTAATTCGTCAATGTGAGGGAGCGAGGGATGCAGTAAAGGAGGAATAATGCATCGGAAAAGAGATACTCGGAACCCCAAAGAAAATACTGTCGTTTCCGTAGAAACGAATCCCGATTTAGAAGGACAATGCAGGGAATCCTGAGTATTTCATATGGACGCAAATTGTGTGTTAATTCGTCAATGTGAGGGAGCGAGGGATGCAGTAAAGGAGGAATAATGCATCGGAAAAGAGATACTCGGAACCCCAAAGAAAATCCTATCGTTTCCGTAGAAACGTATCTCGATTTAGGAGGACAATGCAGGGAACCCAGAGTATTTCATATGGACGCAAATTGTGTGTTAATTCGTCAGTGTGAGGGAGCGAGGGATGCAGTAAAGGAGGAATAATGCATCGGAAAAGAGATACTCGCAACCCCAAAGAAAATCCTATCGTTTCCGTAGAAACGTATCTCGATTTAGAAGGACAATGCAGGGAATCCAGAGTATTTCATATGGACGCAAATTGTGTGTTAATTCGTCAATGTGAGGGAGCCAGGGATGCAGTAAAGGAGGAATCATGCATCGGAAAAGAGATACTCGGAACCCCAAAGGAAATCCTATCGTTTCCGTAGAAACGTATCTCGATTTAGAAGGACAATGCAGGGAATCCAGAGTATTTCATATGGACGCAAATTGTGTGTTAATTTGTCAATGTGAGGGAGCGAGGGATGCAGTAAAGGAGGAATAATGCATTGGAAAAGAGATACTCGACTCCCAAAAGAAAATCCTATCGTTTCCGTAGAAACGTATCTCGATGTAGAAAGATGATGCAGGGAACCCAGAGTATTTCATATGGACGCAATTTGTGTGTTAATTCGGCAATGTGAGGGAGCGAGGGATGCAGTAAAGGAGGAATAATGCATCGGAAAAGAGATACTCGGAACCCCAAAGAAAATCCTTTCGTTTCCGTAGAAATGAATCCCAATTTAGAAGGACAATGCAGGGAATCCAGAGTATTTCATATGGACGCAAATTGTGTGTTAATTCGTCAATGTGAGGGAGCGAGGGATGCAGTAAAGGAGGAATAATGCATCGGAAAAGAGATACTCGGGACCCCAAATAAAATCCTATCGTTTCCGTAGAAACGTATCTCGATTTAGAAGGACAATGCAGGGAATCCAGAGTATTTCATATGGACGCAAATTGTGTGTTAATTCGTCAATGTGAGTTAACGAGGGATGCAGTAAAGGAGGAAAAATGCATTGGAAAAGAGATACTCGGAACCCCAAAGAAAATCCTATCGTTTCCGTAGAAACGTATCTCGATTTAGAAGGACAATGCAGGGAATCCTGAGTATTTCATATGGACGCAAATTGTGTGTTAATTCGTCAATGTGAGGGAGCGAGGGATGCAGTAAAGGAGGAATAATGCATCGGAAAAGAGATACTCGGAACCCAAAAGAAAATCCTATCGTTTCCGTAGAAACGTATCTCTATTTAGAAGGACAATGCAGGGAATGCAGAAAATTTCATATGGACGCATATTGTGTGTTAATTTGTCAATGTGAGGGAGCGAGGTATGCAGCAAAGGAGGAATAATGCATCAGGAAAGAGATACTCGGAACCCCAAAGAAAATCCTATCGTTTCCGTAGAAACATATCTCGATTTAGAAGGACAATGCAGGGAATCAAGAGTATTTCATATGGACGCAAATTGTGTGTTAATTGGTCAATGTGAGGGAGCGAGGGATGCAGTAAAGGAGGAATAATGTATCGGAAAAGAGATACTTGGAACCCCAAAGAAAATCCTATCGTTTCCGTAAAAACGTATCTCGATTTAGAATGACAAAGCAGGGAATCGAGTGTATTTCATATGGACGCAAATTGTGTGTTAATTCGTCAATGTGAGGGAGCGAGGGATGCAGTAAAGGAGGAATAATGCATTGGAAAAGAGATACTCGGAACCCCAAAGAAAATCCTATCGTTTCCGTAGAAACGTATCTCGATTTAGAAGGACAATGCAGGGAATCCAGAGTATTTCATATGGACGCAAATTGTGTGTTAATTCGTCAATGTGAGGGAGCGAGGGATGCAGTAAAGGAGGAATAATGCATCGGAAAAGAGATACTCGGAACCCCAAAGAAAATCCTATCTTTTCCGTAGAAACGAATCCCGATTTAGAAGGACAATGCAGGGAACCCAGAGTATTTCATATGGACGCAAATTGTGTGTTAATTCGTCAATGTGAGGGAGCGAGGGATGCAGTAAAGGAGGAACAATGCATCGGAAAAGAGATACTCGGAACCCCAAAGAAAATCCTATCGTTTCCATAGATACGTATCTCGATTTAGAAGGACAATGCAGGGAATCCTGAGTATTTCATATGGACGCAAAGTGTGTGTTAATTCGTCAATGTGAGGGAGCGAGGGATGCAGTAAAGGAGGAATAATGCATCGGAAAAGAGATATTCGGAACCCCAAAGATAATCCTATCGTTTCCGTAGAAACGTATCTCGATTTAGAAGGACAATGCAGGGAATCCAGAGTATTTCATATGGACGCAAATTGTGTGTTAATTCGTCAATGTGAGGGATCGAGGGATGCAGTGAAGGAGGAATAATGCATCGGAAAAGAGATACTCGGAACCCCAAAGAAAATCCTATCGTTTTCGTAGAAACGTATCTCGATTTAGAAGGACAATGCAGGGAATCCAGAGTATTTCATATGGACGCAAATTGTGTGTTAATTCGTCAATGTGAGGGAGCAAGGGATGCAGTAAAGGAGGAATATTGCATCGGAAAAGAGATATTCGGAACCCCAAAGAAAATCCTATCGTTTCCGTAGAAACGTATCTCGATTTAGAAGGACAATGCAGGGAATGCAGAAAATATCATATGGACGCATATTGTGTGTTAATTCGTCAATGTGAGGGAGCAAGGGATGCAGTAAAGGAGGAATATTGCATCGGAAAAGAGATACTCGGAACCCCAAAGAAAATCCTATCGTTTCCGTAGAAACGTATCTCGATTTAGAAGGACAATGCAGGGAATCCAGAGTATTTCATATGGACGCAAATTGTTTGTTAATTCGTCAATGTGAGGGAGCGGGGGATGCAGTAAAGGAGGAATAATGCATCGGAAAAGAGATAGTCGGAACCCCAAAGAAAATCCTATCGTTTCCGTAGAAACGTATCTCGATTCAGAAGGACAATGCAGGGAATCCAGAGTATTTCATATGGACGCAAATTGTGTGTTAATTTGTCAATGTGAGGGAGCGAGGGATGCAGTAAAGGAGGAATAATGCATTGGAAAAGAGATACTCGACTCCCAAAAGAAAATCCTATCGTTTCCGTAGAAACGTATCTCGATGTAGAAAGATGATGCAGGGAACCCAGAGTATTTCATATGGACGCAATTTGTGTGTTAATACGGCAATGTGAGGGAGCGAGGGATGCAGTAAAGGAGGAATAATGCATCGGAAAAGAGATACTCGGAACCCCAAAGAAAATCCTTTCGTTTCCGTAGAAATGAATCCCAATTTAGAAGGACAATGCAGGGAATCCAGAGTATTTCATATGGACGCAAATTGTGTGTTAATTCGTCAATGTGAGGGAGCGAGGGATGCAGTAAAGGAGGAATAATGCATCGGAAAAGAGATACTCGGGACCCCAAATAAAATCCTATCGTTTCCGTAGAAACGTATCTCGATTTAGAAGGACAATGCAGGGAATCCAGAGTATTTCATATGGACGCAAATTGTGTGTTAATTCGTCAATGTGAGTTAACGAGGGATGCAGTAAAGGAGGAAAAATGCATTGGAAAAGAGATACTCGGAACCCCAAAGAAAATCCTATCGTTTCCGTAGAAACGTATCTCGATTTAGAAGGACAATGCAGGGAATCCTGAGTATTTCATATGGACGCAAATTGTGTGTTAATTCGTCAATGTGAGGGAGCGAGGGATGCAGTAAAGGAGGAATAATGCATCGGAAAAGAGATACTCGGAACCCAAAAGAAAATCCTATCGTTTCCGTAGAAACGTATCTCTATTTAGAAGGACAATGCAGGGAATGCAGAAAATTTCATATGGACGCATATTGTGTGTTAATTTGTCAATGTGAGGGAGCGAGGTATGCAGCAAAGGAGGAATAATGCATCAGGAAAGAGATACTCGGAACCCCAAAGAAAATCCTATCGTTTCCGTAGAAACGTATCTCGATTTAGAAGGACAATGCAGGGAATCCTGAGTATTTCATATGGACGCAAATTGTGTGTTAATTCGTCAATGTGAGGGAGCGAGGGATGCAGTAAAGGAGGAATATTGCATCGGAAAAGAGATATTCGGAACCCCAAAGAAAATCCTATCGTTTCCGTAGAAACGTATCTCGATTTAGAAGGACAATGCAGGGAATGCAGAAAATATCATATGGACGCATATTGTGTGTTAATTCGTCAATGTGAGGGAGCAAGGGATGCAGTAAAGGAGGAATATTGCATCGGAAAAGAGATACTCGGAACCCCAAAGAAAATCCTATCGTTTCCGTAGAAACGTATCTCGATTTAGAAGGACAATGCAGGGAATCCAGAGTATTTCATATGGACGCAAATTGTTTGTTAATTCGTCAATGTGAGGGAGCGGGGGATGCAGTAAAGGAGGAATAATGCATCGGAAAAGAGATAGTCGGAACCCCAAAGAAAATCCTATCGTTTCCGTAGAAACGTATCTCGATTCAGAAGGACAATGCAGGGAATCCAGAGTATTTCATATGGACGCAAATTGTGTGTTAATTCGTCAATGTGAGGGAGCGAGGGATGCAGTAAAGGGGGAATAATGCATCGGAAAAGAGATACTCGGAACCCCAAAGAAAATCCTATCGTTTCCGTAGAAACGTATCTCGATTTAGAAGGACAATGCAGGGAATCCAGAGTATTCCATATGGACGCAAATTGTGTGTTAATTCGTCAATGTGAGGGAGCGAGGGATGCAGTAAAGGAGGAATAATGCATCGGAAATGAGATACTTGGAACCCCAAAGAAAATCCTATCGTTTCCGTATAAACGTATCTCGATTTAGAAGGACAATGCAGGGAATCCTGAGTATTTCATATGGTCGCAAATTGTGTGTTAATTCATCAATGTGAGGGAACGAGAAATGCAGTAAAGGAGGAATAATGCATTGGAAAAGAGATACTCGGAACCCCAAAGAAAATCCTATCGTTTCCGTAGAAACGTATCTCGATTTAGAAGGACAATGCAGGGAATCCAGAGTATATCATATGGACGCAAATTGTGTGTTAATTCGTCAATGTGAGGGAGCGAGGGATGCAGTAAAGGAGGAATAATGCATCGGAAACGAGATACTCGACTCCCAAAAGAAAATCCTATCGTTTCCGTAGAAACGTATCTCGTTTTAGAAAGATAATGCAGGGAACCCAGAGTATTTCATATGGACGCAAATTGTGTGTTAATTCGGCAATGTGAGGGAGCGAGGGATGCAGCAAAGGAGGACTAATGCATCGGAAAAGAGATACTCGGAACCCCAAAGAAAATCCTATCGTTTCCGTAGGAACGTATCTCGATTTAGAAGGACAATGCAGGGAAACCAGAGTATTTCATATGGACGCAAATTGTGTGCTAATTCGTCAATGTGAGGGAGCGAGGGATGCAGTAAAGGAGGAATAATGCATCGGAAAAGAGATACTCGGAACCCCAAAGAAAATCCTATCTTTTCCGTAGAAACGAATCCCGATTTAGAAGGACAATGCAGGGAACCCAGAGTATTTCATATGGACGCAAATTGTGTGTTAATTCGTCAATGTGAGGGAGCGAGGGATGCAGTAAAGGAGGAACAATGCATCGGAAAAGAGATACTCGGAACCCCAAAGAAAATCCTATCGTTTCCATAGATACGTATCTCGATTTAGAAGGACAATGCAGGGAATCCTGAGTATTTCATATGGACGCAAAGTGTGTGTTAATTCGTCAATGTGAGGGAGCGAGGGATGCAGTAAAGGAGGAATAATGCATCGGAAAAGAGATATTCGGAACCCCAAAGATAATCCTATCGTTTCCGTAGAAACGTATCTCGATTTAGAAGGACAATGCAGGGAATCCAGAGTATTTCATATGGACGCAAATTGTGTGTTAATTCGTCAATGTGAGGGATCGAGGGATGCAGTGAAGGAGGAATAATGCATCGGAAAAGAGATACTCGGAACCCCAAAGAAAATCCTATCGTTTTCGTAGAAACGTATCTCGATTTAGAAGGACAATGCAGGGAATCCAGAGTATTTCATATGGACGCAAATTGTGTGTTAATTCGTCAATGTGAGGGAGCAAGGGATGCAGTAAAGGAGGAATATTGCATCGGAAAAGAGATATTCGGAACCCCAAAGAAAATCCTATCGTTTCCGTAGAAACGTATCTCGATTTAGAAGGACAATGCAGGGAATGCAGAAAATATCATATGGACGCATATTGTGTGTTAATTCGTCAATGTGAGGGAGCAAGGGATGCAGTAAAGGAGGAATATTGCATCGGAAAAGAGATACTCGGAACCCCAAAGAAAATCCTATCGTTTCCGTAGAAACGTATCTCGATTTAGAAGGACAATGCAGGGAATCCAGAGTATTTCATATGGACGCAAATTGTTTGTTAATTCGTCAATGTGAGGGAGCGGGGGATGCAGTAAAGGAGGAATAATGCATCGGAAAAGAGATAGTCGGAACCCCAAAGAAAATCCTATCGTTTCCGTAGAAACGTATCTCGATTCAGAAGGACAATGCAGGGAATCCAGAGTATTTCATATGGACGCAAATTGTGTGTTAATTTGTCAATGTGAGGGAGCGAGGGATGCAGTAAAGGAGGAATAATGCATTGGAAAAGAGATACTCGACTCCCAAAAGAAAATCCTATCGTTTCCGTAGAAACGTATCTCGATGTAGAAAGATGATGCAGGGAACCCAGAGTATTTCATATGGACGCAATTTGTGTGTTAATACGGCAATGTGAGGGAGCGAGGGATGCAGTAAAGGAGGAATAATGCATCGGAAAAGAGATACTCGGAACCCCAAAGAAAATCCTTTCGTTTCCGTAGAAATGAATCCCAATTTAGAAGGACAATGCAGGGAATCCAGAGTATTTCATATGGACGCAAATTGTGTGTTAATTCGTCAATGTGAGGGAGCGAGGGATGCAGTAAAGGAGGAATAATGCATCGGAAAAGAGATACTCGGGACCCCAAATAAAATCCTATCGTTTCCGTAGAAACGTATCTCGATTTAGAAGGACAATGCAGGGAATCCAGAGTATTTCATATGGACGCAAATTGTGTGTTAATTCGTCAATGTGAGTTAACGAGGGATGCAGTAAAGGAGGAAAAATGCATTGGAAAAGAGATACTCGGAACCCCAAAGAAAATCCTATCGTTTCCGTAGAAACGTATCTCGATTTAGAAGGACAATGCAGGGAATCCTGAGTATTTCATATGGACGCAAATTGTGTGTTAATTCGTCAATGTGAGGGAGCGAGGGATGCAGTAAAGGAGGAATAATGCATCGGAAAAGAGATACTCGGAACCCAAAAGAAAATCCTATCGTTTCCGTAGAAACGTATCTCTATTTAGAAGGACAATGCAGGGAATGCAGAAAATTTCATATGGACGCATATTGTGTGTTAATTTGTCAATGTGAGGGAGCGAGGTATGCAGCAAAGGAGGAATAATGCATCAGGAAAGAGATACTCGGAACCCCAAAGAAAATCCTATCGTTTCCGTAGAAACGTATCTCGATTTAGAAGGACAATGCAGGGAATCCTGAGTATTTCATATGGACGCAAATTGTGTGTTAATTCGTCAATGTGAGGGAGCGAGGGATGCAGTAAAGGAGGAATATTGCATCGGAAAAGAGATATTCGGAACCCCAAAGAAAATCCTATCGTTTCCGTAGAAACGTATCTCGATTTAGAAGGACAATGCAGGGAATGCAGAAAATATCATATGGACGCATATTGTGTGTTAATTCGTCAATGTGAGGGAGCAAGGGATGCAGTAAAGGAGGAATATTGCATCGGAAAAGAGATACTCGGAACCCCAAAGAAAATCCTATCGTTTCCGTAGAAACGTATCTCGATTTAGAAGGACAATGCAGGGAATCCAGAGTATTTCATATGGACGCAAATTGTTTGTTAATTCGTCAATGTGAGGGAGCGGGGGATGCAGTAAAGGAGGAATAATGCATCGGAAAAGAGATAGTCGGAACCCCAAAGAAAATCCTATCGTTTCCGTAGAAACGTATCTCGATTCAGAAGGACAATGCAGGGAATCCAGAGTATTTCATATGGACGCAAATTGTGTGTTAATTCGTCAATGTGAGGGAGCGAGGGATGCAGTAAAGGGGGAATAATGCATCGGAAAAGAGATACTCGGAACCCCAAAGAAAATCCTATCGTTTCCGTAGAAACGTATCTCGATTTAGAAGGACAATGCAGGGAATCCAGAGTATTCCATATGGACGCAAATTGTGTGTTAATTCGTCAATGTGAGGGAGCGAGGGATGCAGTAAAGGAGGAATAATGCATCGGAAATGAGATACTTGGAACCCCAAAGAAAATCCTATCGTTTCCGTATAAACGTATCTCGATTTAGAAGGACAATGCAGGGAATCCTGAGTATTTCATATGGTCGCAAATTGTGTGTTAATTCATCAATGTGAGGGAACGAGAAATGCAGTAAAGGAGGAATAATGCATTGGAAAAGAGATACTCGGAACCCCAAAGAAAATCCTATCGTTTCCGTAGAAACGTATCTCGATTTAGAAGGACAATGCAGGGAATCCAGAGTATATCATATGGACGCAAATTGTGTGTTAATTCGTCAATGTGAGGGAGCGAGGGATGCAGTAAAGGAGGAATAATGCATCGGAAACGAGATACTCGACTCCCAAAAGAAAATCCTATCGTTTCCGTAGAAACGTATCTCGTTTTAGAAAGATAATGCAGGGAACCCAGAGTATTTCATATGGACGCAAATTGTGTGTTAATTCGGCAATGTGAGGGAGCGAGGGATGCAGCAAAGGAGGACTAATGCATCGGAAAAGAGATACTCGGAACCCCAAAGAAAATCCTATCGTTTCCGTAGAAACGTATCTCGATTTACAAGGACAATGCAGGGAATCCAGAGTATTTCATATGGACGCAAATTGTGTGTTAATTCGTCAATGTGAGGGAGCGAGGGATGCAGTAAAGGAGGAATAATGCATCGGAAATGAGATACGCGGAACCCCAAAGAAAATGCTATCGTTTCCGTAGAAACGTATCTCGATTTAGAAGGACAATTCAGGGAATCCAGAGTATTTCATATGGACGCAAATTGTGTGTTAATTCGTCAATTTGAGGGAGCGAGGGATGCAGTAAAGGAGGAATAATGCATCGGAATAGAGATACTCGGAACCCCAAAGAAAATTCTATCGTTTCCGTAGAAACGTATCTTGATTTAGAAGGACAATGCAGGGAATCCAGAGTATTTCATATGGACGCAAATTGTGTGTTAATTCGTCAATGTGAGGGAGCGAGGGATGCAGTAAAGGAGGAATAATGCATCGGAAAAGAGATACTCGGAACCCCAAAGAAAATCCTATCGTTTCCGTAGAAACGTATCTCGATTTAGAAGGACATTGCAGGGAATCCAGAGTATTTCATATGGACCCAAATTGTGTGTTAATTCGTCAATGTGAGGGAACGAGTGATGCAGTAAAGGAGGAATAATGCATCGGAAAAGAGATACTCGACTCCCAAAAGAAAATCCTATCGTTTCCGTAGAAACGTATCTCGTTTTAGAAAGATAATGCAGGGAACCCAGAGTATTTCATATGGACGCAATTTGTGTGTTAATTCGGCAATGTGAGGGATCGAGGGATGCAGTAAAGGTGGAATAATGCATCGGAAAAGAGATACTCGGAACCCCAAAGAAAATCCTATCGTTTCCGTAGAAACGAATCCCGATTTAGAAGGACAATGCAGGGAATCCAGAGTATTTCATATGGACGCAAATTGTGTGTTAATTCGTCAATGTGAGGGAACGAGGGATGCAGTAAAGGAGGAATAATGCATCGAAAAAGAGATACTCGGAACCCCAAAGAAAATCCTATCGTTTCCGTAGAAACGTATCTCGATTTAGAAGGACAATGCAGGGAATCCAGAGTATTTCATATGGACGCAAATTGTGTGTTAATTCGGCAATGTGAGGGAGCGAGGGATGCAGTAAAGGAGGAATAATGCATCGGAAAAGAGATACTCGGAACCCCAAAGAAAATCCTATCGTTTCCGTAGAAACGTATCTCGATTTAGAAGGACAATGCAGGGAATCCAGAGTATTTCATATGGACGCTAATTGTGTGTTACTTCGTCAATGTGAGGAAGCGAGGGATGCAGTCAAGGAGGAATAATGCATCGGAAAAGAGATAGGCGGAACCCCAAAGAAAATCCTATCGTTTCCGTAGAATCGTATCACGATTTTGAAGGACAATGCAGGGAATCCAGAGTATTTCATATGGACTCAAATTGTGTGTTAATTCGTCAATGTGAGGGAGCGAGGGATGCAGTAAAGGAGGAATAATGCATCGGAAAAGAGATACTCGGAACCCCAAAGAAAATCCTATCGTTTCCGTAGAAACGTATCTTGATTTAGAAGGACAATGCAGGCAATCCAGAGTATTTCATATGGACGCAAATTGTGTGTTAATTCGTCAATGTGAGGGAGCGATGGATGCAGTAAAGGAGGAATAATGCATCGGAAAAGAGATACTCGGAACCCCAAAGAAAATCCTATTGTTTCCGTAGAAACGTATCTCGATTTAGAAGGACAATGCAAGGAATCCAGAGTATTTCATATGGACGCAAATAGTGTGTTAATTCGTCAATGTGAGGGAGCGAGGGATGCAGTAAAGGAGGAATAATGCATCGGAAAAGAGATATTCGGAACCCCAAAGAAAATCCTATCGTTTCCGTAGAAACGTATCTCGATTTAGGACAATGCAGGGAATCCAGAGTATTTCATATGGACGCAAATCGTGTGTTAATTCGTCAATGTGAGGGAGCGAGGGATGCAGTAAAGGAGGAATAATGCATCGGAATAGAGATACTCGGAACCCCAAAGAAAATCCTATCGTTTCCGTAGAAACGTATCTTGTTTTAGAAGGACAATGCAGGGAATCCAGAGTATTTCATATGGACGCAAATTGTGTGTTAATTCGTCAATGTGAGGGAGCGAGGGATGCAGTAAAGGAGGAATAATGCATCGGAAAAGAGATACTCGGAACCCCAAAGAAAATCCTATCGTTTCCGTAGAAACGTATCTCGATTTAGAAGGACATTGCAGGGAATCCAGAGTATTTCATATGGACCCAAATTGTGTGTTAATTCGTCAATGTGAGGGAACGAGGGATGCAGTAAAGGAGGAATAATGCATCGGAAAAGAGATACTCGACTCCCAAAAGAAAATCCTATCGTTTCCGTAGAAACATATCTCGTTTTAGAAAGATAATGCAGGGAACCCAGAGTATTTCATATGGACGCAATTTGTGTGTTAATTCGGCAATGTGAGGGAGCGAGGGATGCAGTAAAGGAGGAATAATGCATCGGAAAAGAGATACTCGGAACCCCAAAGAAAATCCTATCGTTTCCGTAGAAACGAATCCCGATTTAGAAGGACAATGCAGGGAATCCAGAGTATTTCATATGGACGCAAATTGTGTGTTAATTCGTCAATGTGAGTTAACGAGGGATGCAGTAAAGGAGGAAAAATGCATCGTAAAAGAGATACTCGGAACCCCAAAGAAAATCCTATTGTTTCCGTAGAAACGTATCTTGATTTAGAAGGACAATGCAGGGAATCCAGAGTATTTCATATGGACGCAAATTGTGTGTTAATTCGTCAATGTGAGGAAGCGAGGGATGCAGTAAAGGAGGATTAATGCATCGTATAAGAGATAGGCGGTCCCCCAGAGAGAATCCTATCGTTTCCGTAGAAACGTATCTCGATTTAGAAGGACAATGCAGGGAATCCAGAGTATTTCATATGGACGCAAATTGTGTGTTAATTCGTCAATGTGAGGGGGCGAGGGATGCAGTAAACTAGGAATAATGCATCGGAAAAGAGATACTCGGAACCCCAAAGAAAATCCTATCGTTTCCGTAGAAACGTATCTTGATTTAGAAGGACAATGCAGGGAATCCAGAGTATTTCATATGGACGCAAATTGTGTGTTAATTCGTCAATGTGAGGGAGCGAGGGATGCAGTAAAGGAGGAATAATGCATCGGAAAAGAGATACTCGGAACCCCAAAGAAAATCCTATCGTTTCCGTAGAAACGTATCTCGATTTAGAAGGACAATGCAGGGAATCCAGAGTATTTCATATGGACGCAAATTGTGTGTTAATTCGTCAATGTGAGGGAGTGAGGGATGCAGTAAAGGAGGAATAATGCATCGGAAAAGAGATACTCGGATCCCCCAAAGAAAATCCTATCGTTTCCGTAGAAACGTATCTCGATTTAGAAAGATAATGCAGGGAACCCAGAGTATTTCATATGGACGCAATTTGTGTGTTAATTCGTCAATGTGAGGGAGCGAGGGATGCAGTAAAGGAGGAATAATGCATCGGAAAAGAGATACTCGGAACCCCAAAGAAAATCCTGTCGTTTCCGTAGAAACGAATCCCGATATAGAAGGACAATGCAGGGAATCCAGAGTATTTCGTATGGACGCAAATTGTGTGTTAATTCGTCAATGTGAGGGAGCGAGGGATGCAGTAAAGGAGGAATAATGCATCGGAATAGAGATACTCGGAACCCCAAAGAAAATCCTATCGTTTCCGTAGAAACGTATCTCGATTTAGAAGGACAATGCAGGGAATCCAGAGTATTTCATATGGACGCAAATTGTGTGTTAATTCGTCAATGTGAGTTAGCGAGGGATGCAGTAAAGGAGGAATAATGCATCGGAAAAGAGATACTCGGAACCCCAAAGAAAATCCTATCGTTTCCGTAGAAACGTATCTCGATTTAGAAGGACAATGCAGGGAATCCTGAGTATTTCATTTGGACGCAAATTGTGTGTTAATTCGTCAATGTGAGGGAGCGAGGGATGCAGTAAAGGAGGAATAATGCATCGGAAAAGAGATACTCGGAACCCCAAAGAAAATCCCATCGTTTCCGTTGAAAGGTGGCTACACTGAGCCACAGCGACAGAGATCGCTAGAGAGCATTGTTCCGCCGTCTCCACGGGAGTGATTATTGAGATGTCGTAGTGGTCAGTGCTTGTCGAGGACTCGTGGTAGTCAGTTCGTGTTCAGATGTGCTAGTAGGGAGTGCTTGCTGAGATGAGATGCTGAAAGGTTCTTGTTGAGATGTGGTAATAGCAAGTCGGTGTGGAGATATATTGTAATTATGAAAGTGATTTTGGTCAATATATGAAGGTAACGAAACTTGATTTATTTTTCATTATTTCCATGTTTTAAATTTTGTGTCATTACAGGTTCAGTCAACAAAGCATCTGGCTTGTGTTCTTGGATTAGAGTGTAATTGTGGTTCTCTTGAGTAATTATGGTATTTGTATTTTCTTTAATTAATTCAGTATAAATGGTATTTGAAATTCTTGTCTTTTGAAGAAGAACCGTGCCAGATGTGTACGTTGAGTCACACTCCCACACACAGAACAGTGATACTTGTGCTTTGGTTTCGTAGGTTTTATAGTTGCTGGGGACTTAATTAATTAATTAATTAATTGTGTTAATGAAAATTTCCATATCATTCCTTGTTGTTGTTCTATGCAGTCAGATAGCGTAATAATACTAGTCAGGGCCAACCGTTACGAGACTTCGTAAACGGACAGACAGCTACTAAAGCAAAAAAAATTAAAATTATTTGCATTCAACTTTTATTAAGCCCCCATGCACGTGGCGACCACTGCTTCGGATCGTCCCTTGGAATCTTCTGATTGTAAAAATAGTAGACAGTAGCATTGTTGTAGTAACTTGTAGTTTAGTAATTATAGTCTGTTTTGCATGTGTAGATTTGGTAATTGTCATTCTTATAATGGTATTTTTTCTCTGAATTTGATTTGTTGTCTTGTATACGCGTTTGACGATTTAGTGCAATTATTTCAATTGTTCGTTAATCGTGTTTGAGGGAAACATTTCGAGTGAATGGTATTGTTGATGATAAAGAGTCATTGTGTGTAATTTTCGTACAGTGACGAGTTTTGTTTGTTTTGTAAATGATTACGCGATCAATGAAAATTCAAAAATGATGAATAGTGAGAATGATGAAATTGTTGACATGGCGAACTCGCCAAAACAAGAGAACAGTATGTTGAATAATGAAGTGGAAAACAATGTAATAAGTCGGGAAAATAGTCCGGAACCAATTCAAAACTTTTCACAATTAGAAAATTTTCAGAATTCGAGACTAACGACAGAAGATTCTGGAATAGTATCGAACACAGATGTCTATACAGCTATGACGAAGGAAACTGGTTTTGCGAGAAATGATAGGGGCGAAAAGAATTTCGAACCAGATCAAATGGAGCAGTTGATGGGTATAATATTAAATTTGGGATCTAAATTAAAAACACAGATGGGAACAATGGAAACACGAATGGAAACACGGATGGGAACTTTGGGATCTGAATTAAAAAATGATATGGGAACAATGGAAACACAGTTTAGATCTGAATTAAAAACACAGATGGAAACAATGGAAACACGGTTAGATTCACGAATAGGGACTTGTTTTAAAAATATGAAAGATGAATTAAAGCGAGAAATCAGAGAAGAAGTACAACCAATTTTGAATACTCACAATAGTAGATTAGTTGCAGTAGAGATTAGACAAAGGGAACAGGATAGAGAACAGGAAGAAAGAGATCGCGTCATAGTACAAAAATTTTGAGAGTTAAATTTACAACGTGCACACGATAAGGAAGAGATATTTGAGACAATCGAGGAATCCGTACCAAATGACAGAATAAATAACCTAACACAACAATATGAACAGTTAACTACCAAATGTGTCAACACTGAAACCCGAGTCGCGACACTTACGGAAGACGTAGGTAAACAGAGAGAAAAAATAGGTGACTTATCGGAAAGAGTTGAGGAAATTTCAGATAAATTGACAAATCTTAGTTTACATGGGGACAGAGATTCGGATGATACAGCTCCATTACCATTTGCAGAAACCGAAGAGTACCAGAACATAAATAAGCATGTTGAAAATCAGGGAAAGTTTAATGAACGTGTTAAAAGGGAAGTAGAGGCATTACGAAAGCAAGTCAAACAAATCGAAGGTGAAATTGTAGGAAAAGACAGCAAAAGAAATTTAGAATCACAGGTAGCAGAGGGGTTTGAAGAAAGTAATTTGTTTCATTTACGGGATGCAACAAGAGAGCGCCAGGCGCGCGAACTTGACAATAATCGACATTGGGACTGGGACAGACGCGGTAGGTCTTTGTCGCCACGAGGCGAAAACTTTGACTATAAACACTTTTTGACTGTTCGGAAATTTAAGATCTTCCGCAATTCTAAGAATGACATACATCCATGTTCATGGTTAGATCAATTTACGTGCGCACTTCCGCCAGATGTGCCACTAAGTCACAAACTGAAATTTATGTGCAGCTATTAAAGTCCTCAGGGGATTCACTATACTAAGTGAATATGTGCCGTAGCGCTCACAGGGCCCCGAGCTGTAGTGGTACTATTTCCCTTTTAGTTTTCTGCACCGCTGCCTACTCTTTCACTATTCTTTGCATCTATAAAAAACAACTCTTCTACTATCCATCTATCTAGACAGTAGGTAAAGATTAACCGGATATGACGATTTTACCCGAAAGTGACTTTGGAAATTACCGTTTGGACTTACTATATTTTCTGCAGCATTAATTCGTAGTTTAAATGAAATTTTACCTCTTTATATTCGTGACAATATTACTTCATATGTTGACGACATTCTTATTGCTAAACGTTCTTGGAGTGAGCACAACAAAATTTTGGATTCATTATTACGTATTTTTGCACGAGTTGGCATGACTGTGAACTTTGAAAAATCTGAATTTGGTCGTTCTCAGGTGAAATTTCTCGGTCACATTATTTCTACAGAAGGTATTCTTCCTGATCCAGAGAAACTAGACGCTATTCGTAATTATGCTGTTCCTACCACAAAACGTGATGTTCGTAGTTTCCTTGGTGTCTGTAATTTTCTTAGACGCTTTGTTAGATTGGATGATTTGGCCACACCTCGGTTTTTCGATCTTGCTGGAAAGTTCTTTTTAAACGAAAATCGGTCGACAACTCTGTTTGGTTAGTTTGTATTCCTGATGAGTGGGTCAATAAATTGATTTGGTACACACATTGCAGTTATGCGCACTTTGGTCCCAGAAAATGCTTTCATAAATTACGAGAAAGTTGTTACTTCAGTAATATGGAAAAACGTATTCGATCAGTTCTTGCCAAATGCAAATTATGTCAACAGGCTAAGCCGCCAACTGTTTCTCACAGAGCACCGTTGTTTCCTATCATTCCAGCGAAATTAAAGGACATGGCTGCAGTCGATTTGTTCGGTCCAGTGGTTCGTTCTACTAATGGTTTTGCGTACACTTTCGTAGCAGTGGAGTTGACATCAAAATATGTGTGTTTTACACCTTTACGCAAAGCAACAGCTCGTTCAGTATCTAACGCTTTCATCAAACATTTTCTTAAAGAAGTTGGTCATGTTGATAAGGTTATATCAGATAATGGATCACAGTTCCGCTCTAAAATTTGGCTTCGTACTCTACGGCGTCGGAAGATTAAACCAATTTTCATTTCACTTTTTCACCCTCAATCTAATGCTTCAGAGAGATGGATGAAGGAAATCAATAAATTGTGCCGTCTTTATTGTCATCAGAATCACAGAACTTGGGATCAGTATCTTCATATTTTTCAAAACATTCTGAATGAACTTCCTAATGACTCAACTTCTTTACCGCCTCTATTGATATTAAAAAATAAAGTACCAACAAATCGCATTTCTGAAATCGTTCCTTTTCCGCCTTCACGGAAACTGCGGCATTCTGAAGTTGTCAACCTGGCTCTACGAAATATTGCGTCTGCGGCTGCTAGAAGAGAGAAATCAGCGAAACGTCCTGGTCGTTTAAAAATCTTGTCAGTTGGCCAGAAGGTGTTAATTAAGTCCCACCGTTTATCTCACAAAGGAAAAGGATTGTGTCGCAAATTTTTTCTGCTTTATAACGGTCCATTTAGAGTTCGCAAAATTATTCATGATAACACTGTTGAAGTAGAAACTCTTAAATCTCGGCGCTCTAAGGGAATACATCATATATCGAACGTAAAAATTTTTGTGGAATGACATACTTTTGAGAAACCAACAGCTACATGTAAACACGAAGAGAGTACAAGGATACTGCGCTGTGTTTTGGCGGCGGCACATACTCAAAGCAACAGTCAAGTCGGCGCGCCGCACAAGGCAGTCGTTAACCGCAAACAATCACTTTCTACGTCACGCGCCTACAGCTGATCGAGCGCTCAGTGCGAATGCACTGACAGACGTAAACAAATACACAGTCTAATTTCTCCGACTAAATTCTGTATAAAGCTATGGTGAGTTTATAAATTATGTTATTAACGTTCAGTATTTTTCAGGATACGGTTGTGTAAAATATTTAAGACCTTCAGGTAAATTCTGTGCATGTCCGACGTTAAGACGACTTACTATGGAGAAAATTTCAGGAAGAATGTAATTTCGAAAAAAAAAAGTAATAAGCTAAAAAGGGTAACTATTGATTGAGTTTATTTTTCAGGTAACATAATTCCACTTAGGTACGTACTTTAGACGTAATTTGCTGCTTGCGATTACGTGATTCATACTTTGTGCTAAATTTCATGTTCTATGAATTTACTTGTGAAGCGACGTGCTTGTGTACATTTGCTGATTTTGACAATTATTGATTAATGAACAGTGTTATTACTTGTGTATATTATGCATCGCTTGGCTGCTATGCTTTTTCACTGATGTCATATTTTTCTATTATGTGCCTGCTGTGCTTATTATTTAAATTATAATTGTCACCTGATTAATTGTGCTGATGTGGTTAGATATGTAAGTTATACTTTGTGATTTATCTGCTTGCGCCTTCATGTGTACTTATTAAGATTACATATGAACATTTATTTGCTTATGTCGATGTGATGCTAATGACCTGTTTATTGTGTAAGGCATGTTTGCTGCTGTGCGTATGGATTGCATATTTACACATTTCTGTTTTGTTGTCATAACTACTCTTCAATCTAGTATATAGAAATGCTGATATACTGTGTACAAATATAGAGTTTAGGTTACACTGTGGTATTAATTATAGATTGTTCGCTTGGCAGAGCCTCGTTGTAAGAATTGTGCTGCATCCACTTGTTGACATTCTGTTCTCTACTGGTATATTTACTCGCTATTGCATGTTTTGCTTACGCTCAGTGCCTTATATTTTTAAGATAAGAAAATGAACTGCTATAATTCGACGAACGACATTAGTAAAAGAAAGTCATAGAAGTCACATGAGCTGAGGTTTTATGGAAGCTGTATAAATTTATGCTAATAGGAAGGAAGCTAACGACATGACATACCAAAACTAGGTTTAGACCATTGACAGTTATTACACTGCATTTTTCGTGAGCAATTGAAATAGGAATTGACAATTGACACAAAAAATACTCCACATGTTTGCTTCTGCTATGATTCTTGAAGTGGTGTATACACTGTGAAATGTTATGATCATTCACACTCCGTAATCGTACTTAATTACTGAGAGTTATTCGAACTAAGGTCTGTTAGAGGTCATGTATGCATTTCTTTTATTTAATGATGGACAAGGAACCAAAATGTATCTTATAATTTATAATGAGTAGAAAATTTGGGTCAGATGGATTACACAGAGGTTGTGTGTGGACACTGTGTCTTCGGATTGTATGGGATGCTGAATTGAAGTTGCACTAGGATTTTGTCTGTACTTGTTCGAGGAGACTGACTAGAGGAAAGAGTTGTTATGGAAGTGAAATGATATTGGTGCTGAGGTTTATATGTATCGACGTATTATTGAGGTATTGAGATTATGTGAAGTTGATGATTATTCGAGTTTCGTGGACAACAGGTAAGGTAAATGAGGTATTATTGAAGTATTAAGATTAAGTGATGATGATGATTATTGGAGTTTTGGTGAATAAGAGGTAAAGTAAATGAGGAGCATATTGTTTTTGTGGGTTTATATGGAACAATGAGGATGAAGATGGCAGACTAGAACACTAAAGTGGGAGGAAGATTATCTACACACACACTTTGTTAAATCAATAAGCAGTATACACTTTTTTTTGAGAGAGGAAGCATTTGCATATCTTGGCTCACTGACAGTTGTTCAGCAACCGTACATTTTGATCTGGCTTGGCAAACATTGGTCTTGACATGATGACTATGACGTTGACTTAACTGTTATTGACTGTTATACATTGCTGCCACTACTACTTGATACACATGATGAACATAAAATTTTGATAGAATTGCATTTACACAGTTAACACTATTCAATTACACAGTAGTACTTAATGTGGATGAAAGATGAGTGGATGTGTTTTGTGTGTTTTCCTTTTCTAATCCTACCCACCTATCTCCTAAATATTATTTTATTTGTTGGTAGTGGCTTGCAGTGACACCCACAAATGTTATGGTTTTACTGGTATTTGTGTATTGTAATAGTTAATAGGACAATTATCTGATATCATTTGTGTGTTTGTTATGATTTGTATGTTTAATGTAAAAGCATTGTATGTGTATTCAAACTATTGTTCATGCCTGAAATGTCTGATTAGTGATGGTGCTGCACTTTTCAACATGATGTGTGACATTTAGTCATGTTTAATTTCTGCTGATGAACTGTGTGATCAGTGATTGTAAAAAAATTATGGACCGTTACTTGTACCTTTTCTACATGATTGGTGCCACAAGGACATGTTTAATTTCTGATGATGAACTGTGTGATCAGTGATTGTAAAAAAATTTTCTACAATATTGGTGCCACTAGGACATGTTTAATTTCTGCTTATAAACTCTGATGAACAGTGTGATCAGTGACATTGTATTTTATGGAACTGCTTCTGCTGAGAAATGTGACTTGTTGCTGTGTGCACCTACTCAACATTGCTGGGTGCCACTGATGGACTGCTTCTACTGAAAAGATGTCACCTGTTGATGTCTGCACCTGCTCAACATTGCTGGGTGCCACTGATGGATTGCTTCTACTGAAATGAGGTCACCTGTTGCTGTGTGCACCTGATCAACATTGCTGGTGCCACTAATGGACTGCTTCTACTGAAATGGTGTTACTTGTTGGTGTCTGCACCTACTCAACATTGCTGGGTGCCACTGATGGATTGCTTCTACTGAAATGAAGTCACCTGTTGCTGTGTGCACCTGATCAACATTGCGGGTGCCACTGATGGATTGCTTCTATTGAAAAAATGTTACTTATTGGTATTTGCACCTGTTGACCATCGCTGGGTGCTACTGCTGGAACTGTCAACTGCTTATTCTTGAGCTATGGAAAGCGTTTATGTGAATATTTGTATAAACTGATTTTTTGTGTATTACTGTTTGTGAAAAGCTATGAGACTCTTACCTGCACATATTCGTCATTGCTGACGCTATTGATTGAACTGTTTAACCACATAATACTTGTGTAAACTTATGTAAAGTCACATGTATGAAAGAAATTGTATTGCTTACTGTATTTTATATATTAGGTTATTGAAAGGTCAGTGCAAAAGCCAAATTTTATCTAGTTATATGATATTTACGTATTAATATTATCTTTTATTTTTGTCTGTATTTATTGACGAATTTGGTGGTATTTTCACCACCAATGCTGGCAAAAATACCATCAAATTCTAGCCGTGGGGGAAGGGCATATGAAAGGTGGCTACACTGAGCCACAGCGACAGAGATCGCTAGAGAGCATTGTTCCGCCGCCTCCACTGGAGTGATTATTGAGATGTCGTAGTGGTCGGTGCTTGTCGAGGACTCGTGGTAGTCAGTTCGTGTTCAGATGTGCTAGTAGGGAGTGCTTGATGAGATGTGATGCTGAAAGGTTCTTGTTGAGATGTGGTAATAGCGAGTCGGTGTGGAGATATATTGTAATTATGAGAGTGATTTTGGTCAATATATGAAGGTAACGAAACTTGATTTATTTTTCATTATTTCCATGATTTAAATAATGTGTCATTACAGGTTCAGTCAACAAAGCATCTGGCTTGTGTTCTTGGATTAGAGTGTAATTGTGGTTCTCTTGAGTAAATATGATATTTGTATTTTCTTTAATTAATTCAGTATAAATGGTATTTGAAATTCTTGTCTTTTGAAGAAGAACCGTGCCAGATGTGTACGTTGAGTCACACTCCCACACACAGAACAGTGATACTTGTGCTTTGGTTTCGTAGGTTTTATAGTTGCTGGGGACTTAATTAATTAATTAATTAATTGTGTTAATGAAAATTTCCATTTCATTCCTTGCTGTTGTTCTATGCAGTCAGATAGCGTAATAATACTAGTCAGGGCCAAACGTTACGGGACTTCGTAAACAGACAGACAGCTACTAAACCGAAAAACTAAAAATATTTGCATTTCATAGAATTAAGCCCCCATGCACCGTAGAAAAGTATCTCGATTTAGGAGGACAATGCAGGGAATCCAGAGTATTTCATATGGACGCAAATTGTGTGTTAATTCGTCAATGTGAGTTAGCGAGGGATGCAGTAAAGGTGGAATAATGCATCGGAAAAGAGATACTCGGAACCCCAAAGAAAATACTATCGTTTCCGTAGAAACATATCTCGATTTAGAAGGACAATGCAGGGAATCAAGAGTATTTCATATGGACGCAAATTGTGTGTTAATTCGTCAATGTGAGGGAGCGAGGGATGCAGTGAAGGAGGAATAATGCATCGGAAAAGAGATACTCGGAACCCCAGAGAAAATCCTATCGTTTCCGTAGAAACGTATCTCGATTTAGAAGGACAATGCAGGGAATCCAGAGTATTTCATATGGACGCAAATTGTGTGTTAATTCTTCAATGTGAGGGAGCGAGGGATGCAGTAAAGGAGGAATAATGCATCGGAAAAGAGATACTCGGAACCCCAAAGAAAATCCTATCTTTTCCGTAGAAACGAATCCCGATTTAGAAGGACAATGCAGGGAACCCAGAGTATTTCATATGGACGCAAATTGTGTGTTAATTCGTCAATGTGAGGGAGCGAGGGATGCAGTAAAGGAGGAATAATGCATCGGAAAAGAGATACTCGGAATCCCAAAGAAAATCCTATCGTTTCCATAGATACGTATCTCGATTTAGAAGGTCAATGCAGGGAATCCAGAGTATTTTATATGGACGCAAAGTGTGTGTTAATTCGTCAATGTGAGGGAGCGAGGGATGCAGTAAAGGAGGAATAATGCATCGGAAAAGAGATACTCGGAACCCCAAAGAAAATCCTATCGTTTCCGTAGAAACGTATCTCGATTTAGAAGGACAATGCAGGGAATCCAGAGTATTTCATATGGACGCAAATTGTGTGTTAATTCGTCAATGTGAGGGAGCAAGGGATGCAGTAAAGGAGGAATATTGCATCGGAAAAGAGATACTCGGAACCCCAAAGAAAATACTATCGTTTCCGTAGAAACATATCTCGATTTAGAAGGACAATGCAGGGAATCCAGAGTATTTCATATGGACGCAAATTGTGTGTTACTACGTCAATGTGAGGGAGCGGGGGATGCAGTAAAGGGGGAATAATGCATCGGAAAAGAGATACTCGGAACCCCAAAGAAAATCCTATCGTTTCCGTAGAAACGTATCTCGATTTAGAAGGACAATGCAGGGAATCCAGAGTATTCCATATGGACGCAAATTGTGTGTTAATTCGTCAATGTGAGGGAGCGAGGGATGCAGTAAAGGAGGAATAATGCATCGGAAAAGAGATACTCGGAACCCCAAAGAAAATCCTATCGTTTCCGTATAAACGTATCTCGATTTAGAAGGACAATGCAGGGAATCCAGAGTATTTCATATGGTCGCAAATTGTGTGTTAATTCGTCAATGTGAGGGAGCGAGAAATGCAGTAAAGGAGGAATAATGCATTGGAAAAGTGATACTCGGAACCCCAAAGAAATTCCTATCGTTTCCGTAGAAACGTATCTCGATTTAGAAGGACAATGCAGGGAATCCAGAGTATATCATATGGACGCAAATTGTGTGTTAATTCGTCAATGTGAGGGAGCGAGGGATGCAGTAAAGGAGGAATAATGCATCGGAAAAGAGATACTCGACCCCCAAACGAAAATCCTATCGTGTCCGTAGAAACGTATCTCGTTTTAGAAAGATAATGCAGGGAACCCAGAGTATTTCATATGGACGCAAATTATTTGTTAATTCGGCAATGTGAGGGAGCGAGGGATGCAGCAAAGGAGGACTAATGCATCGGAAAAGAGATACTCGGAACACCAAAGAAAATCCTATCGTTTCCGTAGAAACGTATCTCGATTTAGAAGGACAATGCAAGGAATCCAGAGTATTTCATATGGACGCAAATTGTGTGTTAATTCGTCAATGTGAGGGAGCGAGGGATGCAGTAAAGGAGGAATAATGCATCGGAAAAGAGATACTCGGAACCCCAAAGAAAATCCTATCGTTTCCGTAGAAACGTATCTCGATTTAGAAGGACAATGCAGGGAATCCAGAGTATTTCATATGGACGCAAATTGTGTGTTAATTCGTCAATGTGAGGGAGCGAGGGATGCAGTAAAGGAGGAATAATGCATCGGAAAAGAGATACTCGGAACCCCAAAGAAAATCCTATCGTTTCCGTATAAACGTATCTCGATTTAGAAGGACAATGCAGGGAATCCAGAGTATTTCATATGGACTCAAATTGTGTGTTAATTCGTCAATGTGAGGGAGCGAGGGATGCAGTAAAGAAGGAATAATGCATCGGAATAGAGATACTCGGAACCCCAAAGAAAATCCTATCGTTTCCGTGGAAACGTATCTTGATTTAGAAGGACAATGCAGGGAATCCAGAGTATTTCATATGGGCGCAAATTGTGTGTTAATTCGTCAATGTGAGGGAGCGAGGGATGCAGTAAAGGTGGAATAATGCATCGGAAAAGAGATACTCGACTCCCAAAAGAAAATCCTATCGTTTCCGTAGAAACGTATCTCGTTTTAGAAAGATAATGCAGGGAACCCAGAGTATTTCATATGGACGCAATTTGTGTGATAATTCGGCAATGTGAGGGAGCGAGGGATGCAGTAAAGGAGGAATAATGCATCGGAAAAGA
This sequence comes from Schistocerca nitens, assembly GCF_023898315.1. Taxonomy (NCBI): domain Eukaryota; kingdom Metazoa; phylum Arthropoda; class Insecta; order Orthoptera; family Acrididae; genus Schistocerca; species Schistocerca nitens. Next base: position 1,281,739,992 of record NC_064614.1, on the reverse strand, counting down.
GATACTCGGAACCCCAAAGAAAATCCTATCGTTTCCGTAGAAACGTATCTCGATTTAGAAGGACATTGCAGGGAATCCAGAGTATTTCATATGGACCCAAATTGTGTGTTAATTCGTCAATGTGAGGGAACGAGGGATGCAGTAAAGGAGGAATAATGCATCGGAAAAGAGATACTCGACTCCCAAAAGAAAATCCTATCGTTTCCGTAGAAACGTATCTCGTTTTAGAAAGATAATGCAGGGAACCCAGAGTATTTCATATGGACGCAATTTGTGTGTTAATTCGGCAATGTGAGGGAGTGAGGGATGCAGTAAAGGAGGAATAATGCATCGGAATAGAGATACTCGGAACCCCAAAGAAAATCCTATCGTTTCCGTAGAAACGTATCTTGATTTAGAAGGACAATGCAGGGAATCCAGAGTATTTCATATGGACGCAAATTGTGTGTTAATTCGTCAATGTGAGGGAGCGAGGGATGCAGTAAAGGAGGAATAACGCATCGGAAAAGAGATACTCGGAACCCCAAAGAAAATCCTATCGTTTCCGTAGAAACGTATCTCGATTTAGAAGGACATTGCAGGGAATCCAGAGTATTTCATATGGACCCAAATTGTGTGTTAATTCGTCAATGTGAGGGAACGAGGGATGCAGTAAAGGAGGAATAATGCATCGGAAAAGAGATACTCGACTCCCAAAAGAAAATCCTATCGTTTCCGTAGAAACGTATCTCGTTTTAGAAAGATAATGCAGGGAACCCAGAGTATTTCATATGGACGCAATTTGTGTGTTAATTCGGCAATGTGAGGGAGCGAGGTATGCAGTAAAGGAGGAATAATGCATCGGAAAAGAAATACTCGGAACCCCAAAGAAAATCCTATCGTTTCCGTAGAAACGAATCCTGATTTAGAAGGACAATGCAGGGAATCCAGAGTATTCCATATGGACGCAAATTGTGAGTTAATTCGGCAATGTGAGTTAGCGAGGGATGCAGTAAAGGAGGAATAATGCATCGGAAAAGAGATACTCGGAACCCCAAAGAAAATCCTATCGTTTCCGTAGAAACGTATCTCGATATAGAAGGACAACGCAGGGAATCAGGAGTATATCATATGGACGCCAATTGTGTGTTAATTCGTCAATGTGAGGGAGCGAGGGATGCAGTAAAGGAGGAATAGATGCAGTTAAGGAGGAATAATGCATCGGAAGAGAGATACTCGCCTCCCAAAAGAAAATCCTATCGTTTCCGTAGAAACGAATCCCGATTTAGAAGGACAATGCAGGGAATCCAGAGTATTTCATATGGACGCAAATTGTGTGTTAATTCGTCAATGTGAGGGAACGAGGTATGCAGTAAAGGAGGAATAATGCATCGGAAAAGAGATACTCGGAACCCCAAAGAAAATCCTATCGTTTCCGTAGAAACGTATCTCGATTTAGAAGGACAATGCAGGGAATCCAGAGTATTTCATATGGACGCAAATTGTGTGTTACTTCGTCAATGTGAGGAAGCGAGGGATGCAGTAAAGGAGGATTAATGCATCGTAAAAGAGATAGGCGGTCCCCCAGAGAAAATCCTATCGTTTCCGTAGAAACGTATCTCGATTTAGAAGGACAATGCAGGGAATCCAGAGTATTTCATATGGACGCAAATTGTGTGTTAATTAGTCAATGTGAGGGAGCGAGGGATGCAGTAAAGGAGGAATAATGCATCGGAAAAGAGATACTCGGAACCCCAAAGAAAATCCTATCGTTTCCGTAGAAACGTATCTTGATTTAGAAGGACAATGCAGGGAATCCAGAGTATTTCATATGGACGCAAATAGTGTGTTAATTCGTCAATGTGATGGAGCGAGGGATGCAGTAAAGGAGGAATAATGCATCGGAAAAGAGATACTCGGAACCCCAAAGAAAATCCTATCGTTTCCGTAGAAACGTATCTCGATTAAGAAGGACAATGCCGGGAATCCAGAGTATTTCATATGGACGCAAATTGTGTGTTAATTCGTCAATGTGAGTTAGCGAGGGATGCAGTAAAGGAGGAATAATGCATCGGAAAAGAGATACTCGGAACCCCAAAGAAAATCCTATCGTTTCCGTAGAAACGTATCTCGATTTAGAAGGACAATGCAGGGAATCCTGAGTATTTCATATGGACGCAAATTGTGTGTTAATTCGTCAATGTGAGGGAGCGAGGGATGTAGTAAAGGAGGAATAATGCATCGGAAAAGAGATACTCGGAACCCCAAAGAAAATCCTATCGTTTCCGTAGAAACGTATCTCGATTTAGGAGGACAATGCAGGGAATCCAGAGTATTTCATATGGGCGCAAATTGTGTGTTAATTCTTCAATGTGAGGGAGCGAGGGATGCAGTAAAGGAGGAATACTGCATCGGAAAAGAGATACTCGGAACCCCAAAGAAAATCCTATCGTTTCCGTAGAAACGTATCTCGATTTAGAAGGACAATGCAGGGAATCCAGAGTATATCATATGGACGCAAATTGTGTGTTAATTCGTCAATGTGAGGGAGCGAGGGATGCAGTAAAGGAGGAATAATGCATCGGAAAAGAGATACTTGGAACCCCAAAGAAAATCCTATCGTTTCCGTAGAAACGTATCTCGATTTACAAGGACAATGCAAGGAATCCAGAGTATTTCGTATGGACGCAAATTGTGTGTTAATTCGTTAATGTGAGGGAGCGAGGGATGCAGTAAAGGAGGAATAATGCATCGGAAAAGAGATACTCGGAACCCCAAAGAAAATCCAATCGTTTCCGTAGAAACGTATCTCGATTTAGGAGGACAATGCAGGGAATCCAGAGTATATCATATGGACGCAAATTGTGTGTTAATTCGTCAATGTGAGGGAGCGAGGGAGGCAGTAAAGGAGGATTAATGCTTCGGGAAAGAGATACTCGGAACCCCAAAGATAATCCTATCGTTTCCGTAGAAATATAACTCGATTTAGAAGGACAATGCAGGGAATCCAGAGTATATCATATGGACGCAAATTGTGTGTTAATTCGTCAATGTGAGGGAGCGAGGGATGCAGTAAAGGAGGAATAATGCATCGGAAAAGAGATACTCGGTACCCCAAAGACAATCATATCGTTTCCGTAGAAACGTATCTCGATTTCCAAGGACAATGCAGGGAATCCAGAGTATTTCATATGGACGCAAATTGTGTGTTAATTCGTCAATGTGAGGGAGCGAGGGATGCAGTAAAGGAGGAATAATGCATCGGAAAAGAGATACTCGGAACCCCAAGGAAAATCCTACCGTTTCCGTAGAAACGTATCTCGATTTAGAAGGACATTGCAGGGAATCCAGAGTATTTCATATGGACCCAAATTGTGTGTTAATTCGTCAATGTGAGGGAACGAGGGATGCAGTAAAGGAGGAATAATGTATCGGAAAAGAGATACTCGACTCCCAAAAGAAAATCCTATCGTTTCCGTAGAAACGTATCTCGTTTTAGAAAGATAATGCAGGGAACCCAGAGTATTTCATATGGACGCAATTTGTGTGTTAATTCGGCAATGTGAGGGAGCGAGGGATGCAGTAAAGGAGGAATTATGCATCGGAAAAGAGATACTCGGAACCCCAAAGAAAATCCTATCGTTTCCGTAGAAACGTATCTCGATTTAGAAGGACATTGCAGGGAATCCAGAGTATTTCATATGGACCCAAATTGTGTGTTAATTCGTCAATGTGAGGGAACGAGGGATGCAGTAAAGGAGGAATAATGCATCCGAAAAGAGATACTCGACTCCCAAAAGAAAATCCTATCGTTTCCGTAGAAACGTATCTCGTTTTAGAAAGATAATGCAGGGAATCCAGAGTATTTCATATGGACGCAATTTGTGTGTTAATTCGGCAATGTGAGGGAGTGAGGGATGCAGTAAAGGAGGAATAATGCATCGGAATAGAGATACTCGGAACCCCAAAGAAAATCCTATCGTTTCCGTAGAAACGTATCTTGATTTAGAAGGACGATGCAGGGAATCCAGAGTATTTCATATGGACGCAAATTGTGTGTTAATTCGTCAATGTGAGGGTGCGAGGGATGCAGTAAAGGAGGAATAACGCATCGGAAAAGAGATACTCGGAACCCCAAAGAAAATCCTATCGTTTCCGTAGAAACGTATCTCGATTTAGAAGGACATTGCAGGGAATCCAGAGTATTTCATATGGACCCAAATTGTGTGTTAATTCGTCAATGTGAGGGAACGAGGGATGCAGTAAAGGAGGAATAATGCATCGGAAAAGAGATACTCGACTCCCAAAAGAAAATCCTATCGTTTCCGTAGAAACGTATCTCGTTTTAGAAAGATAATGCAGGGAACCCAGAGTATTTCATATGGACGCAATTTGTGTGTTAATTCGGCAATGTGAGGGAGCGAGGGATGCAGTAAAGGAGGAATAATGCATCGGAAAAGAGATACTCGGAACCCCAAAGAAAATCCTATCGTTTCCGTAGAAACGAATCCCGATTTAGAAGGACAATGCAGGGAATCCAGAGTATTCCATATGGACGCAAATTGTGAGTTAATTCGGCAATGTGAGTTAGCGAGGGATGCAGTAAAGGAGGAATAATGCATCGGAAAAGAGATACTCGGAACCCCAAAGAAAATCCTATCGTTTCCGTAGAAACGTATCTCGATATAGAAGGACAATGCAGGGAATCAGGAGTATATCATATGGACGCCAATTGTGTGTTAATTCGTCAATGTGAGGGAGCGAGGGATGCAGTAAAGGAGGAATAGATGCAGTTAAGGAGGAATAATGCATCGGAAAAGAGATACTCGCCTCCCAAAAGAAAATCCTATCGTTTCCGTAGAAACGAATCCCGATTTAGAAGGACAATGCAGGGAATCCAGAGTATTTCATATGGACGCAAATTGTGTGTTAATTCGTCAATGTGAGGGAACGAGGGATGCAGTAAAGGAGGAATAATGCATCGGAAAACAGATACTCGGAACCCCAAAGAAAATCCTATCGTTTCCGTAGAAACGTATCTCGATTTAGAAGGACAATGCAGGGAATCCAGAGTATTTCATATGGACGCAAATTGTGTGTTAATTCGTCAATGTGAGGGAGCGAGGGATGCAGTAAAGGAGGAATAATGCATCGGAAAAGAGATACTCGGAACCCCAAAGAAAATCCTATCGTTTCCGTAGAAACGTATCTTGATTTAGAAGGACAATGCAGGGAATCCAGAGTATTTCATATGGACGCAAATAGTGTGTTAATTCGTCAATGTGAGGGAGCGAGGGATGCAGTAAAGGAGGAATAATGCATCGGAAAAGAGATACTCGGAACCCCAAAGAAAATCCTATCGTTTCCGTAGAAACGTATCTTGATTTAGAAGGACAATGCCGGGAATCCTTAGTATTTCATATGGACGCAAATTGTGTGTTAATTCGTCAATGTGAGGGAGTGAGGGATGCAGTAAAGGAGGAATAATGCATCGGAAAAGAGATACTCGGATCCCCCAAAGAAAATCCTATCGTTTCCGTAGAAACGTATCGCGATTTAGAAAGATAATGCAGGGAACACAGAGTATTTCATATGGACGCAATTTGTGTGTTAATTCTTCAATGTGAGGGAGCGAGGGATGCAGTAAAGGAGGAATAATGCATCGGAAAAGAGGTACTCGGAACCCCAAAGAAAATCCTGTCGTTTCCGTAGAAACGAATCCCGATTTAGAAAGACAATGCAGGGAATCCAGAGTACTTCGTATGGACGCAAATTGTGTGCTAATTCGTCAATGTGAGGGAGCGAGGGATGCAGTAAAGGAGGAATAATGCATCGGAAAAGAGATACTCGGAACCCCAAAGAAAATCCTATCGTTTCCGTAGAAACGTATCTCGATTTAGAAGGACAATGCAGGGAATCCAGAGTATTTTATATGGACGCAAATTGTGTGTTAATTCGTCAATGTGAGTTAGCGAGGGATGCAGTAAAGGAGGAATAATGCATCGGAAAAGAGATACTCGGAACCCCAAAGAAAATCCTATCGTTTCCGTAGAAACGTATCTCGATTTAGAAGGACAATGCAGGGAATCCTGAGTATTTCATATGGACGCAAATTGTGTGTTAATTCGTCAATGTGAGGGAGCGAGGGATGCAGTAAAGGAGGAATAATGCATCGGAAAAGAGATACTCGGAACCCCAAAGAAATTCCTATCGTTTCCGTAGAAACGTATCTCGATTTAGGAGGACAATGCAGGGAATCCAGAGTATTTCATATGGACGCAAATTGTGTGTTAATTCGTCAATGTGAGGGAGCGAGGGATGCAGAAAAGGAGGAATACTGCATCGGAAAAGAGATACTCGGAACCCCAAAGAAAATCCTATAGTTCCCGTAGAAACGTATCTCGATTTAGAAAGACAATGCAGGGAATCCAGAGTATATCATATGGACGCAAATTGTGTGTTAATTCGTCAATGTGAGGGAGCGAGGGATGCAGTAAAGGAGGAATAATGCATCGGATAAGAGATACTTGGAACCCCAAAGAAAATCCTATCGTTTCCGTAGAAACGTATCTCGATTTACAAGGACAATGCAAGGAATCCAGAGTATTTCGTATGGACGCAAATTGTGTGTTAATTCGTCAATGTGAGGGAGCGAGGGATGCAGTAAAGGAAAAATAATGCATCGGAAAAGAGATACTCGGAACCCCAAAGAAAATCCTATCGTTTCCGTAGAAACGTATCTCGATTTAGGAGGACAATGCAGGGAATCCAGAGTATATCATATGGACGCAAATTGTGTGTTAATTCGTCAATGTGAGGGAGCGAGGGATGCAGTAAAGGAGGATTAATGCTTCGGGAAAGAGATACTCGGAACCCCAAAGATAATCCTATCTTTTCCGTAGAAACATAACTCGATTTAGAAGGACAATGCAGGGAATCCAGAGTATATCAAATGGACGCAAATTGTGTGTTAATTCGTCAATGTGAGGGAGCGAGGGATGCAGTAAAGGAGGAATAATGCATCGGAAAAGAGATACTCATTACCCCAAAGACAATCATATCGTTTCCGTAGAAACGTATCTCGATTTCCAAGGACAATGCAGGGAATCCAGAGTATTTCATATGGACGCAAATTGTGTGTTAATTCGTCAATGTGAGGGAGCGAGGGATGCAGTAAAGGAGGAATAATGCATCGGAAAAGAGATACTCGGACCCCCAAGGAAAATCCTACCGTTTCCGTAGAAACGTATCTCGATTTAGAAGGACAATGCAGGGAATCCTGAGTATTTCATATAGACACAAATTGTGTGTTAATTCTTCAATGTGAGGGAGCGAGGGATGCAGTAAAGGAGGAATAATGCATCGGAAAAGAGATACTCGGAACCCCAAAGAAAATCCTTTCGTTTCCGTAGAAACGAATCCCGATTTAGAAGGACAATGCAGGGAACCCAAGGTATTTCATATGGACGCAATTTGTGTGTTAATTCGTCAATGTGAGGGAGCGAGGGATGCAGTAAAGGAGGAATAATGCATCGGAAAAGAGATACTCGGAACCCCAAAGAAAATCCTATCGTTTCCGTACAAACGTATCTCGATTTAGAAGGACAATGCAGGGAATCCAGAGTATTTCATATGGACGCAAATTGTGTGTTAAATCTTCAATGTGAGGGAGCGAGGGATGCAGTAAAGGAGGAATAATGCATCGGAAAAGAGATACTTGGAACCCCAAAGAAAGTCCTATCGATTCCGTAGAATCGTATCTCGATTTACAAGGACAATGCAGGGAATCCAGAGTATTTCATATGGACGCAAATTGTGTGTTAATTCGTCAATGTGAGGGAGCGAGGGATGCAGTAAAGGAGGAATAATGCATCGGAAAAGAGATACTCGGAACCCCAAAGAAAATCCTATCGTTTCCGTAGAAACGTATCTCGATTTTGAAGGACAATGCAGGGAATCCAGAGTATTTCATATGGACGCAAATTGTGTGTTACTTCGTCAATGTGAGGAAGCGAGGGATGCAGTAAAGGAGGATTAATACATCGGAAAAGAGATAGGCGGAACCCCAAAGAAAATCCTATCGTTTCCGTAGAAACGTATCTCGATTTAGAAGGACAATGCAGGGAATCCAGAGTATTTCATATGGACGCAAATTGTGTGTTTATTCGTCAATGTGAGGGAGCGAGGGATGCAGTAATGAAGGAATAATGCATCGGAAAAGAGATACTCGGAACCTAAAAAAAAATCCTATCGTTTCCGTAGAAACGTATCTTGATTTAGAAGGACAATGCAGGGAATCCAGAGTATTTCATATGGACGCAAATTGTGTGTTAATTCGGCAATGTGAGGGTGCGAGGGATGCAGTAAAGGAGGAATAATGCATCGGAAAAGAGACACTCGGAACCCCAAAGAAAATCCTATCGTTTCCGTAGAAACGTATCTCGATTTAGAAGGACAATGCAGGGAATCCAGAGTATTTCGTATGGACGCAAATTGTGTGTTAATTCGTCAATGTGAGGGAGCGAGGGATGCAGTAAAGGAGGAATAATGCATCGGAAAAGAGATACTCGGAACCCCAAAGAAAATCCTATCGTTTCCGTAGAAACATATCTCGATTTAGAAAGATAATGCAGGGAACCCAGAGTATTTCATATGGACGCAATTTGTGTGTTAATTCGTCAATGTGAGGGAGCGAGGGATGCAGTAAAGGAGGAATAATGCATCGGAAAAGAGATACTCGGAACCCCAAAGAAAATCCTATCGTTTCCGTAGAAACATATCTCGATTTAGAAGGACAATGCAGGGAATCCAGAGTATATCATATGGACGCAAATTGTGTGTTAATTCGTCAATGTGTGTTAGCGAGGGATGCAGTAACGGAGGAATAATGCATCGGAAAAGAGATACTCGGAACCCCAAAGAAAATCCTATCGTTTCTGTAGAAACGAATCCCGATTTAAAAGGACAATGCAGGGAATCCAGAGAATTTCATATGGACGCAAATTGTGTGTTAATTTGTCAATGTGAGGGAGCGAGGTATGCAGTAAAGGAGGAATAATGCATCAGAAAAGAGATACTCGGAACACCAAAGAATATCCTATCGTTTCCGTAGAAACATATCTCGATTTAGAAGGACAATGCAGGGAATCCAGAGTATTTCATATGGATGCAAATTGTGTGTTAATTGGTCAATGTGAGTTAGCGAGGGATGCAGTAAAGGAGGAATAATGTATCGGAAAAGAGATACTTGGAACCCCAAAGAAAATCCTATCGTTTCCGTAGAAACGTATCTCGATTTAGAAGGACAATGCAGGGAATCCAGAGTATTTCATATGGACGCGAATTGTGTGTTAATTCGTCAATGTGAGGGAGCGAGGGATGCAGTGAAGGAGGAATAATGCATCGGAAAAGAGATACTCGGAACCCCAAAGAAAATCCTATCGTTTCCGTAGAAACGTATCTCGATTTAGAAGGACAATGCAGGGAATCCAGAGTATTTCATATGGACGCAAATTGTGTGTTAATTCGTCAATGTGAGGGAGCGAGGGATGCAGTAAAGGAGGAATAATGTATCGGAAAAGAGATACTCGGAACCCCTAAGAAAATCCTATCGTTTCCGTAGAAACGTATCTCGATTTAGAAGGACAATGCAGGGAATCCAGAGTATTTCATATGGACGCAAATTGTGTGTTAATTCGTCAATGTGTGTTAGCGAGGGATGCAGTAACGGAGGAATAATGCATCGGAAAAGAGATACTCGGAACCCCAAAGAAAATCCTATCGTTTCTGTAGAAACGAATCCCGATTTAAAAGGACAATGCAGGGAATCCAGAGAATTTCATATGGACGCAAATTGTGTGTTAATTTGTCAATGTGAGGGAGCGAGGTATGCAGTAAAGGAGGAATAATGCATCAGAAAAGAGATACTCGGAACACCAAAGAATATCCTATCGTTTCCGTAGAAACATATCTCGATTTAGAAGGACAATGCAGGGAATCCAGAGTATTTCATATGGATGCAAATTGTGTGTTAATTGGTCAATGTGAGTTAGCGAGGGATGCAGTAAAGGAGGAATAATGTATCGGAAAAGAGATACTTGGAACCCCAAAGAAAATCCTATCGTTTCCGTAGAAACGTATCTCGATTTAGAAGGACAATGCAGGGAATCCAGAGTATTTCATATGGACGCGAATTGTGTGTTAATTCGTCAATGTGAGGGAGCGAGGGATGCAGTGAAGGAGGAATAATGCATCGGAAAAGAGATACTCGGAACCCCAAAGAAAATCCTATCGTTTCCGTAGAAACGTATCTCGATTTAGAAGGACAATGCAGGGAATCCAGAGTATTTCATATGGACGCAAATTGTGTGTTAATTCGTCAATGTGAGGGAGCGAGGGATGCAGTAAAGGAGGAATAATGTATCGGAAAAGAGATACTCGGAACCCCTAAGAAAATCCTATCGTTTCCGTAGAAACGTATCTCGATTTAGAAGGACAATGCAGGGAATCCAGAGTATTTCATATGGACGCAAATTGTGTGTTAATTCGTCAATGTGAGGTAGCGAGGGATGCAGTAAAGGAGGAATAATGCATCGGAAAAGAGATACTCGGCACCCCAAAGAAAATCCTATCGTTTCTGTAGAAACGTATCTCGATTTAGAAGGAGAATGCAGGAAATCCAGAGTATTTCATATGGACGCAAATTGTGTGTTAATTCGTCAATGTGAGGGAGCGAGGGATGCAGTAAAGGGGGAATAATGCATCGGAAAAGATATACACGGAACACCAAAGAAAATCCTATCGTTTCCGTAGAAACGTATCTCGATTTAGAAGGACAATGCAGGGAATCCAGAGTATTCCATATGGACGCAAATTGTGTGTTAATTCGTCAATGTGAGGGAGCGAGGGATGCAGTAAAGGAGGAATAATGCATCGGATAAGCGATACACGGAACCCCAAAGAAAATCCTATCGTTTCCGTAGACACGTATCTCGATTTTGAAGGACAATGCAGGGAATCCAGAGTATTTCATATGGACGCAAATTGATTGTTAATTCGTCAATGTGAGGGAGCGAGAAATGCAGTAAAGGAGGAATAATGCATTGGAAAAGAGATACTCGAAACCCCAAAGAAAATCCTCTCGTTTCCGTATAAACGTATCTCGATTTAGAAGGACAATGCAGGGAATCCAGAGTATATCATATGGACGCAAATTGTGTGTTAATTCGTCAATGTGAGGGAGCGAGGGATGCAGTAAAGGAGGAATAATGCATCGGAAAAGAGATACTCGACTCCCAAAAGAAAATAGTATCGTTTCCGTAGAAACGTATCTCGTTTTAGAAAGATAATGCAGGGAATCCAGAGTATTTCATATGGACGCAAATTGTGTGTTAATTCGGCAATGTGAGGGAGCGAGGTATGCAGTAAAGGAGGAATAATGCATCGGAAAAGAGATACTCAGAACCCCAAAGAAAATCCTATCGTTTCCGTAGAAACGTATCTCGATTTCCAAGGACAATGCAGGGAATCCAGAGTATTTCATATGGACGCAAATTGTGTGTTAATTCGTCAATGTGAGATAGCGAGGGATGCAGTAAAGGAGGAATAATGCATCGGAAAAGAGATACTCAGAACCCCAAGGAAAATCCTACCGCTTCCGTAGAAACGTATCTCGATTTAGAAGGACAATGCAGGGAATCCAGAGTATTTCATATGGACGCAAATTGTGTGTTAATTCGTCAATGTGAGGGAGCGAGGGATGCAGTGAAGGAGGAATAATGCATCGGAAAAGAGATACTCGGAACCCCAAAGAAAATCCTTTCGTTTCCGTAGAAACGTATCTCGATTTAGAAGGACAATGCAGGGAATCCAGAGTATTTCATATGGACGCAAATTGTGTTTTAATTCGTCAATGTGAGGGAGCGAGGGATGCAGTAAAGGGGGAATAATGCATCGGAAAAAAGATACACTGAACACCAAAGAAAATCCTATCGTTTCCGTAGAAACGTATCTCGATTTAGAAGGACAATGCAGGGAATCCAGAGTATACCATATGGACGCAAATTGTGTGTTAATTCGTCAATGTGAGGGAGCGAGGGATGCAGTAAAGGAGGAATAATGCATCGGATAAGCGATACACGGAACCCCAAAGAAAATCCTATCGTTTCCGTAGAAACGTATCTCGATTTTGAAGGACAATGCAGGGAATCCAGAGTATTTCATATGGACGCAAATTGTGTGTTAATTCGTCAATGTGAGGGAGCGAGAAATGCAGTAAAGGAGGAATAATGCATTGGAAAAGAGATACTCGGAACCCCAAAGAAAATCCTATCGTTTCCGTAGAAACGTATCTCGATTTAGAAGGACAATGCAGGGAATCCAGAGTATATCATATGGACGCAAATTGTGTGTTAATTCGTCAATGTGAGGGAGCGAGGGATGCAGTAAAGGAGGAATAATGCATCGGAAAAGAGATACTCGACTCCCAAAAGAAAATAGTATCGTTTCCGTAGAAACGTATCTCGTTTTAGAAAGATAATGCAGGGAATCCTGAGTATTTCATATGGACGCAAATTGTGTGTTAATTCGGCAATGTGAGGGAGCGAGGTATGCAGTAAAGGAGGAATAATGCATCGGAAAAGAGATACTCGGAACCCCAAAGAAAATCCTATCGTTTCCGTAGAAACGTATCTCGATTTCCAAGGACAATGCAGGGAATCCAGAGTATTTCATATGGACGCAAATTGTGTGTTAATTCGTCAATGTGAGGGAGCGAGGGATGCAGTAAAGGAGGAATAATGCATCGGAAAAGAGATACTCGGAACCCCAAGGAAAATCCTACCGTTTCCGTAGAAACGTATCTCGATTTAGAAGGAAAATGCTGGGAATCCAGAGTATTTCATATGGACGCAAATTGTGTGTTAATTCGTCAATGTGAGGGAGCGAGGGATGCAGTGAAGGAGGAATAATGCATCGGAAAAGAGATACTCGGAACCCCACAGAAAATCCTATCGTTTCCGTAGAAACGTATCTCGATTTAGAAGGACAATGCAGGGAATCCAGAGTATTTCATATGGACGCAAATTATGTGTTAATTCGTCAATGTGAGGGAGCGAGGGATGCAGTAAAGGAGGAATAATCCATCGGAAAAGAGATACTCGGAACCCCTAAGAAAATCCTATCGTTTCCGTAGAAACGTATCTCGATTTAGAAGGACAATGCAGGGAATCCAGAGTATTTCATATGGACGCAAATTGTGTGTTAATTCGTCAATGTGAGGGAGCGAGGGATGCAGTAAAGGAGGAATAATGCATCGGAAAAGAGATACTCGGAACCCCAAAGAAAATCCTATCGTTTCCGTAGAAACGTATCTCGATTTAGAAGGACAATGCAGGGAATCCAGAGTATTTCATATGGACGCAAATTGTGTGTTAATTCGTCAATGTGAGGGACCGAGGGATGCAGTAAAGGGGGAATAATGCATCGGAAAAGAGATACTCGGAACACCAAAGAAAATCCTATCGTTTCCGTAGAAACGTATCTCGATTTAGAAGGACAATGCAGGGAATCCAGAGTATTCCATATGGACGAAAATTGTGTGTTAATTCGTCAATGTGAGGGAGTGAGGGATGCAGTAAAGGAGGAATAATGCATCGCATAAGCGTTACACGGAACTCCAAAGAAAATCCTATCATTTCCGTAGAAACGTATCTCGATTTTGAAGGACAATGCAGGGAATCCAGAGTATTTCATATGGACACAAATTGTGTGTTAATTCGGCAATGTGCGGGAGCGAGGAATGCAGTAAAGGAGGAATAATGCATCGGAAAAGAGATACTCTTAACCCCAAAGAAAACCCTATCTTATCCGTAGAAAGGTATCTCGATTTAGAAGGACAATGCAGGGAATCCAGAGTATACCATATGGACGCAAATTGTGTGTTAATTCGTCAAAGTGAGGGAGCGAGGGATGCAGTAAAGGAGGAATAATGCATCGGAAAAGAGATACTCGACTCCCAAAAGAAAATAGTATCGTTTCCGTAGAAACGTATCTCCTTTTAGAAAGATAATGCAGGGAATCCAGAGTATTTCATATGGACGCAAATTGTGTGTTAATTCGGCAATGTGAGGGAGCGAGGTATGCAGTAAAGGAGGAATAATGCATCGGAAAAGAGATACTCGGAACCCCAAAGAAAATCCTATCGTTTCCGTAGAAACGTATCTCGATTTCCAAGGACAATGCAGGGAATCCAGAGTATTTCATATGGACGCAAATTGTGTGTTAATTCGTCAATGTGAGGGAGCGAGGGATGCAGTAAAGGAGGAATAATGCATCGGAAAAGAGATACTCGGAACCCCAAGGAAAATTCTACCGTTTCCGTAGAAACGTATCTCGATTTAGAAGGACAAGGCACGGAATCCAGAGTATTTCATATAGACGCAAATTGTGTGTTAATTCTTCAATGTTAGGGAGCGAGGGATGCAGTAAAGGAGGAATAATGCATCGGAAAAGAGATACTCGGAACCCCAAAGAAAATCCTTTCGTTTCCGGAGAAACGTATCTCGATTTAGAAGGACAATGCAGGGAATCCAGAGTATTTCATATGGACACAATTTGTGTGTTAATTCGGCAATGTGCGGGAGCGAGGAATGCAGTAAAGGAGGAATAATGCATCGGAAAAGAGATACTCTTAACCCCAAAGAAAACCCTATCTTATCCGTAGAAAGGTATCTCGATTTAGAAGGACGATGCAGGGAATCCAGAGTATTTCATATGGACGCAAATTGTGTGTTAATTCGTCAATGTGAGGGAGCGAGGGATGCAGTAAAGGAGGAATAATGCATCGGAAAAGAGATACTCGGAACCCCAAAGAAAATCCTATCGTTTCCATAGAAACGTATCTCGATTTAGAAGGACAATGCAGGGAATCCAGAGTATTTCATATGGACGCAAATTGTGTGTTAATTGGTAAATGTGAGGGAGCGAGGGATGCAGTAAAGGAGGAATAATGTATCGGAAAAGAGATACTAGGAACCCCAAAGAAAATCCTATCGTTTCCGTAGAAACGTATCTCGATTTAGAAGGACAATGCAGGGAATCCAGAGTATTTCATATGGACGCAAATTGTGTGTTAATTCGTCAATGTGAGGGAGCGAGGGATGCAGTAAAGGAGGAATAATGCATCGGAAAAGAGTTACTCGGAACCCCAAAGAAAATCCTATCGTTTCCGTAGAAACGTATCTCGATTTAGAAGGACAATGCAGGGAATCCAGAGTATTTCATATGGACGCCAATTGTGTGTTAATTCGTCAATCTGAGGGAGCAAGGGATGCAGTAAAGGAGGAATAATGAATCGGAAAAGAGATACTCGGAACCCCAAAGAAAATCCTATCGTTTCCGTAGAAACGAATCCCGATTTAGAAGGACAATGCAGGGAACCCAGAGTATTTCATATGGACGCAAATTGTGTGTTAATTCGTCAATGTGAGGGAGCGAGGGATGCAGTAAAGGAGGAATAATGCATCGGAAATGAGATACTCGGATCCCCAAAGAAAGTCCTATCGTTTCCATTGAAATGTATCTCGATTTAGAAGGACAATGCAGGGAATCCAGAGTATTTCATATGGACGCAAATTGTGAGTTAATTCGTCAATGTGAGGGAGCGAGAGATGCAGTAAAGGAGGAATAATGCATCGGAAAAGAGATACTAGGAACCCCAAAGAATATCCTATCGTTTCCGTAGAAACGTATCTCGATTTAGAAGGACAATGCAGGGAATCCAGAGTATTTCATATGGACACAAATTGTGTGTTAATTCGTCAACGTGAGGGAGCGAGGGATGCAGTAAAGGAGGAATAAAGCATCGGAAAAGAGATACTCGGAACCCCAAAGAAAATCCTCTCGTTTCCGTAGAAACGTATCTCGATTTAGACGGACAATGCAGGGAATCCAGAGTATTTCATATGGACGCAAATTGTGTGTTAATTCGTCAATGTGAGGGAGCGAGGGATGCAGTGAAGGAGGAATAATGCATCGGAAAAGAGATACTCGGAACCCCAAAGAAAATCCTCTCGTTTCCGTAGAAACGTATCTCGATTTAGACGGACAATGCAGGGAATCCAGAGTATTTCATATGGACGCAAATTGTGTGTTAATTCGTCAATGTGAGGGAGCGAGGGATGCAGTAAAGGAGGAATAATGCATCGGAAAAGAGATACTCGACTCCCAAAAGAAAATAGTATCCTTTCCGTAGAAACATATCTCATTTAAGAAAGATAATGCAGGGAATCCAGAGTATTTCATATGGACGCAAATTGTGTGTTAATTCGGCAATGTGAGAGAGCGAGGTATGCAGTAAATGAGGAATAATGCATCGGAAAAGAGATACTCGGAACCCCAAAGAAAATCCTCTCGTTTCCGTAGAAACCTTTCTCGATTAAGAAGGACAATGCAAGGAATCCAGAGTATTTCATATGGACGCAAATTGTGTGTTAATTCGTCAATGTGAGGGAGCGAGGGATGCAGTAAAGGAGGAATAATGCATCGGAAAAGAGATACTCGGATCCCCAAAGAAAATCCTATCGTTTCCGTAGAAACGTATCTTGATTTAGAAGGACAATGCAGGGAATCCAGAGTATTTCATATGGACGCAAATTGTGTGTTAATTCGTCAATGTGAGGGAGCGAGGGATGCAGTAAAGGAGGAATAATGCATCGGAAAAGAAATACTCGGAACCCCAAAGAAAATCCTATCGTTTCCGTAGAAACGTATCTCGATTTAGAAGGACAATGCAGGGAATCCAGAGTATTTCATATGGACGCAAATTGTGTGTTAATTCGTCAATGTTAGGGAGCGAGGGATGCAGTAAAGGAGGAATAATGCATCGGAAAAGAGATACTCGGAACCCCAAAGAAAATCCTATCGTTTCCGTAGAAACGTATCTCGATTTAGAAGGACAATGCAGGGAATCCAGAGTATTTCATAAGGACGCAAATTGTGTTGTAATTCGTCAATGTGAGGGAGCGAGGGATGCAGTAAAGGGGGAATAATGCATCGGAAAATAGATACTCGGAACACCAAAGAAAATCCTATCGTTTCCGTAGAAACGTATCTCGATTAAGAAGGACAATGCAGGGAATCCAGAGTATTCCATATGGACGCAAATTGTGTGTTAATTCGTCAATGTGAGGGAGCGAGGGATGCAGTAAAGGAGGAATAATGCATCGGATAAGCGATACACGGAACCCCAAAGAAAATCCTATCGTTTCCGTAGAAACGTATCTCGATTTTGAAGGATAATGCAGGGAATCCAGAGTATTTCATATGGACGCAAATTGTGTGTTGATTCGTCAATGTGAGGGAGCGAGAAATGCAGTAAAGGAGGAATAATGCATTGGAAAAGAGATACTCGGAACCCCAAAGAAAATCCTATCGTTTCCGTAGAAACGTATCTCGATTTAGAAGGACAATGCAGGGAATCCAGAGTATATCATATGGACGCAAATTGTGTGTTAATTCGTCAATGTGAGGGAGCGAGGGATGCAGTAAAGGAGGAATAATGCATCGGAAAAGAGATACTCGACTCCCAAAAGAAAATAGCATCGTTTCCGTAGAAACATATCTCGTTTAAGAAAGATAATGCAGGGAATCTAGAGTATTTCATATGGACGCAAATTGTGTGTTAATTCGGCAATGTGAGGGAGCGAGGTATGCAGTAAAGGAGGAATAATGCATCGGAAAAGAGATACTCGGAACCCCAAAGAAAATCCTATCGTTTCCGTAGAAACGTTTCTCGATTAAGAAGGACAATGCAAGGAATCCAGAGTATTTCATATGGACGCAAATTGTGTCTTAATTCGTCAATGTGAGGGAGCGAGGGATGCTTAAAGGAGGAGTAATGCATCGGAAAAGAGATACTCGGAACCCCAAAGAAAATCCTGTCGTTTCCGTAGAAAGGTATCTCGATTTAGAAGGACAATGCATGGAATCCATAGTATTTCATATGGACGCAAATTGTGTGTTAATTCGTCAATGTGAGGGAACGAGGGATGCAGTAAAGGAGGAATAATGCATCGGAAAAGAGATACTCGGAACCCCGAAGAAAATCCGATCGTTTCCGTAGAAACGTATCTCGATTTAGAAGGACAATGCAAGGAATCCAGAGTATTTCATATGGACACAAATTGTGTGCTAATTCGTCAATGTGAGGGAGCGAGGGATGCAGTAAAGGAGGAATAATGCATCGGAAAAGAGATACTCGGAACCCCAAAGAAAATCCTCTCGTTTCCGTAGAAACGTATCTCGATTTCGAAGGACAATGCAGGGAATCCTGAGTATTTCATATGGACGCAAATTGTGTGTTAATTCGTCAATGTGAGGGAGCTAGGGATGCAGTGAAGGAGGAATAATGCATCGGAAAAGAGATACTCGGAACCCCAAAGAAAAACCTATCGTTTCCGTAGAAACGTATCTCGATTTAAAAGGACAATGCAGGGAATCCAGAGTATTTCATATGGACGCAAATTGTGTGTTAATTCGTCAATGTGAGGGAGCGACGGATGCAGTAAAGGAGGTATAATGCATCGGAAAAGAGATACTCGGAACCCCAAAGAAAATCCTATCGTTTCCGTAGAAACGTATCTCGATTTAGATTGACAATGCAGGGAATAAAGAGTATTCCATATGGACGCAAATTGTGTGTTAATTCGTCAATGTGAGGGAGCGAGGGATGCAGTAAAGGAGGAATAATGCATCGGATAAGCGATACACGGAACCCCAAAGAAAATCCTATCGTTTCTGTAGAAACGTATCTCGATTTTGAAGGACAATGCAGAGAATCCAGAGTATTTCATATGGACGCAAATTGTGTGTTAATTCGTCAATGTGAGGGAGCGAGAAATGCAGTTAAGGAGGAATAATGCATCGGAAAAGAGATACTGGGATCCCCAAAGAAAGTCCTATCGTTTCCATAGAAATGTATCTCGATTTAGAAGGACAATGCAGGGAATCCAGAGTATTTCATATGGACGCAAATTGTGTGTTAATTCGTCAATGTGAGGGAGCGAGAGATGCAGTAAAGGAGGAATAATGCATCGGAAAAGAGATACTCGGAACCCCAAAGAAAATCCTATAGTTTCCGTAGAAACGTTTCTCGATTTAGAAGGACAATGCAGGGAATCCAGAGTATTTCATATGGACACAAATTGTGTGTTAATTCGTCAATGTGAGGGAGCGAGGGATGCAGTAAAGGAGGAATAATGCATCGGAAAAGAGATACTCGGAACCCCAAAGAAAATCCTCTCGTTTCCGTAGAAACGTATCTCGATTTAGAAGGACAATGCAGGGAATCCAGAGTATTTCATATGGACGCAAATTGTGTGTTAATTCGTCAATGTGAGGGAGCGAGGGATGCAGTGAATGAGGAATAATGCATCGGAAAAGAGATACTCGGAACCCCAAAGAAAATCCTATTGTTTCCGTAGAAACGTATCTCGATTTAGAAGGACAATGCAGGGAATCCAGAGTATTTCATATGGACGCAAATTGTGTGTTAATTCGTCAATGTGAGGGAGCGAGGGATGCAGTAAAGGAGGAATAATGCATCGGAAAAGAGATACTCGGAACCCCAAAGAAAATCCTATCGTTTCCGTAGAAACGTATCTCGATTTAGAAGGACAATGCAGGGAATCCAGAGTATTTCATATGGACGCAAATTGTGTGTTAATTCGTCAATGTGAGGGAGCGAGGGATGCAGTAAAGGAGGAATAATGCATCGGAAAAGAGATACTCGGAACCCCAAAGAAAATCCTATCGTTTCCGTAGAAACGTATCTCGATTTAGAAGGACAATGCAGGGAATCCAGAGTATTTCATATGGACGCAAATTGTGTGTTAATTCGTCAATGTGAGGGAGCGAGGGATGCAGTAAAGGGGGAATAATGCATCGGAAAATAGATACTCGGAACACCAAAGAAAATCCTATCGTTTCCGTAGAAACGTATCTCGATTTAGAAGGACAATGCAGGGAATCCAGAGTATTCCATATGGACGCAAATTGTGTGTTAATTCGTCAATGTGAGGGAGCGAGGGATGCAGTAAAGGAGGAATAATGCATCGGATAAGCGATACACGGAACCCCAAAGAAAATCCTATCGTTTCCGTAGAAACGTATCTCGATTTTGAAGGACAATGCAGGGAATCCAGAGTATTTCATATGGACGCAAATTGTGTGTTAATTCGTCAATGTGAGGGAGCGAGAAATGCAGTAAAGGAGGAATAATGCATTGGAAAAGAGATACTCGGAACCCCAAAGAAAATCCTATCGTTTCCGTAGAAACGTATCTCGATTTAGAAGGACAATGCAGGGAATCCAGAGTATATCATATGGACGCAAATTGTGTGTTAATTCGTCAATGTGAGGGAGCGAGGGATGCAGTAAAGGAGGAATAATGCATCGGAAAAGAGATACTCGACTCCCAAAAAAAATAGTATCCTTTCTGTAGAAACATATCTCGTTTAAGAAAGATAATGCAGGGAATCCAGAGTATTTCATATGGACGCAAATTGTGTGTTAATTCGGCAATGTGAGGGAGCGAGGGATGCAGTAAAGGAGGAATAATGCATCGGAAAAGAGATACTCGGAACCCCAAAGAAAATCCTATCGTTTCCGTAGAAACGTATCTCGATTTAGAAGGACAATGCAGGGAATCCAGAGTATTTCATATGGACGCAAATTGTGTGTTAATTCGTCAATGTGAGGGAGCGAGGGATGCAGTAAAGGGGGAATAATGCATCGGAAAATAGATACTCGGAACACCAAAGAAAATCCTATCGTTTCCGTAGAAACGTATCTCGATATAGAAGGACAATGCAGGGAATCCAGAGTATTCCATATGGACGCAAATTGTGTGTTAATTCGTCAATGTGAGGGAGCGAGGGATGCAGTAAAGAAGGAATAATGCATCGGATAAGCGATACACGGAACCGCAAAGAAAATCCTATCGTTTCCGTAGAAACGTATCTCGATTTTGAAGGACAATGCAGGGAATCCAGAGTATTTCATATGGACGCAAATTGTGTGTTAATTCGTCAATGTGAGGGAGCGAGAAATGCAGTAAAGAAGGAATAATGCATTGGAAAAGAGATACTCGGAACCCCAAAGAAAATCCTATCGTTTCCGTAGAAACGTATCTCGATTTAGAAGGACAATGCAGGGAATCCAGAGTATATCATATGGACGCAAATTGTGTGTTAATTCGTCAATGTGAGGGAGCGAGGGATGCAGTAAAGGAGGAATAATGCATCGGAAAAGAGATACTCGGAACCCCAAAGAAAATCCTCTCGTTTCCGTAGAAACGTATCTCGATTTCGAAGGACAATGCAGGGAATCCAGAGTATTTCATATGGACGCAAATTGTGTGTTAATTCGTCAATGTGAGGGAGCGAGGGATGCAGTGAAGGAGGAATAATGCATCGGAAAAGAGATACTCGGAACCCCAAAGAAAAACCTATCGTTTCCGTAGAAACGTATCTCGATTTAAAATGACAATGCAGGGAATCCAGAGTATTTCATATGGACGCAAATTGTGTGTTAATTCGTCAATGTGAGGGAGCGACGGATGCAGTAAAGGAGGTATAATGCATCGGAAAAGAGATACTCGGAACCCCAAAGAAAATCCTATCGTTTCCGTAGAAACGTATCTCGATTTAGATTGACAATGCAGGGAATAAAGAGTATTCCATATGGACGCAAATTGTGTGTTAATTCGTCAATGTGAGGGAGCGAGGGATGCAGTAAAGGAGGAATAATGCATCGGATAAGCGATACACGGAACCCCAAAGAAAATCCTATCGTTTCTGTAGAAACGTATCTCGATTTTGAAGGACAATGCAGGGAATCCAGAGTATTTCATATGGACGCAAATTGTGTGTTAATTCGTCAATGTGAGGGAGCGACAAATGCAGTAAAGGAGGAATAATGCATTGGAAAAGAGATACTCGGAACCCCAAAGAAAATCCTATCGTTTCCGTAGAAACGTATCTGGATTTAGAAGGACAATGCAGGGAATCCAGAGTATTTCATATGGACGCAAATTGTGTGTTAATTCGTCAATGTGAGGGAGCGAGGGATGCAGTAAAGGAGGAATAATGCATCGGAAAAGAGATACTCGGAACCCCAAACAAAATCCTATCGTTTCCGTAGAAACGTATCTCGATTTAGAAGGACAATGCAGGGAATCCAGAGTATTTCATATGGACGCAAATTGTGTGTTAATTCGTCAATGTGAGGGAGCGAGGGATGCAGTAAAGGAGGAATAATGCATAGGAAAAGAGATACTCGGATCCCCAAAGAAAATCCTATCGTTTCCGTAGAAACGTATCTTGATTTAGAAGGACAATGCAGGGAATCCAGAGTATTTCATATGGACGCAAATTGTGTGTTAATTCGTCAATGTGAGGGAGCGAGGGATGCAGTAAAGGAGGAATAATGCATCGGAAAAGAAATATTCGGAACCCCAAAGAAAATCCTATCGTTTCCGTAGAAACGTATCTCGATTTAGAAGGACAATGCAGGGAATCCAGAGTATTTCATATGGACGCAAATTGTGTGTTAATTCGTCAATGTGAGGGAGCGAGGGATGCAGTAAAGGAGGAATAATGCATCGGGAAAGAGACACTCGACTCCCAAAAGAAAATCCTATTGTTTCCGTAGAAACGTATCTCGTTTTAGAAAGATAATGCAGGGAACCCAGAGTATTTCATATGGACGCAATTTGTGTGTTAATTCGGCAATGTGAGGGAGCGAGGGATGCAGTAAAGGAGGAATAAAGCATCGGAAAAGAGATACTCGGAACCCCAAAGAAAATCCTATCGTTTCCGTAGTAACGAATCCCGATTTAGAAGGACAATGCAGGGAATCCAGAGTATTTCATATGGACGCAAATTGTGTGTTAATTCGTCAATGTGAGGGAACGAGGGATGCAGTAAAGGAGGAATAATGCATTGGAAAAGAGATACTCGGAACCCCAACGAAAATCCTATTGTTTCCGTAGAAACGTATCCCGATTTAGAAGGACAATGCAGGGAATCCAGAGTATATCATATGGACGCAAATTGTGTGTTAATTCGTCAATGTGAGTTAGCGAGGGATGCAGTAAAGGAGGAATAATGCATCGGAAAAGAGATACTCGGAACCCCAAAGAAAATCCTATCGTTCCCGTAGAAACGTATCTCGATTTAGAAGGACAATGCAGGGAATCCTGAGTATTTCATATGGACGCAAATTGTGTGTTAATTCGTCAATGTGAGGGAGCGAGGGATGCAGTAAAGGAGGAATAATGCATCGGAAAAGAGATACTCGGAACCCCAAAGAAAATCTTATCGTTTCCGTAGAAACGTATCTCGATTTAGAAGGACAATGCAGGGAATCCAGAGTATATCATATGGACGCAAATTGTGTGTTAATTCGTCAATGTGAGGGAGCGAGGGATGCAGTAAAGGAGGAATAATGCATCGGAAAAGAGATACTCGACTCCCAAAAGAAAATAGTATCGTTTCCGTAGAAACATATCTCGTTTAAGAAAGATAATGCAGGGAATCCAGAGTATTTCATATGGACGCAAATTGTGTGTTAATTCGGCAATGTGAGGGAGCGAGGTATGCCGTAAAGGAGGAATAATGCATCGGAAAAGAGATACTCGGGACCCCAAAGAAAATCCTATCGTTTCTGTAGAAACGTATCTCGATTTTGAAGGACAATGCAGGGAATCCAGAGTATTTCATATGGACGCAAATTGTGTGTTAATTCGTCAATGTGAGGGAGCGAGAAATGCAGTAAAGGAGGAATAATGCATTGGAAAAGAGATACTCGGAACCCCAAAGAAAATCCTATCGTTTCCGTAGAAACGTATCTCGATTTAGAAGGACAATGCAGGGAATCCAGAGTATTTCATATGGACGCTAATTGTGTGTTAATTCGTCAATGTGAGGGAGCGAGGGATGCAGTAAAGGAGGAATAATGCATCGGAAAAGAGATATTCGGAACCCCAAACAAAATCCTATCGTTTCCGTAGAAACGTATCTCGATTTAGAAGGACAATGCAGGGAATCCAGAGTATTTCATATGGACGCAAATTGTGTGTTAATTCGTCAATGTGAGGGAGCGAGGGATGCAGTAAAGGAGGAATAATGCATAGGAAAAGAGATACTCGGATCCCCAAAGAAAATCCTATCGTTTCCGTAGAAACGTATCTTGATTTAGAAGGACAATGCAGGGAATCCAGAGTATTTCATATGGACGCAAATTGTGTGTTAATTCGTCAATGTGAGGGAGCGAGGGATGCAGTAAAGGAGGAATAATGCATCGGAAAAGAAATATTCGGAACCCCAAAGAAAATCCTATCGTTTCCGTAGAAACGTATCTCGATTTAGAAGGACAATGCAGGGAATCCAGAGTATTTCATATGGACGCAAATTGTGTGTTAATTCGTCAATGTGAGGGAGCGAGGGATGCAGTAAAGGAGGAATAATGCATCGGAAAAGAGATACTCGACTCCCAAAAGAAAATCCTATTGTTTCCGTAGAAACGTATCTCGTTTTAGAAAGATAATGCAGGGAACCCAGAGTATTTCATATGGACGCAATTTGTGTGTTATTTCGGCAATGTGAGGGAGCGAGGGATGCAGTAAAGGAGGAATAATGCATCGGAAAAGAGATACTCGGAACCCCAAAGAAAATCCTATCGTTTCCGTAGTAACGAATCCCGATTTAGAAGGACAATGCAGGGAATCCAGAGTATTTCATATGGACGCAAATTGTGTGTTAATTCGTCAATGTGAGGGAACGAGGGATGCAGTAAAGGAGGAATAATGCATTGGAAAAGAGATACTCGGAACCCCAACGAAAATCCTATCGTTTCCGTAGAAACGTATCTCGATTTAGAAGGACAATGCAGGGAATCCAGAGTATTTCATATGGACGCAATTTGTGTGTTAATTCGGCAATGTGAGGGAGCGAGGGATGCAGTAAAGGAGGAATAATGCATCGGAAAAGAGATACTCGGAACCCCAAAGAAAATCCTATCGTTTCCATAGAAACGAATCCCGATTTAGAAGGACAATGCAGGGAATCCAGAGTATAACATATGGACGCAAATTGTGTGTTAATTCGTCAATGTGAGTTAGCGAGGGATGCAGTGAAGGAGGAATAATGCATCGGAAAAGAGATACTCGGAACCCCAAAGAAAATCCTATCGTTCCCGTAGAAACGTATCTCGATTTAGAAGGACAATGCAGGGAATCCTGAGTATTTCATATGGACGCAAATTGTGTGTTAATTCGTCAATGTGAGGGAGCGAGGGATGCAGTAAAGGAGGAATAATGCATCGGAAAAGAGATACTCGGAACCCCAAAGAAAATCCTCTCGTTTCCGTAGAAACGTATCTCGATTTAGGAGGACAATGCAGGGAATCCAGAGTATTTCATATGGACGCAAATTGTGTGTTAATTCGTCAATGTGAGGGAGCGAGAAATGCAGTAAAGGAGGAATAATGCATTGGAAAAGAGATACTCGGAACCCCAAAGAAAATCCTATCGTTTCCGTAGAAACGTATCTCGATTTAGAAGGACAATGCAGGGAATCCAGAGTATTTCATATGGACGCTAATTGTGTGTTAATTCGTCAATGTGAGGGAGCGAGGGATGCAGTAAAGGAGGAATAATGCATCGGAAAAGAGATATTCGGAACCCCAAACAAAATCCTATCGTTTCCGTAGAAACGTATCTCGATTTAGAAGGACAATGCAGGGAATCCAGAGTATTTCATATGGACGCAAATTGTGTGTTAATTCGTCAATGTGAGGGAGCGAGGGATGCAGTATAGGAGGAATAATGCATAGGAAAAGAGATACTCGGATCCCCAAAGAAAATCCTATCGTTTCCGTAGAAACGTATCTTGATTTAGAAGGACAATGCAGGGAATCCAGAGTATTTCATATGGACGCAAATTGTGTGTTAATTCGTCAATGTGAGGGAGCGAGGGATGCAGTAAAGGAGGAATAATGCATCGGAAAAGAAATATTCGGAACCCCAAAGAAAATCCTATCGTTTCCGTAGAAACGTATCTCGATTTAGAAGGACAATGCAGGGAATCCAGAGTATTTCATATGGACGCAAATTGTGTGTTAATTCGTCAATGTGAGGGAGCGAGGGATGCAGTAAAGGAGGAATAATGCATCGGAAAAGAGATACTCGACTCCCAAAAGAAAATCCTATTGTTTCCGTAGAAACGTATCTCGTTTTAGAAAGATAATGCAGGGAACCCAGAGTATTTCATATGGACGCAATTTGTGTGTTATTTCGGCAATGTGAGGGAGCGAGGGATGCAGTAAAGGAGGAATAATGCATCGGAAAAGAGATACTCGGAACCCCAAAGAAAATCCTATCGTTTCCGTAGTAACGAATCCCGATTTAGAAGGACAATGCAGGGAATCCAGAGTATTTCATATGGACGCAAATTGTGTGTTAATTCGTCAATGTGAGGGAACGAGGGATGCAGTAAAGGAGGAATAATGCATTGGAAAAGAGATACTCGGAACCCCAACGAAAATCCTATCGTTTCCGTAGAAACGTATCTCGATTTAGAAGGACAATGCAGGGAATCCAGAGTATTTCATATGGACGCAATTTGTGTGTTAATTCGGCAATGTTAGGGAGCGAGGGATGCAGTAAAGGAGGAATAATGCATCGGAAAAGAGATACTCGGAACCCCAAAGAAAATCCTATCGTTTCCATAGAAACGAATCCCGATTTAGAAGGACAATGCAGGGAATCCAGAGTATAACATATGGACGCAAATTGTGTGTTAATTCGTCAATGTGAGTTAGCGAGGGATGCAGTGAAGGAGGAATAATGCATCGGAAAAGAGATACTCGGAACCCCAAAGAAAATCCTATCGTTCCCGTAGAAACGTATCTCGATTTAGAAGGACAATGCAGGGAATCCTGAGTATTTCATATGGACGCAAATTGTGTGTTAATTCGTCAATGTGAGGGAGCGAGGGATGCAGTAAAGGAGGAATAATGCATCGGAAAAGAGTTACTCGGAACCCCAAAGAAAATCCTATCGTTTCCGTAGAAACGAATCCCGATTTAGAAGGACAATGCAGGGAATCCAGAGTATATCATATGGACGCAAATTGTGTGTTAATTCGTCAATGTGAGGGAACGAGGGATGCAGTAAAGGAGGAATAATGCATCGGAAAAGAGATACTCGGAACCCCAAAGAAAATCCTATCGTTTCCATAGAAACGTATCTCGATTTAGAAGGACAATGCAGGGAATCCAGAGTATTTCATATGGACGCAAATTGTGTGTTAATTCGTCAATGTGAGGGAGCGAGGGATGCAGTAAAGGAGGAATAATGCATCGGAAAAGAGATACTCGGAACCCCAAAGAAAATCCTGTCGTTTCCGTAGAAAGGTATCTCGATTTAGAAGGACAATGCAGGGAATCCATAGTATTTCATATGGACGCAAATTGTGTGTTAATTCGTCAATGTGAGGGAACGAGGGATGCAGTAAAGGAGGAATAATGCATCGGAAAAGAGATACTCGGAACCCCGAAGAAAATCCTATCGTTTCCGTAGAAACGTATCTCGATTTAGAAGGACAATGCAGGGAATCCAGAGTATTTCATATGGACACAAATTGTGTGCTAATTCGTCAATGTGAGGGAGCGAGGGATGCAGTAAAGGAGGAATAATGCATCGGAAAAGAGATACTCGGAACCCCAAAGAAAATCCTCTCGTTTCCGTAGAAACGTATCTCGATTTCGAAGGACAATGCAGGGAATCCAGAGTATTTCATATGGACGCAAATTGTGTGTTAATTCGTCAATGTGAGGGAGCGAGGGATGCAGTGAAGGAGGAATAATGCATCGGAAAAGAGATACTCGGAACCCCAAAGAAAAACCTATCGTTTCCGTAGAAACGTATCTCGATTTAAAATGACAATGCAGGGAATCCAGAGTATTTCATATGGACGCAAATTGTGTGTTAATTCGTCAATGTGAGGGAGCGACGGATGCAGTAAAGGAGGTATAATGCATCGGAAAAGAGATACTCGGAACCCCAAAGAAAATCCTATCGTTTCCGTAGAAACGTATCTCGATTTAGATTGACAATGCAGGGAATAAAGAGTATTCCATATGGACGCAAATTGTGTGTTAATTCGTCAATGTGAGGGAGCGAGGGATGCAGTAAAGGAGGAATAATGCATCGGATAAGCGATACACGGAACCCCAAAGAAAATCCTATCGTTTCTGTAGAAACGTATCTCGATTTTGAAGGACAATGCAGGGAATCCAGAGTATTTCATATGGACGCAAATTGTGTGTTAATTCGTCAATGTGAGGGAGCGACAAATGCAGTAAAGGAGGAATAATGCATTGGAAAAGAGATACTCGGAACCCCAAAGAAAATCCTATCGTTTCCGTAGAAACGTATGTGGATTTAGAAGGACAATGCAGGGAATCCAGAGTATTTCATATGGACGCAAATTGTGTGTTAATTCGTCAATGTGAGGGAGCGAGGGATGCAGTAAAGGAGGAATAATGCATCGGAAAAGAGATACTCGGAACCCCAAACAAAATCCTATCGTTTCCGTAGAAACGTATCTCGATTTAGAAGGACAATGCAGGGAATCCAGAGTATTTCATATGGACGCAAATTGTGTGTTAATTCGTCAATGTGAGGGAGCGAGGGATGCAGTAAAGGAGGAATAATGCATAGGAAAAGAGATACTCGGATCCCCAAAGAAAATCCTATCGTTTCCGTAGAAACGTATCTTGATTTAGAAGGACAATGCAGGGAATCCAGAGTATTTCATATGGACGCAAATTGTGTGTTAATTCGTCAATGTGAGGGAGCGAGGGATGCAGTAAAGGAGGAATAATGCATCGGAAAAGAAATATTCGGAACCCCAAAGAAAATCCTATCGTTTCCGTAGAAACGTATCTCGATTTAGAAGGACAATGCAGGGAATCCAGAGTATTTCATATGGACGCAAATTGTGTGTTAATTCGTCAATGTGAGGGAGCGAGGGATGCAGTAAAGGAGGAATAATCCATCGGGAAAGAGATACTCGACTCCCAAAAGAAAATCCTATTGTTTCCGTAGAAACGTATCTCGTTTTAGAAAGATAATGCAGGGAACCCAGAGTATTTCATATGGACGCAATTTGTGTGTTAATTCGGCAATGTGAGGGAGCGAGGGATGCAGTAAAGGAGGAATAAAGCATCGGAAAAGAGATACTCGGAACCCCAAAGAAAATCCTATCGTTTCCGTAGTAACGAATCCCGATTTAGAAGGACAATGCAGGGAATCCAGAGTATTTCATATGGACGCAAATTGTGTGTTAATTCGTCAATGTGAGGGAACGAGGGATGCAGTAAAGGAGGAATAATGCATTGGAAAAGAGATACTCGGAACCCCAACGAAAATCCTATCGTTTCCGTAGAAACGTATCCCGATTTAGAAGGACAATGCAGGGAATCCAGAGTATATCATATGGACGCAAATTGTGTGTTAATTCGCCAATGTGAGTTAGCGAGGGATGCAGTAAAGGAGGAATAATGCATCGGAAAAGAGATACTCGGAACCCCAAAGAAAATCCTATCGTTCCCGTAGAAACGTATCTCGATTTAGAAGGACAATGCAGGGAATCCTGAGTATTTCATATGGACGCAAATTGTGTGTTAATTCGTCAATGTGAGGGAGCGAGGGATGCAGTAAAGGAGGAATAATGCATCGGAAAAGAGATACTCGGAACCCCAAAGAAAATCCTCTCGTTTCCGTAGAAACGTATCTCGATTTAGGAGGACAATGCAGGGAATCCAGAGTATTTCATATGGACGCAAATTGTGTGTTAATTCGTCAATGTGAGGGAGCGAGGGATGCAGTATAGGAGGAATACTGCATCGGAAAAGAGATACTCGGAACCCCAAAGAATATCCTATCGTTTCCGTAGAAACGTATCTCGATTTAGAAGGACAATGCAGGGAATCCAGAGTATATCATATGGACGCAAATTGTGTGTTAATTCGTCAATGTGAGGGAGCGAGGGATGCAGTAAAGGAGGAATAATGCATCGGAAAAGAGATACTCGGAACCCCAAAGAAAATCCTCTCGTTTCCGTAGAAACGTATCTCGATTTAGAAGGACAATGCAGGGAGTCCAGAGTATTTCATATGGACGCAAATTGTGTGTTAATTCGTCAATGTGAGGGAGCGAGGATGCAGTGAAGGAGGAATAATGCATCGGAAAAGAGATACTCGGAACCCCAAAGAAAAACCTATCGTTTCCGTAGAAACGTATCTCGATTTAAAAGGACAATGCAGGGAATCCAGAGTATTTCATATGGACGCAAATTGTGTGTTAATTCGTCAATGTGAGGGAGCGAGGGATGCAGTAAAGGAGGAATAATGCATCGGAAAAGAGATACTCGGAACCCCAAGGAAAATCCTATCGTTTCCGTAGAAACGTATCTCGATTTAGAAGGACAATGCAGGGAATCCAGAGTATTCCATATGGACGCAAATTGTGTGTTAATTCGTCAATGTGAGGGAGCGAGGGATGCAGTAAAGGAGGAATAATGCATCGGATAAGCGATACACGGAACCCCAAAGAAAATCCTATCGTTTCCGTAGAAACGTATCTCGATTTTGAAGGACAATGCAGGGAATCCAGAGTATTTCATGTGGACGCAAATTGTGTGTTAATTCGTCAATGTGAGGGAGCGAGAAATGCAGTAAAGGAGGAATAATGCATCGGAAAAGAGATACTCGGAACCCCAAAGAAAATCCTATCGTTTCCGTAGAAACGTATCTCGATTTAGAAGGACAATGCAGGGAATCCAGAGTATTCCATATGGACGCAAATTGTGTGTTAATTCGTCAATGTGAGGGATCGAGGGATACAGTAAAGGAGGAATAATGCATCGGATAAGCGATACACGGAACCCCAAAGAAAATCCTATCGTTTCCGTAGAAACGTATCTCGATTTTGAAGGACAATGCAGGGAATCCAGAGTATTTCATATGGACGCAAATTGTGTGTTAATTCGTCAATGTGAGGGAGCGAGAAATATAGTAAAGGAGGAATAATGCATTGGAAAAGAGATACCCGGAACCCCAAAGAAAATCCTATCGTTTCCGTAGAAACGTATCTCGATTTAGAAAGACAATGCAGGGAATCCAGAGTATTTCATATGGACGCAAATTGTGTGTTAATTCGTCAATGTGAGGGAGCGAAGGATGCAGTAAAGGAGGAATAATGCATCGGAAAAGAGATACTCGGAACCCCAAAGAAAATCCTATCCTTTCCGTAGAAACGTATCTCGATTTAGAAGGACAATTCAGGGAATCCAGAGTATTTCATATGGACGCAAATTGTGTGTTAATTCGTCAATGTGAGGGAGCGAGGGATGCAGTAAAGGAGGAATAATGCATCGGAAATGAGATACTCGGATCCCCAAAGAAAATCCTATCGTTTCCGTAGAAACGTATCTTGATTTAGAAGGACAATGCAGGGAATCCAGAGTATTTCATATGGACGCAAATTGTGTGTTAATTCGTCAATGTGAGGGAGCGAGGGATGCAGTAAAGGAGGAATAATGCATCGGAAAAGAAATACTCGGAACCCCAAAGAAAATCCTATCGTTTCCGTAGAAACGTATCTCGATTTAGAAGGACAATGCAGGGAATCCACAGTATTTCATATGGACGTAAATTGTGTGTTAATTCGTCGATGTGAGGGAGCGAGGGATGCAGTAAAGGAGGAATAATGCATCGGAAAAGAGATACTCGACTCCCAAAAGAAAATCCTATCGTTTCCGTAGAAACGTATCTCGTTTTAGAAAGATAATGCAGGGAACCCAGAGTATTTCATATGGACGCAATTTGTGTGTTAATTCGGCAATGTGAGGGAACGAGGGATGCAGTAAAGGAGGAATAATGCTTCGGAAAAGAGATACTCGGAACCCGAAAGAAAATCCTATCAATTCCGTAGTAACGAATCCCGATTTAGAAGGACAATGCAGGGAAACCAGAGTAATTCATATGGACGCAAATTGTGTGTTAATTCGTCAATGTGAGGGAACGAGGGATGCTGTAAAGGAGGAATAATGCATCGGAAAAGAGAAACTCGGAACCCCAAAGAAAATCCTATCGTTTCCGTAGAAACGTATCTCGATTTAGAAGGACAATGCAGGGAATCCAGAGTATTTCATATGGACGCAATTTGTGTGTTAATTCGGCAATGTGAGGGAGCGAGGGATGCAGTAAAGGAGGAATAATGCATCGGAAAAGAGATACTCGGAACCCCAAAGAAAATCCTATCGTTTCCGAAGAAACGAATCCCGATTTAGAAGGACAATGCAGGGAATCCAGAGTATATCATATGGACGCAAATTGTGTGTTAATTCGTCAATGTGAGGGAACGAGGGATGCAGTAAAGGAGGAATAATGCATCGGAAAAGAGATACTCGGAACCCCAAAGAAAATCCTATCGTTTCCATAGAAAGGTATCTCGATTTCGAAGGACAATGTAGGGAATCCAGAGTATTTCATATGGACGCAAATTGTGTGTTAATTCGTCAATGTGAGGGAGCGAGGGATGCAGTAAAGGAGGCATAATGCATCGGAAAAGAGATACTCGGAACCCCAAAGAAAATCCTATCGTTTCCGTAGAAACGTATCACGATTTAGAAGGACAATGCAGGGAATCCATAGTATTTCATATGGACGCAAATTGTGTGTTAATTCGTCAATGTGAGGGAACGAGGGATGCAGTAAAGGAGGAATAATGCATCGGAAAAGAGATACTCGGAACCCCAAAGAAAATCCTATCGTTTCCGTAGAAACGTGTCTCGATTTAGAAGGACAATGCAGGGAATCCAGAGTATTTCATATGGACACAAATTGTGTGTTAATTCGTCAATGTGAGGGAGCGAGGGATGCAGTAAAGGAGGAATAATGCATCGGAAAAGAGATACTCGGAACCCCAAAGAAAATCCTCTGGTTTCCGTAGAAACGTATCTCGATTTAGAAGGACAATGCAGGGAATCCAGAGTATTTCATATGGACGCAAATTGTGTGTTAATTCGTCAATGTGAGGGAGCGAGGATGCAGTGAAGGAGGAATAATGCATCGGAAAAGAGAAACTCGGAACCCCAAAGAAAAACCTATCGTTTCCGTAGAAACGTATCTCGATTTAAAAGGACAATGCAGGGAATCCAGAGTATTTCATATGGACGCAAATTGTGTGTTAATTCGTCAATGTGAGGGAGCGAGGGATGCAGTAAAGGAGGAATAATGCATCGGAAAAGAGATACTCGGAACCCCAAAGAAAATCCTCTCGTTTCCGTAGAAACGTATCTCGATTTAGAAGGACAATGCAGGGAATCCAGAGTATTTCATATGGACGCAAATTGTGTGTTAATTCGTCAATGTGAGGGAGCGAGGATGCAGTGAAGGAGGAATAATGCATCGGAAAAGAGATACTCGGAACCCCAAAGAAACACCTATCGTTTCCGTAGAAACGTATCTCGATTTAAAAGGACAATGCAGGGAATCCAGAGTATTTCATATGGACGCAAATTGTGTGTTAATTCGTCAATGTTAGGGAGCGAGGGATGCAGTAAAGGAGGAATACTGCATCGGAAAAGAGATACTCGGAACCCCAAAGAAAATCCTATCGTTTCCGTAGAAACGTATCTCGAATTAGAAGGAAAATGCAGGGGATCAAGAGTATTCCATATGGACGCAAATTGTGTGTTAATTCGTCAATGTGAGGGAGCGAGGGATGCAGTAAAGGAGGAATAATGCATCGGAAAAGCGATACACGGAACCCCAAAGAAAATCCTATCGTTTCCGTAGAAACATATCTCGATTTTGAAGGACAATGCAGGGAATCCAGAGTATTTCATATGGACGCAAATTGTGTGTTAATTCGTCAATGTGAGGGAGCGAGAAATGCAGTAAAGGAGGAATAATGCATCGGAAAAGAGATACTCGGAACCCCAAAGAAAATCCTATCATTTCCGTAGAAACGTATCTCGATTTAGAAGGACAATGCAGGGAATCCAGAGTATTTCATATGGACGCAAATTGTGTGTAAATTCGTCAATGTGAGTTAGCGAGGGATGCAGTAAAGGAGGAATAATGCATCGGAAAAGAGATACTCGGAACCCCAAAGAAAATCCTATCGTTTCCGTAGAAACGTATCTCGATTTAGAAGGACAATGCAGGGAATCCTGAGTATTTCATATGGACGCAAATTGTGCGTTAATTCGTCAATGTGAGGGAGCGAGGGATGCAGTAAAGGAGGAATAATGCATCGGAAAAGAGATACTCGGATCCTCAAAGAAAATCCTATCGTTTCCGTAGAAACGTATCTTGATTTAGAAGGACAATGCAGGGAATCCAGAGTATTTCATATGGACGCAAATTGTGTGTTAATTCGTCAATGTGAGGGAGCGAGGGATGCAGTAAAGGAGGAATAATGCATCGGAAAAGAGATACTCGGAACCCCAAAGAAAATCCTATCGTTTCCGTAGAAACGTATCTCGATTTAGAAGGACAATGCAGGGAATCCAGAGTATTTCATATGGACGCAATTTGTGTGTTAATTCGGC
The DNA here is from genome assembly GCF_023898315.1 of Schistocerca nitens. Classification (NCBI taxonomy): domain Eukaryota; kingdom Metazoa; phylum Arthropoda; class Insecta; order Orthoptera; family Acrididae; genus Schistocerca; species Schistocerca nitens. The sequence continues at coordinate 1,281,705,328 of NC_064614.1, read as the reverse complement.
AATGTGAGGGAGCGAGGGATGCAGTAAAGGAGGAATAATGCATCGGAAAAGAGATACTCGGAACCCCAAAGAAAATCCTATCGTTTCCGTAGAAACGAATCCCGATTTAGAAGGACAAAGCAGGGAATCCAGAGTATATCATATGGACGCAAATTGTGTGTTAATTCGTCAATGTGAGGGAACGAGGGATGCAGTAAAGGAGGAATAATGCATCGGAAAAGAGATACTCGGAACCCCAAAGAAAATCCTATCGTTTCCATAGAAACGTATCTCGATTTCGAAGGACAAAGCAGGGAATCCAGAGTATTTCATATGGACGCAAATTGTGTGTTAATTCGTCAATGTGAGGGAGCGAGGGATGCAGTAAAGGAGGCATAATGCATCGGAAAAGAGATACTCGGAACCCCAAAGAAAATCCTTTCGTTTCCGTAGAAACGTATCTCGATTTAGAAGGACAATGCATGGAATCCATAGTATTTCATATGGACGCAAATTGTGTGTTAATTCGTCAATGTGAGGGAACGAGGGATGCAGTAAAGGAGGAATAATGCATCGGAAAAGAGATACTCGGAACCCCAAAGAAAATCCTATCGTTTCCGTAGAAACGTATCTCGATTTAGAAGGACAATGCAGGGAATCCAGAGTATTTCATATGGACACAAATTGTGTGTTAATTCGTCAATGTGAGGGAGCGAGGGATGCAGTAAAGGAGGAATAATGCATCGGAAAAGAGATACTCGGAACCCCAAAGAAAATCCTCTCGTTTCCGTAGAAACGTATCTCGATTTAGGAGGACAATGCAGGGAATCCAGAGTATTTCATATGGACGCAAATTGTGTTTCATTCGTCAATGTGAGGGAGCGAGGATGCAGTGAGGGAGGAATAATGCATCGGAAAAGAGATACTCGGAACCCCAAAGAAAAACCTATCGTTTCCGTAGAAACGTATCTCGATTTAAAAGGACAATGCAGGGAATCTAGAGTATTTCATATGGACGCAAATTGTGTGTTAATTCGTCAATGTGAGGGAGCGAGGGATGCAGTAAAGGAGGAATAATGCATCGGATAAGCGATACACGGAACCCCAAAGAAAATCCTATCGTTTCTGTAGAAACGTATCTCGATTTAGAAGGACAATGCAGGGAATCCAGAGTATTTCATATGGACGCAAATTGTGTGTTAATTCGTCAATGTGAGTTAGCGAGGGATGCAGTAAAGGAGGAATAATGCATCGGAAAAGAGATACTCGGAACCCCAAAGAAAATCCTGTCGTTTCCGTAGAAATGTATCTCGATTTAGAAGGACAATGCATGGAATCCATAGTATTTCATATGGACGCAAATTGTGTGTTAATTCGTCAATGTGAGGGAACGAGGGATGCAGTAAAGGAGGAATAATGCATCGGAAAAGAGATACTCGGAACCCCAAAGAAAATCCTATCGTTTCCGTAGAAACGTATCTCGATTTAGAAGGACAATGCAGGGAATCAAGAGTTTTCCATATGGACGCAAATTGTGTGTTAATTCTTCAATGTGAGGGAGCGAGGGATGCAGTAAAGGAGGAATAATGCATCGGATAAGCGATACACGGAACCCCAAAGAAAATCCTATAGTTTCCGTAGAAACGTATCTCGATTTTGAAGGAGAATGCAGGGAATCCAGAGTATTTCATATCGACGCAAATTGTGTGTTAATTCGTCAATGTGAGGGAGCGAGAAATGCAGTAAAGGAGGAATAATGCATTGGAAAAGAGATACTCGGAACCCCAAAGAAAATCCTATCGTTTCCGTAGAAACGTATCTCGATTTAGAAGGACAATGCAGGGAATCCAGAGTATATCATATGGACGCAAATTGTGTGTTAATTCGTCAATGTGAGGGAGCGAGGGATGCAGTAAAGGAGGAATAATGCATCGGAAAAGAGATACTCGGAACCCCAAAGAAAATCCTATCATTTCCGTAGAAACGTATCTCGATTTAGAAGGACAATGCAGGGAATCCAGAGTATTTCATATGGACGCAAATTGTGTGTTAATTCGTCAATGTGAGTTAGCGAGGGATGCAGTAAAGGAGGAATAATGCATCGGAAAAGAGATACTCGGAACCCCAAAGAAAATCCTATCGTTTCCGTAGAAACGTATCTCGATTTAGAAGGACAATGCAGGGAATCCTGAGTATTTCATATGGACGCATATTGTGTGTTAATTCGTCAATGTGAGGGAGCGAGGGATGCAGTAAAGGAGGAATACTGCATCGGAAAAGGGATACTCGGAACCCCAAAGAAAATCCTATCGTTTCCGTAGAAACGTATCTCGATTTAGAAGGACAATGCAGGGAATCCAGAGTATATCATATGGACGCAAATTGTGTGTTAATTCGTCAATGTGAGGGAACGAGGGATGCAGTAAAGGAGGAATAATGCATCGGAAAAGAGATACTTGGAACCCCAAAGAAAATCCTATCGATTCCGTAGAAACATATCTCGATTTACAAGGACAATGCTGGGAATCCAGAGTATTTCATATGGACGCAAATTGTGTGTTAATTCGTTAATGGGAGGGAGCGAGGGATGCAGTAAAGGAGGAATAACGCATCGGAAAAGAGATACTCAGAACCCCAAAGAAAATCCTATCGTTTCCGTAGGAACGTATCTCGTTTTACAAGGACAATGCGGGGAATCCAGAGTATTTCATATGGACGCAAATTCTGTGTTAATTCGTCAATGTGAGGGAGCGAGGATGCAGTGAAGGAGGAATAATGCATCGGAAAAGAGATACTCGGAACCCCAAAGAAAAACCTATCGTTTCCGTAGAAACGTATCTCGATTTAAAAGGACAATGCAGGGAATCCAGAGTATTTTATATGGCCGCAAATTGTGTGTTAATTCGTCAATGTGAGGGAGCGAGGGATGCAGTAAAGGAGGAATAATGCATCGAAAAAGAGATACTCGGAACCCCAAAGAAAATCCTATCGTTTCCGTAGAAACGAATCCTGATTTAGAAAGACAATGCAGGGAATCCAGAGTATTGCATATGGACGCAAATTGTGTGTTAATTCGTCAATGTGAGTTAGCGAGGGATGCAGTAAAGGAGGAATAATGCATCGGAAAAGAGATACTCGGAACCCCAAAGAAAATCCTATCGTTTCCGTAGAAACGTATCTCGACTTAGAAGGACAATGCAGGGAATCCTGAGTATTTCATATGGACGCAAATTGTGTGTTAATTCGTCAATGTGTGGGAGCGAGGGATGCAGTAAAGGAGGAATAATGCATCGGAAAAGAGTTACTCGGAACCGCAAAGAAAATCCTATCGTTTCTGTAGAACCGTATCTCGATTTAGGAGGACAATGCAGGGAATCCAGAGTATTTCATATGGACGCAAATTGTGTGTTAATTCGTCAATGTGAGGGAGCGAGGGATGCAGTAATGGAGGAATACTGCATCGGGAAAGAGATACTCGGAACCCCAAAGAAAATCCTATCGTTTCCGTAGAAACGTATCTCGATTTAGAAGGACAATGCAGGGAATCCAGAGTATATCATATGGACGCAAATTGTGTGTTAATTCGTCAATGTGAGGGAGCGAGGGATGCAGTAAAGGAGGAATAATGCATCGGAAAAGAGATACTTGGAACCCCAAAGAAAATCCTATCGTTTCCGTAGGAACGTATCTCGTTTTACATGGACAACGCAAGGAATCCAGAGTATTTCATATGGACGCAAATTGTGTGTTAATTCGTCAATGTGAGGGAGCGAGGGATGCAGTAAAGGAGGAATAATGCATCGGAAAAGAGATACTCGGAACCCCAAGGAAAACCCTAACGTTTCCGTAGAAACGTATCTCGATTCAGAAGGACAACGCAGGGAATCCAGGGTATTTCATATGGACGCAAATTGTGTGTTAATTCGTCAATGTGAGGGAGCGAGAAATGCAGTAAAGGAGGAATAATGCATTGGAAACGAGATACTCGGAACCACAAAGAAAATCCTATCGTTTCCGTAGAAACGTATCTCGATTTAGAAGGACAATGCAGGGAATCCAGAGTATATCATATGGACGCAAATTGTGTGTTAATTCGTCAATGTGAGGGAGCGAGGGATGCAGTAAAGGAGGAATAATGCATCGGAAAAGAGATACTCGGAACCTCAAAGAAAATCCTATCGTTTCCGTAGAAATGTATCTCGATTTAGAAGGACAATGCAGGGAATCCAGAGTATTTCATATGGACGCAAATTGTGTGTTACTTCGTCAATGTGAGGAGGCGAGGGATGCAGTATAGGAGGATTAATGCATCGGAAAAGAGATAGGCGGAACCCCAAAGAAAATCCTATCGTTTCCGTAGAAACGTATCTCGATTTAGAAGGACAATGCAGGGAATCCAGAGTATTTCATATGGACGCAAATTGTGTGTTAATTCGTCAATGTGAGGGAGCGAGGGATGCAGTAAAGGAGGAATAATGCATCGGAAAAGAGATACTCGGAACCCCAAAGAAAATCCTATCGTTTCCGTAGAAACGTATCTTGATTTAGAAGGACAATGCAGGGAATCCAGAGTATTCCATATGGACGCAAATTGTGTGTTAATTCGTCAATGTGAGGGAGCGAGGGATGCAGTAAAGGAGGAATAATGCATCGGAAAAGAGATACTCGGAACCCCAAAGAAAATCCTATCGTTTCCGTAGAAACGTATCTCGATTTAGAAGGACAATGCAGGGAATCCTGAGTATTTCATATGGACGCAAATTGTGTGTTAATTCGTCAATGTGAGGGAGCGAGGGATGCAGTAAAGGAGGAATAATGCATCGGAAAAGAGATACTCGGAACCCCAAAGAAAATCCTATTGTGTCTGTAGAAACGTATCTCGATTTAGAAAGATAATGCAGGGAACCCAGAGTATTTCATATGGACGCAATTTGTGTGTTAATTCGTCAATGTGAGGGAGCGAGGGATGCAGTAAAGGAGGAATAATGCATCGGAAAAGAGATACTCGGAACCCCAAAGAAAATCCTGTCGTTTCCGTAGAAACGAATCCCGATTTAGAAGGACAATGCAGGGAATCCAGAGTATTTCACATGGACGCAAATTGTGTGTTAATTCGTCAATGTGAGGGAGCGAGGGATGCAGTAAAGGAGGAATAATGCATCGGAAAAGAGATACTCGGAACCCCAAAGAAAATCCTATCGTTTCCGTAGAAACGTATCTCGATTTAGAAGGACAATGCAGGGAATCCAGAGTATTGCATATGGACGCAAATTGTGTGTTAATTCGTGAATGTGAGTTAGCGAGGGATGCAGTAAAGGAGGAATAATGCATCGGAAAAGAGATACTCGGAACCCCAAAGAAAATCCTATCGTTTCCGTAGAAACGTATCTCGACTTAGAAGGACAATGCAGGGAATCCTGAGTATTTCATATGGACGCAAAATGTGTGTTAATTCGTCAATGTGAGGGAGCGAGGGATGCAGTAAAGGAGGAATAATGCATCGGAAAAGAGATACTCGGAACCCCAAAGAAAATCCTATCGTTTCTGTAGAACCGTATCTCGATTTAGGAGGACAATGCAGGGAATCCAGAGTATTTCATATGGACGCAAATTGTGTGTTAATTCGTCAATGTGAGGGAGCGAGGGATGCAGTAATGGAGGAATACTGCATCGGGAAAGAGATACTCGGAACCCCAAAGAAAATCCTATCGTTTCCGTAGAAACGTATCTCGATTTAGACGGACAATGCAGGGAATCCAGAGTATGTCATATGGACGCAAATTGTGTGTTAATTCGTCAATGTGAGGGAGCAAGGGATGCAGTAAAGGAGGAATAATGCATCGGAAAAGAGATACTTGGAACCCCAAAGAAAATCCTATCGTTTCCGTAGGAACGTATCTCGTTTTACAAGGACAATGCAAGGAATCCAGAGTATTTCATATGGACGCAAATTGTGTGTTAATTCGTCAATGTGAGAGAGCGAGGGATGCAGTAAAGGAGGAATAATGCATCGGAAAAGAGATACTCGGAACCCCAAGGAAAACCCTAACGTTTCCGTAGAAACGTATCTCGATTTAGAAGGACAATGCAGGGAATCCAGAGTATTTCATATGGACGCAAATTGTGTGTTAATTCGTCAATGTGAGTTAGCGAGGGATGCAGTAAAGGTGGAATAATGCATCGGAAAAGAGATACTCGGAACCCCAAAGAAAATACTATCGTTTCCGTAGAAACGTATATCGATTTAGAAGGACAATGAAGGAATCCAGAGTATTTCATATGGACGCAAATTGTGTGTTAATTCGTCAATGTGAGGGAGCGAGGGATGCAGTAAAGGAGGAATAATGCATCGGAAAAGAGATACTCGGAACCCCAAAGAAAATCATATCGTTTCTGTAGAAACGTATCTCGATTTAGGAGGACAATGCAGGGAATCCAGAGTATTTCATATGGACGCAAATTGTGTGTTAATTCGTCAATGTGAGGGAGCGAGGGATGCAGTAAAGGAGGAATAATGCATCGGAAAAGAGATACTCGGAACCCCAAAGAAAATCCTATTGTTTCTGTAGAAACGTATCTCGATTTAGAAAGATAATGCAGGAAACCCAGAGTATTTCATATGGACGCAATTTGTGTGTTAATTCGTCAATGTGAGGGAGCGAGGGATGCAGTAAAGGAGGAATAATGCATCGGAAAAGAGATACTCGGAACCCCAAAGAAAATCCTGTCGTTTCCATAGAAACGAATCCCTATTTAGAAGGACAATGCAGGGAATCCAGAGTATTTCATATGGACGCAAATTGTGTGTTAATTCGTCAATGTGAGGGAGCGAGGGATGCAGTAAAGGAGGAATAATGCATCGGAAAAGAGATACTCGGAACCCCAAAGAAAATCCTATCGTTTCCGTAGAAACGTATCTCGATTTAGAAGGACAATGCAGGGAATCCAGAGTATTGCATATGGACGCAAATTGTGTGTTAATTCGTCAATGTGAGTTAGCGAGGGATGCAGTAAAGGAGGAATAATGCATCGGAAATGAGATACTCGGATCCCCAAAGAAAATCCTATCGTTTCCGTAGAAACGTATCTCGACTTAGAAGGACAATGCAGGGAATCCTGAGTATTTCATATGGACGCAAATTGTGTGTTAATTCGTCAATGTGTGGGAGCGAGGGATGCAGTAAAGGAGGAATAATGCATCGGAAAAGAGTTACTCGGAACCCCAAAGAATATCCTATCGTTTCTGTAGAACCGTATCTCGATTTAGGAGGACAATGCAGGGAATCCAGAGTATTTCATATGGACGCAAATTGTGTGTTAATTCGTCAATGTGAGGGAGCGAGGGATGCAGTAAAGGAGGAATACTGCATCGGGAAAGAGATACTCGGAACCCCAAAGAAAATCCTATCGTTTCCGTAGAAACGTATCTCGATTTAGAAGGACAATGCAGGGAATCCAGAGTATATCATATGGACGCAAATTATGTGTTAATTCGTCAATGTGAGGGAGCGAGGGATGCAGTAAAGGAGGAATAATGCATCGGAAAAGAGATACTTGGAACCCCAAAGAAAATCCTATCGTTTCCGTAGGAACGTATCTCGTTTTACAAGGACAATGCAAGGAATCCAGAGTATTTCATATGGACGCAAATTGTGTGTTAATTCGTCAATGTGAGGGAGCGAGGGATGCAGTAAAGGAGGAATAATGCATCGGAAAAGACATACTCGGAACCCCAAGGAAAACCCTAACGTTTCCGTAGAAACGTATCTCGATTTAGAAGGACAATGCAGGGAATCCAGAGTATTTCATATGGACGCAAATTGTGTGTTAATTCGTCAATGTGAGGGAGCGAGAAATGCAGTAAAGGAGGAATAATGCATTGGAAACGAGATACTCGGAACCGCAAAGAAAATCCTATCGTTTCCGTAGAAACGTATCTCGATTTAGAAGGACAATGCAGGGAATCCAGAGTATATCATATGGACGCAAATTGTGTGTTAATTCGTCAATGTGAGGGAGCGAGGGATGCAGTAAAGGAGGAATAATGCATCGGAAAAGAGATACTCGGAACCTCAAAGAAAATCCTATCGTTTCCGTAGAAACGTATCTCGCTTTAGATGGACAATGCAGGGAATCCAGAGTATTTCATATGGACGCAAATTGTGTGTTACTTCGTCAATTTGAGGAGGCGAGGGATGCAGTAAAGGAGGATTAATGCATCGGAAAAGAGATAGGCGGAACCCCAAAGAAAATCCTATCGTTTCCGTAGAAACGTATCTCGATTTAGAAGGACAATGCAGGGAATCCAGAGTATTTCATATGGACGCAAATTGTGTGTTAATTCGTCAATGTGAGGGAGCGAGGGATGCAGTAAAGGAGGAATAATGCATCGGAAAAGAGATACTCGGAACCCCAAAGAAAATCCTATCGTTTCCGTAGAAACGTATCTTGATTTAGAAGGACAATGCAGGGAATCCAGAGTATTCCATATGGACGCAAATTGTGTGTTAATTCGTCAATTTGAGGGAGCGAGGGATGCAGTAAAGGAGGAATAATGCATCGGAAAAGAGATACTCGGAACCCCAAAGAAAATCCTATCGTTTCCGTAGAAACGTATCTCGATTTAGAAGGACAATGCAGAGAATCCTGAGTATTTCATATGGACGCAAATTGTGTGTTAATTCGTCAATGTGAGGGAGCGAGGGATGCAGTAAAGGAGGAATAATGCATCGGAAAAGAGATACTCGGAACCCCAAAGAAAATCCTATTGTTTCTGTAGAAACGTATCTCGATTTAGAAAGATAATGCGGGGAACCCAGAGTATTTCACATGGACGCAATTTGTGTGTTAATTCGTCAATGTGAGGGAGCGAGGGATGCAGTAAAGGAGGAATAATGCATCGGAAAAGAGATACTCGGAACCCCAAAGAAAATCCTGTCGTTTCCGTAGAAACGAATCCCGATTTAGAAGGACAATGCAGGGAATCCAGAGTATTTCATATGGACGCAAATTGTGTGTTAATTCGTCAATGTGAGGGCGCGAGGGATGCAGTAAAGGAGGAATAATGCATCGGAAAAGAGATACTCGGAAACCCAAAGAAAATCCTATCGTTTCCGTAGAAACGTATCTCGATTTAGAAGGACAATGCAGGGAATCCAGAGTATTGCATATGGACGCAAATTGTGTGTTAATTCGTCAATGTGAGTTAGCGAGGGATGCAGTAAAGGAGGAATAATGCATCGGAAAAGAGATACTCGGAACCCCAAAGAAAATCCTATCGTTTCCGTAGAAACGTATCTCGACTTAGAAGGACAATGCAGGGAATCCTGAGTATTTCATATGGACGCAAATTGTGTGTTAATTCGTCAATGTGAGGGAGCGAGGGATGCAGTAAAGGAGGAATAATGCATCGGGAAAGAGATACTCGGAACCCCAAAGAAAATCCTATCGTTTCTGTAGAACCGTATCTCGATTTAGGAGGACAATGCTGGGAATCCAGAGTATTTCATATGGACTCAAATTGTGTGTTAATTCGTCAATGTGAGGGAGCGAGGGATGCAGTAAAGGAGGAATACTGCATCGGGAAAGAGATACTCGGAACCCCAAAGAAAATCCTATTGTTTCCGTAGAAACGTATCTCGATTTAGAAGGACAATGCAGGGAATCCAGAGTATATCATATGGACGCAAATTGTGTGTTAATTCGTCAATGTGAGGGAGCGAGGGATGCAGTAAAGGAGGAATAATGCATCGGAAAAGAGATACTTGGAACCCCAAAGAAAATCCTATCGTTTCCGTAGGAACGTATCTCGTTTTACAAGGACAATGCAAGGAATCCAGAGTATTTCATATGGACGCAAATTGTGTGTTAATTCGTCAATGTGAGTGAGCGAGGGATGCAGTAAAGGAGGAATAATGCATCGGAAAAGAGATACTCGGAACCCCAAGGAAAACCCTAACGTTTCCGTAGAAACGTATCTCGATTTAGAAGGACAATGCAGGGAATCCAGAGTATTTCATATGGACGCAAATTGTGTGTTAATTCGTCAATGTGAGTTAGCGAGGGATGCAGTAAAGGTGGAATAATGCATCGGAAAAGAGATACTCGGAACCCCAAAGAAAATACTATCGTTTCCGTAGAAACGTATATCGATTTAGAAGGACAATGCAGGGAATCCAGAGTATTTCATATGGACGCAAATTGTGTGTTAATTCGTCAATGTGAGGGAGCGAGGGATGCAGTAAAGGAGGAATAATGCATCGGAAAAGAGATACTCGGAACCCCAAAGAAAATCATATCGTTTCCGTAGAAACGTATCTCGATTTAGGAGGACAATGCAGGGAATCCAGAGTACTTCATATGGACGCAAATTGTGTGTTAATTCGTCAATGTGAGGGAGCGAGGGATGCAGTAAAGGAGGAATAATGCATCGGAAAAGAGATACTCGGAACCCCAAAGAAAATCCTATCGTTTCCGTAGAAACATATCTCGATTTAGAAGGACAATGCAGCTAATCCAGAGTATATCATATGGACGCAAATTGTGTGTTAATTCGTCAATGTGAGTTAGCGAGGGATGCAGTAAAGGAGGAATAATGCATCGGAAAAGAGATACTCGGAACCCCAAAGAAAATCCTATCGTTTCCGTAGAAACGTATCTCGATTTCCAAGGACAATGCAGGGAATCCAGAGTATTTCATATGGACACAAATTGTGTGTTAATTCGTCAATGTGAGGGAGCGAGGGATGCAGTAAAGCAGGAATAATGCATCGGAAAAGAGATGCTCGGAACCCCAAGGAAAATCCTACCGTTTCCGTAGAAACGTATCTCGATTTAGAAGGACAAGGCAGGGAATCCAGAGTATTTCATATAGACGCAAATTGTGTGTTAATTCTTCAATGTGAGGGAGCGAGGGATGCAGTAAAGGAGGAATAATGCATCGGAAAAGAGATACTCGGAACCACAAAGAAAATCCTTTCGTTTCCGGAGAAACGTATCTCGATTTAGAAGGACAATGCAGGGAATCCAGAGTATTTCATATGGACACAAAGTGTGTGTTAATTCGGTAATGTGAGGGAGCGAGGAATGCAGAAAAGGAGGAATAATGCATCGGAAAAGAGATACTCTTAACCCCAAAGAAAAACCTATCTTATCCGTAGAAAGGTATCTCGATTTAGAAGGACAATGCAGGGAATCCAGAGTATTTCATATGGACGCAAATTGTGTGTTAATTCGTCAATGTGAGGGAGCGAGGGATGCAGTAAAGGAGGAATAATGCATCGGAAAAGAGATACTCGGAACCCCAAAGAAAATCCTATCGTTTCTGTAGAACCGTATCTCGATTTAGGAGGACAATGCTGGGAATCCAGAGTATTTCATATGGACGCAAATTGTGTGTTAATTCGTCAATGTGAGGGAGCGAGGGATGCAGTAAAGGAGGAATACTGCATCGGGAAAGAGATACTCGGAACCCCAAAGAAAATCCTATCGTTTCCGTAGAAACGTATCTCGATTTAGAAGGACAATGCAGGGAATCCAGAGTATATCATATGGACGCAAATTGTGTGTTAATTCTTCAATGTCAGGGAGCGAGGGATGCAGTAAAGGAGGAATAATGCATCGGAAAAGAGATACTTGGAACCCCAAAGAAAATCCTATCGTTTCCGTAGGAACGTATCTCGTTTTACAAGGACAATGCAAGCAATCCAGAGTATTTCATATGGACGCAAATTGTGTGTTAATTCGTCAATGTGAGGGAGCGAGGGATGCAGTAAAGGAGGAATAATGCATCGGAAAAGAGATACTCGGAACCCCAAGGAAAACCCTAACGTTTCCGTAGAAACGTATCTCGATTTAGAAGGACAATGCAGGGAATCCAGAGTATTTCATATGGACGCAAATTGTGTGTTAATTCGTCAATGTGAGTTAGCGAGGGATGCAGTAAAGGTGGAATAATGCATCGGAAAAGAGATACTCGGAACCCCAAAGAAAATACTATCGTTTCCGTAGAAACGTATATCGATTTAGAAGGACAATGCAGGGAATCCAGAGTATTTCATATGGACGCAAATTGTGTGTTAGTTCGTCAATGTGAGGGAGCGAGGGATGCAGTAAAGGAGGAATAATGCATCGGAAAAGAGATACTCGGAACCCCAAAGAAAATCATATCGTTTCCGTAGAAACGTATCTCGATTTAGGAGGACAATGCAGGGAATCCAGAGTAATTCATATGGACGCAAATTGTGTGTTAATTCGTCAATGTGAGGGAGCGAGGGATGCAGTAAAGGAGGAATAATGCATCGGAAAAGACATACTCGGAACCCCAAGGAAAACCCTAACGTTTCCGTAGAAACGTATCTCGATTTAGAAGGACAATGCAGGGAATCCAGAGTATTTCATATGGACGCAAATTGTGTGTTAATTCGTCAATGTGAGGGAGCGAGAAATGCAGTAAAGGAGGAATAATGCATTGGAAACGAGATACTCGGAACCGCAAAGAAAATCCTATCGTTTCCGTAGAAACGTATCTCGATTTAGAAGGACAATGCAGGGAATCCAGAGTATATCATATGGACGCAAATTGTGTGTTAATTCGTCAATGTGAGGGAGCGAGGGATGCAGTAAAGGAGGAATAATGCATCGGAAAAGAGATACTCGGAACCTCAAAGAAAATCCTATCGTTTCCGTAGAAACGTATCTCGCTTTAGATGGACAATGCAGGGAATCCAGAGTATTTCATATGGACGCAAATTGTGTGTTACTTCGTCAATTTGAGGAGGCGAGGGATGCAGTAAAGGAGGATTAATGCATCGGAAAAGAGATAGGCGGAACCCCAAAGAAAATCCTATCGTTTCCGTAGAAACGTATCTCGATTTAGAAGGACAATGCAGGGAATCCAGAGTATTTCATATGGACGCAAATTGTGTGTTAATTCGTCAATGTGAGGGAGCGAGGGATGCAGTAAAGGAGGAATAATGCATCGGAAAAGAGATACTCGGAACCCCAAAGAAAATCCTATCGTTTCCGTAGAAACGTATCTTGATTTAGAAGGACAATGCAGGGAATCCAGAGTATTCCATATGGACGCAAATTGTGTGTTAATTCGTCAATTTGAGGGAGCGAGGGATGCAGTAAAGGAGGAATAATGCATCGGAAAAGAGATACTCGGAACCCCAAAGAAAATCCTATCGTTTCCGTAGAAACGTATCTCGATTTAGAAGGACAATGCAGAGAATCCTGAGTATTTCATATGGACGCAAATTGTGTGTTAATTCGTCAATGTGAGGGAGCGAGGGATGCAGTAAAGGAGGAATAATGCATCGGAAAAGAGATACTCGGAACCCCAAAGAAAATCCTATTGTTTCTGTAGAAACGTATCTCGATTTAGAAAGATAATGCGGGGAACCCAGAGTATTTCACATGGACGCAATTTGTGTGTTAATTCGTCAATGTGAGGGAGCGAGGGATGCAGTAAAGGAGGAATAATGCATCGGAAAAGAGATACTCGGAACCCCAAAGAAAATCCTGTCGTTTCCGTAGAAACGAATCCCGATTTAGAAGGACAATGCAGGGAATCCAGAGTATTTCATATGGACGCAAATTGTGTGTTAATTCGTCAATGTGAGGGCGCGAGGGATGCAGTAAAGGAGGAATAATGCATCGGAAAAGAGATACTCGGAAACCCAAAGAAAATCCTATCGTTTCCGTAGAAACGTATCTCGATTTAGAAGGACAATGCAGGGAATCCAGAGTATTGCATATGGACGCAAATTGTGTGTTAATTCGTCAATGTGAGTTAGCGAGGGATGCAGTAAAGGAGGAATAATGCATCGGAAAAGAGATACTCGGAACCCCAAAGAAAATCCTATCGTTTCCGTAGAAACGTATCTCGACTTAGAAGGACAATGCAGGGAATCCTGAGTATTTCATATGGACGCAAATTGTGTGTTAATTCGTCAATGTGAGGGAGCGAGGGATGCAGTAAAGGAGGAATAATGCATCGGGAAAGAGATACTCGGAACCCCAAAGAAAATCCTATCGTTTCTGTAGAACCGTATCTCGATTTAGGAGGACAATGCTGGGAATCCAGAGTATTTCATATGGACTCAAATTGTGTGTTAATTCGTCAATGTGAGGGAGCGAGGGATGCAGTAAAGGAGGAATACTGCATCGGGAAAGAGATACTCGGAACCCCAAAGAAAATCCTATTGTTTCCGTAGAAACGTATCTCGATTTAGAAGGACAATGCAGGGAATCCAGAGTATATCATATGGACGCAAATTGTGTGTTAATTCGTCAATGTGAGGGAGCGAGGGATGCAGTAAAGGAGGAATAATGCATAGGAAAAGAGATACTTGGAACCCCAAAGAAAATCCTATCGTTTCCGTAGGAACGTATCTCGTTTTACAAGGACAATGCAAGGAATCCAGAGTATTTCATATGGACGCAAATTGTGTGTTAATTCGTCAATGTGAGTGAGCGAGGGATGCAGTAAAGGAGGAATAATGCATCGGAAAAGAGATACTCGGAACCCCAAGGAAAACCCTAACGTTTCCGTAGAAACGTATCTCGATTTAGAAGGACAATGCAGGGAATCCAGAGTATTTCATATGGACGCAAATTGTGTGTTAATTCGTCAATGTGAGTTAGCGAGGGATGCAGTAAAGGTGGAATAATGCATCGGAAAAGAGATACTCGGAACCCCAAAGAAAATACTATCGTTTCCGTAGAAACGTATATCGATTTAGAAGGACAATGCAGGGAATCCAGAGTATTTCATATGGACGCAAATTGTGTGTTAATTCGTCAATGTGAGGGAGCGAGGGATGCAGTAAAGGAGGAATAATGCATCGGAAAAGAGATACTCGGAACCCCAAAGAAAATCATATCGTTTCCGTAGAAACGTATCTCGATTTAGGAGGACAATGCAGGGAATCCAGAGTACTTCATATGGACGCAAATTGTGTGTTAATTCGTCAATGTGAGGGAGCGAGGGATGCAGTAAAGGAGGAATAATGCATCGGAAAAGAGATACTCGGAACCCCAAAGAAAATCCTATCGTTTCCGTAGAAACATATCTCGATTTAGAAGGACAATGCAGCTAATCCAGAGTATATCATATGGACGCAAATTGTGTGTTAATTCGTCAATGTGAGTTAGCGAGGGATGCAGTAAAGGAGGAATAATGCATCGGAAAAGAGATACTCGGAACCCCAAAGAAAATCCTATCGTTTCCGTAGAAACGTATCTCGATTTCCAAGGACAATGCAGGGAATCCAGAGTATTTCATATGGACACAAATTGTGTGTTAATTCGTCAATGTGAGGGAGCGAGGGATGCAGTAAAGCAGGAATAATGCATCGGAAAAGAGATGCTCGGAACCCCAAGGAAAATCCTACCGTTTCCGTAGAAACGTATCTCGATTTAGAAGGACAAGGCAGGGAATCCAGAGTATTTCATATAGACGCAAATTGTGTGTTAATTCTTCAATGTGAGGGAGCGAGGGATGCAGTAAAGGAGGAATAATGCATCGGAAAAGAGATACTCGGAACCACAAAGAAAATCCTTTCGTTTCCGGAGAAACGTATCTCGATTTAGAAGGACAATGCAGGGAATCCAGAGTATTTCATATGGACACAAAGTGTGTGTTAATTCGGTAATGTGAGGGAGCGAGGAATGCAGAAAAGGAGGAATAATGCATCGGAAAAGAGATACTCTTAACCCCAAAGAAAAACCTATCTTATCCGTAGAAAGGTATCTCGATTTAGAAGGACAATGCAGGGAATCCAGAGTATTTCATATGGACGCAAATTGTGTGTTAATTCGTCAATGTGAGGGAGCGAGGGATGCAGTAAAGGAGGAATAATGCATCGGAAAAGAGATACTCGGAACCCCAAAGAAAATCCTATCGTTTCTGTAGAACCGTATCTCGATTTAGGAGGACAATGCTGGGAATCCAGAGTATTTCATATGGACGCAAATTGTGTGTTAATTCGTCAATGTGAGGGAGCGAGGGATGCAGTAAAGGAGGAATACTGCATCGGGAAAGAGATACTCGGAACCCCAAAGAAAATCCTATCGTTTCCGTAGAAACGTATCTCGATTTAGAAGGACAATGCAGGGAATCCAGAGTATATCATATGGACGCAAATTGTGTGTTAATTCTTCAATGTCAGGGAGCGAGGGATGCAGTAAAGGAGGAATAATGCATCGGAAAAGAGATACTTGGAACCCCAAAGAAAATCCTATCGTTTCCGTAGGAACGTATCTCGTTTTACAAGGACAATGCAAGCAATCCAGAGTATTTCATATGGACGCAAATTGTGTGTTAATTCGTCAATGTGAGGGAGCGAGGGATGCAGTAAAGGAGGAATAATGCATCGGAAAAGAGATACTCGGAACCCCAAGGAAAACCCTAACGTTTCCGTAGAAACGTATCTCGATTTAGAAGGACAATGCAGGGAATCCAGAGTATTTCATATGGACGCAAATTGTGTGTTAATTCGTCAATGTGAGTTAGCGAGGGATGCAGTAAAGGTGGAATAATGCATCGGAAAAGAGATACTCGGAACCCCAAAGAAAATACTATCGTTTCCGTAGAAACGTATATCGATTTAGAAGGACAATGCAGGGAATCCAGAGTATTTCATATGGACGCAAATTGTGTGTTAGTTCGTCAATGTGAGGGAGCGAGGGATGCAGTAAAGGAGGAATAATGCATCGGAAAAGAGATACTCGGAACCCCAAAGAAAATCATATCGTTTCCGTAGAAACGTATCTCGATTTAGGAGGACAATGCAGGGAATCCAGAGTAATTCATATGGACGCAAATTGTGTGTTAATTCGTCAATGTGAGGGAGCGAGGGATGCAGTAAAGGAGGAATAATGCATCGGAAAAGAGATACTCGGAACCCCAAAGAAAATCCTATCGTTTCCGTAGAAACGTATCTCGACTTAGAAGGACAATGCAGGGAATCCTGAGTATTTCATATGGACGCAAATTGTGTGTTAATTCGTCAATGTGTGGGAGCGAGGGATGCAGTAAAGGAGGAATAATGCATCGGAAAAGAGTTACTCGGAACCCCAAAGAAAATCCTATCGTTTCCGTAGAAACGTATCTCGATTTAGGAGGACAATGCAGGGAATCCAGAGTATTTCATATGGACGCAAATTGTGTGTTAATTCGTCAATGTGAGGGAGCGAGGGATGCAGTAAAGGAGGAATACTGCATCGGGAAAGAGATACTCGGAACCCCAAAGAAAATCCTATCGTTTCCGTAGAAACGTATCTCGATTTAGAAGGACAATGCAGGGAATCCAGAGTATATCATATGGACGCAAATTGTGTGTTAATTCGTCAATGTGAGGGAGCGAGGGATGCAGTAAAGGAGGAATAATGCATCGGAAAAGAGATACTTGGAACCCCATAGAAAATCCTATCGTTTCCGTAGGAACGTATCTCGTTTTACAAGGACAATGCAAGGAATCCAGAGTATTTCATATGGACGCAAATTGTGTGTTAATTCGTCAATGTGAGGGAGCGAGGGATGCAGTAAAGGAGGAATAATGCATCGGAAAAGAGATACTCGGAACCCCAAGGAAAACCCTAACGTTTCCGTAGAAACGTATCTCGATTTAGAAGGACAATGCAGGGAATCCAGAGTATTTCATATGGACGCAAATTGTGTGTTAATTCGTCAATGTGAGGGAGCGAGAAATGCAGTAAAGGAGGAATAATGCATTGGAAACGAGATACTCGGAACCACAAAGAAAATCCTATCGTTTCCGTAGAAACGTATCTCGATTTAGAAGGACAATGCAGGGAATTCAGAGTATATCATATGGACGCAAATTGTGTGTTAATTCGTCAATGTGAGGGAGCGAGGGATGCAGTAAAGGAGGAATAATGCATCGGAAAAGAGATACTCGGAACCTCAAAGAAAATCCTATCGTTTCCGTAGAAACGTATCTCGATTTAGATGGACAATGCAGGGAATCCAGAGTATTTCATATGGACGCAAATTGTGTGTTACTTCGTTAATGTGAGGAGGCGAGGGATGCAGTAAAGGAGGATTAATGCATCGGAAAAGAGATAGGCGGATCCCCAAAGAAAATCCTATCGTTTCCGTAGAAACGTATCTCGAATTAGAAGGACAATGCTGGGAATCCAGAGTATTTCATATGGACGCAAATTGTGTGTTAATTCGTCAATGTGAGGGAGCGAGGGATGCAGTAAAGGAAGAATAATGCATCGGAAAAGAGATACTCGGAACCCCAAAGAAAATCCTATCGTTTCCGTAGAAACGTATCTTGCTTTAGAAGGACAATGCAGGGAATCCAGAGTATTCCATATGGACGCAAATTGTGTGTTAATTCGTCAATGTGAGGGAGCGAGGGATGCAGTAAAGGAGGAATAATGCATCGGAAAAGAGATACTCGGAACCCCAAAGAAAATCCTATCGTTTCCGTAGAAACGTATCTCGATTTAGAAGGACAATGCAGGGAATCCTGAGTATTTCATATGGACGCAAATTGTGTGGTAATTCATCAATGTGAGGGAGCGAGGGATGCAGTAAAGGAGGAATAATGCATCGGAAAAGAGATACTCGGAACCCCAAAGAAAAATCCTATTGTTTCTGTAGAAACGTATCTCGATTTAGAAAGATAATGCAGGGAACCCAGAGTATTTCATATGGACGCAATTTGTGTGTTAATTTGTCAATGTGAGGGAGCGAGGGATGCAGTAAAGGAGGAATAATGCATCGGAAAAGAGATACTCGGAACCCCAAAGAAAATCCTGTCGTTTCCGTAGAAACGAATCCCGATTTAGAAGGACAATGCAGGGAATCCAGAGTATTTCATATGGACGCAAATTGTGTGTTAATTCGTCAATGTGAGGGAGCGAGGGATGCAGTAAAGGAGGAATAATGCATCGGAAAAGAGATACTCGGAAACCCAAAGAAAATCCTATCGTTTCCGTAGAGACGTATCTCGATTTAGAAGGACAATGCAGGGAATCCAGAGTATTGCATTTGGACGCAAATTGTGTGTTAATTCGTCAATGTGAGTTAGCGAGGGATGCAGTAAAGGAGGAATAATGCATCGGAAAAGAGATACTCGGAACCCCAAAGAAAATCCTATCGTTTCCGTAGAAACGTATCTCGACTTAGAAGGACAATGCAGGGAATCCTGAGTATTTCCTATGGACACAAATTGTGTGTTAATTCGTCAATGTGAGGGAGCGAGGGATGCAGTAAAGGAGGAATAATGCATCGGGAAAGAGATACTCGGAACCCCAAAGAAAATCCTATCGTTTCTGTAGAACCGTATCTCGATTTAGGAGGACAATGCTGGGAATCCAGAGTATTTCATATGGACGCAAATTGTGTGTTAATTCGTCAAAGTGAGGGAGCGAGGGATGCAGTAAAGGAGGAATACTGCATCGGGAAAGAGGTACTCGGAACCCCAAAGAAAATCCTATCGTTTCCGTAGAAACGTATCTCGATTTAGAAGGACAATGCAGGGAATCCAGAGTATATCATATGGACGCAAAATGTGTATTAATTCGTCAATGTGAGGGAGCGAGGGATGCAGTAAAGGAGAAATAATGCATCGGAAAAGAGATACTTGGAACCCCAAAGAAAATCCTATCGTTTCCGTAGGAACGTATCTCGTTTTACAAGGACAATGCTAGGAATCCAGAGTATTTCATATGGACGCAAATTGTGTGTTAATTCGTCAATGTGAGGGAGCGAGGGATGCAGTAAAGGAGGAATAATGCATCGGAAAAGAGATACTCGGAACCCCAAGGAAAACCCTAACGTTTCCGTAGAAACGTATCTCGATTTAGAAGGACAATGCAGGGAATCCAGAGTATTTCATATGGACGCAAATTGTGTGTTAATTCGTCAATGTGAGTTAGCGAGGGATGCAGTAAAGGTGGAATAATGCATCGGAAAAGAGATACTCGGAACCCCAAAGAAAATACTATCGTTTCCGTAGAAACGTATATCGATTTAGAAGGACAATGCAGGGAATCCAGAGTATTTCATATGGACGCAAATTGTGTGTTAATTCGTCAATGTGAGGGAGCGAGGGATGCAGTAAAGGAGGAATAATGCATCGGAAAAGAGATACTCGGAACCCCAAAGAAAATCATATCGTTTCCGTAGAAACGTATCTCGATTTAGGAGGACAATGCATTGAATCCAGAGTATTTCATATGGACGCAAATTGTGTGTTAATTCGTCAATGTGAGGGAGCGAGGGATGCAGTAAAGGAGGAATAATGCATCGGAAAAGAGATACTCGGAACCCCAAAGAAAATCCTATCGTTTCCGTAGAAACATATCTCGATTTAGAAGGACAATGCAGCTAATCCAGAGTATATCATATGGACGCAAATTGTGTGTTAATTCGTCAATGTGAGTTAGCGAGGGATGCAGTAAAGGAGGAATAATGCATCGGAAAAGAGATACTCGGAACCCCAAAGAAAATCCTATCGTTTCCGTAGAAACGTATCTCGATTTCCAAGGACAATGCAGGGAATCCAGAGTATTTCATATGGACACAAATTGTGTGTTAATTCGTCAATGTGAGGGAGCGAGGGATGCAGTAAAGGAGGAATAATGCATCGGAAAAGAGATGCTCGGAACCCCAAGGAAAATCCTACCGTTTCCGTAGAAACGTATCTCGATTTAGAAGGACAAGGCAGGGAATCCAGAGTATTTCATATAGACGCAAATTGTGTGTTAATTCTTCAATGTGAGGGAGCGAGGGATGCAGTAAAGGAGGAATAATGCATCGGAAAAGAGATACTCGGAACCACAAAGAAAATCCTTTCGTTTCCGGAGAAACGTATCTCGATTTAGAAGGACAATGCAGGGAATCCAGAGTATTTCATATGGACACAAATTGTGTGTTAATTCGGCAATGTGAGGGAGCGAGGAATGCAGAAAAGGAGGAATAATGCATCGGAAAAGAGATACTCTTAACCCCAAAGAAAACCCTATCTTATCCGTAGAAAGGTATCTCGATTTAGAAGGACAATGCAGGGAATCCAGAGTATTGCATATGGACGCAAATTGTGTGTTAATTCGTCAATGTGAGGGAGCGAGGGATGCAGTAAAGGAGGAATAATGCATCGGAAAAGAGATACTCGGAACCCCAAAGAAAATCCTATCGTTTCTGTAGAACCGTATCTCGATTTAGGAGGACAATGCTGGGAATCCAGAGTATTTCATATGGACGCAAATTGTGTGTCAATTCGTCAATGTGAGGGAGCGAGGGATGCAGTAAAGGAGGAATACTGCATCGGGAAAGAGATACTCGGAACCCCAAAGAAAATCCTATCGTTTCCGTAGAAACGTATCTCGATTTAGAAGGACAATGCAGGGAATCCAGAGTATATCATATGGACGCAAATTGTGTGTTAATTCGTCAATGTGAGGGAGCGAGGGATGCAGTAAAGGAGGAATAATGCATCGGAAAAGAGATACTCGGAACCCCAAAGAAAATCCTATCGTTTCCGTAGAAACATATCTCGATTTAGAAGGACAATGCAGCTAATCCAGAGTATATCATATGGACGCAAATTGTGTGTTAATTCGTCAATGTGAGTTAGCGAGGGATGCAGTAAAGGAGGAATAATGCATCGGAAAAGAGATACTCGGAACCCCAAAGAAAATCCTATCGTTTCCGTAGAAACGTATCTCGATTTCCAAGGACAATGCAGGGAATCCAGAGTATTTCATATGGACACAAATTGTGTGTTAATTCGTCAATGTGAGGGAGCGAGGGATGCAGTAAAGGAGGAATAATGCATCGGAAAAGAGATGCTCGGAACCCCAAGGAAAATCCTACCGTTTCCGTAGAAACGTATCTCGATTTAGAAGGACAAGGCAGGGAATCCAGAGTATTTCATATAGACGCAAATTGTGTGTTAATTCTTCAATGTGAGGGAGCGAGGGATGCAGTAAAGGAGGAATAATGCATCGGAAAAGAGATACTCGGAACCACAAAGAAAATCCTTTCGTTTCCGGAGAAACGTATCTCGATTTAGAAGGACAATGCAGGGAATCCAGAGTATTTCATATGGACACAAATTGTGTGTTAATTCGGCAATGTGAGGGAGCGAGGAATGCAGAAAAGGAGGAATAATGCATCGGAAAAGAGATACTCTTAACCCCAAAGAAAACCCTATCTTATCCGTAGAAAGGTATCTCGATTTAGAAGGACAATGCAGGGAATCCAGAGTATTGCATATGGACGCAAATTGTGTGTTAATTCGTCAATGTGAGGGAGCGAGGGATGCAGTAAAGGAGGAATAATGCATCGGAAAAGAGATACTCGGAACCCCAAAGAAAATCCTATCGTTTCTGTAGAACCGTATCTCGATTTAGGAGGACAATGCTGGGAATCCAGAGTATTTCATATGGACGCAAATTGTGTGTTAATTCGTCAATGTGAGGGAGCGAGGGATGCAGTAAAGGAGGAATACTGCATCGGGAAAGAGATACTCGGAACCCCAAAGAAAATCCTATCGTTTCCGTAGAAACGTATCTCGATTTAGAAGGACAATGCAGGGAATCCAGAGTATATCATATGGACGCAAATTGTGTGTTAATTCGTCAATGTGAGGGAGCGAGGGATGCAGTAAAGGAGGAATAATGCATCGGAAAAGAGATACTCGGAACCCCAAAGAAAATACTATCGTTTCCGTAGAAACGTATATCGATTTAGAAGGACAATGCAGGGCATCCAGAGTATTTCATATGGACGCAAATTGTGTGTTAATTCGTCAATGTGAGGGAGCGAGGGATGCAGTAAAGGAGGAATAATGCATCGGAAAAGAGATACTCGGAACCCCAAAGAAAATCATATCGTTTCCGTAGAAACGTATCTCGATTTAGGAGGACAATGCAGGGAATCCAGAGTAATTCATATGGACGCAAATTGTGTGTTAATTCGTCAATGTGAGGGAGCGAGGGATGCAGTAAAGGAGGAATAATGCATCGGAAAAGAGATACTCGGAACCCCAAAGAAAATCCTATCGTTTCCGTAGAAACATATCTCGATTTAGAAGGACAATGCAGCTAATCCAGAGTATATCATATGGACGAAAATTGTGTGTTAATTCGTCAATGTGAGTTAGCGAGGGATGCAGTAAAGGAGGAATAATGCATCGGAAAAGAGATACTCGGAACCCCAAAGAAAATCCTATCGTTTCCGTAGAAACGTATCTCGATTTCCAAGGACAATGCAGGGAATCCAGAGTATTTCATATGGACACAAATTGTGTGTTAATTCGTCAATGTGAGGGAGCGAGGGATGCAGTAAAGGAGGAATAATGCATCGGAAAAGAGATGCTCGGAACCCCAAGAAAAATCCTACCGTTTCCGTAGAAACGTATCTCGATTTAGAAGGACAAGGCAGGGAATCCCGAGTATTTCATATAGACGCAAATTGTGTGTTAATTCTTCAATGTGAGGGAGCGAGGGATGCAGTAAAGGAGGAATAATGCATCGGAAAAGAGATACTCGGAACCACAAAGAAAATCCTTTCGTTTCCGGAGAAACGTATCTCGATTTAGAAGGACAATGCAGGGAATCCAGAGTATTTCATATGGTCACAAATTGTGTGTTAATTCGGCAATGTGAGGGAGCGAGGAATGCAGAAAAGGAGGAATAATGCATCGGAAAAGAGATACTCTTAACCCCAAAGAAAACCCTATCTTATCCGTAGAAAGGTATCTCGATTTAGAAGGACAATGCAGGGAATCCAGAGTATTTCATATGGACGCAAATTGTGTGTTAATTCGTCAATGTGAGGGAGCGAGGGATGCAGTAAAGGAGGAATAATGCATCGGAAAAGAGATACTCGGAACCCCAAAGAAAATCCTATCGTTTCCATAGAAACGTATCTCGATTTAGAAGGACAATGCAGGGAATCAAGAGTATTTCATATGGACGCAAATTGTGTGTTAATTCGTCAATGTGAGGGAGCGAGGGATGCAGTAAAGGAGGAATAATGCATCAGAAAAGAGATACTCGGAACACCATAGAAAATCCTATCGTTTCCGTAGAAACATATCTCGATTTAGAAGGACAATGCAGGGAATCCAGAGTATTTCATATGGATGCAAATTGTGTGTTAATTGGTCAATGTGAGGGAGCGAGGGATGCAGTAAAGGAGAAATAATGTATCGGAAAAGAGATACTTGGAACCCCAAAGAAAATCCTATCGTTTCCGTAGAAACGTATCTCGATTTAGAAGGACAATGCAGGGAATCCAGAGTATTTCATATGGACGCAAATTGTGTGTTAATTCGTCATTGTGAGGGAGCGAAGGATGCAGTAAAGGAGGAATAATGCATCGGAAAAGAGATACTCGGAACCCCAAAGAAAATCCTATCGTTTCCGTAGAAACATATCTCGATTTAGAAGGACAATGCAGGGAATCCAGAGTATTTCATATGGACGCAAATTGTGTGTTAATTCGTCAATGTGAGGGAGCAAGGGATGCAGTAAAGGAGGAATAATGCTTCGGAAAAGAGATACTCGGAACTCCAAAGAAAATCCTATTGTTACCGTAGAAACGAATCCCGATTTAGAAGGACAATGCAGGGAACCCAGTGTATTTCATATGGACGCAAATTGTGTGTTAATTCGTCAATGTGAGGGAGCGAGGGATGCAGTAAAGGAGGAATAATGCATCGGAAAAGAGATACTAGGAACCCCAAAGAAAATCCTATCGTTTCCGTAGAAACGTATCTCGATTTAGAAGGACAATGCAGGGAATCCAGAGTATTTCATATGGACACAAACTGTGTGTTAATTCGTCAATGTGAGGGAGCGAGGGATGCAGTAAAGGAGGAATAATGCATCGGAAAAGAGATACTCGGAACCCCAAAGAAAATCCTCTCGTTTCCGTCGAAACGTATCTCGATTTAGAAGGACAATGCAGGGAATCCAGAGTATTTCATATGGACGCAAATTGTGTGTTAATTCGTCAATGTGAGGGAGCGAGGGATGCAGTAAAGGAGGAATAATGCATCGGAAAAGAGATACTCGGAACCCCAAAGAAAATCCGATCGTTTCCGTAGAAACGTATCTCGATTTAGAAGGACAATGCAGGGAATCCAGAGTATTTCATATGGACGCAAATTGTGTGTTAATTCGTCAATGTGAGGGAGCGAGGGATGCAGTATCGGAGGAATAATGCATCGGATAAGCGATACACGGAACCCCAAAGAAAATCCTATCGTTTCCGTAGAAACGTATCTCGATATAGAAGGACAATGCAGGGAATCCAGAGTATTTCATATGGACGCAAATTGTGTGTTAATTCGTCAATGTGAGGGAGCGAGAAATGCAGTAAAGGAGGAATAATGCATTGGAAAAGAGATACTCGGAACCCCAAAGAAAATCCTATCGTTTCCGTAGAAACGTATCTTGATTTAGAAAGACAATGCAGGGAATCCAGAGTATATCATATGGACGGAAATTGTGTGTTAATTCGTCACTGTGAGGGAGCGAGGGATGCAGTAAAGGAGGAATAATGCATCGGAAAAGAGATACTCGACTCCCAAAAGAAAATAGTATCGTTTCCGTAGAAACATATTTCGTTTTAGAAAGATAATGCAGAGAACCCAGAGTATTTCATATGGACGCAAATTGTGTGTTAATTCGGCAATGTGAGGGAGCGAGGTATGCAGTAAAGGAGGAATAATGCATCGGAAAAGAGATACTCGGAACCCCAAAGAAAATCCTATCGTTTCCGTAGAAACGTTTCTCGATTTAGAAGGATAATGCAAGGAATCCAGAGTATTTCATATGGACGCAAATTGTGTGTTAATTCGTCAATGTGAAGGAGCGAGGGATGCAGTAAAGGAGGAATAATGCATCGGAAAAGAGATACTCGGAACCCCAAAGAAATTCCTATCGTTTCCGTAGAAACGTATCTCGATTTAGAAGGACAATGCAGGGAAACCAGAGTATTTCATATGGATGCAAATTGTGTGCTAATTCGTCAATGTGAGGGAGCGAGGGATGCAGTAAAGGAGGAATAATGCATCGGAAAAGAGATACTCGGAACCCCAAAGAAAATTCTATCGTTTCCGTAGAAACGTATCTCGATTTAGAAGGACAATGCAGGGAATCCAGAGTATTTCATATGGACGCAAATTGTGTGTTAATTCGTCAATGTGAGGGAGAGAGGGATGCAGTAAAGGAGGAATAATGCATCGGAAAAGAGATACGCGGAACCCCAAAGACAATCCTATCCTTTCCGTAGAAACGTATCTCGATTTAGAAGGACAATGCAGGGAATCCAGAGTATTTCATATGGACGCAAATTGGGTGTTAATTCGTCAATGTGAGGGAGCGAGGGATGCAGTAATGGAGGAATAATGCATCGGAAAAGAAGTACTCGGATCCCCAAAGAAAATCCTATCGTTTCCGTAGAAACGTATCTCTTTTTAGAAAGATAATGCAGGGAACCCAGAGTATTTCATATGGACGCAATTTGTGTGTTAATTCGCCAATGTGAGGGAGCGAGGGATGCAGTAAAGGAGGAATAATGCATCGGAAAAGAGATACTCGGAACCCCAAAGAAAATCCTATCGTTTCCGTAGTAACGAATCCCGATTTAGAAGGACAGTGCAGTGAATCCAGAGTATTTCATATGGACGCAAATTGTGTGTTATTTCGTCAATGTGAGGGAACGAGGGATGCAGTAAAGGAGGAATAATGCATCGGAAAAGAGATACTCGGAACCCCAAAGAATATCCTATCGTTTCCGTAGAAACGTATCTCGATTTAGAAGGACAATGCAGGGTATCCAGAGTATATCATATGGACGCAAATTGTGTGTTAATTCGTCGATGTGAGGGAACGAGGGATGCAGTAAAGGAGGAATAATGCATCGGAAAAGAGATACTCGGAACCCCAAAGAAAATCCTTTCGTTTCCATAGAAACGTATCTCGATTTAGAAGGACAATGCAGGGAATCCAGAGTATTTCATATGGACGCAAATTGTGTGTTAATTCGTCAATGTGAGGGAGCATGGGATGCAGTAAAAGAGGCATAATGCATCGGAAAAGAGATACTCGGAACCCCAAAGAAAATCCTGTCATTTCCATAGAAACGTATCTCGATTTAGAAGGACAATGCATGGAATCCATAGTATTTCATATGGACGCAAATTGTGTGTTAATTCGTCAATGTGAGGGAGCGAGGGATGCAGTAAAGGAGTAATAATGCATCGGAAAAGAAATACTCGGAACCCCAAAGAAAATCCTATCGTTTCCGTAGAAACGTATCTCGATTTAGAAGGACAATGCAGGGAATACAGAGTATTTCATATGGACGCAAATTGTGTGTTAATTCGTCAATGTGAGAGAGCGAGGGATGCAGTAAAGGAGGAATAATGCATCGGAAAAGATATACTCGACTCCCAAAAGAAAATCCTATCGTTTCTGTAGAGACGTATCTCGTTTTAGAAAGATAATGCAGGGAACCGAGAGTATTTCATATGGACGCAATTTGTGTGTTAATTCGGCAATGTGAGGGAGCGAGCGATGCAGTAAAGGAGGAATAATGCATCGGAAAAGAGATACTCGGAACCCCAAAGAAAATCCTAACGTTTCCGTAGTAACGAATCCCGATTTAGAAGGACAATGCAGGGAATCCAGAGTATTTCATATGGACGCAATTTGTGTGTTAATTCGGCAATGTGAGGGAGCGAGGGATGCAGTAAAGGAGGAATAATGCATCGGAAAAGAGATACTCGGAACCCCAAAGAAAATCCTATCGTTTCCGTAGTAACGAATCCCGATTTAGAAGGACAATGCAGGAAATCCAGAGTATTTCATATGGACGCAAATTGTGTGTTAATTCGTCAATGTGAGGGAACGAGGGATGCAGTAAAGGAGGAATAATGCATCGGAAAAGAGATACTCGGAACCCCAAAGAAAATCCTATCGTTTCCGTAGAAACGTATCTCGATTTAGAAGGACAATGCAGGGAATCCAGAGTATTTCATATGGACGCAATTTATATGTTAATTCGGCAATGTGAGGGAGCGAGGGATGCAGTAAAGGAGGAATAATGCATCGGAAAAGAGATACTCGGAACCCCAAGGAAAATGCTATCGTTTCCGTAGTAACGAATCCCGATTTAGAAGGACAATGCAGGGAATCCAGAGTATTTCATATGGACGCAAATTGTGTGTTAATTCGTCAATGTGAGGGAACGAGGGATGCAGTAAAGGAGGAATAATGCATCGGAAAAGAGATACTCGGAACCCCAAAGAAAATCCTATCGTTTCCGTAGAAACGTATCTCGATTTAGAAGGACAATGCAGGGAATCCAGAGTATTTCATATGGACGCAATTTATATGTTAATTCGGCAATGTGAGGGAGCGAGGGATGCAGTAAAGGAGGAATAATGCATCGGAAAAGAGATACTCGGAACCCCAAAGAAAATCCTATCGTTTCCGTAGAAACGAATCCCGATTTAGAAGGACAATGCAGGGAATCCAGAGTATATCATATGGACGCAAATTGTGTGTTAATTCGTCGATGTGAGGGAACGAGGGATGCAGTAAAGGAGGAATAATGCATCGGAAAAGAGATACTCGGAACCCCAAAGAAAATCCTATCGTTTCCATAGAAACGTATCTCGATTTAGAAGGACAATGCAGGGAATCCAGAGTATTTCATATGGACGCAAATAGTGTGTTAATTCGTCAATGTGAGGGAGCATGGGATGCAGTAAAAGAGGCATAATGCATCGGAAAAGAGATACTCGGAACCCCAAAGAAAATCCTCTCGTTTCCGTAGAAACGTATCTCGATTTAGAAGGACAATGCATGGAATCCATAGTATTTCATATGGACGCAAATTGTGTGTTAATTCGTCAATGTGAGGGAGCGAGGGATGCAGTAAAGGAGTAATAATGCATCGGAAAAGAAATACTCGGAACCCCAAAGAAAATCCTATCGTTTCCGTAGAAACGTATCTCGATTTAGAAGGACAATGCAGGGAATCCCGAGTATTTCATATGGAACCAAATTGTGTGTTAATTCGTCAATGTGAGAGAGCGAGGGATGCAGTAAAGGAGGAATAATGCATCGGAAAAGAGATACTCGACTCCCAAAAGAAAATCCTATCGTTTCCGTAGAGACGTATCTCGTTTTAGAAAGATAATGCAGGGAACCGAGAGTATTTCATATGGACGCAATTTGTGTGTTAATTCGGCAATGTGAGGGAGCGAGGGATGCAGTAAAGGAGGAATAATGCATCGGAAAAGAGATACTCGGAACCCCAAAGAAAATCCTATCGTTTCCGTAGTAACGAATCCCGATTTAGAAGGACAATGCAGGGAATCCAGAGTATTTCATATGGACGCAATTTGTGTGTTAATTCGGCAATGTGAGGGAGCGAGGGATGCAGTAAAGGAGGAATAATGCATCGGAAAAGAGATACTCGGAACCCCAAAGAAAATCCTATCGTTTCCGTAGTAACGAATCCCGATTTAGAAGGACAATGCAGGGAATCCAGAGTATTTCATATGGACGCAAATTGTGTGTTAATTCGTCAATGTGAGGGAACGAGGGATGCAGTAGAGGAGGAATAATGCATCGGAAAAGAGATACTCGGAACCCCAAAGAAAATCCTATCGTTTCCGTAGAAACGTATCTCGATTTAGAAGGACAATGCAGGGAATCCAGAGTATTTCATATGGACGCAATTTATATGTTAATTCGGCAATGTGAGGGAGCGAGGGATGCAGTAAAGGAGGAATAATGCATCCGAAAAGAGATACTCGGAACCCCAAAGAAAATCCTATCGTTTCCGTAGAAACGTATCTCGATTTAGAAGGACAATGCAGGGAATCCAGAGTATTTCATATGGACGCAAATTGTGTGTTAATTCGTCAATGTGAGGGAGCGAGGGATGCAGTAAAGGAGGAATAATGCATCGGAAAAGAGATACTCGACTCCCAAAAGAAAATCCTATCGTTTCCGTAGAAACGTATCTCGATTTAGAAGGACAATGCAGGGAAACCAGAGTATTTCATATGGACGCAAATTGTGTGCTAATTCGTCAATGTGAGGGAGCGAGGGATGCAGTAAAGGAGGAATAATGCATCGGAAAAGAGATACTCGACTCCCAAAAGAAAATCCTATCGTTTCCGTAGGAACGTATCTCGATTTAGAAGGACAATGCAGGGAAACCAGAGTATTTCATATGGACGCAAATTGTGTGCTAATTCGTCAATGTGAGGGAGCGAGGGATGCAGTAAAGGAGGAATAATGCATCGGAAAAGAGATACTCGGAACCCCAAAGAAAATTCTATCGTTTCCGTAGAAACGTATCTCGATTTAGAAGGACAATGCAGGGAATCCAGAGTATTTCATATGGACGCAATTTGTGTCTTAATTCGGCAATGTGAGGGAGCGAGGGATGCAGTAAAGGAGGAATAATGCATCGGAAAAGAGATACTCGGAACCCCAAAGAAAATCCTATCGTTTCCGTAGTAACGAATCCCGATTTAGAAGGACAGTGCAGGGAATCCAGAGTATTTCATATGGACGCAAATTGTGTGTTAATTCGTCAATGTGAGGGAACGAGGGATTCAGTAAAGGAGGAATAATGCATCGGAAAAGAGATACTCGGAACCCCAAAGAATATCCTATCGTTTCCGTAGAAACGTATCTCGATTTAGAAGGACAATGCAGGGAATCCAGAGTATTTCATATGGACACAAATTGTGTGCTAATTCGTCAATGTGAGGGAGCGAGGGATGCAGTAAAGGAGGAATAATGCATCGGAAAAGAGATACTCGGAACCCCAAAGAAAATCCTATCGTTTCCGTAGAAACATATCTCGATTTAGAAGGACAATGCAGCTAATCCAGAGTATATCATATGGACGCAAATTGTGTGTTAATTCGTCAATGTGAGTTAGCGAGGGATGCAGTAAAGGAGGAATAATGCATCGGAAAAGAGATACTCGGAACCCCAAAGAAAATCCTATCGTTTCCGTAGAAACGTATCCCGATTTAGAAGGACAATGCAGGGAATCCAGAGTATTTCATATGGACGCAATTTGTGTGTTAATTCGGCAATGTGAGGGAGCGAGGGATGCAGTAAAGGAGGAATAATGCATCGGAAAAGAGATACTCGGAACCCCAAAGAAAATCCTATCGTTTCCGTAGTAACGAATCCCGATTTAGAAGGACAATGCAGGGAATCCAGAGTATTTCATATGGACGCAAATTGTGTGTTAATTCGTCAATGTGAGGGAACGAGGGATGCAGTAGAGGAGGAATAATGCATCGGAAAAGAGATACTCGGAACCCCAAAGAAAATCCTATCGTTTCCGTAGAAACGTATCTCGATTTAGAAGGACAATGCAGGGAATCCAGAGTATTTCATATGGACGCAATTTATATGTTAATTCGGCAATGTGAGGGAGCGAGGGATGCAGTAAAGGAGGAATAATGCATCCGAAAAGAGATACTCGGAACCCCAAAGAAAATCCTATCGTTTCCGTAGAAACGTATCTCGATTTAGAAGGACAATGCAGGGAATCCAGAGTATTTCATATGGACGCAAATTGTGTGTTAATTCGTCAATGTGAGGGAGCGAGGGATGCAGTAAAGGAGGAATAATGCATCGGAAAAGAGATACTCGACTCCCAAAAGAAAATCCTATCGTTTCCGTAGAAACGTATCTCGATTTAGAAGGACAATGCAGGGAAACCAGAGTATTTCATATGGACGCAAATTGTGTGCTAATTCGTCAATGTGAGGGAGCGAGGGATGCAGTAAAGGAGGAATAATGCATCGGAAAAGAGATACTCGACTCCCAAAAGAAAATCCTATCGTTTCCGTAGGAACGTATCTCGATTTAGAAGGACAATGCAGGGAAACCAGAGTATTTCATATGGACGCAAATTGTGTGCTAATTCGTCAATGTGAGGGAGCGAGGGATGCAGTAAAGGAGGAATAATGCATCGGAAAAGAGATACTCGGAACCCCAAAGAAAATCCTATCGTTTCCGTAGAAACATATCTCGATTTAGAAGGACAATGCAGCTAATCCAGAGTATATCATATGGACGCAAATTGTGTGTTAATTCGTCAATGTGAGTTAGCGAGGGATGCAGTAAAGGAGGAATAATGCATCGGAAAAGAGATACTCGGAACCCCAAAGAAAATCCTATCGTTTCCGTAGAAACGTATCTCGATTTCCAAGGACAATGCAGGGAATCCAGAGTATTTCATATGGACACAAATTGTGTGTTAATTCGTCAATGTGAGGGAGCGAGGGATGCAGTAAAGGAGGAATAATGCATCGGAAAAGAGATGCTCGGAACCCCAAGGAAAATCCTACCGTTTCCGTAGAAACGTATCTCGATTTAGAAGGACAAGGCAGGGAATCCAGAGTATTTCATATAGACGCAAATTGTGTGTTAATTCTTCAATGTGAGGGAGCGAGGGATGCAGTAAAGGAGGAATAATGCATCGGAAAAGAGATACTCGGAACCACAAAGAAAATCCTTTCGTTTCCGGAGAAACTTATCTCGATTTAGAAGGACAATGCAGGGAATCCAGAGTATTTCATATGGACACAAATTGTGTGTTAATTCGGCAATGTGAGGGAGCGAGGAATGCAGAAAAGGAGGAATAATGCATCGGAAAAGAGATACTCTTAACCCCAAAGAAAACCCTATCTTATCCGTAGAAAGGTATCTCGATTTAGAAGGACAATGCAGGGAATCCAGAGTATTGCATATGGACGCAAATTGTGTGTTAATTCGTCAATGTGAGGGAGCGAGGGATGCAGTAAAGGAGGAATAATGCATCGGAAAAGAGATACTCGGAACCCCAAAGAAAATCCTATCGTTTCTGTAGAACCGTATCTCGATTTAGGAGGACAATGCTGGGAATCCAGAGTATTTCATATGGACGCAAATTGTGTGTTAATTCGTCAATGTGAGGGAGCGAGGGATGCAGTAAAGGAGGAATACTGCATCGGGAAAGAGATACTCGGAACCCCAAAGAAAATCCTATCGTTTCCGTAGAAACGTATCTCGATTTAGAAGGACAATGCAGGGAATCCAGAGTATATCATATGGACGCAAATTGTGTGTTAATTCGTCAATGTGAGGGAGCGAGGGATGCAGTAAAGGAGGAATAATGCATCGGAAAAGAGATACTCGGAACCCCAAAGAAAATACTATCGTTTCCGTAGAAACGTATATCGATTTAGAAGGACAATGCAGGGCATCCAGAGTATTTCATATGGACGCAAATTGTGTGTTAATTCGTCAATGTGAGGGAGCGAGGGATGCAGTAAAGGAGGAATAA
Source organism: Schistocerca nitens (assembly GCF_023898315.1). Classification (NCBI taxonomy): domain Eukaryota; kingdom Metazoa; phylum Arthropoda; class Insecta; order Orthoptera; family Acrididae; genus Schistocerca; species Schistocerca nitens. Next base: position 1,281,671,973 of record NC_064614.1, on the reverse strand, counting down.
TGCATCGGAAAAGAGATACTCGGAACCCCAAAGAAAATCATATCGTTTCCGTAGAAACGTATCTCGATTTAGGAGGACAATGCAGGGAATCCAGAGTAATTCATATGGACGCAAATTGTGTGTTAATTCGTCAATGTGAGGGAGCGAGGGATGCAGTAAAGGAGGAATAATGCATCGGAAAAGAGATACTCGGAACCCCAAAGAAAATCCTATCGTTTCCGTAGAAACATATCTCGATTTAGAAGGACAATGCAGCTAATCCAGAGTATATCATATGGACGAAAATTGTGTGTTAATTCGTCAATGTGAGTTAGCGAGGGATGCAGTAAAGGAGGAATAATGCATCGGAAAAGAGATACTCGGAACCCCAAAGAAAATCCTATCGTTTCCGTAGAAACGTATCTCGATTTCCAAGGACAATGCAGGGAATCCAGAGTATTTCATATGGACACAAATTGTGTGTTAATTCGTCAATGTGAGGGAGCGAGGGATGCAGTAAAGGAGGAATAATGCATCGGAAAAGAGATGCTCGGAACCCCAAGAAAAATCCTACCGTTTCCGTAGAAACGTATCTCGATTTAGAAGGACAAGGCAGGGAATCCCGAGTATTTCATATAGACGCAAATTGTGTGTTAATTCTTCAATGTGAGGGAGCGAGGGATGCAGTAAAGGAGGAATAATGCATCGGAAAAGAGATACTCGGAACCACAAAGAAAATCCTTTCGTTTCCGGAGAAACGTATCTCGATTTAGAAGGACAATGCAGGGAATCCAGAGTATTTCATATGGTCACAAATTGTGTGTTAATTCGGCAATGTGAGGGAGCGAGGAATGCAGAAAAGGAGGAATAATGCATCGGAAAAGAGATACTCTTAACCCCAAAGAAAACCCTATCTTATCCGTAGAAAGGTATCTCGATTTAGAAGGACAATGCAGGGAATCCAGAGTATTTCATATGGACGCAAATTGTGTGTTAATTCGTCAATGTGAGGGAGCGAGGGATGCAGTAAAGGAGGAATAATGCATCGGAAAAGAGATACTCGGAACCCCAAAGAAAATCCTATCGTTTCCATAGAAACGTATCTCGATTTAGAAGGACAATGCAGGGAATCAAGAGTATTTCATATGGACGCAAATTGTGTGTTAATTCGTCAATGTGAGGGAGCGAGGGATGCAGTAAAGGAGGAATAATGCATCAGAAAAGAGATACTCGGAACACCATAGAAAATCCTATCGTTTCCGTAGAAACATATCTCGATTTAGAAGGACAATGCAGGGCATCCAGAGTATTTCATATGGATGCAAATTGTGTGTTAATTGGTCAATGTGAGGGAGCGAGGGATGCAGTAAAGGAGAAATAATGTATCGGAAAAGAGATACTTGGAACCCCAAAGAAAATCCTATCGTTTCCGTAGAAACGTATCTCGATTTAGAAGGACAATGCAGGGAATCCAGAGTATTTCATATGGACGCAAATTGTGTGTTAATTCGTCATTGTGAGGGAGCGAAGGATGCAGTAAAGGAGGAATAATGCATCGGAAAAGAGATACTCGGAACCCCAAAGAAAATCCTATCGTTTCCGTAGAAACATATCTCGATTTAGAAGGACAATGCAGGGAATCCAGAGTATTTCATATGGACGCAAATTGTGTGTTAATTCGTCAATGTGAGGGAGCAAGGGATGCAGTAAAGGAGGAATAATGCTTCGGAAAAGAGATACTCGGAACTCCAAAGAAAATCCTATTGTTACCGTAGAAACGAATCCCGATTTAGAAGGACAATGCAGGGAACCCAGTGTATTTCATATGGACGCAAATTGTGTGTTAATTCGTCAATGTGAGGGAGCGAGGGATGCAGTAAAGGAGGAATAATGCATCGGAAAAGAGATACTAGGAACCCCAAAGAAAATCCTATCGTTTCCGTAGAAACGTATCTCGATTTAGAAGGACAATGCAGGGAATCCAGAGTATTTCATATGGACACAAACTGTGTGTTAATTCGTCAATGTGAGGGAGCGAGGGATGCAGTAAAGGAGGAATAATGCATCGGAAAAGAGATACTCGGAACCCCAAAGAAAATCCTCTCGTTTCCGTCGAAACGTATCTCGATTTAGAAGGACAATGCAGGGAATCCAGAGTATTTCATATGGACGCAAATTGTGTGTTAATTCGTCAATGTGAGGGAGCGAGGGATGCAGTAAAGGAGGAATAATGCATCGGAAAAGAGATACTCGGAACCCCAAAGAAAATCCGATCGTTTCCGTAGAAACGTATCTCGATTTAGAAGGACAATGCAGGGAATCCAGAGTATTTCATATGGACGCAAATTGTGTGTTAATTCGTCAATGTGAGGGAGCGAGGGATGCAGTATCGGAGGAATAATGCATCGGATAAGCGATACACGGAACCCCAAAGAAAATCCTATCGTTTCCGTAGAAACGTATCTCGATATAGAAGGACAATGCAGGGAATCCAGAGTATTTCATATGGACGCAAATTGTGTGTTAATTCGTCAATGTGAGGGAGCGAGAAATGCAGTAAAGGAGGAATAATGCATTGGAAAAGAGATACTCGGAACCCCAAAGAAAATCCTATCGTTTCCGTAGAAACGTATCTTGATTTAGAAAGACAATGCAGGGAATCCAGAGTATATCATATGGACGGAAATTGTGTGTTAATTCGTCACTGTGAGGGAGCGAGGGATGCAGTAAAGGAGGAATAATGCATCGGAAAAGAGATACTCGACTCCCAAAAGAAAATAGTATCGTTTCCGTAGAAACATATTTCGTTTTAGAAAGATAATGCAGAGAACCCAGAGTATTTCATATGGACGCAAATTGTGTGTTAATTCGGCAATGTGAGGGAGCGAGGTATGCAGTAAAGGAGGAATAATGCATCGGAAAAGAGATACTCGGAACCCCAAAGAAAATCCTATCGTTTCCGTAGAAACGTTTCTCGATTTAGAAGGATAATGCAAGGAATCCAGAGTATTTCATATGGACGCAAATTGTGTGTTAATTCGTCAATGTGAAGGAGCGAGGGATGCAGTAAAGGAGGAATAATGCATCGGAAAAGAGATACTCGGAACCCCAAAGAAATTCCTATCGTTTCCGTAGAAACGTATCTCGATTTAGAAGGACAATGCAGGGAAACCAGAGTATTTCATATGGATGCAAATTGTGTGCTAATTCGTCAATGTGAGGGAGCGAGGGATGCAGTAAAGGAGGAATAATGCATCGGAAAAGAGATACTCGGAACCCCAAAGAAAATTCTATCGTTTCCGTAGAAACGTATCTCGATTTAGAAGGACAATGCAGGGAATCCAGAGTATTTCATATGGACGCAAATTGTGTGTTAATTCGTCAATGTGAGGGAGAGAGGGATGCAGTAAAGGAGGAATAATGCATCGGAAAAGAGATACGCGGAACCCCAAAGACAATCCTATCCTTTCCGTAGAAACGTATCTCGATTTAGAAGGACAATGCAGGGAATCCAGAGTATTTCATATGGACGCAAATTGGGTGTTAATTCGTCAATGTGAGGGAGCGAGGGATGCAGTAATGGAGGAATAATGCATCGGAAAAGAAGTACTCGGATCCCCAAAGAAAATCCTATCGTTTCCGTAGAAACGTATCTCTTTTTAGAAAGATAATGCAGGGAACCCAGAGTATTTCATATGGACGCAATTTGTGTGTTAATTCGCCAATGTGAGGGAGCGAGGGATGCAGTAAAGGAGGAATAATGCATCGGAAAAGAGATACTCGGAACCCCAAAGAAAATCCTATCGTTTCCGTAGTAACGAATCCCGATTTAGAAGGACAGTGCAGTGAATCCAGAGTATTTCATATGGACGCAAATTGTGTGTTATTTCGTCAATGTGAGGGAACGAGGGATGCAGTAAAGGAGGAATAATGCATCGGAAAAGAGATACTCGGAACCCCAAAGAATATCCTATCGTTTCCGTAGAAACGTATCTCGATTTAGAAGGACAATGCAGGGAATCCAGAGTATATCATATGGACGCAAATTGTGTGTTAATTCGTCGATGTGAGGGAACGAGGGATGCAGTAAAGGAGGAATAATGCATCGGAAAAGAGATACTCGGAACCCCAAAGAAAATCCTTTCGTTTCCATAGAAACGTATCTCGATTTAGAAGGACAATGCAGGGAATCCAGAGTATTTCATATGGACGCAAATTGTGTGTTAATTCGTCAATGTGAGGGAGCATGGGATGCAGTAAAAGAGGCATAATGCATCGGAAAAGAGATACTCGGAACCCCAAAGAAAATCCTGTCATTTCCATAGAAACGTATCTCGATTTAGAAGGACAATGCATGGAATCCATAGTATTTCATATGGACGCAAATTGTGTGTTAATTCGTCAATGTGAGGGAGCGAGGGATGCAGTAAAGGAGTAATAATGCATCGGAAAAGAAATACTCGGAACCCCAAAGAAAATCCTATCGTTTCCGTAGAAACGTATCTCGATTTAGAAGGACAATGCAGGGAATACAGAGTATTTCATATGGACGCAAATTGTGTGTTAATTCGTCAATGTGAGAGAGCGAGGGATGCAGTAAAGGAGGAATAATGCATCGGAAAAGATATACTCGACTCCCAAAAGAAAATCCTATCGTTTCTGTAGAGACGTATCTCGTTTTAGAAAGATAATGCAGGGAACCGAGAGTATTTCATATGGACGCAATTTGTGTGTTAATTCGGCAATGTGAGGGAGCGAGCGATGCAGTAAAGGAGGAATAATGCATCGGAAAAGAGATACTCGGAACCCCAAAGAAAATCCTAACGTTTCCGTAGTAACGAATCCCGATGTAGAAGGACAATGCAGGGAATCCAGAGTATTTCATATGGACGCAATTTGTGTGTTAATTCGGCAATGTGAGGGAGCGAGGGATGCAGTAAAGGAGGAATAATGCATCGGAAAAGAGATACTCGGAACCCCAAAGAAAATCCTATCGTTTCCGTAGTAACGAATCCCGATTTAGAAGGACAATGCAGGAAATCCAGAGTATTTCATATGGACGCAAATTGTGTGTTAATTCGTCAATGTGAGGGAACGAGGGATGCAGTAAAGGAGGAATAATGCATCGGAAAAGAGATACTCGGAACCCCAAAGAAAATCCTATCGTTTCCGTAGAAACGTATCTCGATTTAGAAGGACAATGCAGGGAATCCAGAGTATTTCATATGGACGCAATTTATATGTTAATTCGGCAATGTGAGGGAGCGAGGGATGCAGTAAAGGAGGAATAATGCATCGGAAAAGAGATACTCGGAACCCCAAGGAAAATGCTATCGTTTCCGTAGTAACGAATCCCGATTTAGAAGGACAATGCAGGGAATCCAGAGTATTTCATATGGACGCAAATTGTGTGTTAATTCGTCAATGTGAGGGAACGAGGGATGCAGTAAAGGAGGAATAATGCATCGGAAAAGAGATACTCGGAACCCCAAAGAAAATCCTATCGTTTCCGTAGAAACGTATCTCGATTTAGAAGGACAATGCAGGGAATCCAGAGTATTTCATATGGACGCAATTTATATGTTAATTCGGCAATGTGAGGGAGCGAGGGATGCAGTAAAGGAGGAATAATGCATCGGAAAAGAGATACTCGGAACCCCAAAGAAAATCCTATCGTTTCCGTAGAAACGAATCCCGATTTAGAAGGACAATGCAGGGAATCCAGAGTATATCATATGGACGCAAATTGTGTGTTAATTCGTCGATGTGAGGGAACGAGGGATGCAGTAAAGGAGGAATAATGCATCGGAAAAGAGATACTCGGAACCCCAAAGAAAATCCTATCGTTTCCATAGAAACGTATCTCGATTTAGAAGGACAATGCAGGGAATCCAGAGTATTTCATATGGACGCAAATAGTGTGTTAATTCGTCAATGTGAGGGAGCATGGGATGCAGTAAAAGAGGCATAATGCATCGGAAAAGAGATACTCGGAACCCCAAAGAAAATCCTCTCGTTTCCGTAGAAACGTATCTCGATTTAGAAGGACAATGCATGGAATCCATAGTATTTCATATGGACGCAAAATGTGTGTTAATTCGTCAATGTGAGGGAGCGAGGGATGCAGTAAAGGAGTAATAATGCATCGGAAAAGAAATACTCGGAACCCCAAAGAAAATCCTATCGTTTCCGTAGAAACGTATCTCGATTTAGAAGGACAATGCAGGGAATCCCGAGTATTTCATATGGAACCAAATTGTGTGTTAATTCGTCAATGTGAGAGAGCGAGGGATGCAGTAAAGGAGGAATAATGCATCGGAAAAGAGATACTCGACTCCCAAAAGAAAATCCTATCGTTTCCGTAGAGACGTATCTCGTTTTAGAAAGATAATGCAGGGAACCGAGAGTATTTCATATGGACGCAATTTGTGTGTTAATTCGGCAATGTGAGGGAGCGAGGGATGCAGTAAAGGAGGAATAATGCATCGGAAAAGAGATACTCGGAACCCCAAAGAAAATCCTATCGTTTCCGTAGTAACGAATCCCGATTTAGAAGGACAATGCAGGGAATCCAGAGTATTTCATATGGACGCAATTTGTGTGTTAATTCGGCAATGTGAGGGAGCGAGGGATGCAGTAAAGGAGGAATAATGCATCGGAAAAGAGATACTCGGAACCCCAAAGAAAATCCTATCGTTTCCGTAGTAACGAATCCCGATTTAGAAGGACAATGCAGGGAATCCAGAGTATTTCATATGGACGCAAATTGTGTGTTAATTCGTCAATGTGAGGGAACGAGGGATGCAGTAGAGGAGGAATAATGCATCGGAAAAGAGATACTCGGAACCCCAAAGAAAATCCTATCGTTTCCGTAGAAACGTATCTCGATTTAGAAGGACAATGCAGGGAATCCAGAGTATTTCATATGGACGCAATTTATATGTTAATTCGGCAATGTGAGGGAGCGAGGGATGCAGTAAAGGAGGAATAATGCATCCGAAAAGAGATACTCGGAACCCCAAAGAAAATCCTATCGTTTCCGTAGAAACGTATCTCGATTTAGAAGGACAATGCAGGGAATCCAGAGTATTTCATATGGACGCAAATTGTGTGTTAATTCGTCAATGTGAGGGAGCGAGGGATGCAGTAAAGGAGGAATAATGCATCGGAAAAGAGATACTCGACTCCCAAAAGAAAATCCTATCGTTTCCGTAGAAACGTATCTCGATTTAGAAGGACAATGCAGGGAAACCAGAGTATTTCATATGGACGCAAATTGTGTGCTAATTCGTCAATGTGAGGGAGCGAGGGATGCAGTAAAGGAGGAATAATGCATCGGAAAAGAGATACTCGACTCCCAAAAGAAAATCCTATCGTTTCCGTAGAGACGTATCTCGTTTTAGAAAGATAATGCAGGGAACCGAGAGTATTTCATATGGACGCAATTTGTGTGTTAATTCGGCAATGTGAGGGAGCGAGGGATGCAGTAAAGGAGGAATAATGCATCGGAAAAGAGATACTCGGAACCCCAAAGAAAATCCTATCGTTTCCGTAGTAACGAATCCCGATTTAGAAGGACAATGCAGGGAATCCAGAGTATTTCATATGGACGCAATTTGTGTGTTAATTCGGCAATGTGAGGGAGCGAGGGATGCAGTAAAGGAGGAATAATGCATCGGAAAAGAGATACTCGGAACCCCAAAGAAAATCCTATCGTTTCCGTAGTAACGAATCCCGATTTAGAAGGACAATGCAGGGAATCCAGAGTATTTCATATGGACGCAAATTGTGTGTTAATTCGTCAATGTGAGGGAGCGAGGGATGCAGTAAAGGAGGAATAATGCATCGGAAAAGAGATACTCGGAACCCCAAAGAAAATCCTATCGTTTCCATAGAAACGTATCTCGATTTAGAAGGACAATGCAGGGAATCAAGAGTATTTCATATGGACGCAAATTGTGTGTTAATTCGTCAATGTGAGGGAGCGAGGGATGCAGTAAAGGAGGAATAATGCATCAGAAAAGAGATACTCGGAACACCATAGAAAATCCTATCGTTTCCGTAGAAACATATCTCGATTTAGAAGGACAATGCAGGGAATCCAGAGTATTTCATATGGATGCAAATTGTGTGTTAATTGGTCAATGTGAGGGAGCGAGGGATGCAGTAAAGGAGAAATAATGTATCGGAAAAGAGATACTTGGAACCCCAAAGAAAATCCTATCGTTTCCGTAGAAACGTATCTCGATTTAGAAGGACAATGCAGGGAATCCAGAGTATTTCATATGGACGCAAATTGTGTGTTAATTCGTCATTGTGAGGGAGCGAAGGATGCAGTAAAGGAGGAATAATGCATCGGAAAAGAGATACTCGGAACCCCAAAGAAAATCCTATCGTTTCCGTAGAAACATATCTCGATTTAGAAGGACAATGCAGGGAATCCAGAGTATTTCATATGGACGCAAATTGTGTGTTAATTCGTCAATGTGAGGGAGCAAGGGATGCAGTAAAGGAGGAATAATGCTTCGGAAAAGAGATACTCGGAACTCCAAAGAAAATCCTATTGTTACCGTAGAAACGAATCCCGATTTAGAAGGACAATGCAGGGAACCCAGTGTATTTCATATGGACGCAAATTGTGTGTTAATTCGTCAATGTGAGGGAGCGAGGGATGCAGTAAAGGAGGAATAATGCATCGGAAAAGAGATACTAGGAACCCCAAAGAAAATCCTATCGTTTCCGTAGAAACGTATCTCGATTTAGAAGGACAATGCAGGGAATCCAGAGTATTTCATATGGACACAAACTGTGTGTTAATTCGTCAATGTGAGGGAGCGAGGGATGCAGTAAAGGAGGAATAATGCATCGGAAAAGAGATACTCGGAACCCCAAAGAAAATCCTCTCGTTTCCGTCGAAACGTATCTCGATTTAGAAGGACAATGCAGGGAATCCAGAGTATTTCATATGGACGCAAATTGTGTGTTAATTCGTCAATGTGAGGGAGCGAGGGATGCAGTAAAGGAGGAATAATGCATCGGAAAAGAGATACTCGGAACCCCAAAGAAAATCCGATCGTTTCCGTAGAAACGTATCTCGATTTAGAAGGACAATGCAGGGAATCCAGAGTATTTCATATGGACGCAAATTGTGTGTTAATTCGTCAATGTGAGGGAGCGAGGGATGCAGTATCGGAGGAATAATGCATCGGATAAGCGATACACGGAACCCCAAAGAAAATCCTATCGTTTCCGTAGAAACGTATCTCGATATAGAAGGACAATGCAGGGAATCCAGAGTATTTCATATGGACGCAAATTGTGTGTTAATTCGTCAATGTGAGGGAGCGAGAAATGCAGTAAAGGAGGAATAATGCATTGGAAAAGAGATACTCGGAACCCCAAAGAAAATCCTATCGTTTCCGTAGAAACGTATCTTGATTTAGAAAGACAATGCAGGGAATCCAGAGTATATCATATGGACGGAAATTGTGTGTTAATTCGTCACTGTGAGGGAGCGAGGGATGCAGTAAAGGAGGAATAATGCATCGGAAAAGAGATACTCGACTCCCAAAAGAAAATAGTATCGTTTCCGTAGAAACATATTTCGTTTTAGAAAGATAATGCAGAGAACCCAGAGTATTTCATATGGACGCAAATTGTGTGTTAATTCGGCAATGTGAGGGAGCGAGGTATGCAGTAAAGGAGGAATAATGCATCGGAAAAGAGATACTCGGAACCCCAAAGAAAATCCTATCGTTTCCGTAGAAATGTTTCTCGATTTAGAAGGATAATGCAAGGAATCCAGAGTATTTCATATGGACGCAAATTGTGTGTTAATTCGTCAATGTGAAGGAGCGAGGGATGCAGTAAAGGAGGAATAATGCATCGGAAAAGAGATACTCGGAACCCCAAAGAAATTCCTATCGTTTCCGTAGAAACGTATCTCGATTTAGAAGGACAATGCAGGGAAACCAGAGTATTTCATATGGATGCAAATTGTGTGCTAATTCGTCAATGTGAGGGAGCGAGGGATGCAGTAAAGGAGGAATAATGCATCGGAAAAGAGATACTCGGAACCCCAAAGAAAATTCTATCGTTTCCGTAGAAACGTATCTCGATTTAGAAGGACAATGCAGGGAATCCAGAGTATTTCATATGGACGCAAATTGTGTGTTAATTCGTCAATGTGAGGGAGAGAGGGATGCAGTAAAGGAGGAATAATGCATCGGAAAAGAGATACGCGGAACCCCAAAGACAATCCTATCCTTTCCGTAGAAACGTATCTCGATTTAGAAGGACAATGCAGGGAATCCAGAGTATTTCATATGGACGCAAATTGGGTGTTAATTCGTCAATGTGAGGGAGCGAGGGATGCAGTAATGGAGGAATAATGCATCGGAAAAGAAGTACTCGGATCCCCAAAGAAAATCCTATCGTTTCCGTAGAAACGTATCTCTTTTTAGAAAGATAATGCAGGGAACCCAGAGTATTTCATATGGACGCAATTTGTGTGTTAATTCGCCAATGTGAGGGAGCGAGGGATGCAGTAAAGGAGGAATAATGCATCGGAAAAGAGATACTCGGAACCCCAAAGAAAATCCTATCGTTTCCGTAGTAACGAATCCCGATTTAGAAGGACAGTGCAGTGAATCCAGAGTATTTCATATGGACGCAAATTGTGTGTTATTTCGTCAATGTGAGGGAACGAGGGATGCAGTAAAGGAGGAATAATGCATCGGAAAAGAGATACTCGGAACCCCAAAGAATATCCTATCGTTTCCGTAGAAACGTATCTCGATTTAGAAGGACAATGCAGGGAATCCAGAGTATATCATATGGACGCAAATTGTGTGTTAATTCGTCGATGTGAGGGAACGAGGGATGCAGTAAAGGAGGAATAATGCATCGGAAAAGAGATACTCGGAACCCCAAAGAAAATCCTTTCGTTTCCATAGAAACGTATCTCGATTTAGAAGGACAATGCAGGGAATCCAGAGTATTTCATATGGACGCAAATTGTGTGTTAATTCGTCAATGTGAGGGAGCATGGGATGCAGTAAAAGAGGCATAATGCATCGGAAAAGAGATACTCGGAACCCCAAAGAAAATCCTGTCATTTCCATAGAAACGTATCTCGATTTAGAAGGACAATGCATGGAATCCATAGTATTTCATATGGACGCAAATTGTGTGTTAATTCGTCAATGTGAGGGAGCGAGGGATGCAGTAAAGGAGTAATAATGCATCGGAAAAGAAATACTCGGAACCCCAAAGAAAATCCTATCGTTTCCGTAGAAACGTATCTCGATTTAGAAGGACAATGCAGGGAATACAGAGTATTTCATATGGACGCAAATTGTGTGTTAATTCGTCAATGTGAGAGAGCGAGGGATGCAGTAAAGGAGGAATAATGCATCGGAAAAGATATACTCGACTCCCAAAAGAAAATCCTATCGTTTCTGTAGAGACGTATCTCGTTTTAGAAAGATAATGCAGGGAACCGAGAGTATTTCATATGGACGCAATTTGTGTGTTAATTCGGCAATGTGAGGGAGCGAGCGATGCAGTAAAGGAGGAATAATGCATCGGAAAAGAGATACTCGGAACCCCAAAGAAAATCCTAACGTTTCCGTAGTAACGAATCCCGATGTAGAAGGACAATGCAGGGAATCCAGAGTATTTCATATGGACGCAATTTGTGTGTTAATTCGGCAATGTGAGGGAGCGAGGGATGCAGTAAAGGAGGAATAATGCATCGGAAAAGAGATACTCGGAACCCCAAAGAAAATCCTATCGTTTCCGTAGTAACGAATCCCGATTTAGAAGGACAATGCAGGAAATCCAGAGTATTTCATATGGACGCAAATTGTGTGTTAATTCGTCAATGTGAGGGAACGAGGGATGCAGTAAAGGAGGAATAATGCATCGGAAAAGAGATACTCGGAACCCCAAAGAAAATCCTATCGTTTCCGTAGAAACGTATCTCGATTTAGAAGGACAATGCAGGGAATCCAGAGTATTTCATATGGACGCAATTTATATGTTAATTCGGCAATGTGAGGGAGCGAGGGATGCAGTAAAGGAGGAATAATGCATCGGAAAAGAGATACTCGGAACCCCAAGGAAAATGCTATCGTTTCCGTAGTAACGAATCCCGATTTAGAAGGACAATGCAGGGAATCCAGAGTATTTCATATGGACGCAAATTGTGTGTTAATTCGTCAATGTGAGGGAACGAGGGATGCAGTAAAGGAGGAATAATGCATCGGAAAAGAGATACTCGGAACCCCAAAGAAAATCCTATCGTTTCCGTAGAAACGTATCTCGATTTAGAAGGACAATGCAGGGAATCCAGAGTATTTCATATGGACGCAATTTATATGTTAATTCGGCAATGTGAGGGAGCGAGGGATGCAGTAAAGGAGGAATAATGCATCGGAAAAGAGATACTCGGAACCCCAAAGAAAATCCTATCGTTTCCGTAGAAACGAATCCCGATTTAGAAGGACAATGCAGGGAATCCAGAGTATATCATATGGACGCAAATTGTGTGTTAATTCGTCGATGTGAGGGAACGAGGGATGCAGTAAAGGAGGAATAATGCATCGGAAAAGAGATACTCGGAACCCCAAAGAAAATCCTATCGTTTCCATAGAAACGTATCTCGATTTAGAAGGACAATGCAGGGAATCCAGAGTATTTCATATGGACGCAAATAGTGTGTTAATTCGTCAATGTGAGGGAGCATGGGATGCAGTAAAAGAGGCATAATGCATCGGAAAAGAGATACTCGGAACCCCAAAGAAAATCCTCTCGTTTCCGTAGAAACGTATCTCGATTTAGAAGGACAATGCATGGAATCCATAGTATTTCATATGGACGCAAATTGTGTGTTAATTCGTCAATGTGAGGGAGCGAGGGATGCAGTAAAGGAGTAATAATGCATCGGAAAAGAAATACTCGGAACCCCAAAGAAAATCCTATCGTTTCCGTAGAAACGTATCTCGATTTAGAAGGACAATGCAGGGAATCCCGAGTATTTCATATGGAACCAAATTGTGTGTTAATTCGTCAATGTGAGAGAGCGAGGGATGCAGTAAAGGAGGAATAATGCATCGGAAAAGAGATACTCGACTCCCAAAAGAAAATCCTATCGTTTCCGTAGAGACGTATCTCGTTTTAGAAAGATAATGCAGGGAACCGAGAGTATTTCATATGGACGCAATTTGTGTGTTAATTCGGCAATGTGAGGGAGCGAGGGATGCAGTAAAGGAGGAATAATGCATCGGAAAAGAGATACTCGGAACCCCAAAGAAAATCCTATCGTTTCCGTAGTAACGAATCCCGATTTAGAAGGACAATGCAGGGAATCCAGAGTATTTCATATGGACGCAATTTGTGTGTTAATTCGGCAATGTGAGGGAGCGAGGGATGCAGTAAAGGAGGAATAATGCATCGGAAAAGAGATACTCGGAACCCCAAAGAAAATCCTATCGTTTCCGTAGTAACGAATCCCGATTTAGAAGGACAATGCAGGGAATCCAGAGTATTTCATATGGACGCAAATTGTGTGTTAATTCGTCAATGTGAGGGAACGAGGGATGCAGTAGAGGAGGAATAATGCATCGGAAAAGAGATACTCGGAACCCCAAAGAAAATCCTATCGTTTCCGTAGAAACGTATCTCGATTTAGAAGGACAATGCAGGGAATCCAGAGTATTTCATATGGACGCAATTTATATGTTAATTCGGCAATGTGAGGGAGCGAGGGATGCAGTAAAGGAGGAATAATGCATCCGAAAAGAGATACTCGGAACCCCAAAGAAAATCCTATCGTTTCCGTAGAAACGTATCTCGATTTAGAAGGACAATGCAGGGAATCCAGAGTATTTCATATGGACGCAAATTGTGTGTTAATTCGTCAATGTGAGGGAGCGAGGGATGCAGTAAAGGAGGAATAATGCATCGGAAAAGAGATACTCGACTCCCAAAAGAAAATCCTATCGTTTCCGTAGAAACGTATCTCGATTTAGAAGGACAATGCAGGGAAACCAGAGTATTTCATATGGACGCAAATTGTGTGCTAATTCGTCAATGTGAGGGAGCGAGGGATGCAGTAAAGGAGGAATAATGCATCGGAAAAGAGATACTCGACTCCCAAAAGAAAATCCTATCGTTTCCGTAGGAACGTATCTCGATTTAGAAGGACAATGCAGGGAAACCAGAGTATTTCATATGGACGCAAATTGTGTGCTAATTCGTCAATGTGAGGGAGCGAGGGATGCAGTAAAGGAGGAATAATGCATCGGAAAAGAGATACTCGGAACCCCAAAGAAAATTCTATCGTTTCCGTAGAAACGTATCTCGATTTAGAAGGACAATGCAGGGAATCCAGAGTATTTCATATGGACGCAATTTGTGTCTTAATTCGGCAATGTGAGGGAGCGAGGGATGCAGTAAAGGAGGAATAATGCATCGGAAAAGAGATACTCGGAACCCCAAAGAAAATCCTATCGTTTCCGTAGTAACGAATCCCGATTTAGAAGGACAGTGCAGGGAATCCAGAGTATTTCATATGGACGCAAATTGTGTGTTAATTCGTCAATGTGAGGGAACGAGGGATTCAGTAAAGGAGGAATAATGCATCGGAAAAGAGATACTCGGAACCCCAAAGAATATCCTATCGTTTCCGTAGAAACGTATCTCGATTTAGAAGGACAATGCAGGGAATCCAGAGTATTTCATATGGACGCAATTTATATGTTAATTCGGCAATGTGAGGGAGCGAGGGATGCAGTAAAGGAGGAATAATGCATCGGAAAAGAGTTACTCGGAACCCCAAAGAAAATCCTGTCGTTTCCGTAGAAACGAATCCCGATTTAGAAGGACAATGCAGGGAATCCAGAGTATATCATATGGACGCAAATTGTGTGTTAATTCGTCGATGTGAGGGAACGAGGGATGCAGTAAAGGAGGAATAATGCATCGGAAAAGAGATACTCGGAACCCCAAAGAAAATCCTATCGTTTCCATAGAAACGTATCTCGATTTAGAAGGACAATGCAGGGAATCCAGAGTATTTCATATGGACGCAAATTGTGTGTTAATTCGTCAATGTGAGGGAGCATGGGATGCAGTAAAAGAGGCATAATGCATCGGAAAACAGATACTCGGAACCCCAAAGAAAATCCTGTCATTTCCATAGAAACGTATCTCGATTTAGAAGGACAATGCATGGAATCCATAGTATTTCATATGGACGCAAATTGTGTGTTAATTCGTCAATGTGAGGGAGCGAGGGATGCAGTAAAGGAGTAATAATGCATCGGAAAAGAAATACTCGGAACCCCAAAGAAAATCCTATCGTTTCCGTAGAAACGTATCTCGATTTAGAAGGACAATGCAGGGAATACAGAGTATTTCATATGGACGCAAATTGTGTGTTAATTCGTCAATGTGAGAGAGCGAGGGATGCAGTAAAGGAGGAATAATGCATCGGAAAAGATATACTCGACTCCCAAAAGAAAATCCTATCGTTTCCGTAGAGACGTATCTCGTTTTAGAAAGATAATGCAGGGAACCGAGAGTATTTCATATGGACGCAATTTGTGTGTTAATTCGGCAATGTGAGGGAGCGAGGGATGCAGTAAAGGAGGAATAATGCATCGGAAAAGAGATACTCGGAACCCCAAAGAGAATCCTATCGTTTCCGTAGTAACGAATCCCGATTTAGAAGGACAATGCAGGGAATCCAGAGTATTTCATATGGACGCAATTTGTGTGTTAATTCGGCAATGTGAGGGAGCGAGGGATGCAGTAAAGGAGGAATAATGCATCGGAAAAGAGATACTCGGAACCCCAAAGAAAATCCTATCGTTTCCGTAGTAACGAATCCCGATTTAGAAGGACAATGCAGGAAATCCAGAGTATTTCATATGGACGCAAATTGTGTGTTAATTCGTCAATGTGAGGGAACGAGGGATGCAGTAAAGGAGGAATAATGCATCGGAAAAGAGATACTCGGAACCCCAAAGAAAATCCTATCGTTTCCGTAGAAACGTATCTCGATTTAGAAGGACAATGCAGGGAATCCAGAGTATTTCATATGGACGCAATTTATATGTTAATTCGGCAATGTGAGGGAGCGAGGGATGCAGTAAAGGAGGAATAATGCATCGGAAAAGAGTTACTCGGAACCCCAAAGAAAATCCTGTCGTTTCCGTAGAAACGAATCCCGATTTAGAAGGACAATGCAGGGAATCCAGAGTATATCATATGGACGCAAATTGTGTGTTAATTCGTCGATGTGAGGGAACGAGGGATGCAGTAAAGGAGGAATAATGCATCGGAAAAGAGATACTCGGAACCCCAAAGAAAATCCTATCGTTTCCATAGAAACGTATCTCGATTTAGAAGGACAATGCAGGGAATCCAGAGTATTTCATATGGACGCAAATTGTGTGTTAATTCGTCAATGTGAGGGAGCATGGGATGCAGTAAAAGAGGCATAATGCATCGGAAAAGAGATACTCGGAACCCCAAAGAAAATCCTGTCATTTCCATAGAAACGTATCTCGATTTAGAAGGACAATGCATGGAATCCATAGTATTTCATATGGACGCAAATTGTGTGTTAATTCGTCAATGTGAGGGAGCGAGGGATGCAGTAAAGGAGTAATAATGCATCGGAAAAGAAATACTCGGAACCCCAAAGAAAATCCTATCGTTTCCGTAGAAACGTATCTCGATTTAGAAGGACAATGCAGGGAATACAGAGTATTTCATATGGACGCAAATTGTGTGTTAATTCGTCAATGTGAGAGAGCGAGGGATGCAGTAAAGGAGGAATAATGCATCGGAAAAGATATACTCGACTCCCAAAAGAAAATCCTATCGTTTCCGTAGAGACGTATCTCGTTTTAGAAAGATAATGCAGGGAACCGAGAGTATTTCATATGGACGCAATTTGTGTGTTAATTCGGCAATGTGAGGGAGCGAGGGATGCAGTAAAGGAGGAATAATGCATCGGAAAAGAGATACTCGGAACCCCAAAGAGAATCCTATCGTTTCCGTAGTAACGAATCCCGATTTAGAAGGACAATGCAGGGAATCCAGAGTATTTCATATGGACGCAATTTGTGTGTTAATTCGGCAATGTGAGGGAGCGAGGGATGCAGTAAAGGAGGAATAATGCATCGGAAAAGAGATACTCGGAACCCCAAAGAAAATCCTATCGTTTCCGTAGTAACGAATCCCGATTTAGAAGGACAATGCAGGAAATCCAGAGTATTTCATATGGACGCAAATTGTGTGTTAATTCGTCAATGTGAGGGAACGAGGGATGCAGTAAAGGAGGAATAATGCATCGGAAAAGAGATACTCGGAACCCCAAAGAAAATCCTATCGTTTCCGTAGAAACGTATCTCGATTTAGAAGGACAATGCAGGGAATCCAGAGTATTTCATATGGACGCAATTTATATGTTAATTCGGCAATGTGAGGGAGCGAGGGATGCAGTAAAGGAGGAATAATGCATCGGAAAAGAGATACTCGGAACCCCAAGGAAAATGCTATCGTTTCCGTAGTAACGAATCCCGATTTAGAAGGACAATGCAGGGAATCCAGAGTATTTCATATGGACGCAAATTGTGTGTTAATTCGTCAATGTGAGGGAACGAGGGATGCAGTAAAGGAGGAATAATGCATCGGAAAAGAGATACTCGGAACCCCAAAGAAAATCCTATCGTTTCCGTAGAAACGTATCTCGATTTAGAAGGACAATGCAGGGAATCCAGAGTATTTCATATGGACGCAATTTATATGTTAATTCGGCAATGTGAGGGAGCGAGGGATGCAGTAAAGGAGGAATAATGCATCGGAAAAGAGATACTCGGAACCCCAAAGAAAATCCTATCGTTTCCGTAGAAACGAATCCCGATTTAGAAGGACAATGCAGGGAATCCAGAGTATATCATATGGACGCAAATTGTGTGTTAATTCGTCGATGTGAGGGAACGAGGGATGCAGTAAAGGAGGAATAATGCATCGGAAAAGAGATACTCGGAACCCCAAAGAAAATCCTATCGTTTCCATAGAAACGTATCTCGATCTAGAAGGACAATGCAGGGAATCCAGAGTATTTCATATGGACGCAAATTGTGTGTTAATTCGTCAATGTGAGGGAGCATGTGATGCAGTAAAAGAGGCATAATGCATCGGAAAAGAGATACTCGGAACCCCAAAGAAAATCCTCTCGTTTCCGTAGAAACGTATCTCGATTTAGAAGGACAATGCATGGAATCCATAGTATTTCATATGGACGCAAATTGTGTGTTAATTCGTCAATGTGAGGGAGCGAGGGATGCAGTAAAGGAGTAATAATGCATCGGAAAAGAAATACTCGGAACCCCAAAGAAAATCCTATCGTTTCCGTAGAAACGTATCTCGATTTAGAAGGACAATGCAGGGAATCCAGAGTATTTCATATGGACGCAAATTGTGTGTTAATTCGTCAATGTGAGAGAGCGAGGGATGCAGTAAAGGAGGAATAATGCATCGGAAAAGAGATACTCGACTCCCAAAAGAAAATCCTATCGTTTCCGTAGAGACGTATCTCGTTTTAGAAAGATAATGCAGGGAACCGAGTGTATTTCATATGGACGCAATTTGTGTGTTAATTCGGCAATGTGAGGGAGCGAGGGATGCAGTAAAGGAGGAATAATGCATCGGAAAAGAGATACTCGGAACCCCAAAGAAAGTCCTATCGTTTCCGTAGTAACGAATCCCGATTTAGAAGGACAATGCAGGGAATCCAGAGTATTTCATATGGACGCACTTTGTGTGTTAATTCGCCAATGTGAGGGAACGAGGGATGCAGTAAAGGAGGAATAATGCATCGGAAAAGAGATACTCGGAACCCCAAAGAAAATCCTATCGTTTCCGTAGTAACGAATCCCGATTTAGAAGGACAATGCAGGGAATCCAGAGTATTTCATATGGACGCAAATTGTGTGTTAATTCGTCAATGTGAGGGAACGAGGGATGCAGTAGAGGAGGAATAATGCATCGGAAAAGAGATACTCGGAACCCCAAAGAAAATCCTATCGTTTCCGTAGAAACGTATCTCGATTTAGAAGGACAATGCAGGGAATCCAGAGTATTTCATATGGACGCAATTTATATGTTAATTCGGCAATGTGAGGGAGCGAGGGATGCAGTAAAGGAGGAATAATGCATCCGAAAAGAGATACTCGGAACCCCAAAGAAAATCCTGTCGTTTCCGTAGAAACGTATCTCGATTTAGAAGGACAATGCAGGGAATCCAGAGTATTTCATATGGACGCAAATTGTGTGTTAATTCGTCAATGTGAGGGAGCGAGGGATGCAGTAAAGGAGGAATAATGCATCGGAAAAGAGATACTCGACTCCCAAAAGAAAATCCTATCGTTTCCGTAGAAACGTATCTCGATTTAGAAGGACAATGCAGGGAAACCAGAGTATTTCATATGGACGCAAATCGTGTGCTAATTCGTCAATGTGAGGGAGCGAGGGATGCAGTAAAGGAGGAATAATGCATCGGAAAAGAGATACTCGACTCCCAAAAGAAAATCCTATCGTTTCCGTAGAAACGTATCTCGATTTAGAAGGACAATGCAGGGAAACCAGAGTATTTCATATGGACGCAAATTGTGTGCTAATTCGTCAATGTGAGGGAGCGAGGGATGCAGTAAAGGAGGAATAATGCATCGGAAAAGAGATACTCGGAACCCCAAAGAAAATTCTATCGTTTCCGTAGAAACGTATCTCGATTTAGAAGGACAATGCAGGGAATCCAGAGTATTTCATATGGACGCAAATTGTGTGTTAATTCGTCAATGTGAGGGAGCGAGGGATGCAGTAAAGGAGGAATAATGCATCGGAAAAAAGATACGCGGAACCCCAAAGAAAATCCTATCCTTTCCGTAGAAACGTATCTCGATTTAGAAGGACAATGCAGGGAATCCAGAGTATTTCATATGGACGCAAATTGGGTGTTAATTCGTAAATGTGAGGGAGCGAGGGATGCAGTAATGGAGGAATAATGCATCGGAAAAGAAGTACTCGGATCCCCAAAGGAAATCCTATCGTTTCCGTAGAAACGTATCTCGTTTTAGAAAGATAATGCAGGGAACCCAGAGTATTTCATATGGACGCAATTTGTGTCTTAATTCGGCAATGTGAGGGAGCGAGGGATGCAGTAAAGGAGGAATAATGCATCGGAAAAGAGATACTCGGAACCCCAAAGAAAATCCTATCGTTTTCGTAGTAACGAATCCCGATTTAGAAGGACAATGCAGGGAATCCAGAGTATTTCATATGGACGCAAATTGTGTGTTAATTCGTCAATGTGAGGGAACGAGGGATGCAGTAAAGGAGGAATAATGCATCGGAAAAGAGATACTCGGAACCCCAAAGAAAATCCTATCGTTTCCGTAGAAACGTATCTCGATTTAGAAGGACAATGCAGGGAATCCAGAGTATTTCATATGGACGCAATTTATATGTTAATTCGGCAATGTGAGGGAGCGAGGGATGCAGTAAAGGAGGAATAATGCATCGGAAAAGAGATACTCGGAACCCCAAAGAAAATCCTATCGTTTCCGTAGAAACGAATCCCGATTTAGAAGGACAATGCAGGGAATCCAGAGTATATCATATGGACGCAAATTGTGTGTTAATTCGTCGATGTGAGGGAACGAGGGATGCAGTAAAGGAGGAATAATGCATCGGAAAAGAGATACTCGGAACCCCAAAGAAAATCCTATCGTTTCCATAGAAACGTATCTCGATTTAGAAGGACAATGCAGGGAATCCAGAGTATTTCATATGGACGCAAATTGTGTGTTAATTCGTCAATGTGAGGGAGCATGGGATGCAGTAAAAGAGGCATAATGCATCGGAAAAGAGATACTCGGAACCCCAAAGAAAATCCTGTCGTTTCCGTAGAAACGTATCTCGATTTAGAAGGACAATGAATGGAATCCATAGTATTTCATATGGACGCAAATTGTGTGTTAATTCGTCAATGTGAGGGAGCGAGGGATGCAGTAAAGGAGTAATAATGCATCGGAAAAGAAATACTCGGAACCCCAAAGAAAATCCTATCGTTTCCGTAGAAACGTATCTCGATTTAGAAGGACAATGCAGGGAATCCAGAGTATTTCATATGGACGCAAATTGTGTGTTAATTCGTCAATGTGAGAGAGCGAGGGATGCAGTAAAGGAGGAATAATGCATCGGAAAAGAGATACTCGACTCCCAAAAGAAAATCCTATCGTTTCCGTAGAGACGTATCTCGTTTTAGAAAGATAATGCAGGGAACCGAGAGTATTTCATATGGACGCAATTTGTGTGTTAATTCGGCAATGTGAGGGAGCGAGGGATGCAGTAAAGGAGGAATAATGCATCGGAAAAGAGATACTCGGAACCCCAAAGAAAATCCTATCGTTTCCGTAGTAACGAATCCCGATTTAGAAGGACAATGCAGGGAATCCAGAGTATTTCATATGGACGCAAATTGTGTGTTAATTCGTCAATGTGAGGGAACGAGGGATGCAGTAAAGGAGGAATAATGCATCGGAAAAGAGATACTCGGAACCCCAAAGAAAATCCTATCGTTTCCGTAGAAACGTATCTCGATTTAGAAGGACAATGCAGGGAATCCAGAGTAATTCATATGGACGCAATTTATATGTTAATTCGGCAATGTGAGGGAGCGAGGGATGCAGTAAAGGAGGAATAATGCATCGGAAAAGAGATACTCGGAACCCCAAAGAAAGTCCTATCGTTTCCGTAGTAACGAATCCCGATTTAGAAGGACAATGCAGGGAATCCAGAGTATTTCATATGGACGCAAATTGTGAGTTAATTCGTCAATGTGAGGGAACGAGGGATGCAGTAAAGGAGGAATAATGCATCGGAAAAGAGATACTCGGAACCCCAAAGAAAATCCTATCGTTTCCGTAGAAACGTATCTCCATTTAGAAGGACAATGCAGGGAATCCAGAGTATTTCATATGGACGCAATTTATATGTTAATTCGGCAATGTGAGGGAGCGAGGGATGCAGTAAAGGAGGAATAATGCATCGGAAAAGAGATACTCGGAACCCCAAAGAAAATCCTATCGTTTCCGTCGAAACGAATCCCGATTTAGAAGGACAATGCAGGGAATCCAGAGTATATCATATGGACGCAAATTGTGTGTTAATTCTCTGATGTGAGGGAACGTGGGATGCAGTAGAGGAGGAATAATGCATCGGAAAAGAGATACTCGGAACCCCAAAGAAAATCCTATCGTTTCCATAGAAATGTATCTCGATTTAGAAGGACAATGCAGGGAATCCAGAGTATTTCATATGGACGCAAATTGTGTGTTAATTCGTCAATGTGAGGGAGCATGGGATGCAGTAAAAGAGGCATAATGCATCGGAAAAGAGATACTCGGAACCCCAAAGAAAATCCTGTCGTTTCCGTAGAAACGTATCTCGATTTAGAAGGACAATGCATGGAATCCATAGTATTTCATATGGACGCAAATTGTGTGTTAATTCGTCAATGTGAGGGAGCGAGGGATGCAGTAAAGGAGTAATAATGCATGGGAAAAGAAATACTCGGATCCCCAAAGAAAATCCTATCGTTTCCGTAGAAACGTATCTCGATTTAGAAGGACAATGCAGGGAATCCAGAGTATTTCATATGGACGCAAATTGTGTGTTAATTCGTCAATGTGAGAGAGCGAGGGATGCAGTAAAGGAGGAATAATGCATCGGAAAAGAGATACTCGACTCCCAAAAGAAAATCCTATCGTTTCCGTAGAGACGTATCTCGTTTTAGAAAGATAATGCAGGGAACCGAGAGTATTTCATATGGACGCAATTTGTGTGTTAATTCGGCAATGTGAGGGAGCGAGGAATGCAGTAAAGGAGGAATAATGCATCGGAAAAGAGATACTCGGAACCCCAAAGAAAATCCTATCGTTTCCGTAGTAACGAATCTCGATTTAGAAGGACAATGCAGGGAATCCAGAGTATTTCATATGGACGCAAATTGTGTGTTAATTCGTCAATGTGAGAGAGCGAGGGATGCAGTAAAGGAGGAATAATGCATCGGAAAAGAGATACTCGACTCCCAAAAGAAAATCCTATCGTTTCCGTAGAGACGTATCTCGTTTTAGAAAGATAATGCAGGGAACCGAGAGTATTTCATATGGACGCAATTTGTGTGTTAATTCGGCAATGTGAGGGAGCGAGGGATGCAGTAAAGGAGGAATAATGCATCGGAAAAGAGATACTCGGAACCCCAAAGAAAATCCTATCGTTTCCGTAGTAACGAATCCCGATTTAGAAGGACAATGCAGGGAATCCAGAGTATTTCATATGGACGCAAATTGTGTGTTAATTCGTCAATGTGAGGGAACGAGGGATGCAGTAAAGGAGGAATAATGCATCGGAAAAGAGATACTCGGAACCCCAAAGAAAATCCTATCGTTTCCGTAGAAACGTATCTCGATTTAGAAGGACAATGCAGGGAATCCAGAGTAATTCATATGGACGCAATTTATATGTTAATTCGGCAATGTGAGGGAGCGAGGGATGCAGTAAAGGAGGAATAATGCATCGGAAAAGAGATACTCGGAACCCCAAAGAAAGTCCTATCGTTTCCGTAGTAACGAATCCCGATTTAGAAGGACAATGCAGGGAATCCAGAGTATTTCATATGGACGCAAATTGTGAGTTAATTCGTCAATGTGAGGGAACGAGGGATGCAGTAAAGGAGGAATAATGCATCGGAAAAGAGATACTCGGAACCCCAAAGAAAATCCTATCGTTTCCGTAGAAACGTATCTCCATTTAGAAGGACAATGCAGGGAATCCAGAGTATTTCATATGGACGCAATTTATATGTTAATTCGGCAATGTGAGGGAGCGAGGGATGCAGTAAAGGAGGAATAATGCATCGGAAAAGAGATACTCGGAACCCCAAAGAAAATCCTATCGTTTCCGTCGAAACGAATCCCGATTTAGAAGGACAATGCAGGGAATCCAGAGTATATCATATGGACGCAAATTGTGTGTTAATTCTCCGATGTGAGGGAACGTGGGATGCAGTAGAGGAGGAATAATGCATCGGAAAAGAGATACTCGGAACCCCAAAGAAAATCCTATCGTTTCCATAGAAATGTATCTCGATTTAGAAGGACAATGCAGGGAATCCAGAGTATTTCATATGGACGCAAATTGTGTGTTAATTCGTCAATGTGAGGGAGCATGGGATGCAGTAAAAGAGGCATAATGCATCGGAAAAGAGATACTCGGAACCCCAAAGAAAATCCTGTCGTTTCCGTAGAAACGTATCTCGATTTAGAAGGACAATGCATGGAATCCATAGTATTTCATATGGACGCAAATTGTGTGTTAATTCGTCAATGTGAGGGAGCGAGGGATGCAGTAAAGGAGTAATAATGCATGGGAAAAGAAATACTCGGATCCCCAAAGAAAATCCTATCGTTTCCGTAGAAACGTATCTCGATTTAGAAGGACAATGCAGGGAATCCAGAGTATTTCATATGGACGCAAATTGTGTGTTAATTCGTCAATGTGAGAGAGCGAGGGATGCAGTAAAGGAGGAATAATGCATCGGAAAAGAGATACTCGACTCCCAAAAGAAAATCCTATCGTTTCCGTAGAGACGTATCTCGTTTTAGAAAGATAATGCAGGGAACCGAGAGTATTTCATATGGACGCAATTTGTGTGTTAATTCGGCAATGTGAGGGAGCGAGGAATGCAGTAAAGGAGGAATAATGCATCGGAAAAGAGATACTCGGAACCCCAAAGAAAATCCTATCGTTTCCGTAGTAACGAATCCCGATTTAGAAGGACAATGCAGGGAATCCAGAGTATTTCATATGGACGCAATTTGTGTGTTAATTCGGCAATGTGAGGGAGCGAGGGATGCAGTAAAGGAGGAATAATGCATCGGAAAAGAGATACTCGGAACCCCAAAGAAAATCCTATCGTTTCCGTAGTAACGAATCCCGATTTAGAAGGACAATGCAGGGAATCCAGAGTATTTCATATGGACGCAAATTGTGTGTTAATTCGTAGATGTGAGGGAACGAGGGATGCAGTAAAGGAGGAATAATGCATCGGAAAAGAGATACTCGGAACCCCAAAGAAAATCCTATCGTTTCCATAGAAACGTATCTCGATTTAGAAGGACAATGCAGGGAACCCAGAGTATTTCATATGGACGCAAATTGTGTGTTAATTCGTCAATGTGAGGGAGCGAGGGATGCAGTAAAAGAGGCATAAGGCATCGGAAAAGAGATACTCGGAACCCCAAAGAAAATCCTGTCGTTTCCGTAGAAACGTATCTCGATTTAGAAGGACAATGCATGGAATCCATAGTATTTCATATGGACGCAAATTGTGTGTTAATTCGTCAATGTGAGGGAGCGAGGGATGCAGTAAAGGAGTAATAATGCATCGGAAAAGAAATACTCGGAACCCCAAAGAAAATCCTATCGTTTCCGTAGAAACGTATCTCGATTTAGAAGGACAATGCAGGGAATCCAGAGTATTTCATATGGACGCAATTTATATGTTAATTCGGCAATGTGAGGGAGCGAGGGATGCAGTAAAGGAGGAATAATGCATCGGAAAAGAGATACTCGGAACCCCAAAGAAAATCCTATCGTTTCCGTAGAAACGAATCCCGATTTAGAAGGACAATGCATGGAATCCAGAGTACATCATATGGACGCAAATTGTGTGTTAATTCGTCGATGTGAGGGAACGAGGAATGCAGTAAAGGAGGAATAATGCATCGGAAAAGAGATACTCGGAACCCCAAAGAAAATCCTATCGTTTCCATAGAAACGTATCTCGATTTAGAAGGACAATGCAGGGAATCCAGAGTATTTCATATGGACGCAAATTGTGTGTTAATTCGTCAATGTGAGGGAGCGAGGGATGCAGTAAAAGCGGCATAATGCATCGGAAAAGAGATACTCGGAACCCCAAAGAAAATCCTGTCGTTTCCGTAGAAACGTATCTCGATTTAGAAGGACAATGCATGGAATCCATAGTATTTCATATGGACGCAAATTGTGTGTTAATTCGTCAATGTGAGGGAGCGAGGGATGCAGTAAAGGAGTAATAATGCATCGGAAAAGAAATACTCGGAACCCCAAAGAAAATCCTATCGTTTCCGTAGAAACGTATCTCGATTTAGAAGGACAATGCAGGGATCCAGAGTATTTCATATGGACGCAAATTGTGTGTTAATTCGTCAATGTGAGAGAGCGAGGGATGCAGTAAAGGAGGAATAATGCATCGGAAAAGAGATACTCGACTCCCAAAAGAAAATCCTATCGTTTCCGTAGAGACGTATCTCGTTTTAGAAAGATAATGCAGGGAACCGAGAGTATTTCATATGGACGCAATTTGTGTGTTAATTCGGCAATGTGAGGGAGCGAGGGATGCAGTAAAGGAGGAATAATGCATCGGAAAAGAGATACTCGGAACCCCAAAGAAAATCCTATCGTTTCCGTAGTAACGAATCCCGATTTAGAAGGACAATGCAGGGAATCCAGAGTATTTCATATGGACGCAAATTGTGTGTTAATTCGTCAATGTGAGGGAACGAGGGATGCAGTAAAGGAGGAATAATGCATCGGAAAAGAGATACTCGGAACCCCAAAGAAAATCCTATCGTTTCCGTAGAAACGTATCTCGATTTAGAAGGACAATGCAGGGAATCCAGAGTAATTCATATGGACGCAATTTATATGTTAATTCGGCAATGTGAGGGAGCGAGGGATGCAGTAAAGGAGGAATAATGCATCGGAAAAGAGATACTCGGAACCCCAAAGAAAATCCTATCGTTTCCGTAGTAACGAATCCCGATTTAGAAGGACAATGCAGGGAATCCAGAGTATTTCATATGGACGCAAATTGTGAGTTAATTCGTCAATGTGAGGGAACGAGGGATGCAGTAAAGGAGGAATAATGCATCGGAAAAGAGATACTCGGAACCCCAAAGAAAATCCTATCGTTTCCGTAGAAACGTATCTCGATTTAGAAGGACAATGCAGGGAATCCAGAGTATTTCATATGGACGCAATTTATATGTTAATTCGGCAATGTGAGGGAGCGAGGGATGCAGTAAAGGAGGAATAATGCATCGGAAAAGAGATACTCGGAACCCCAAAGAAAATCCTATCGTTTCCGTAGAAACGAATCCCGATTTAGAAGGACAATGCAGGGAATCCAGAGTATATCATATGGACGCAAATTGTGTGTTAATTCTCCGATGTGAGGGAACGTGGGATGCAGTAAAGGAGGAATAATGCATCGGAAAAGAGATACTCGGAACCCCAAAGAAAATCCTATCGTTTCCATAGAAACGTATCTCGATTTAGAAGGACAATGCAGGGAATCCAGAGTATTTCATATGGACGCAAATTGTGTGTTAATTCGTCAATGTGAGGGAGCATGGGATGCAGTAAAAGAGGCATAATGCATCGGAAAAGAGATACTCGGAACCCCAAAGAAAATCCTGTCGTTTCCGTAGAAACGTATCTCGATTTAGAAGGACAATGCATGGAATCCATAGTATTTCATATGGACGGAAATTGTGTGTTAATTCGTCAATGTGAGGGAGCGAGGGATGCAGTAAAGGAGTAATAATGCATCGGAAAAGAAATACTCGGAACCCCAAAGAAAATCCTATCGTTTCCGTAGAAACGTATCTCGATTTAGAAGGACAATGCAGGGATCCAGAGTATTTCATATGGACGCAAATTGTGTGTTAATTCGTCAATGTGAGAGAGCGAGGGATGCAGTAAAGGAGGAATAATGCATCGGAAAAGAGATACTCGACTCCCAAAAGAAAATCCTATCGTTTCCGTAGAGACGTATCTCGTTTTAGAAAGATAATGCAGGGAACCGAGAGTATTTCATATGGACGCAATTTGTGTGTTAATTCGGCAATGTGAGGGAGCGAGGGATGCAGTAAAGGAGGAATAATGCATCGGAAAAGAGATACTCGGAACCCCAAAGAAAATCCTATCGTTTCCGTAGTAACGAATCCCGATTTAGAAGGACAATGCAGGGAATCCAGAGTATTTCATATGGACGCAAATTGTGTGTTAATTCGTCAATGTGAGGGAACGAGGGATGCAGTAAAGGAGGAATAATGCATCGGAAAAGAGATACTCGGAACCCCAAAGAAAATCCTATCGTTTCCGTAGAAACGTATCTCGATTTAGAAGGACAATGCAGGGAATCCAGAGTAATTCATATGGACGCAATTTATATGTTAATTCGGCAATGTGAGGGAGCGAGGGATGCAGTAAAGGAGGAATAATGCATCGGAAAAGAGATACTCGGAACCCCAAAGAAAATCCTATCGTTTCCGTAGTAACGAATCCCGATTTAGAAGGACAATGCAGGGAATCCAGAGTATTTCATATGGACGCAAATTGTGAGTTAATTCGTCAATGTGAGGGAACGAGGGATGCAGTAAAGGAGGAATAATGCATCGGAAAAGAGATACTCGGAACCCCAAAGAAAATCCTATCGTTTCCGTAGAAACGTATCTCGATTTAGAAGGACAATGCAGGGAATCCAGAGTATTTCATATGGACGCAATTTATATGTTAATTCGGCAATGTGAGGGAGCGAGGGATGCAGTAAAGGAGGAATAATGCATCGGAAAAGAGATACTCGGAACCCCAAAGAAAATCCTATCGTTTCCGTAGAAACGAATCCCGATTTAGAAGGACAATGCAGGGAATCCAGAGTATATCATATGGACGCAAATTGTGTGTTAATTCTCCGATGTGAGGGAACGTGGGATGCAGTAAAGGAGGAATAATGCATCGGAAAAGAGATACTCGGAACCCCAAAGAAAATCCTATCGTTTCCATAGAAACGTATCTCGATTTAGAAGGACAATGCAGGGAATCCAGAGTATTTCATATGGACGCAAATTGTGTGTTAATTCGTCAATGTGAGGGAGCATGGGATGCAGTAAAAGAGGCATAATGCATCGGAAAAGAGATACTCGGAACCCCAAAGAAAATCCTGTCGTTTCCGTAGAAACGTATCTCGATTTAGAAGGACAATGCATGGAATCCATAGTATTTCATATGGACGCAAATTGTGTGTTAATTCGTCAATGTGAGGGAGCGAGGGATGCAGTAAAGGAGTAATAATGCATGGGAAAAGAAATACTCGGAACCCCAAAGAAAATCCTATCGTTTCCGTAGAAACGTATCTCGATTTAGAAGGACAATGCAGGGAATCCAGAGTATTTCATATGGACGCAAATTGTGTGTTAATTCGTCAATGTGAGAGAGCGAGGGATGCAGTAAAGGAGGAATAATGCATTGGAAAAGAGATACTCGACTCCCAAAAGAAAATCCTATCGTTTCCGTAGAGACGTATCTCGTTTTAGAAAGATAATGCAGGGAACCGAGAGTATTTCATATGGACGCAATTTGTGTGTAAATTCGGCAATGTGAGGGAGCGAGGGATGCAGTAAAGGAGGAATAATGCATCGGAAAAGAGATACTCGGAACCCCAAAGAAAATCCTATCGTTTCCGTAGTAACGAATCCCGATTTAGAAGGACAATGCAGGGAATCCAGAGTATTTCATATGGACGCAATTTGTGTGTTAATTCGCCAATGTGAGGGAGCGAGGGATGCAGTAAAGGAGGAATAATGCATCGGAAAAGAGATACTCGGAACCCCAAAGAAAATCCTATCGTTTCCGTAGTAACGAATCCCGATTTAGAAGGACAATGCAGGGAATCCAGAGTATTTCATATGGACGCAAATTGTGTGTTAATTCGTAGATGTGAGGGAACGAGGGGTGCAGTAAAGGAGGAATAATGCATCGGAAAAGAGATACTCGGAACCCCAAAGAAAATCCTATCGTTTCCATAGAAACGTATCTCGATTTAGAAGGACAATGCAGGGAACCCAGAGTATTTCATATGGACGCAAATTGTGTGTTAATTCGTCAATGTGAGGGAGCGAGGGATGAAGTAAAAGAGGCATAAGGCATCGGAAAAGAGATACTCGGAACCCCAAAGAAAATCCTGTCGTTTCCGTAGAAACGTATCTCGATTTAGAAGGACAATGCATGGAATCCATAGTATTTCATATGGACGCAAATTGTGTGTTAATTCGTCAATGTGAGGGAGCGAGGGATGCAGTAAAGGAGTAATAATGCATCGGAAAAGAAATACTCGGAACCCCAAAGAAAATCCTATCGTTTCCGTAGAAACGTATCTCGATTTAGAAGGACAATGCAGGGAATCCAGAGTATTTCATATGGACGCAATTTATATGTTAATTCGGCAATGTGAGGGAGCGAGGGATGCAGTAAAGGAGGAATAATGCATCGGAAAAGAGATACTCGGAACCCCAAAGAAAATCCTATCGTTTCCGTAGAAACGAATCCCGATTTAGAAGGACAATGCATGGAATCCAGAGTATATCATATGGACGCAAATTGTGTGTTAATTCGTCGATGTGAGGGAACGAGGAATGCAGTAAAGGAGGAATAATGCATCGGAAAAGAGATACTCGGAACCCCAAAGAAAATCCTGTCGTTTCCGTAGAAACGTATCTCGATTTAGAAGGACAATGCATGGAATCCATAGTATTTCATATGGACGCAAATTGTGTGTTAATTCGTCAATGTGAGGGAGCGAGGGATGCAGTAAAGGAGTAATAATGCATCGGAAAAGAAATACTCGGAACCCCAAAGAAAATCCTATCGTTTCCGTAGAAACGTATCTCGATTTAGAAGGACAATGCAGGGAATCCAGAGTATTTCATATGGACGCAAATTGTGTGTTAATTCGTCAATGTGAGAGAGCGAGGGATGCAGTAAAGGAGGAATAATGCATCGGAAAAGAGATACTCGACTCCCAAAAGAAAATCCTATCGTTTCCGTAGAGACGTATCTCGTTTTAGAAAGATAATGCTGGGAACCGAGAGTATTTCATATGGACGCAATTTGTGTGTTAATTCGGCAATGTGACGGAGCGAGGGATGCAGTAAAGGAGGAATAATGCATCGGAAAAGAGATACTCGGAACCCCAAAGAAAATCCTATCGTTTCCGTAGTAACGAATCCCGATTTAGAAGGACAATGCAGGGAATCCAGAGTATTTCATATGGACGCAATTTATATGTTAATTCGGCAATGTGAGGGAGCGAGGGATGCAGTAAAGGAGGAATAATGCATCGGAAAAGAGATACTCGGAACCCCAAGGAAAATCCTATCCTTTCCGTAGTAACGAATCCCGATTTAGAAGGATAATGCGGGGAATCCAGAGTATTTCATATGGACGCAAATTGTGTGTTAATTCGTCAATGTGAGGGAACGAGGGATGCAGTAAAGGAGGAATAATGCATCGGAAAAGAGATACTCGGAACCCCAAAGAAAATCCTATCGTTTCCGTAGAAACGTATCTCGATTTAGAAGGACAATGCAGGGAATCCAGAGTATTTCATATGGACGCAATTTATATGTTAATTCGGCAATGTGAGGGAGCGAGGGATGCAGTAAAGGAGGAATAACGCATCGGAAAAGAGATACTTGGAACCCCAAAGGAAATCCTATCGTTTCCGTAGAAACGAATCCCGATTTAGAAGGACAATGCAGGGAATCCTGAGTTTATCATATGGACGCAAATTGTGTGTTAATTCGTCGATGTGAGGGAACGATGGATGCAGTAAAGGAGGAATAATGCATCGGAAAAGAGATACTCGGAACCCCAAAGAAAATCCTATCGTTTCCATAGAAACGTATCTCGATTTAGAAGGACAATGCAGGGAATCCAGAGTATTTCATATGGACGCAAATTGTGTGTTAATTCGTCAATGTGAGGGAGCGAGGGATGCAGTAAAGGAGTAATAATGCATCGGAAAAGAAATACTCGGAACCCCAAAGAAAATCCTATCGTTTCCGTAGAAACGTATCTCGATTTAGAAGGACAATGCAGGGAATCCAGAGTATTTCATATGGACGCAAATTGTGTGTTAATTCGTCAATGTGAGAGAGCGAGGGATGCAGTAAAGGAGGAATAATGCATCGGAAAAGAGATACTCGACTCCCAAAAGAAAATCCTATCGTTTCCGTAGAGACGTATCTCGTTTTAGAAAGATAATGCAGGGAACCGAGAGTATTTCATATGGACGCAATTTGTGTGTTAATTCGGCAATGTGACGGAGCGAGGGATGCAGTAAAGGAGGAATAATGCATCGGAAAAGAGATACTCGGAACCCCAAAGAAAATCCTATCGTTTCCGTAGTAACGAATCCCGATTTAGAAGGACAATGCAGGGAATCCAGAGTATTTCATATGGACGCAATTTATATGTTAATTCGGCAATGTGAGGGAGCGAGGGATGCAGTAAAGGAGGAATAATGCATCGGAAAAGAGATACTCGGAACCCCAAGGAAAATCCTATCGTTTCCGTAGTAACGAATCCCGATTTAGAAGGACAATGCAGGGAATCCAGAGTATTTCATATGGACGCAAATTGTGTGTTAATTCGTCAATGTGAGGGAACGAGGGATGCAGTAAAGGAGGAATAATGCATCGGAAAAGAGATACTCGGAACCCCAAAGAAAATCCTATCGTTTCCGTAGAAACGTATCTCGATTTAGAAGGACAATGCAGGGAATCCAGAGTATTTCATATGGACGCAATTTATATGTTAATTCGGCAATGTGAGGGAGCGAGGGATGCAGTAAAGGAGGAATAATGCATCGGAAAAGAGATACTCGGAACCCCAAAGAAAATCCTATCGTTTCCATAGAAACGTATCTCGATTTAGAAGGACAATGCAGGGAATCCAGAGTATTTCATATGGACGCAAATTGTGTGTTAATTCGTCAATGTGAGGGAGCGAGGGATGCAGTAAAGGAGTAATAATGCATCGGAAAAGAAATACTCGGAACCCCAAAGAAAATCCTATCGTCTCCGTAGAAACGTATCTCGATTTAGAAGGACAATGCAGGGAATCCAGAGTATTTCATATGGACGCAAATTGTGTGTTAATTCGTCAATGTGAGAGACCGAGGGATGCAGTAAAGGAGGAATAATGCATCGCAAAAGAGATACTCGACTCCCAAAAGAAAATCATATCGTTTTCGTAGAGACGTATCTCGTTTTAGAAAGATAATGCAGGGAATCCAGAGTATTTCATATGGACGCAATTTATATGTTAATTCGGCAATGTGAGGGAGCGAGGGATGCAGTAAAGGAGGAATAATGCATCGGAAAAGAGATACTCGGAACCCCAAAGAAAATCCTATCGTTTCCGTAGAAACGAATCCCGATTTAGAAGGACAATGCAGGGAATCCAGAGTATATCATATGGACGCAAATTGTGTGTTAATTCTCCGATGTGAGGGAACGTGGGATGCAGTAAAGGAGGAATAATGCATCGGAAAAGAGATACTCGGAACCCCAAAGAAAATCCTATCGTTTCCATAGAAACGTATCTCGATTTAGAAGGACAATGCAGGGAATCCAGAGTATTTCATATGGACGCAAATTGTGTGTTAATTCGTCAATGTGAGGGAGCATGGGATGCAGTAAAAGAGGCATAATGCATCGGAAAAGAGATACTCGGAACCCCAAAGAAAATCCTGTCGTTTCCGTAGAAACGTATCTCGATTTAGAAGGACAATGCATGGAATCCATAGTATTTCATATGGACGCAAATTGTGTGTTAATTCGTCAATGTGAGGGAGCGAGGGATGCAGTAAAGGAGTAATAATGCATGGGAAAAGAAATACTCGGAACCCCAAAGAAAATCCTATCGTTTCCGTAGAAACGTATCTCGATTTAGAAGGACAATGCAGGGAATCCAGAGTATTTCATATGGACGCAAATTGTGTGTTAATTCGTCAATGTGAGAGAGCGAGGGATGCAGTAAAGGAGGAATAATGCATCGGAAAAGAGATACTCGACTCCCAAAAGAAAATCCTATCGTTTCCGTAGAGACGTATCTCGTTTTAGAAAGATAATGTAGGGAACCGAGAGTATTTCATATGGACGCAATTTGTGTGTAAATTCGGCAATGTGAGGGAGCGAGGGATGCAGTAAAGGAGGAATAATGCATCGGAAAAGAGATACTCGGAACCCCAAAGAAAATCCTATCGTTTCCGTAGTAACGAATCCCGATTTAGAAGGACAATGCAGGGAATCCAGAGTATTTCATATGGACGCAATTTGTGTGTTAATTCGCCAATGTGAGGGAGCGAGGGATGCAGTAAAGGAGGAATAATGCATCGGAAAAGAGATACTCGGAACCCCAAAGAAAATCCTATCGTTTCCGTAGTAACGAATCCCGATTTAGAAGGACAATGCAGGGAATCCAGAGTATTTCATATGGACGCAAATTGTGTGTTAATTCGTAGATGTGAGGGAACGAGGGGTGCAGTAAAGGAGGAATAATGCATCGGAAAAGAGATACTCGGAACCCGAAAGAAAATCCTATCGTTTCCATAGAAACGTATCTCGATTTAGAAGGACAATGCAGGGAACCCAGAGTATTTCATATGGACGCAAATTGTGTGTTAATTCGTCAATGTGAGGGAGCGAGGGATGAAGTAAAAGAGGCATAAGGCATCGGAAAAGAGATACTTGGAACCCCAAAGAAAATCCTGTCGTTTCCGTAGAAACGTATCTCGATTTAGAAGGACAATGCATGGAATCCATAGTATTTCATATGGACGCAAATTGTGTGTTAATTCGTCAATGTGAGGGAGCGAGGGATGCAGTAAAGGAGTAATAATGCATCGGAAAAGAAATACTCGGAACCCCAAAGAAAATCCTATCGTTTCCGTAGAAACGTATCTCGATTTAGAAGGACAATGCAGGGAATCCAGAGTATTTCATATGGACGCAATTTATATGTTAATTCGGCAATGTGAGGGAGCGAGGGATGCAGTAAAGGAGGATCAATGCATCGGAAAAGAGATACTCGGAACCCCAAAGAAAATCCTATCGTTTCCGTAGAAACGAATCCCGATTTAGAAGGACAATGCATGGAATCCAGAGTATATCATATGGACGCAAATTGTGTGTTAATTCGTCGATGTGAGGGAACGAGGAATGCAGTAAAGGAGGAATAATGCATCGGAAAAGAGATACTCGGAACCCCAAAGAAAATCCTGTCGTTTCCGTAGAAACGTATCTCGATTTAGAAGGACAATGCATGGAATCCATAGTATTTCATATGGACGCAAATTGTGTGTTAATTCGTCAATGTGAGGGAGCGAGGGATGCAGTAAAGGAGTAATAATGCATCGGAAAAGAAATACTCGGAACCCCAAAGAAAATCCTATCGTTTCCGTAGAAACGTATCTCGATTTAGAAGGACAATGCAGGGAATCCAGAGTATTTCATATGGACGCAAATTGTGTGTTAATTCGTCAATGTGAGAGAGCGAGGGATGCAGTAAAGGAGGAATAATGCATCGGAAAAGAGATACTCGACTCCCAAAAGAAAATCCTATCGTTTCCGTAGAGACGTATCTCGTTTTAGAAAGATAATGCTGGGAACCGAGAGTATTTCATATGGACGCAATTTGTGTGTTAATTCGGCAATGTGACGGAGCGAGGGATGCAGTAAAGGAGGAATAATGCATCGGAAAAGAGATACTCGGAACCCCAAAGAAAATCCTATCGTTTCCGTAGTAACGAATCCCGATTTAGAAGGACAATGCAGGGAATCCAGAGTATTTCATATGGACGCAATTTATATGTTAATTCGGCAATGTGAGGGAGCGAGGGATGCAGTAAAGGAGGAATAATGCATCGGAAAAGAGATACTCGGAACCCCAAGGAAAATCCTATCGTTTCCGTAGTAACGAATCCCGATTTAGAAGGATAATGCAGGGAATCCAGAGTATTTCATATAGACGCAAATTGTGTGTTAATTCGTCAATGTGAGGGAACGAGGGATGCAGTAAAGGAGGAATAATGCATCGGAAAAGAGATACTCGGAACCCCAAAGAAAATCCTATCGTTTCCGTAGAAACGTATCTCGATTTAGAAGGACAATGCAGGGAATCCAGAGTATTTCATATGGACGCAATTTATATGTTAATTCGGCAATGTGAGGGAGCGAGGGATGCAGTAAAGGAGGAATAACGCATCGGAAAAGAGATACTTGGAACCCCAAAGGAAATCCTATCGTTTCCGTAGAAACGAATCCCGATTTAGAAGGACAATGCAGGGAATCCTGAGTTTATCATATGGACGCAAATTGTGTGTTAATTCGTCGATGTGAGGGAACGATGGATGCAGTAAAGGAGGAATAATGCATCGGAAAAGAGATACTCGGAACCCCAAAGAAAATCCTATCGTTTCCATAGAAACGTATCTCGATTTAGAAGGACAATGCAGGGAATCCAGAGTATTTCATATGGACGCAAATTGTGTGTTAATTCGTCAATGTGAGGGAGCGAGGGATGCAGTAAAGGAGTAATAATGCATCGGAAAAGAAATACTCGGAACCCCAAAGAAAATCCTATCGTTTCCGTAGAAACGTATCTCGATTTAGAAGGACAATGCAGGGAATCCAGAGTATTTCATATGGACGCAAATTGTGTGTTAATTCGTCAATGTGAGAGAGCGAGGGATGCAGTAAAGGAGGAATAATGCATCGGAAAAGAGATACTCGACTCCCAAAAGAAAATCCTATCGTTTCCGTAGAGACGTATCTCGTTTTAGAAAGATAATACAGGGAACCGAGAGTATTTCATATGGACGCAATTTGTGTGTTAATTCGGCAATGTGACGGAGCGAGGGATGCAGTAAAGGAGGAATAATGCATCGGAAAAGAGATACTCGGAACCCCAAAGAAAATCCTATCGTTTCCGTAGTAACGAATCCCGATTTAGAAGGACAATGCAGGGAATCCAGAGTATTTCATATGGACGCAATTTATATGTTAATTCGGCAATGTGAGGGAGCGAGGGATGCAGTAAAGGAGGAATAATGCATCGGAAAAGAGATACTCGGAACCCCAAGGAAAATCCTATCGTTTCCGTAGTAACGAATCCCGATTTAGAAGGACAATGCAGGGAATCCAGAGTATTTCATATGGACGCAAATTGTGTGTTAATTCGTCAATGTGAGGGAACGAGGGATGCAGTAAAGGAGGAATAATGCATCGGAAAAGAGATACTCGGAACCCCAAAGAAAATCCTATCGTTTCCGTAGAAACGTATCTCGATTTAGAAGGACAATGCAGGGAATCCAGAGTATTTCATATGGACGCAATTTATATGTTAATTCGGCAATGTGAGGGAGCGAGGGATGCACTAAAGGAGGAATAATGCATCGGAAAAGAGATACTCGGAACCCCAAAGAAAATCCTATCGTTTCCATAGAAACGTATCTCGATTTAGAAGGACAATGCAGGGAATCCAGAGTATTTCATATGGACGCAAATTGTGTGTTAATTCGTCAATGTGAGGGAGCGAGGGATGCAGTAAAGGAGTAATAATGCATCGGAAAAGAAATACTCGGAACCCCAAAGAAAATCCTATCGTCTCCGTAGAAACGTATCTCGATTTAGAAGGACAATGCAGGGAATCCAGAGTATTTCATATGGACGCCAATTGTGTGTTAATTCGTCAATGTGAGAGACCGAGGGATGCAGTAAAGGAGGAATAATGCATCGCAAAAGAGATACTCGACTCCCAAAAGAAAATCATATCGTTTTCGTAGAGACGTATCTCGTTTTAGAAAGATAATGCAGGGAACCGAGAGTATTTCATATGGACGCAATTTGTGTGTTAATTCGGCAATGTGAGGGAGCGAGGGATGCAGTAAAGGAGGAATAATGCATCGGAAAAGAGATACTCGGAACCCCAAAGAAAATCCTATCGTTTCCGTAGTAACGAATCCCGATTTAGAAGGACAATGCAGGGAATCCAGAGTATTTCATATGGACGCAATTTGTGTGTTAATTCGGCAATGTGAGGGAGCGAGGGATGCAGTAAAGGAGGAATAATGCATCGGAAAAGAGATACTCGGAACCCCAAAGAAAATCCTATCGTTTCCGTAGTAACGAATCCCGATTTAGAAGGACAATGCAGGGAATCCAGAGTATTTCATATGGACGCAAATTGTGTGTTAATTCGTCAATGTGAGGGAACGAGGGATGCAGTAAAGGAGGAATAATGCATCGGAAAAGAGATACTCGGAACCCCAAAGAAAATCCTATCGTTTCCGTAGAAACGTATCTCGATTTAGAAGGACAATGCAGGGAATCCAGAGTATTTCATATGGACGCAATTTATATGTTAATTCGGCAATGTGAGGGAGTGAGGGATGCAGTAAAGGAGGAATAATGCATCGGAAAAGAGATACTCGGAACCCCAAAGAAAATCCTATCGTTTCCGTAGAAACGAATCCCGATTTAGAAGGACAATGCAGGGAATCCAGAGTATATCATATGGACGCAAATTGTGTGTTAATTCGTCGATGTGAGGGAACAAGGGATGCAGTAAATGAGGAATAATGCATCGGAAAAGAGATACTCGGAACCCCAAAGAAAATCCTATCGTTTCCATAGAAACGTATCTCGATTTAGAAGGACAATGCAGGGAACCCAGAGTATTTCATATGGACGCAAATTGTGTGTTAATTCGTCAATGTGAGGGAGCGTGGGATGCAGTAAAAGAGGCATAATGCATCGGAAAAGAGATACTCGGAACCCCAAAGAAAATCCTGTCGTTTCCGTAGAAACGTATCTCGATTTAGAAGGACAATGCATCGAATCCATAGTATTTCATATGGACGCAAATTGTGTCTTAATTCGTCAATGTGAGGGAGCGAGGGATGCAGTAAAGGAGTAATAATGCATCGGAAAAGAAATACTCGGAACCCCAAAGAAAATCCTATCGTTTCCGTAGAAACGTATCTCGATTTAGAAGAACAATGCAGGGAATCCAGAGTATTTCATATGGACGCAAATTGTGTGTTAATTCGGCAATGTGAGGGAGCGAGGGATGCAGTAAAGGAGTAATAATGCATCGGAAAAGTAATACTCGGAACCCCAAAGAAAATCCTATCGTTTCCGTAGAAACGTATCTCGATTTAGAAGGACAATGCAGGGAATCCAGAGTATTTCATATGGACGCAATTTATATGTTAATTCGGCAATGTGAGGGAGCGAGGGATGCAGTAAAGGAGGAATAATGCATCGGAAAAGAGATACTCGGAACCCCAAGGAAAATCCTATCGTTTCCGTAGTAACGAATCCCGATTTAGAAGGACAATGCAGGGAATCCAGAGTATTTCATATGGACGCAAATTGTGTGTTAATTCGTCAATGTGAGGGAACGAGGGATGCAGTAAAGGAGGAATAATGCATCGGAAAAGAGATACTCGGAACCCCAAAGAAAATCCTATCGTTTCCGTAGAAACGTATCTCGATTTAGAAGGACAATGCAGGGAATCCAGAGTATTTCATATGGATGCAATTTATATGTTAATTCGGCAATGTGAGGGAGCGAGGGATGCAGTAAAGGAGGAGTAATGCATCGGAAAAGAGATACTTGGAACCCCAAAGGAAATCCTATCGTTTCCGTAGAAACGAATCCCGATTTAGAAGGACAATGCAGGGAATCC
This sequence comes from Schistocerca nitens, assembly GCF_023898315.1. Classification (NCBI taxonomy): domain Eukaryota; kingdom Metazoa; phylum Arthropoda; class Insecta; order Orthoptera; family Acrididae; genus Schistocerca; species Schistocerca nitens. The sequence continues at coordinate 1,281,632,273 of NC_064614.1, read as the reverse complement.
AGAGTTTATCATATGGACGCAAATTGTGTGTTAATTCGTCGATGTGAGGGAACGATGGATGCAGTAAAGGAGGAATAATGCATCGGAAAAGAGATACTCAAAACCCCAAAGAAAATCCTATCGTTTCCATAGAAACGTATCTCGATTTAAAAGGACAATGCAGGGAATCCAGAGTATTTCATATGGACGCAAATTGTGTGTTAATTCGTCAATGTGAGGGAGCGAGGGATGCAGTAAAGGAGTAATAATGCATCGGAAAAGAAATACTCGGAACCCCAAAAAAAATCCTATCGTTTCCGTAGAAACGTATCTCGATTTAGAAGGACAATGCAGGGAATCCAGAGTATTTCATATGGACGCAAATTGTGTGTTAATTCGTCAATGTGAGAGACCGAGGGATGCAGTAAAGGAGGAATAATGCATCGCAAAAGAGATACTCGACTCCCAAAAGAAAATCATATCGTTTTCGTAGAGACGTATCTCGTTTTAGAAAGATAATGCAGGGAACCGAGAGTATTTCATATGGACGCAATTTGTGTGTTAATTCGGCAATGTGAGGGAGCGAGGGATGCAGTAAAGGAGGAATAATGCATCGGAAAAGAGATACTCGGAACCCCAAAGAAAATCCTATCGTTTCCGTAGTAACGAATCCCGATTTAGAAGGACAATGCAGGGAATCCAGAGTATTTCATATAGACGCAAATTGTGTGTTAATTCGTCAATGGGAGGGAACGAGGGATGCAGTAAAGGAGGAATAATGCATCGGAAAAGAGATACTCGGAACCCCAAAGAAAATCCTATCGTTTCCGTAGAAACGTATCTCGATTTAGAAGGACAATGCAGGGAATCCAGAGTATTTCATATGGACGCAATTTATATGTTAATTCGGCAATGTGAGGGAGCGAGGGATGCAGTAAAGGAGGAATAATGCATCGGAAAAGAGATACTCGGAACCCCAAAGAAAATCCTATCGTTTCCGTAGAAACGAATCCCGATTTAGAAGGACAATGCAGGGAATCCAGAGTATTTCATATGGACGCAATTTGTGTGTTAATTCGGCAATGTGAGGGAGCGAGGGATGCAGTAAAGGAGGAATAATGCATCGGAAAAGAGATACTCGGAACCCCAAAGAAAATCCTATCGTTTCCGTAGTAACGAATCCCGATTTAGAAGGACAATGCAGGGAATCCAGAGTATTTCATATGGACGCAAATTGTGTGTTAATTCGTCAATGGGAGGGAACGAGGGATGCAGTAAAGGAGGAATAATGCATCGGAAAAGAGATACTCGGAACCCCAAAGAAAATCCTATCGTTTCCGTAGAAACGTATCTCGATTTAGAAGGACAATGCAGGGAATCCAGAGTATTTCATATGGACGCAATTTATATGTTAATTCGGCAATGTGAGGGAGCGAGGGATGCAGTAAAGGAGGAATAATGCATCGGAAAAGAGATACTCGGAACCCCAAAGAAAATCCTATCGTTTCCGTAGAAACGAATCCCGATTTAGAAGGACAATGCAGGGAATCCAGAGTATATCATATGGACGCAAATTGTGTGTTAATTCGTCGATGTGAGGGAACGAGGGATGCAGTAAATGAGGAATAATGCATCGGAAAAGAGATACTCGGAACCCCAAAGAAAATCCTATCGTTTCCATAGAAACGTATCTCGATTTAGAAGGACAATGCAGGGAACCCAGAGTATTTCATATGGACGCAAATTGTGTGTTAATTCGTCAATGTGAGGGAGCGAGGGATGCAGTAAAGGAGTAATAATGCATCGGAAAAGAAATACTCGGAACCCCAAAGAAAATCCTATCGTTTCCGTAGAAACGTATCTCGATTTAGAAGGACAATGCAGGGAATCCAGAGTATTTCATATGGACGCAATTTATATGTTAATTCGGCAATGTGAGGGAGCGAGGGATGCAGTAAAGGAGGAATAATGCATCGGAAAAGAGATACTTGGAACCCCAAAGGAAATCCTATCGTTTCCGTAGAAACGAATCCCGATTTAGAAGGACAATGCAGGGAATCCAGAGTTTATCATATGGACGCAAATTGTGTGTTAATTCGTCGATGTGAGGGAACGATGGATGCAGTAAAGGAGGAATAATGCATCGGAAAAGAGATACTCGGAACCCCAAAGAAAATCCTATCGTTTCCATAGAAACGTATCTCGATTTAGAAGGACAATGCAGGGAATCCAGAGTATTTCATATGGACGCAAATTGTGTGTTAATTCGTCAATGTGAGGGAGCGAGGGATGCAGTAAAGGAGTAATAATGCATCGGAAAAGAAATACTCGGAACCCCAAAGAAAATCCTATCGTTTCCGTAGAAACGTATCTCGATTTAGAAGGACAATGCAGGGAATCCAGAGTATTTCATATGGACGCAAATTGTGTGTTAATTCGTCAATGTGAGAGACCGAGGGATGCAGTAAAGGAGGAATAATGCATCGCAAAAGAGATACTCGACTCCCAAAAGAAAATCATATCGTTTTCGTAGAGACGTATCTCGTTTTAGAAAGATAATGCAGGGAATCCAGAGTATTTCATATGGACGCAATTTGTGTGTTAATTCAGCAATGTGAGGGAGCGAGGGATGCAGTAAAGGAGGAATAATGCATCGGAAAAGAGATACTCGGAACCCCAAAGAAAATCCTATCGTTTCCGTAGTAACGAATCCCGATTTAGAAGGACAATGCAGGGAATCCAGAGTATTTCATATGGACGCAAATTGTGTGTTAATTCGTCAATGTGAGGGAACGAGGGATGCAGTAAAGGAGGAATAATGCATCGGAAAAGAGATACTCGGAACCCCAAAGAAAATCCTATCGTTTCCGTAGAAACGTATCTCGATTTAGAAGGACAATGCAGGGAATCCAGAGTATTTCATATGGACGCAATTTATATGTTAATTCGGCAATGTGAGGGAGCGAGGGATGCAGTAAAGGAGGAATAATGCATCGGAAAAGAGATACTCGGAACCCCAAAGAAAATCCTATCGTTTCCGTAGAAACGAATCCCGATTTAGAAGGACAATGCAGGGAATCCAGAGTATATCATATGGACGCAAATTGTGTGTTAATTCGTCGATGTGAGGGAACGAGGGATGCAGTAAATGAGGAATAATGCATCGGAAAAGAGATACTCGGAACCCCAAAGAAAATCCTATCGTTTCCATAGAAACGTATCTCGATTTAGAAGGACAATGCAGGGAACCCAGGGTATTTCATATGGACGCAAATTGTGTGTTAATTCGTCAATGTGAGGGAGCGTAGGATGCAGTAAAAGAGGCATAATGCATCGGAAAAGAGATACTCGGAACCCCAAAGAAAATCCTGTCGTTTCCGTAGAAACGTATCTCGATTTAGAAGGACAATGCATGGAATCCATAGTATTTCATATGGACGCAAATTGTGTCTTAATTCGTCAATGTGAGGGAGCGAGGGATGCAGTAAAGGAGTAATAATGCATCGGAAAAGAAATACTCGGAACCCCAAAGAAAATCCTATCGTTTCCGTAGAAACGTATCTCGATTTAGAAGAACAATGTAGTGAATCCAGAGTTTATCATATGGACGCAAATTGTGTGTTAATTCGTCGATGTGAGGGAACGATGGATGCAGTAAAGGAGGAATAATGCATCGGAAAAGAGATACTCGGAACCCCAAAGAAAATCCTATCGTTTCCGTAGAAACGAATCCCGATTTAGAAGGACAATGCAGGGAATCCAGAGTATATCATATGGACGCAAATTGTGTGTTAATTCGTCGATGTGAGGGAACGAGGGATGCAGTAAATGAGGAATAATGCATCGGAAAAGAGATACTCGGAACCCCAAAGAAAATCCTATCGTTTCCATAGAAACGTATCTCGATTTAGAAGGACAATGCAGGGAACCCAGAGTATTTCATATGGACGCAAATTGTGTGTTAATTCGTCAATGTGAGGGAGCGAGGGATGCAGTAAAGGAGTAATAATGCATCGGAAAAGAAATACTCGGAACCCCAAAGAAAATCCTATCGTTTCCGTAGAAACGTATCTCGATTTAGAAGGACAATGCAGGGAATCCAGAGTATTTCATATGGACGCAATTTATATGTTAATTCGGCAATGTGAGGGAGCGAGGGATGCAGTAAAGGAGGAATAATGCATCGGAAAAGAGATACTTGGAACCCCAAAGGAAATCCTATCGTTTCCGTAGAAACGAATCCCGATTTAGAAGGACAATGCAGGGAATCCAGAGTTTATCATATGGACGCAAATTGTGTGTTAATTCGTCGATGTGAGGGAACGATGGATGCAGTAAAGGAGGAATAATGCATCGGAAAAGAGATACTCGGAACCCCAAAGAAAATCCTATCGTTTCCATAGAAACGTATCTCGATTTAGAAGGACAATGCAGGGAATCCAGAGTATTTCATATGGACGCAAATTGTGTGTTAATTCGTCAATGTGAGGGAGCGAGGGATGCAGTAAAGGAGTGATAATGCATCGGAAAAGAAATACTCGGAACCCCAAAGAAAATCCTATCGTTTCCGTAGAAACGTATCTCGATTTAGAAGGACAATGCAGGTAATCCAGAGTATTTCATATGGACGCAAATTGTGTGTTAATTCGTCAATGTGAGAGACCGAGGGATGCAGTAAAGGAGGAATAATGCATCGCAAAAGAGATACTCGACTCCCAAAAGAAAATCATATCGTTTTCGTAGAGACGTATCTCGTTTTAGAAAGATAATGCAGGGAACCGAGAGTATTTCATATGGACGCAATTTGTGTGTTAATTCGGCAATGTGAGGGAGCGAGGGATGCAGTAAAGGAGGAATAATGCATCGGAGAAGAGATACTCGGAACCCCAAAGAAAATCCTATCGTTTCCGTAGTAACGAATCCCGATTTAGAAGGACAATGCAGGGAATCCAGAGTATTTCATATGGACGCAATTTGTGTGTTAATTCGGCAATGTGAGGGAGCGAGGGATGCAGTAAAGGAGGAATAATGCATCGGAAAAGAGATACTCGGAACCCCAAAGAAAATCCTATCGTTTCCGTAGTAACGAATCCCGATTTAGAAGGACAATGCAGGGAATCCAGATTATTTCATATGGACGCAAATTGTGTGTTAATTCGTCAATGTGAGGGAACGAGGGATGCAGTAAAGGAGGAATAATGCATCGGAAAAGAGATACTCGGAACCCCAAAGAAAATCCTATCGTTTCCGTAGAAACGTATCTCGATTTAGAAGGACAATGCAGGGAATCCAGAGTATTTCATATGGACGCAATTTATATGTTAATTCGGCAATGTGAGGGAGCGAGGGATGCAGTAAAGGAGGAATAATGCATCGGAAAAGAGATACTCGGAACCCCAAAGAAAATCCTATCGTTTCCGTAGAAACGAATCCCGATTTAGAAGGACAATGCAGGGAATCCAGAGTATATCATATGGACGCAAATTGTGTGTTAATTCGTCGATGTGAGGGAACGAGGGATGCAGTAAATGAGGAATAATGCATCGGAAAAGAGATACTCGGAACCCCAAAGAAAATCCTATCGTTTCCATAGAAACGTATCTCGATTTAGAAGGACAATGCAGGGAACCCAGAGTATTTCATATGGACGCAAATTGTGTGTTAATTCGTCAATGTGAGGGAGCGTGGGATGCAGTAAAAGCGGCATAATGCATCGGAAAAGAGATACTCGGAACCCCAAAGAAAATCCTGTCGTTTCCGTAGAAACGTATCTCGATTTAGAAGGACAATGCATGGAATCCATAGTATTTCATATGGACGCAAATTGTGTCTTAATTCGTCAATGTGAGGGAGCGAGGGATGCAGTAAAGGAGTAATAATGCATCGGAAAAGAAATACTCGGAACCCCAAAGAAAATCCTATCGTTTCCGTAGAAACGTATCTCGATTTAGAAGAACAATGCAGGGAATCCAGAGTATTTCATATGGACGCAAATTGTGTGTTACTTCGTCAATGTGAGGGAGCGAGGGATGCAGTAAAGGAGTAATAATGCATCGGAAAAGAAATACTCGGAACCCCAAAGAAAATCCTATCGTTTCCGTAGAAACGTATCTCGATTTAGGAGGACAATGCAGGGAATCCAGAGTATTTCATATGGACGCAAATTGTGTGTTAATTCGTCAATGTGAGGAAGCGAGGGATGCGGTAATGGAGGACTAATGCATCGGAAAAGAGATACGCGGAACCCCAAAGAAAATCCTATCGTTTCCGTAGAAACGTATCTCGATTTAGAAGAACAATGCAGGGAATCCAGAGTATTTCATATGGACGCAAATTGTGTGTTAATTCGTCAATGTGAGGGAGCGAGGGATGCAGTAAAGGAGGAATAATGCATCGGAAAAGAGATACTGGGAACCCCAAAAAAACCCTATCGTTTCCGTAGAAACGTATCTTGATTTAGAAGGACAATGCAGGGAATCCAGAGTATTTCATATGGACGCAAATTTTGTGTTAATTCGTCGATGTGAGGGAGCGAGGGATGCAGTAAAAGAGGCATAATGCATCGGAAAAGAGATACTCTGAACCCCAAAGAAAATCCTGTCGTTTCCGTAGAAACGTATCTCGATTTAGAAGGACAATGCACGGAATCCATAGTATTTCATATGGACGCAAATTGTGTGTTAATTCGTCAATGTGAGGGAGCGAGGGATGCAGGAAAGGAGTAATAATGCATCGGAAAAGAAATACTCGGAACCCCAAAGAAAATCCTATCGTTTCCGTAGAAACGTATCTCGATTTAGAAGGACAATGCAGGGAATCCAGAGTATTTCATATGGACGCAAATTGTGTGTTAATTCGTCAATGCGAGGGAGCGAGGGATGCAGTAAAGGAGGAATAATGCATCGGAAAAGAGATACTCGACTCCCAAAAGAAAATCCTATCGTTTCCGTAGAGACGTATCTCGTTTTAGAAAGATAATGCAGGGAACCGAGAGTATTTCATATGGACGCAATTTGTGTGTTAATTCGGCAATGTGAGGGAGCGAGGGATGCAGTAAAGGAGGAATAATGCATCGGAAAAGAGATACTCTGAACCCCAAAGAAAATCCTATTGTTTCCGTAGAAACGAAACCCGATTTAGAAGGACAATGCAGGGAATCCAGAGTATATCATATGGACGCAAATTGTGTGTTAATTCGTCGATGTGAGGGAACGAGGGATGCAGTAAAGGAGGAATAATGCATCGGAAAAGAGATACTCGGAACCCCAAAGAAAATCCTATCGTTTCCATAGAAACTTATCTCGATTTAGAAGGACAATGCAGGGAATCCAGAGTATTTCATATGGACGCAAATTGTGTGTTAATTCGTCAATGTGAGGGAGCGAGGGATGCAGTAAAAGAGGCATAATGCTTCGGAAAAGAGATACTCGGAACCCCAAAGAAAATCCTGTCGTTTCCGTAGAAACGTATCTCGATTTAGAAGGACAATGCATGGAATCCATAGTATTTCATATGGACGCAAATTGTGTGTTAATTCGTCAATGTGAGGGAGCGAGGGATGCAGTAAAGGAGGAATAATGAATCGGAAAAGAGATACTCGGAACCCCAAAGAAAATCCTATCGTTTCCGTAGAAACGTATCTCGATTTAGAAGGACAATGCAGGGAATCCAGAGTATTTCATATGGACGCAAATTGTGTGTTAATTCGTCAATGTGAGTTAGCGAGGGATGCAGTAAAGGAGGAATAATGCATCGGAAAAGAGATACTCGGAACCCCAAAGAAAATCCTGTCGTTTCCGTAGAAACGTATCTCGATTTAGAAGGACAATGCATGGAATCCAGAGTATTTCATATGGACGCAAATTGTGTGTTAATTCGTCAATGTGAGGGAGCGAGGGATGCAGTAAAGGAGGAATAATGCATCGGAAAAGAGATACTCGGAACCCCAAAGAAAATCCTATCGTTTCCATAGAAACGTATCTCGATTTAGAAGGACAATGCAGGGAATCAAGAGTATTTCATATGGACGCAAATTGTGTGTTAATTCGTCAATGTGAGGGAGCGAGGGATGCAGTAAAGGATCAATAATGCATCGGAAAAGAAATACTCGGAACCCCAAAGAAAATCCTATCGTTTCCGTAGAAACGTATCTCGATATAGAAGGACAATGCAGGGAATCCGGAGTATATCATATGGACGCAAATTGTGTGTTAATTCGTCAATGTGAGGGAGAGAGGGATGCAGTAAAGGAGGAATAGATGCAGTAAAGGAGGAATAATGCATCGGAAAAGAGATACTCGACTCCCAAAAGAAAATCCTATCGTTTCCGTAGAAACGTATCTCATTTTAGAAAGATATTGCAGGGAACCCAGAGTATTTCATATGGACGCAAATTGTGTGTTAATTCGGCAATGTGAGGGAGCGAGGGATGCTGTAAAGGAGGAATAATGCATCGGAAAAGAGATTCTCGGAACCCCAAAGAAAATCCTATCGTTTCCGTAGAAACGTATCTCTATTTAGAAGGACAATGCAAGGAATCCAAAGTATTTCATATGGACCCAAGTTGTGTGTTAATTCGTCAATGTGAGGGAGCGAGGGATGCAGTAAAGGAGGAATAATGCATCGGAAATGAGATACTCGGAACCCCAAAGAAAATCCTATCGTTTCCATAGAAACGTATCTCGATTTAGTAGGACAATGCAGGGAATCCAGAGTATTTCATATGGACGCAAATTGTGTGTTAATTCGTCAATGTGAGGGAGCGAGGGATGCAGTAAAGGAGGAATAATGCATCGGAAAAGAGATACACGGAACCCCAAAGAAAATCCTCTCGTTTCTGTAGAAACGTATCTTGATTTAGAAGGACAATGCAGGGAATCCAGAGTATTTCATATGGACGCAAATTGTGTGTTGATTCGTCAATGTGAGGGAGCGAGGGATGCAGTAAAGGAGGAATAATGCATCGGAAAAGAGATACTCGGAACCCCAAAGAAAATCCTCTCGTTTCCGTAGAAACGTATCTCGATTTAGAAGGACAATGAAGGGAATCCAGAGTATTTCATATGGACGCCAATTGTGTGTTAATTCGTCAATGTGAGGGAGCGAGGGATGCAGTAAAGGAGGAATAATGCATCGGTAAAGAGATACTCGACTCCCAAAAGAAAATCCTATCGTTTCCGTAGAAACGTATCTCGATTTAGAAAGATAATGCTGAGAACCCAGTGTATTTCATATGGACGCAGTTTGTGTGTTAATTCGGCAATGTGAGGGAGCGAGGGATGCAGTAAAGGAGGAATAATGCATCGGAAAAGAGATACTCGGAACCCCAAAGAAAATCCTATCGTTTCCGTAGAAACGTATCTCGATTTAGAAGGACAATGCAGGGAATCCTGAGTATTTCATATGGATGCTAATTGTGTGTTAATTCGTCAATGTGAGTTAGCGAGGGATGCAGTAAAGGAGGAATAATGCATCGGAAAAGAGATACTCGGAACCCCAAAGAAAATCCTATCGTTTCCGTAGAAACGTATCTCGATTTAGAAGGACAATGCAGGAAATCCTGGGTATTGCATATGGACGCAAATTGTGTGTTAATTCGTCAATGTGAGGGAGCGAGGGATGCAGTAAAGGAGGAATAATGCATCGGAAAAGAGATACTCGGAACCCCAAAGAAAATCCTATCGTTTCCGTAGAAACGTATCTCGATTTAGAAGGACAATGCAGGGAATCCAGAGTATTTCATATGGACGCAAATTGTGTGTTAATTCGTCAATGTGAGGGAGCGAGGGATGCAGTAAAGGATGAATAATGCATCGGAAAAGAGATACTCGGAACCCCAAAGAAAATCATATCGTTTCCGTAGAAACGTGTCTCGATATAGAAGGACAATGCAGGGAATCCGGAGTATATCATATGGACGCAAATTGTGTGTTAATTCGTCAATGTGAGGGAGCTAGGGATGCAGTAAAGGAGGAATAGATGCAGTAAAGGAGGAATAATGCATCGGAAAAGAGATACTCGACACCCAAAAGAAAATCCTATCGTTTCCGTAGAAACGTATCTCGTTTTAGAAAGATAATGCTGGGAACCCAGAGTATTTCATATGGACGCATATTGTGTGTTAATTCGGTAATGTGAGGGAGCGAGGGATGCAGTAAAGGAGGAATAATGCATCGGAAAAGAGATACTCGGAACCCCAAAGAAAATCCTATCGTTTCCGTAGAAACGTATCTCGATTTAGAAGGACAATGCAGGGAATCCAGAGTATTTCATATGGACGCAAATTGTGTGTTAATTCGTCAATGTGAGGGAGCGAGGGATGCAGTAAAGGAGGAATAATGCATCGGAAAAGAGATACTCGGAACCCCAAAGAAAATCCTATCGTTTCCGTAGAAACGTATCTCGATTTAGAAGGACAATGCAGGGAATCCAGAGTATTTCATATGGACGCAAATTGTGTGTTAATTCCTCAATGTGAGGAAGCGAGGGATGCGGTAATGGAGGACTAATGCATCGGAAAAGAGATACGCGGAACCCCAAAGAAAATCCTATCGTTTCCGTAGAAACGTATCTCGATTTAGAAGAACAATGCAGGGAATCCAGAGTATTTCATATGGACGCAAATTGTGTGTTAATTCGTCAATGTGAGGGAGCGAGGGATGCAGTAAAGGAGGAATAATGCATCGGAAAAGAGATACTCGGAACCCCAAAGAAAATCCTATCGTTTCCGTAGAAACGTATCTTGATTTAGAAGGACAATGCAGGGAATCCAGAGTATTTCATATGGACGCAAATTGTGTGTTAATTCGTCAATGTGAGGGAGCGAGGGATGCAGTAAAGGAGGAATAATGCATCGGAAAAGAGATACTCTGAACCCCAAAGAAAATCCTATCGTTTCCGTAGAAACGTATCTGGATTTAGAAGGACAATGCAGGGAATCCAGAGTATTTCATATGGACGCAAATTGTGTGTTAATTCTTCAATGTGAGGGAGCGAGGGATGCAGTAAAGGAGGAATAATGCATCGGTAAAGAGATACTCGACTCCCAAAAGGAAATCCTATCGTTTCCGTAGAAACGTATCTCGATTTAGAAAGATAATACAGGGAACCCAGAGTATTTCATATGGACGCAAATTGTGTGTTAATTCGGCAATGTGAGGGAGCGAGGGATGCAGTAAAGGAGGAATAATGCATCGGAAAAGAGATACTCGGAACCCCAAAGAAAATCCTCTCGTTTCCGTAGAAACGTATCTCGATTTAGAAGGACAATGCAGGGAATCCATAGTATTTCATATGGACGCTAATTGTGTGTTAATTCGTCAATGTGTGTTTGCGAGGGATGCAGTAAAGGAGGAATAATGCATCGGAAAAGAGATACTCGGAACCCCAAAGAAAATCCTATCGTTTCCGTAGAAACGTATCTCGATTTAGAAGGACAATGCAGGGAATCCTGAGTATTTCATATGGACGCAAATTGTGTGTTAATTCGTCAATGTGAGGAAGCGAGGGATGTGGTAATGGAGGACTAATGCATCGGAAAAGAGATACTCGGAACCCCAAAGAAAATCCTATCGTTTCCGTAGAAACGTATCTTGATTTAGAAGGACAATGCAGGGAATCCAGAGTATTTCATATGGACGCAAATTGTGTGTTAATTCGTCAATGTGAGGGAGCGAGGGATGCAGTAAAGGAGGAATAATGCATCGGAAAAGAGATACTCGGAACCCCAAAGAAAATCCTATCGTTTCCGTAGAAACGTATCTCGATTTAGAAGGACAATGCGGGGAATAAAGAGTATTTCATATGGACGCAAATTGTGTGTTAATTCGTCAATGTGAGGGAGCGAGGGATGCAGTAAAGGAGGAAAAATGCATCGGTAAAGAGATACTCGACTCCCAAAAGGAAATCCTATCGTTTCCGTAGAAACGTATCTCGATTTAGAAAGATAATGTAGGGAACCCAGAGTATTTCATATGGACGCAAATTGTGTGTTAATTCGGCAATGTGAGGGAGCGAGGGATGCAGTAAAGGAGGAATAATGCATCGGAAAAGAGATACTCGGAACCCCAAAGAAAATCCTGTCGTTTCCGTAGAAACGAATCCCGATTTAGAAGGACAATGCAGGGAATCCTGAGTATTTCATATGGACGCAAATTGTGTGTTAATTCGTCAATGTGAGGGAGCGAGGGATGCAGTAAAGGAGGAATAATGCATCGGTAAAGAGATACTCGACTCCCAAAAGGAAATCCTATCGTTTCCGTAGAAACGTATCTCGATTTAGAAAGATAATGCAGGGAACCCAGAGTATTTCATATGGACGCAAATTGTGTGTTAATTCGTCAATGTGAGGGAGCGAGGGATGCAGTAAAGGAGGAATAATGCATCGGAAAAGAGATACTCGGAACCCCAAAGAAAATCCTCTCGTTTCCGTAGAAACGTATCTCGATTTAGAAGGACAATGCAGGGAATCCAGAGTATTTCATATGGACGCTAATTGTGTGTTAATTCGTCAATGTGTGTTTGCGAGGGATGCAGTAAAGGAGGAATAATGCATCGGAAAAGAGATACTGGGAACCCCAAAGAAAACCCTATCGTTTCCGTAGAAACGTATCTCGATTTAGAAGGACAATGCAGGGAATCCTGAGTATTTCATATGGACGCAAATTGTGTGTTAATTCGTCAATGTGAGGAAGCGAGGGATGTGGTAATGGAGGACTAATGCATCGGAAAAGAGATACTCGGAACCCCAAAGAAAATCCTATCGTTTCCGTAGAAACGTATCTTGATTTAGAAGGACAATGCAGGGAATCCAGAGTATTTCATGTGGACGCAAATTGTGTGTTAATTCGTCAATGTGAGGGAGCGAGGGATGCAGTAAAGGAGGAATAATGCATCGGAAAAGAGATACTCGGAACCCCAAAGAAAATCCTATCGTTTCCGTAGAAACGTATCTCGATTTAGAAGGACAATGCAGGGAATCTAGAGTATTTCATATGGACGCAAATTGTGTGTTAATTCGTCAATGTGAGGGAGCGAGGGATGCAGTAAAGGAGGAAAAATGCATCGGTAAAGAGATACTCGACTCCCAAAAGGAAATCCTATCGTTTCCGTAGAAACGTATCTCGATTTAGAAAGATAATGTAGGGAACCCAGAGTATTTCATATGGACGCAAATTGTGTGTTAATTCGGCAATGTGAGGGAGCGAGGGATGCAGTAAAGGAGGAATAATGCATCGGAAAAGAGATACTCGGAACCCCAAAGAAAATCCTGTCGTTTCCGTAGTAACGAATCCCGATTTAGAAGGACAATGCAGGGAATCCAGAGTATTTCATATGGACGCAAATTGTGTGTTAATTGGTCAATGTGAGGGAGCGAGGGATGCAGTAAAGGAAGAATAATGCATCGGAAAAGAGATACTCGGAACCCCAAAGAAAATCCTATCGTTTCCGTAGAAACGTATCTCGATTTAGAAGGACAATGCAGGGAATCCTGAGTATTTCATATGGACGCAAATTGTGTGTTAATTCGTCAATGTGAGGGAGCGAGGGATGCAGTAAAGGAGGAATAACGCATCGGAAAAGAGATACTCGGAACCCCAAAGAAAATCCTATCGTTTCCGTAGAAACGTATCTCGATTTAGAAGGACAATGCAGGGAATCCAGAGTATTTCATATGGACGCAAATTGTGTGTTAATTCGTCAATGTGAGGAAGCGAGGGATGCGGTAATGGAGGACTAATGCATCGGAAAAGAGATACGCGGAACCCCAAAGAAAATCCTATCCTTTCCGTAGAAACGTATCTCGATTTAGAATAACAATGCAGGGAAACCAGAGTATTTCATATGGACGCAAATTGTGTGTTAATTCGTCAATGTGAGGGAGCGAGGGATGCAGTAAAGGAGGAATAATGCATCGGAAAAGAGATACTCGGAACCCCAAAGAAAATTCTATCGTTTCCGTAGAAACGTATCTTGATTTAGAAGGACAATGCAGGGAATCCAGAGTATTTCATATGGACGCAAATTGTGTGTTAATTCGTCAATGTGAGGGAGCGAGGGATGCAGTAAAGGTGGAATAATGCATCGGAAAAGAGATACTCGGAACCCCAAAGAAAATCCTATCGTTTCCGTAGAAACGTATATCGATTTAGAATGACATTGCAGGGAATCCAGAGCATTTCATATGGACGCAAATTGTGTGTTAATTCGTCAATGTGAGGGAGCGAGGGATGCAGTAAAGGTGGAATAATGCATCGGTAAAGAGATACTCGACTCCCAAAAGGAAATCCTATCGTTTCCGTAGAAACGTATCTCGATTTAGAAAGATAATGCAGGGAACCCAGAGTATTTCATATGGACGCAAATTGTGTGTTAATTCGGCAATGTGAGGGAGCGAGGGATGCAGTAAAGGAGGAATAATGCATCGGAAAAGAGATACTCGGAACCCCAAAGAAAATCCTGTCGTTTCCGTAGAAACGAATCCCGATTTAGAAGGACAATGCAGGGAATCCAGAGTATTCCATATGGACGCAAATTGTGTGTTAATTCGTCAATGTGAGGGAGCGAGGGATGCAGTAAAGGAGGAATAATGCATCGGAAAAGAGATACTCGGAACCCCAAAGAAAATCCTATCGTTTCCCTAGAAACGTATCTCGATTTAGAAGGACAATGCAGGGAATCCAGAGTATTCATATTGACGCTAATTGTGTGTTAATTCGTCAATGTGTGTTTGCGAGGGATGCAGTAAAGGAGGAATAATGCATCGGAAAAGAGATACTCGGAAACCCAAAGAAAATCCTATCGTTTCCGTAGAAACGGATCTCGATTTAGAAGGACAATGCAGGGAATCCAGAGTATTTCATATGGACGCAAATTGAGTGTTAATTCGTCAATGTGAGGGAGCGAGGGATGCAGTAAAGGAGGAATAATGCATCGGAAAAGAGATACTCGGAACCCCAAACAAAAACCTATCGTTTCCGTAGAAACGTATCTCGATTTAGAAGGACAATGCAGGGAATCCAGAGTATTTCATATGGACGCAAATTGTGTGTTAATTCGTCAATGTGAGGGAGCAAGGGATGCAGTAAAGGAGGAATAATGCATCGGAAAAGAGATACTCGACTCCCAAAAGGAAATCCTATCGTTTCCGTAGAAACGTATCTTCATTTAGAAAGACAATGCAGGGAATCCAGAGTATTTCATATGGACGCAAATTGTGTGCTAATTCGTCAATGTGAGGGAGCGAGGGATGCAGTAAAGGAGGAATAATGCATCGGAAAAGAGATACTCGGAACCCCAAAGAAAATCCTATCGTTTCCGTAGAAACATATCTCGATTTAGAAGGACAATGCAGGGATCCAGAGAATTTCATATGGACGCAAATTGTGTGTTAATTCGTCAATGTGAGGGGGCGAGGGATGCAGTAAAGGAGGAATAATGCATCGGAAAAGAGATACTTGACCCCAAAAGAAAATCCTATCGTTTCCGTAGAAACATATCTTGATTTAGAAAGATAATGCAGGGAACCCAGAGTATTTCATATGGACGCAATTTGTGTGTTAATTCGGCAATGTGAGGGAGCGAGGGATGCAGTAAAGGAGGAATAATGCATCGGAAAAGAGATACTCGGAACCCCAAAGAAAATCCTGTCGTCTCCGTAGAAACGAATCCCGATTTAGAAGGACAATGCAGGGAATCCAGAGTATTTCATATGGACGCAAATTGTGTCTTAATTCGTCAATGTGAGGGAGCGAGTGATGCAGTAAAGAAGGAATAATGCATCGGAAAAGAGATACCCGGAACCCCAAAGAAAATCCTATCGTTTCCGTAGAAACGTATCTCGATTTAGAAGGACAATGCAGGGAATCCAGAGTATTTCATATGGACGCAAAATGTGTGTTAATTCGTCAATGTGAGGGAGCGAGGGATGCAGTAAAGGAGGAATAATGCATCGGAAAGAGATACTCGGAACCCCAAATAAATTCCTATCGTTTCCGTAGAAACGTATCTTGATTTAGAAGGACTATGCAGGGAATCCAGAGTATTTCATATGGACTCAAATTGTGTGTTAATTCGTCAATGTGAGGGAGCGAGGGATGCAATAAAGGAGGAATAATGCATCGGAAAAGAGATACTCGGAACCCCAAAGAAAATCCTATCGTTTCTGTAGAAACGTATCTCGATTTAGAAGGACAATGCAGGGAATCCAGAGTACTTCATATGGACGCAAATTGTGTGTTAATTCGTCAATGTGAGGAAGCGAGGGATGCAGTAAAGGAGGAATAATGCATCGGAAAAGAGATACTCGACCCCAAAAGAAAATCCTATCGTTTCCGTAGAAACATATCTCGATTTAGTTAGATCATGCAGGGAACCCAGAGTATTTCATATGGACGCAATTTGTGTGTTAATTCGGCAATGTGAGGGAGCGAGGGATGCAGTAAAGGAGGAATAATGCATCGGAAAAGAGATACTCGGAACCCCAAAGAAAATCCTGTCGTCTCCGTAGAAACGAATCCCGATTTAGAAGGACAATGCAGGGAATCCAGAGTATTTCATATGGACGCAAATTGTGTGTTAATTCGTCAATGTGAGGGAGCGAGGGATGCAGTAAAGGAGGAATAATGCATCGGAAAAGAGATACTCGGAACCCCAAAGAAAATCCTATCGTTTCCGTAGAAACGTATCTTCTTTTAGAAAGACAATGCAGGGAATCCAGAGTATTTCATATGGACGCAAATTGTGTGTTATTTCTTCAATGTGAGGGAGCGAGGGATGCAGTAAAGGAGGAATAATGCATCGGAAAGAGATACTCGGAACCCCAAAGAAATTCCTATCGTTTCCGTAGAAACGTATCTTGATTTAGAAGGACTATGCAGGGAATCCAGAGTATTTCATATGGACTCAAATTGTGTGTTAATTCGTCAATGTGAGGGAGCGAGGGATGCAATAAAGGAGGAATAATGCATCGGAAAAGAGATACTCGGAACCCCAAAGAAAATCCTATCGTTTCTGTAGAAACGTATCTCGATTTAGAAGGACAATGCAGGGAATCCAGAGTACTTCATATGGACGCAAATTGTGTGTTAATTCGTCAATGTGAGGAAGCGAGGGATGCAGTAAAGGAGGAATAATGCATCGGAAAAGAGATACTCGACCCCAAAAGAAAATCCTATCGTTTCCGTAGAAACATATCTCGATTTAGTTAGATCATGCAGGGAACCCAGAGTATTTCATATGGACGCAATTTGTGTGTTAATTCGGCAATGTGAGGGAGCGAGGGATGCAGTAAAGGAGGAATAATGCATCGGAAAAGAGATACTCGACCCCAAAAGAAAATCCTATCGTTTCCGTAGAAACATATCTCGATTTAGAAAGATAATGCAGGGAACACAGAGTATTTCATATGGACGCAATTTGTGAGTTAATTCGGCAATGTGAGGGAGCGAGGGATGCAGTAAAGGAGGAATAATGCATCGGAAAAGAGATACTCGGAACCCCAAAGAAAATCCTGTCGTCTCCGTAGAAACGAATCCCGATTTAGAAGGACAATGCAGGGAATCCAGAGTATTTCATATGGACGCAAATTGTGTGTTAATTCGTCAATGTGAGGGAGCGAGGGATGCAGTAAAGGAGGAATAATGCATCGGAAAAGAGATACTCGGAACCCCAAAGAAAATCCTATCGTTTCCGTAGAAACGTATCTCGATTTAGAAGGACAATGCAGGGAATCCAGAGTATTTCATATGGACGCAAAATGTGTGTTAATTCGTCAATGTGAGGGAGCGAGGGATGCAGTAAAGGAGGAATAATGCATCGGAAAGAGATACTCGGAACCCCAAAGAATTTCCTATCGTTTCCGTAGAGACGTATCTTGATTTAGAAGGACAATGCAGGGAATCCAGAGTATTTCATATGGACGCAAATTGTGTGTTAATTCGTCAATGTGAGGGAGCGAGGGATGCAGTAAAGGAGGAATAATGCATCGGAAAAGAGATACTCGGAACCCCAAAGAAAATCCTGTCGTTTCCGTAGAAACGAATCCCGATTTAGAAGGACAATGCAGGGAATCCTGAGTATTTCATATGGACGCAAAATGTGTGTTAATTCGTCAATGTGAGGGAGCGAGGGATGCAGTGAAGGAGGAATAATGCATCGGTAAAGAGATACTCGACTCCCAAAAGGAAATCCTATCGTTTCCGTAGAAAAGTATCTCGATTTAGAAAGATAATGCAGGGAACCCAGAGTATTTCATATGGACGCAAATTGTGTGTTAATTCGGCAATGTGAGGGAGCGAGGGATGCAGTAAAGGAGGAATAATGCATCGGAAAAGAGATACTCGGAACCCCAAAGAAAATCCTCTCGTTTCCGTAGAAACGTATCTCGATTTAGAAGGACAATGCAGGGAATCCAGAGTATTTCATATGGACGCTAATTGTGTGTTAATTCGTCAATGTGTGTTTGCGAGGGATGCAGTAAAGGAGGAATAATGCATCGGAAAAGAGATACTCGGAACCCCAAAGAAAATCCTATCGTTTCCGTAGAAACGTATCTCGATTTAGAAGGACAATGCAGGGAATCCTGAGTATTTCATATGGACGCAAATTGTGTTTAGTTCGTCAATGTGAGGAAGCGAGGGATGTGGTAATGGAGGACTAATGCATCGGAAAAGAGATACTCGGAACCCCAAAGAAAATCCTATCGTTTCCGTAGAAACGTATCTTGATTTAGAAGGACAATGCAGGGAATCCAGAGTATTTCATATGGACGCAAATTGTGTGTTAATTCGTCAATGTGAGGGAGCGAGGGATGCAGTAAAGGAGGAATAATGCATCGGAAAAGAGATACTCGGAACCCCAAAGAAAATCCTATCGTTTCCGTATAAACGTATCTCGATTTAGAAGGACAATGCAGGGAATCCAGAGTATTTCATATGGACGCAAATTGTGTGTTAATTCGTCAATGTGAGGGAGCGAGGGATGCAGTAAAGGAGGAAAAATGCATCGGTAAAGAGATACTCGACTCCCAAAAGGAAATCCTATCGTTTCCGTAGAATCGTATCTCGATTTAGAAAGATAATGTAGGGAACCCAGAGTATTTCATATGGACGCAAATTGTGTGTTAATTCGACAATGTGAGGGAGCGAGGGATGCAGTAAAGGAGGAATAATGCATCGGAAAAGAGATACTCGGAACCCCAAAGAAAATCCTGTCGTTTCCGTAGAAACGAATCCCGATTTAGAAGGACAATGCAGGGAATCCAGAGTATTTCATATGGACGCAAGTTGTGTGTTAATTCGTCAATGTGAGGGAGCGAGGGATGCAGTAAAGGAGGAATAATGCATCGGAAAAGAGATACTCGGAACCCCAAAGAAAATCCTATCGTTTCCGTAGAAACGTATCTCGATTTAGAAGGACAATGCAGGGAATCCTGAGTATTTCATATGGACGCAAATTGTGTGTTAATTCGTCAATATGAGGGAGCGAGGGATGCAGTAAAGGAGGAATAATGCATCGGAAAAGAGATACTCGGAACCCCAAAGAAAATCCTATCGTTTCCGTAGAAACGTATCTCGATTTAGAAGGACAATGCAGGGAATCCAGAGTATTTCATATGGACGCAAATTGTGTGTTAATTCGTCAATGTGAGGAAGCGAGGGATGCGGTAATGAAGGACTAATGCATCGGAAAAGAGATACGCGGAACCCCAAAGAAAATCCTATCTTATCCGTAGAAACGTATCTCGATTTAGAAGAACAATGCAGGGAATCCAGAGTATTTCATATGGACGCAAATTGTGTGTTAATTCGTCAATGTGAGGGAGCGAGGGATGCAGTAAAGGAGGAATAATGCATCGGAAAAGAGATACTCGGAACCCCAAAGAAAATTCTATCGTTTCCGTAGAAACGTATCTTGATTTAGAAGGACAATGCAGGGAATCCAGAGTATTTCATATGGACGCAAATTGTGTGTTAATTCGTCAATGTGAGGGAGCGAGGGATGCAGTAAAGGTGGAATAATGCATCGGAAAAGAGATACTCGGAACCCCAAAGAAAATCCTATCGTTTCCGTAGAAACGTATATCGATTTAGAATGACAATGCAGGGAATCCAGAGCATTTCATATGGACGCAAATTGTGTGTTAATTCGTCAATGTGAGGGAGCGAGGGATGCAGTAAAGGTGGAATAATGCATCGGTAAAGAGATACTCGACTCCCAAAAGGAAATCCTATCGTTTCCGTAGAAACGTATCTCGATTTAGAAAGATAATGCAGGGAACCCAGAGTATTTCATATGGACGCAAATTGTGTGTTAATTCGGCAATGTGAGGGAGCGAGGGATGCAGTAAAGGAGGAATAATGCATCGGAAAAGAGATACTCGGAACCCCAAAGAAAATCCTGTCGTTTCCGTAGAAACGAATCCCGATTTAGAAGGACAATGCAGGGAATCCAGAGTATTCCATATGGACGCAAATTGTGTGTTAATTCGTCAATGTGAGATAGCGAGGGATGCAGTAAAGGAGGAATAATGCATCGGAAAAGAGATACTCAGAACCCCAACGAAAATCCTATCGTTTCCGTAGAAACGTATCTCGATTTAGAAGGACAATGCAGGGAATCCAGAGTATTTCATATTGACGCTAATTGTGTGTTAATTCGTCAATGTGTGTTTGCGAGGGATGCAGTAAAGGAGGAATAATGCATCGGAAAAGAGATACTCGGAACCACAAAGAAAATCCTATCGTTTCCGTAGAAACGGATCTCGATTTAGAAGGACAATGCAGGGAATCCAGAGTATTTCATATGGACGCAAATTGTGTGTTAATTCGTCAATGTGAGGGAGCGAGGGATGCAGTAAAGGAGGAATAATGCATCGGAAAAGAGATACTCGGAACCCCAAAGAAAATCCTATCGTTTCCGTACAAATGTATCTCGATTGAGAAGGACAATGCAGGGAATCCAGAGTATTTCATATGGACGCAAATTGTGTGTTAATTCGTCAATGTGAGGGAGCGAGGGATGCAGTAAAGGAGGAATAATGCATCGGAAAAGAGATACTCGGAACCCCAAAGAAAATCCTATCGTTTCCGTAGAAACGTATCTTCATTTAGAAAGACAATGCAGGGAATCCAGAGTGTTTCATATGGACGCAAATTGTGTGTTAATTCGTCAATGTGAGGGAGCGAGGGATGCAGTAAAGGAGGAATAATGCATCGGAAAAGAGATACTCGGAACCCCAAAGAAAATCCTATCTTATCCGTAGAAACGTATCTCGATTTAGAAGGACAATGCAGGGAATCCAGAGTATTTCATATGGACGCAAATTGTGTGTTAATTCGTCAATGTGAGGGGGCGAGGGATGCAGTAAAGGAGGAATAATGCATCGGAAAAGAGATACTCGACCCTAAAAGAAAATCCTATCGTTTCCGTAGAAACATATCTTGATTTAGAAAGATAATGCAGGGAACCCAGAGTATTTCATATGGACGCAATTTGTGTGTTAATTCGGCAATGTGAGGGAGCGAGGGATGCAGTAAAGGAGGAATAATGCATCGGAAAAGAGATACTCGGAACCCCAAAGAAAATCCTGTCGTCTCTGTAGAAACGAATCCCGATTTAGAAGGACAATGCAGGGAATCCAGAGTATTTCATATGGACGCAAATTGTGTGTTAATTCGTCAATGTGAGGGAGCGAGGGATGCAGTAAAGAAGGAATAATGCATCGGAAAAGAGATGCCCGGAACCCCAAAGAAAATCCTATCGTTTCCGTAGAAACGTATCTCGATTTAGAAGGACAATGCAGGGAATCCAGAGTATTTCATATGGACGCAAAATGTGTGTTAATTCGTCAATGTGTGGGAGCGAGGGATGCAGTAAAGGAGGAATAATGCATCGGAAAGAGATACTCGTAACCCTAAAGAAATTCCTATCGTTTCCGTAGAAACGTATCTTGATTTAGAAGGACTATGCAGGGAATCCAGAGTATTTCATATGGACGCAAATTGTGTGTTAATTCGTCAATGTGAGGGAACGAGGGATGCAGTAAAGGAGGAATAATGCATCGAAAAGGAGATACTCGGAACCCCAAAGAATATCCTATCGTTTCCGTAGAAACGTATCTCGATTTAGAAGGACAATGCAGGGAATCCAGAGTATTTTATATGGACGCAAATTGTGTGTTAATTCGTCAATGTGAGGAAGCGAGGGATGCAGTAAAGGAGGAATAATGCATCGGAAAAGAGATACTCGACCCCAAAAGAAAATCCTATCGTTTCCGTAGAAACATATCTCGATTTAGAAAGATCATGCAGGGAACCCAGAGTATTTCATATGGACGCAATTTGTGTGTTAATTCGGCAATGTGAGGGAGCGAGGGATGCAGTAAAGGAGGAATAATGCATCGGAAAAGAGATACTCGGAACCCCAAAGAAAATCCTGTCGTCTCCGTAGAAACGAATCCCGATTTAGAAGGACAATGCAGGGAATCCAGAGTATTTCATATGGACGCAAATTGTGTGTTAATTCGTCAATGTGAGGGAGCGAGGGATGCAGTAAAGGAGGAATAATGCATCGGAAAAGAGATACTCCGAACCCCAAAGAAAATCCTATCGTTTCCGTAGAAACGTATCTTCTTTTAGAAAGACAATGCAGGGAATCCAGAGTATTTCATATGGACTCAAATTGTGTGTTAATTCTTCAATGTGAGGGAGCGAGGGATGCAGTAAATGAGGAATAATGCATCAGAAAAGAGATACTCGGAACCCCAAAGAAAATCCTATCGTTTCCGTAGAAACGTATCTCGTTTTAGAAGGACAATGCAGGGAATCCAGAGTATTTCATATGGACGCAAATTGTGTGTTAATTCGTCAATGTGAGGGGGCGAGGGATGCAGTAAAGGAGGAATAATGCATCGGAAAAGAGATACTCGACCCCAAAAGAAAATCCTATCGTTTCCGTAGAAACATATCTCGATTTAGAAAGATAATGCAGGGAACACAGAGTATTTCATATGGACGCAATTTGTGTGTTAATTCGGCAATGTGAGGGAGCGAGGGATGCAGTTAAGGAGGAATAATGCATCGGAAAGGAGATACTCGGAACCCCAAAGAAAATCCTGTCGTCTCCGTAGAAACGAATCCCGATTTAGAAGGACAATGCAGGGAATCCAGAGTATTTCATATGGACGCAAATTGTGTGTTAATTCGTCAATGTGAGGGAGCGAGGGATGCAGTAAAGGAGGAATAATGCATCGGAAAAGAGATACTCGGATCCCCAAAGAAAATCCTATCGTTTCCGTAGAAACGTATCTCGATTTAGAAGGACAATGCAGGGAATCCAGAGTATTTCATATGGACGCAAAATGTGTGTTAATTCGTCAATGTGAGGGAGCGAGGGATGCAGTAAAGGAGGAATAATGCTTCGGAAAGAGATACTCGGAACCCCAAAGAAATTCCTATCGTTTCCGTAGAAACATATCTTGATTTAGAAGGACAATGCAGGGAATCCAGAGTATTTCATATGGACGCAAATTGTGTGTTAATTCGTCAATGTGAGGGAGCGAGGGATGCAGTAAAGGAGGAATAATGCATCGGAAAAGAGATACTCGGAACCCCAAATAAAATCCTATCGTTTCCGTAGAAACGTATCTCGATTTAGAAGGACAATGCAGGGAATCCAGAGTATTTCATATGGACGCAAATTGTGTGTTAATTCGTCAATGTGAGGAAGCGAGGGATGCAGCAAAGGAGGAATAATGCATCGGAAAAGAGTTACTCGGAACCCCAAAGAAAATCCTGTCGTTTCCGTAGAAACGAATCCCGATTTAGAAGGACAATGCAGGGAATCCAGAGTATTTCATATGGACGCAAATTGTGTGTTAATTCGTCAATGTGAGTTAGCGAGGGATGCAGTAAAGGAGGAATAATGCATCGGAAAAGAGATACTCGGAACCCCAAAGAAAATCCTATCGTTTCCGTAGAAACGTATCTCGATTTAGAAGGACAATGCAGGGAATCCTGAGTATTTCATATGGACGCAAATTGTGTGTTAATTCGTCAATGTGAGGGAGCGAGGGATGCAGTAAAGGAGGAATAATGCATCGGAAAAGAGATACTCGGAACCCCAAAGAAAATCCTATCGTTTCCGTAGAAACGTATCTCGATTTACAAGGACAATGCAGGGAATCCAGAGTATTTCATATGGACACAAATTGTGTGTAAATTCGTCAATGTGAGGGAGCGAGGGATGCAGTAAAGGAGGAATAATGCATCGGAAAAGAGATACTCGGAACCCCAAGGAAAATCCTACCGTTTCCGTAGAAACGTATCTCGATTTAGAAGGACAATGCAGGGAATCCAGAGTATTTCATATAGACGCAAATTGTGTGTTAATTCTTCAATGTGAGGGAGCGAGGGATGCAGTAAAGGAGGAATAATGCATCGGAAAAGAGATACTCGGAACCCCAAAGAAAATCCTATCGTTTCCGTAGAAACGTATCTCGATTTAGAAGAACAATGCAGGGAATCCAGAGTATTTCATATGGACACAAATTGTGTGTTAATTCGTCAATGTGAGGGAGCGAGGAATGCAGTAAAGGAGGAATAATGCATCGGAAAAGAGTTACTCGGAACCCCAAAGAAAATCCTGTCGTTTCCGTAGAAACGAATCCCGATTTAGAAGGACAATGCAGGGAATCCAGAGTATTTCATATGGACGCAAATTGTGTGTTAATTCGTCAATGTGAGGGAGCGAGGGATGCAGTAAAGGAGGAATAATGCATCGGGAAAGAGATACTCGGAACCCCAAAGAAAATCCTATTGTTTCCGTAGAAACGTATCTCGATTTAGAAGGACAATGCAGGGAATCCAGAGTATATCATATGGACGCAAATTGTGTGTTAATTCGTCAATGTGAGGGAGCGAGGGATGCAGTAAAGGAGGAATAATGCATCGGAAAAGAGATACTCGGAACCCCAAAGAAAATCCTATCGTTTCCGTAGAAACGTATCTCGATTTACAAGGACAATGCAGGGAATCCAGAGTATTTCATATGGACACAAATTGTGTGTAAATTCGTCAATGTGAGGGAGCGAGGGATGCAGTAAAGGAGGAATAATGCATCGGAAAAGAGATACTCGGAACCCCAAGGAAAATCCTACCGTTTCCGTAGAAACGTATCTCGATTTAGAAGGACAATGCAGGGAATCCAGAGTATTTCATATAGACGCAAATTGTGTGTTAATTCTTCAATGTGAGGGAGCGAGGGATGCAGTAAAGGAGGAATAATGCATCGGAAAAGTGATACTCGGAACCCCAAAGAAAATCCTATCGTTTCCGTAGAAACGTATCTCGATTTAGAAGAACAATGCAGTGAATCCAGAGTATTTCATATGGACACAAATTGTGTGTTAATTCGTCAATGTGAGGGAGCGAGGAATGCAGTAAAGGAGGAATAATGCATCGGAAAAGAGTTACTCGGAACCCCAAAGAAAATCCTGTCGTTTCCGTAGAAACGAATCCCGATTTAGAACGACAATGCGGGAATCCAGAGTATTTCATATGGACGCAAATTGTGTGTTAATTCGTCAATGTGAGGAAGCGAGGGATGCAGTAAAGGAGGAATAATGCATCGGAAAAGAGTTACTCGGAACCCCAAAGAAAATCCTGTCGTGTCCGTAGAAACGAATCCCGATTTAGAAGGACAATGCAGGGAATCCAGAGTATTTCATATGGACGCAAATTGTGTGTTAATTCGTCAATGTGAGTTAGCGAGGGATGCAGTAAAGGAGGAATAATGCATCGGAAAAGAGATACTCGGAACCCCAAAGAAAATCCTATCGTTTCCGTAGAAACGTATCTCGATTTAGAAGGACAATGCAGGGAATCCTGAGTATTTCATATGGACGCAAATTGTGTGTTAATTCGTCAATGTGAGGGAGCGAGGGATGCAGTAAAGGAGGAATAATGCATCGGAAAAGAGATACTCGGAACCGCAAAGAAAATCCTATCGTTTCCGTAGAAACGTATCTCGATTTACAAGGACAATGCAGGGAATCCAGAGTATTTCATATGGACACAAATTGTGTGTAAATTCGTCAATGTGAGGGAGCGAGGGATGCAGTAAAGGAGGAATAATGCATCGGAAAAGAGATACTCGGAACCCCAAGGAAAATCCTACCGTTTCCGTAGAAACGTATCTCGATTTAGAAGGACAATGCAGGGAATCCAGAGTATTTCATATAGACGCAAATTGTGTGTTAATTCTTCAATGTGAGGGAGCGAGGGATGCAGTAAAGGAGGAATAATGCATCGGAAAAGAGATACTCGGAACCCCAAAGAAAATCCTATCGTTTCCGTAGAAACGTATCTCGATTTAGAAGAACAATGCAGGGAATCCAGAGTATTTCATATGGACACAAATTGTGTGTTAATTCGTCAATGTGAGGGAGCGAGGAATGCAGTAAAGGAGGAATAATGCATCGGAAAAGAGTTACTCGGAACCCCAAAGAAAATCCTGTCGTTTCCGTAGAAACGAATCCCGATTTAGAAGGACAATGCAGGGAATCCAGAGTATTTCATATGGACGCAAATTGTGTGTTAATTCGTCAATGTGAGGGAGCGAGGGATGCAGTAAAGGAGGAATAATGCATCGGGAAAGAGATACTCGGAACCCCAAAGAAAATCCTATCGTTTCCGTAGAAACGTATCTCGATTTAGAAGGACAATGCAGGGAATCCAGAGTATATCATATGGACGCAAATTGTGTGTTAATTCGTCAATGTGAGGGAGCGAGGGATGCAGTAAAGGAGGAATAATGCATCGGAAAAGAGATACTCGGAACCCCAAAGAAAATCCTATCGTTTCCGTAGAAACGTATCTCAATTTACAAGGACAATGCAGGGAATCCAGAGTATTTCATATGGACACAAATTGTGTGTAAATTCGTCAATGTGAGGGAGCGAGGGATGCAGTAAAGAAGGAATAATGCATCGGAAAAGAGATACTCGGAACCCCAAGGAAAATCCTACCGTTTCCGTAGAAACGTATCTCGATTTAGAAGGACAATGCAGGGAATCCAGAGTATTTCATATAGACGCAAATTGTGTGTTAATTCTTCAATGTGAGGGAGCGAGGGATGCAGTAAAGGAGGAATAATGCATCGGAAAAGAGATACTCGGAACCCCAAAGAAAATCCTATCGTTTCCGTAGAAACGTATCTCGATTTAGAAGAACAATGCAGGGAATCCAGAGTATTTCATATGGACACAAATTGTGTGTTAATTCGTCAATGTGAGGGAGCGAGGAATGCAGTAAAGGAGGAATAATGCATCGGAAAAGAGTTACTCGGAACCCCAAAGAAAATCCTGTCGTTTCCGTAGAAACGAATCCCGATTTAGAAGGACAATGCAGGGAATCCAGAGTATTTCATATGGACGCAAATTGTGTGTTAATTCGTCAATGTGAGGGAGCGAGGGATGCAGTAAAGAAGGAATAATGCATCGGAAAAGAGATACTCGACTCCCAAAAGAAAATCCTATCGTTTCCGTAGAAACGTATCTCGATTTAGATAGATATTGCAGGGAACCACAGTATTTCATATGGACGCAATTTGTGTGTTAATTCGGCAATGTGAGGGAGCCAGGGATGCAGTAAAGGAGGAATAATGCATCGGAAAAGAGATACTCGGAACCCCAAAGAAAATCCTGTCGTTTCCGTAGAAACGAATCCCGATTTAGAAAGACAATGCAGGGAATCCAGAGTATTTCATATGGACGCAAATTGTGTGTTAATTCGTCAATGTGAGGGAGCGAGGGATGCAGTAAAGGAGGAATAATGCATCGGAAAAGAGATACTCGGAACCCCAAAGAAAATCCTATCGTTTCCGTAGAAACGTATCTCGATTTAGAAGGACAATGCAGGGAATCCAGAGTATTTCATATGGACGCAAATTGTGTGTTATTCGTCAATGTGAGTTAGCGAGGGATGCTGTAAAGGAGGAATAATGCATCGGAAAAGAGAAACTCGGAACCCCAAAGAAAATCCTATCGTTTCCGTAGAAACGTATCTCGATTTAGAAGAACAATGCAGGGAATCCAGAGTATTTCATATGGACACAAATTGTGTGTTAATTCGCCAATGTGAGGGAGCGAGGAATGCAGTAAAGGAGGAATAATGCATCGGAAAAGACATACTCTTAACCCCAAAGAAAATCCTATCTTATCCGTAGAAACGTATCTCGATTTAGAAGGACAATGCAGGGAATCCAGAGTATTTCATATGGACGCCAATTGTGTGTTAATTCGTCAATGTGAGGGAGCGAGGGATGCAGTAAAGGAGGAATAATGCATCGGAAAAGAGATACTCTTGAACCCCAAAGAAAATCCTATCGTTTCCGTAGAAACGAATCCCGATTTAGAAGGACAATGCAGGGAATCCAGAGAATTTCATATGGACGCAAATTGTGTGTTAATTTGTCAATGTGAGGGAGCGAGGTATGCAGTAAAGGAGGAATAATGCATCGGAAAAGAGATACTCTTAACCCCAAAGAAAATCCTATCTTATCCGTAGAAACGTATCTCGATTTAGAAGGACAATGCAGGGAATCCAGAGTATTTCATATGGTCGCAAATTGTGTGTTAATTCGTCAATGTGAGGGAGCGAGGGATGCAGTAAAGGAGGAATAATGCATCGGAAAAGAGATACTCGGAACCCCAAAGAAAATCCTATCGTTTCCGTAGAAACGAATCCCGATTTAGAAGGACAATTCAGGGAATCCATAGAATTTCATATGGACGCAAATTGTGTGTTAACTTGTCAATGTGAGGGAGCGAGGTATGCAGTAAAGGAGGAATAATGCATCGGAAAAGAGATACTCGGAACCCCATAGAAAATCCTATCGTTTCCGTAGAAACGTATCTCGATTTACAAGGACAATGCAGGGAATCCCGAGTACTTCATATGGACGCAAATTGTGTGTTAATTCGTCAATGTGAGGGAGCGAGGGATGCAGTAAAGGAGGAATAATGCATCAGAAAAGAGATACTCGGAACCCCAAGGAAAATCCTACCGTTTCCGTAGAAATGTATCTCGATTTACAAGGACAATGCAGGGAATCCAGAGTATTTCATATAGACGCAAATTGTGTGTTATTTCTTCAATGTGAGGGAGCGAGGGATGCAGTAAAGGAGGAATAATGCATCGGAAAAGAGATACTCGGAACCCCAAAGAAAATCCTATCGTTTACGTAGAAACGTATCTCGATTTAGAAGGACAATCCAGGGAATCCAGAGTATTCCATATGGACGCAAATTGTGTGTTAATTGGTCAATGTGAGGGAGCGAGGGATGCAGTAAAGGAGGAATAATGTATCGGAAAAGAGATACTTGGAACCCCAAAGAAAATCCTGTTTCCGTAGAAACGTATCTCGATTTAGAAAGACAATGCAGGGAATCCAGAGTATTTCATATGGACGCAAATTGTGTGTTAATTCGTCAATGTGAGTTAGCGAGGGATGCAGTAAAGGAGGAATAATGCATCGGAAAAGAGAAACTCGGAACCAAAAAGAAAATCCTATCGTTTCCGTAGAAACGTATCTCAATTAAAAGAACAATGCAGGGAATCCAGAGTATTTCATATGGATACAAATTGTGTGTTAATTCGTCAATGTGAGGGAGCGAGGAATGCAGTAAAGGAGGAATAATGCAACGGAAAAGACATACTCTTAACACCAAAGAAAATCCTATCTTATCCGTAGAAACGTATCTCGATTTAGAAGGACAATGCAGGGAATCCAGAGTATTTCATATGGACGCAAATTGTGTGTTAATTCGTCAATGTGAGGGAGCGAGGGATGCAGTAAAGGAGGAATAATGCATCGGAAAAGAGATACTCGGAACCCCAAAGAAAGTCCTATCGTTTCCGTAGAAACGTATCTCGATTTAGAAGGACAATGCAGGGAATCCAGAGTATTTCATATGGACGCAAATTGTGTGTTAATTCGTCAATGTGAGGAAGCGATGGATGCAGTAAAGGAGGAATAATGCATCGGAAAAGAGTTACTCGGAACCCCAAAGAAAATCCTGTCGTTTCCGTAGAAACGAATCCCGATTTAGAAGGACAATGCAGGGAATCCAGAGTATTTCATATGGACGCAAATTGTGTGTTAATTCGTCAATGTGAGTTAGCGAGGGATGCAGTAAAGGAGGAATAATGCATCGGAAAAGAGATACTCGGAACCCCAAAGAAAATCCTATCGTTTCCGTAGAAACGTATCTCGATTTAGAAGAACAATGCAGGGAATCCTGAGTATTTCATATGGACGCAAATTGTGTGTTAATTCGTCAATGTGAGGGAGCGAGGGATGCAGTAAAGGAGGAATAATGCATCGGAAAAGAGATACTCGGAACCCCAAAGAAAATCCTATCGTTTCCGTAGAAACGTATCTCGATTTACAAGGACAATGCAGGGAATCCAGAGTATTTCATATGGACACAAATTGTGTGTAAATTCGTCAATGTGAGGGAGCGAGGGATGCAGTAAAGGAGGAATAATGCATCGGAAAAGAGATACTCGGAACCCCAAGGAAAATCCTACCGTTTCCGTAGAAACGTATCTCGATTTAGAAGGACAATGCAGGGAATCCAGAGTATTTCATATAGACGCAAATTGTGTGTTAATTCTTCAATGTGAGGGAGCGAGGGATGCAGTAAAGGAGGAATAATGCATCGGAAAAGAGATACTCGGAACCCCAAAGAAAATCCTATCGTTTCCGTAGAAACGTATCTCGATTTAGAAGAACAATGCAGGGAATCCAGAGTATTTCATATGGACACAAATTGTGTGTTAATTCGTCAATGTGAGGGAGCGAGGAATGCAGTAAAGGAGGAATAATGCATCGGAAAAGAGTTACTCGGAACCCCAAAGAAAATCCTGTCGTTTCCGTAGAAACGAATCCCGATTTAGAAGGACAATTTAGGGAATCCAGAGTATTTCATATGGACGCAAATTGTGTGTTAATTCGTCAATGTGAGGGAGCGAGGGATGCAGTAAAGGAGGAATAATGCATCGGGAAAGAGATACTCGGAACCCCAAAGAAAATCCTATTGTTTCCGTAGAAACGTATCTCGATTTAGAAGGACAATGCAGGGAATCCAGAGTATATCATATGGACGCAAATTGTGTGTTAATTCGTCAATGTGAGGGAGCGAGGGATGCAGTAAAGGAGGAATAATGCATCGGAAAAGAGATACTCGGAACCCCAAAGAAAATCCTATCGTTTCCGTAGAAACGTATCTCGATTTACAAGGACAATGCAGGGAATCCAGAGTATTTCATATGGATACAAATTGTGTGTAAATTCGTCAATGTGAGGGAGCGAGGGATGCAGTAAAGGAGGAATAATGCATCGGAAAAGAGATACTCGGAACCCCAAGGAAAATCCTACCGTTTCCGTAGAAACGTATCTCGATTTCGAAGGACAATGCAGGGAATCCAGAGTATTTCATATAGACGCAAATTGTGTGTTAATTCTTCAATGTGAGGGAGCGAGGGATGCAGTAAAGGAGGAATAATGCATCGGAAAAGAGATACTCGGAACCCCAAAGAAAATCCTATCGTTTCCGTAGAAACGTATCTCGATTTAGAAGAACAATGCAGGGAATCCAGAGTATTTCATATGGACACAAATTGTGTGTTAATTCGTCAATGTGAGGGAGCGAGGAATGCAGTAAAGGAGGAATAATGCATCGGAAAAGAGTTACTCGGAACCCCAAAGAAAATCCTGTCGTTTCCGTAGAAACGAATCCCGATTTAGAAGGACAATGCAGGGAATCCAGAGTATTTCATATGGACGCAAATTGTGTGTTAATTCGTCAATGTGAGGGAGCGTGGGATGCAGTAAAGGAGGAATAATTTATCGGGAAAGAGATACTCGGAACCCCAAAGAAAATCCTATCGTTTCCGTAGAAACGTAACTCGATTTCGAAGGACAATGCAGGGAATCCAGAGTATTTCATATGGACGCAAATTGTGTGTTAATTCGTCAATGTGAGTTAGCGAGGGATGCAGTAAAGGAGGATTAATGCATCGGAAAAGTGATACTCGGAACCCCAAAGAAAATCCTTTCGTTTCCGTAGAAACGTATCTCGATTTACAACGACAATGCAGGGAATCCAGAGTATTTCATATGGACGCAAATTGTGTGTTAATTCGTCAATGTGAGGGAGCGAGGGATGCAGTAAAGGAGGAATAATGCATCGGAAAAGAGATACTCGGAACCCCAAAGAAAATCCTATCGTTTCCGTAGAAACGTATCTCAATTTAGAAGGACAATGCAGGGCATCCAGAGAATTTCATATGGACGCAAATTGTGTGTTAATTCGTCTATGTGAGGAAGCGAGGGATGCAGTAAAAAAGGAATAATGCATCGGAAAAGAGATACGCGGAACCCCAAAGAAAATCATATCGTTTCCGTAGAAACGTATCTCGATTTAGAAGGAAAATGCAGGGAATCCAGAGTATTTCATATGGACGCAAATTGTGTGTTAATTCGTCAATGTGAGGGAGCGAGGGATGCAGTAAAGAAGGAATAATGCATCGGAAAAGAGATACACGGAACCCCAAAGAAAATCCTATCGTTTCCGTAGAAACGTATCTCGATTTAGAAGGACAATGCAGGGAATCCAGAGTATTTCATATGGACGCAAATTGTTTGTTAATTCGTCAATGTGAGGGAGCGAGGGATGCAGTAAAGGAGGAATAATGCATCGGAAAAGAGATACTCGACTCCCAAAAGAAAATCCTCTCGTTTCCGTAGAAACGTATCTCGATTTAGAAAGATATTGCAGGGAACCACAGTATTTCATATGGACGCAATTTGTGTGTTAATTCGGCAATGTGAGGGAGCGAGGGATGCAGTAAAGGAGGAATAATGCTTCGGAAAAGAGATACTCGGAACCCCAAAGAAAATCCTGTCGTTTCCGTAGAAACGAATCCCGATTTAGAAAGACAATGCAGGGAATCCAGAGTATTTCATATGGACGCAAATTGTGTGTTAATTCGTCAATGTGAGGGAGCGAGGGATGCAGTAAAGGAGGAATAATGCATCGGAAAAGAGATACTCGGAACCCCAAAGAAAATCCTATCGTTTCCGTAGAAACGTATCTCGATTTAGAAGGACAATGCAGGGAATCCAGAGTATTTCATATGGACGCAAATTGTGTGTTATTCGTCAATGTGAGTTAGCGAGGGATGCTGTAAAGGAGGAATAATGCATCGGAAAAGAGAAACTCGGAACCCCAAAGAAAATCCTATCGTTTCCGTAGAAAAGTATCTCGATTTAGAAGAACAATGCAGGGAATCCAGAGTATTTGATATGGACACAAATTGTGTGTTAATTCGCCAATGTGAGGGAGCGAGGAATGCAGTAAAGGAGGAATAATGCATCGGAAAAGACATACTCTTAACCCCAAAGAAAATCCTATCTTATCCGTAGAAACGTATCTCGATTTAGAAGGACAATGCAGGGAATCCAGAGTATTTCATATGGACGCCAATTGTGTGTTAATTCGTCAATGTGAGGGAGCGAGGGATGCAGTAAAGGAGGAATAATGCATCGGAAAAGAGATACTCTTGAACCCCAAAGAAAATCCTATCGTTTCCGTAGAAACGAATCCCGATTTAGAAGGACAATGCAGGGAATCCAGAGAATTTCATATGGACGCAAATTGTGTGTTAATTTGTCAATGTGAGGGAGCGAGGTATGCAGTAAAGGAGGAATAATGCATCGGAAAAGAGATACTCTTAACCCCAAAGAAAATCCTATCTTATCCGTAGAAACGTATCTCGATTTAGAAGGACAATGCAGGGAATCCAGAGTATTTCATATGGTCGCAAATTGTGTGTTAATTCGTCAATGTGAGGGAGCGAGGGATGCAGTAAAGGAGGAATAATGCATCGGAAAAGAGATACTCGGAACCCCAAAGAAAATCCTATCGTTTCCGTAGAAACGAATCCCGATTTAGAAGGACAATGCAGGGAATCCATAGAATTTCATATGGACGCAAATTGTGTGTTAACTTGTCAATGTGAGGGAGCGAGGTATGCAGTAAAGGAGGAATAATGCATCGGAAAAGAGATACTCGGAACCCCATAGAAAATCCTATCGTTTCCGTAGAAACGTATCTCGATTTACAAGGACAATGCAGGGAATCCCGAGTACTTCATATGGACGCAAATTGTGTGTTAATTCGTCAATGTGAGGGAGCGAGGGATGCAGTAAAGGAGGAATAATGCATCAGAAAAGAGATACTCGGAACCCCAAGGAAAATCCTACCGTTTCCGTAGAAATGTATCTCGATTTACAAGGACAATGCAGGGAATCCAGAGTATTTCATATAGACGCAAATTGTGTGTTATTTCTTCAATGTGAGGGAGCGAGGGATGCAGTAAAGGAGGAATAATGCATCGGAAAAGAGATACTCGGAACCCCAAAGAAAATCCTATCGTTTACGTAGAAACGTATCTCGATTTAGAAGGACAATCCAGGGAATCCAGAGTATTCCATATGGACGCAAATTGTGTGTTTATTGGTCAATGTGAGGGAGCGAGGGATGCAGTAAAGGAGGAATAATGTATCGGAAAAGAGATACTTGGAACCCCAAAGAAAATCCTGTTTCCGTAGAAACGTATCTCGATTTAGAAAGACAATGCAGGGAATCCAGAGTATTTCATATGGACGCAAATTGTGTGTTAATTCGTCTATGTGAGGAAGCGAGGGATGCAGTAAAAAAGGAATAATGCATCGGAAAAGAGATACGCGGAACCCCAAAGAAAATCATATCGTTTCCGTAGAAACGTATCTCGATTTAGAAGGAAAATGCAGGGAATCCAGAGTATTTCATATGGACGCAAATTGTGTGTTAATTCGTCAATGTGAGGGAGCGAGGGATGCAGTAAAGAAGGAATAATGCATCGGAAAAGAGATACACGGAACCCCAAAGAAAATCCTATCGTTTCCGTAGAAACGTATCTCGATTTAGAAGGACAATGCAGGGAATCCAGAGTATTTCATATGGACGCAAATTGTTTGTTAATTCGTCAATGTGAGGGAGCGAGGGATGCAGTAAAGGAGGAATAATGCATCGGAAAAGAGATACTCGACTCCCAAAAGAAAATCCTCTCGTTTCCGTAGAAACGTATCTCGATTTAGAAAGATATTGCAGGGAACCACAGTATTTCATATGGACGCAATTTGTGTGTTAATTCGGCAATGTGAGGGAGCGAGGGATGCAGTAAAGGAGGAATAATGCTTCGGAAAAGAGATACTCGGAACCCCAAAGAAAATCCTGTCGTTTCCGTAGAAACGAATCCCGATTTAGAAAGACAATGCAGGGAATCCAGAGTATTTCATATGGACGCAAATTGTGTGTTAATTCGTCAATGTGAGGGAGCGAGGGATGCAGTAAAGGAGGAATAATGCATCGGAAAAGAGATACTCGGAACCCCAAAGAAAATCCTATCGTTTCCGTAGAAACGTATCTCGATTTAGAAGGACAATGCAGGGAATCCAGAGTATTTCATATGGACGCAAATTGTGTGTTATTCGTCAATGTGAGTTAGCGAGGGATGCTGTAAAGGAGGAATAATGCATCGGAAAAGAGAAACTCGGAACCCCAAAGAAAATCCTATCGTTTCCGTAGAAAAGTATCTCGATTTAGAAGAACAATGCAGGGAATCCAGAGTATTTGATATGGACACAAATTGTGTGTTAATTCGCCAATGTGAGGGAGCGAGGAATGCAGTAAAGGAGGAATAATGCATCGGAAAAGACATACTCTTAACCCCAAAGAAAATCCTATCTTATCCGTAGAAACGTATCTCGATTTAGAAGGACAATGCAGGGAATCCAGAGTATTTCATATGGACGCCAATTGTGTGTTAATTCGTCAATGTGAGGGAGCGAGGGATGCAGTAAAGGAGGAATAATGCATCGGAAAAGAGATACTCTTGAACCCCAAAGAAAATCCTATCGTTTCCGTAGAAACGAATCCCGATTTAGAAGGACAATGCAGGGAATCCAGAGAATTTCATATGGACGCAAATTGTGTGTTAATTTGTCAATGTGAGGGAGCGAGGTATGCAGTAAAGGAGGAATAATGCATCGGAAAAGAGATACTCTTAACCCCAAAGAAAATCCTATCTTATCCGTAGAAACGTATCTCGATTTAGAAGGACAATGCAGGGAATCCAGAGTATTTCATATGGTCGCAAATTGTGTGTTAATTCGTCAATGTGAGGGAGCGAGGGATGCAGTAAAGGAGGAATAATGCATCGGAAAAGAGATACTCGGAACCCCAAAGAAAATCCTATCGTTTCCGTAGAAACGAATCCCGATTTAGAAGGACAATGCAGGGAATCCATAGAATTTCATATGGACGCAAATTGTGTGTTAACTTGTCAATGTGAGGGAGCGAGGTATGCAGTAAAGGAGGAATAATGCATCGGAAAAGAGATACTCGGAACCCCATAGAAAATCCTATCGTTTCCGTAGAAACGTATCTCGATTTACAAGGACAATGCAGGGAATCCCGAGTACTTCATATGGACGCAAATTGTGTGTTAATTCGTCAATGTGAGGGAGCGAGGGATGCAGTAAAGGAGGAATAATGCATCAGAAAAGAGATACTCGGAACCCCAAGGAAAATCCTACCGTTTCCGTAGAAATGTATCTCGATTTACAAGGACAATGCAGGGAATCCAGAGTATTTCATATAGACGCAAATTGTGTGTTATTTCTTCAATGTGAGGGAGCGAGGGATGCAGTAAAGGAGGAATAATGCATCGGAAAAGAGATACTCGGAACCCCAAAGAAAATCCTATCGTTTACGTAGAAACGTATCTCGATTTAGAAGGACAATCCAGGGAATCCAGAGTATTCCATATGGACGCAAATTGTGTGTTTATTGGTCAATGTGAGGGAGCGAGGGATGCAGTAAAGGAGGAATAATGTATCGGAAAAGAGATACTTGGAACCCCAAAGAAAATCCTGTTTCCGTAGAAACGTATCTCGATTTAGAAAGACAATGCAGGGAATCCAGAGTATTTCATATGGACGCAAATTGTGTGTTAATTCGTCAATGTGAGTTAGCGAGGGATGCAGTAAAGGAGGAATAATGCATCGGAAAAGAGAAACTCGGAACCCCAAAGAAAATCCTATCGTTTCCGTAGAAACGTATCTCGATTAAAAGAACAATGCAGGGAATCCAGAGTATTTCATATGGATACAAATTGTGTGTTAATTCGTCAATGTGAGGGAGCGAGGAATGCAGTAAAGGAGGAATAATGCAACGGAAAAGACATACTCTTAACACCAAAGAAAATCCTATCTTATCCGTAGAAACGTATCTCGATTTAGAAGGACAATGCAGGGAATCCAGAGTATTTCATATGGACGCAAATTGTGTGTTAATTCGTCAATGTGAGGGAGCGAGGGATGCAGTAAAGGAGGAATAATGCATCGGAAAAGAGATACTCGGAACCCCAACGAAAATCCTACCGTTTCCGTAGAAACGTATCTCTATTTAGAAGGACAATGCAGGATATCCAGAGTATTACATATAGACGCAAATTGTGTGTTAATTCTTCAATGTGAGGGAGCGAGGGATGCAGTAAAGGAGGAATAATGCATCGGAAAAGAGATACTCGGAACCCCAAAGAAAATCCAATCGTTTCCGTAGAAACGTATCTCGATTTAGAAGGACAATGCAGGGAATCCAGAGTATTTCATATGGACGCAAATTGTGTGTTAATTGGTCAATGTGAGGGAGCGAGGGATGCAGTAAAGGAGGAATAATGTTTCGGAAAAGAGATACTTGGAACCCCAAATAAAATCCTATCGCTTCCGTAGAAACGTATCTCGATTTAGAAGGACAATGCAGGGAATCCAGAGTATTTCATATGGACGCAAATTGTGTGTTAATTCGTCAATGTGAGGGAGCCAGGGATGCAGTAAAGGAGGAATAATGCATCGGAAAGGAGATACTCGGAACCCCAAAGAAAATCCTATCGTTTCCGTAGAAACGAATCCCGATTTAGAAGGACAATGCAGGGAACACAGAGTATTTCACATGGACGCAATTTGTGTGTTAATTCGTCAATGTGAGTTAGCGAGGGATGCAGTAAAGAAGGAATAATGCATCGGAAAGGAGATACTGGGAACCCCAAAGAAAATCCTATCGTTTCCGTAGAAACGAATCCCGATTTAGAAGGACAATGCAGGGAACACAGAGTATTTCATATGGACGCAAATTGTGTGTTAATTCGGCAATGTGAGGGAGCGAGGGATGCAGTAAAGGAGGAATAATGCATCGGAAAAGAGATACTCGACTCCCAAACGAAAATCCTATCGTTTCCGTAGAAACGTATCTCGATTTTAAAAGATAATGCAGGGAACCCAGAGTATTTCATATGGCCTCAATTTGTGTCTTAATTCGGCAATGTGAGGGAGCGAGGGATGCAGTAAAGGAGGAATAATGCATCGGAAAAGAGTTACTCGGAACCCCAAAGAAAATCCTATCGTTTCCGTAGAAACGTATCTCGATTTAGAAGAACAATGCAGGGAATCCAGAGTATTTCATATGGACACAAATTGTGTGTTAATTCGCCAATGTGAGGGAGCGAGGGATGCAGTAAAGGAGGAATAATGCATCGGAAAAGAGATACTCTTGAACCCCAAAGGAAATCCTATCGTTTCCGTAGAAACGAATCCCGATTTAGAAGGACAATGCAGGGAATCCAGAGAATTTCATATGGACGCAAATTGTGTGTTAATTTGTCAATGTGAGGGAGCGAGGTATGCAGTAAAGGAGGAATAATGCATCGGAAAAGAGATACTCTTAACCCCAAAGAAAATCCTATCTTATCCGTAGAAACGTATCTCGATTTAGAAGGACAATGCAGGGAATCCAGAGTATTTCATATGGACGCAAATTGTGTGTTAATTCGTCAATGTGAGGGAGCGAGGGATGCAGTAAAGGAGGAATAATGCATCGGAAAAGAGATACTCGGAACCCCAAAGAAAATCCTATCGTT
Organism: Schistocerca nitens; assembly: GCF_023898315.1. Classification (NCBI taxonomy): domain Eukaryota; kingdom Metazoa; phylum Arthropoda; class Insecta; order Orthoptera; family Acrididae; genus Schistocerca; species Schistocerca nitens. The sequence continues at coordinate 1,281,593,208 of NC_064614.1, read as the reverse complement.
TCCGTAGAAACGAATCCCGATTTAGAAGGACAATGCAGGGAATCCATAGAATTTCATATGGACGCAAATTGTGTGTTAACTTGTCAATGTGAGGGAGCGAGGTATGCAGTAAAGGAGGAATAATGCATCGGAAAAGAGATACTCGGAACCCCATAGAAAATCGTATCGTTTCCGTAGAAACGTATCTCGATTTACAAGGACAATGCAGGGAATCCCGAGTACTTCATATGGACGCAAATTGTGTGTTAATTCGTCAATGTGAGGGAGCGAGGGATGCAGTAAAGGAGGAATAATGCATCAGAAAAGAGATACTCGGAACCCCAAGGAAAATCCTACCGTTTCCGTAGAAATGTATCTCGATTTACAAGGACAATGCAGGGAATCCAGAGTATTTCATATAGACGCAAATTGTGTGTTATTTCTTCAATGTGAGGGAGCGAGGGATGCAGTAAAGGAGGAATAATGCATCGGAAAAGAGATACTCGGAACCCCAAAGAAAATCCTATCGTTTCCAAAGAAACGTATCTCGATTTAGAAGGACTATGCAGGGAATCCAGAGTATTCCATATGGACGCAAATTGTGTGTTAATTGGTCAATGTGAGGGAGCGAGGGATGCAGTAAAGGAGGAATAATGTATCGGAAAAGAGATACTTGGAACCCCAAAGAAAATCCTATCGTTTCCGTAGAAACGTATCTCGATTTAGAAAGACAATGCAGGGAATCCAGAGTATTTCATATGGACGCTAATTGTGTGTTAATTCATCAATGTGAGGGAGCGAGGGATGCAGTAAAGGAGGAATAATGCATCGGAAAAGAGATACTCGGAGCCCCAAAGAAAATCCTATCGATTCCCTAGAAACGTATCTCGATTTAGAAGGACAATGCAGGGAATCCAGAGTATTTCATATGGACACAAATTGTGTGTTAATTCGTCAATGTGAGGGAGCGAGGAATGCAGTAAAGGAGGAATAATGCAACGGAAAAGACATACTCTTAACACCAAAGAAAATCCTATCTTATCCGTAGAAACGTATCTCGATTTAGAAGGACAATGCAGGGAATCCAGAGTGTCTCATATGGACGCAAATTGTGTGTTAATTCGTCAATGTGAGGGAGCGAGGGATGCAGTGAAGGAAGAATAATGCATCGGAAAAGAGATACTCGGAACCCCAAAGAAAAACCTATCGTTTCCGTAGAAACGTATCTCGATTTAGAAGGACAATGTAGGGAATACCGAGTATTTCATATGGACGCAAATTGTGTGTTAATTCGTCAATGTGAGGGAGCGAGGGATGCAGTAAAGGAGGAATAATGCATCGGAAAAGAGATACTCGGAACCCCAAGGACAATCCTTCCGTTTCCGTAGAAACGTATCTCGATTTACAAGGACAATGCAGGGAATCCAGAGTATTTCATATAGACGCAAATCGTGTGTTAATTCTTCAATGTGAGGGAGCGAGGGATGCAGTAAAGGAGGAATAATGCATCGGAAAAGAGATACTCGGAACCCCAAAGAAAATCCTATCGTTTCCGTTGAAACGTATCTCGATTTAGAAGGACAATGCAGGGAATCCAGAGTATTTCATATGGACGCAAATTGTGTGTTAATTGGTCAATGTGAGGGAGCGAGGGATGCAGTAAAGGAGGAATAATGTATCGGAAAAGAGATACTTGGAACCCCAAAGAAAATCCTATCGTTTCCGTAGAAACGTATCTCGATTTAGAAGTACAATGCAGGGAATCCAGAGTATTTCACATGGACGCAATTTGTGTGTTAATTCGTCAATGTGAGTTAGCGAGGGATGCAGTAAAGAAGGAATAATGCATCGGAAAGGAGATACTGGGAACCCCAAAGAAAATCCTATCGTTTCCGTAGAAACGAATCCCGATTTAGAAGGACAATGCAGGGAACACAGAGTATTTCATATGGACGCAAATTGTGTGTTAATTCGGCAATGTGAGGGAGCGAGGGATGCAGTAAAGGAGGAATAATGCATCGGAAAAGAGATACTCGACTCCCAAACGAAAATCCTATCGTTTCCGTAGAAACGTATCTCGATTTTAAAAGATAATGCAGGGAACCCAGAGTATTTCATATGGCCTCAATTTGTGTCTTAATTCGGCAATGTGAGGGAGCGAGGGATGCAGTAAAGGAGGAATAATGCATCGGAAAAGAGTTACTCGGAACCCCAAAGAAAATCCTATCGTTTCCGTAGAAACGTATCTCGATTTAGAAGAACAATGCAGGGAATCCAGAGTATTTCATATGGACACAAATTGTGTGTTAATTCGCCAATGTGAGGGAGCGAGGGATGCAGTAAAGGAGGAATAATGCATCGGAAAAGAGATACTCTTGAACCCCAAAGGAAATCCTATCGTTTCCGTAGAAACGAATCCCGATTTAGAAGGACAATGCAGGGAATCCAGAGAATTTCATATGGACGCAAATTGTGTGTTAATTTGTCAATGTGAGGGAGCGAGGTATGCAGTAAAGGAGGAATAATGCATCGGAAAAGAGATACTCTTAACCCCAAAGAAAATCCTATCTTATCCGTAGAAACGTATCTCGATTTAGAAGGACAATGCAGGGAATCCAGAGTATTTCATATGGACGCAAATTGTGTGTTAATTCGTCAATGTGAGGGAGCGAGGGATGCAGTAAAGGAGGAATAATGCATCGGAAAAGAGATACTCGGAACCCCAAAGAAAATCCTATCGTTTCCGTAGAAACGAATCCCGATTTAGAAGGACAATGCAGGGAATCCATAGAATTTCATATGGACGCAAATTGTGTGTTAACTTGTCAATGTGAGGGAGCGAGGTATGCAGTAAAGGAGGAATAATGCATCGGAAAAGAGATACTCGGAACCCCATAGAAAATCGTATCGTTTCCGTAGAAACGTATCTCGATTTACAAGGACAATGCAGGGAATCCCGAGTACTTCATATGGACGCAAATTGTGTGTTAATTCGTCAATGTGAGGGAGCGAGGGATGCAGTAAAGGAGGAATAATGCATCAGAAAAGAGATACTCGGAACCCCAAGGAAAATCCTACCGTTTCCGTAGAAATGTATCTCGATTTACAAGGACAATGCAGGGAATCCAGAGTATTTCATATAGACGCAAATTGTGTGTTATTTCTTCAATGTGAGGGAGCGAGGGATGCAGTAAAGGAGGAATAATGCATCGGAAAAGAGATACTCGGAACCCCAAAGAAAATCCTATCGTTTCCAAAGAAACGTATCTCGATTTAGAAGGACTATGCAGGGAATCCAGAGTATTCCATATGGACGCAAATTGTGTGTTAATTGGTCAATGTGAGGGAGCGAGGGATGCAGTAAAGGAGGAATAATGTATCGGAAAAGAGATACTTGGAACCCCAAAGAAAATCCTATCGTTTCCGTAGAAACGTATCTCGATTTAGAAAGACAATGCAGGGAATCCAGAGTATTTCATATGGACGCTAATTGTGTGTTAATTCATCAATGTGAGGGAGCGAGGGATGCAGTAAAGGAGGAATAATGCATCGGAAAAGAGATACCCGGAGCCCCAAAGAAAATCCTATCGATTCCCTAGAAACGTATCTCGATTTAGAAGGACAATGCAGGGAATCCAGAGTATTTCATATGGACACAAATTGTGTGTTAATTCGTCAATGTGAGGGAGCGAGGAATGCAGTAAAGGAGGAATAATGCAACGGAAAAGACATACTCTTAACACCAAAGAAAATCCTATCTTATCCGTAGAAACGTATCTCGATTTAGAAGGACAATGCAGGGAATCCAGAGTGTCTCATATGGACGCAAATTGTGTGTTAATTCGTCAATGTGAGGGAGCGAGGGATGCAGTAAAGGAAGAATAATGCATCGGAAAAGAGATACTCGGAACCCCAAAGAAAAACCTATCGTTTCCGTAGAAACGTATCTCGATTTAGAAGGACAATGCAGGGAATACCGAGTATTTCATATGGACGCAAATTGTGTGTTAATTCGTCAATGTGAGGGAGCGAGGGATGCAGTAAAGGAGGAATAATGCATCGGAAAAGAGATACTCGGATCCCCAAGGACAATCCTTCCGTTTCCGTAGAAACGTATCTCGATTTACAAGGACAATGCAGGGAATCCAGAGTATTTCATATAGACGCAAATCGTGTGTTAATTCTTCAATGTGAGGGAGCGAGGGATGCAGTAAAGGAGGAATAATGCATCGGAAAAGAGATACTCGGAACCCCAAAGAAAATCCTATCGTTTCCGTTGAAACGTATCTCGATTTAGAAGGACAATGCAGGGAATCCAGAGTATTTCATATGGACGCAAATTGTGTGTTAATTGGTCAATGTGAGGGAGCGAGGGATGCAGTAAAGGACGAATAATGTATCGGAAAAGAGATACTTGGAACCCCAAAGAAAATCCTATCGTTTCCGTAGAAACGTATCTCGATTTAGAAGTACAATGCAGGGAATCCAGAGTATTTCATATGGACGCAAATTGTGTGTTAATTCGTCAATGTGAGGGAGCGAGGGATGCAGTAAAGGAGGAATAATGCATCGGAAAAGAGATACTCGGAACCCCAAAGAAAATCCTATCGTTTCCGTAGAAACGTATCTCGATTTAGATGGATAATGCAGGGAATCCAGAGTATTTCATATGGACGCAAATTGTGTGTTAATTCGTCAATGTGAGGGAGCGAGGAATGCAGTAAAGGAGGAATAATGCATCGGAAAAGAGATACTCTTAACCCCAAAGAAAATCCTATCTTATCCGTAGAAACGTATCTCGATTTAGAAGGACAATGCAGGGAATCCAGAGTATTTCATATGGACGCAAATTGTGTGTTAATTCGTCAATGTGGGGGAGCGAGGGATGCAGTAAACCAGGAATAATGCATCGGAAAAGAGATACTCGGAACCACAAAGAAAATCCTTTCGTTTCTGTAGAAACGTATCTCGATTTAGAAGGACAATGCAGGGAATCCAGAGTATTTCATATGGACGCAAATTGTGTGTTAATTCGTCAATGTGCGGGAGCGAGGGATGCAGTAAAGGAGGAATAATGCATCGGAAAAGAGATACTCGGAACCCCAAAGAAAATCCTATCGTTTCCGTAGAAACGAATCCCGATTTAGAATGACAATGCAGGGAATCCAGAGAATTTCATATGGACGCAAATTGTGTGTTAATTTGTCAATGTGATGGAGCGAGGTATGCAGTAAAGGAGGAATAATGCATCGGAAAAGAGATACTCGGAACCCCAAAGAAAATCCAATCGTTTCCGTGGAAACGTATCTCGATTTACAAGGACAATGCAGGGAATCCAGAGTATTTCATATGGACGCAAATTGTGTGCTAATTCGTCAATGTGAGGGAGCGAGGGATGCAGTAAAGAAGGAATAATGCATCGGAAAAGAGATACTCGGAACCCCAAGGAAAATCCTACCGTTTCCGTAAAAACGTATCTCGATTTAGAAGGACAATGCAGGGAATCCAGAGTATTTCATATGCACGCAAATTGTGTGTTAATTCGTCAATGTGAGGGAGCGAGGGATGCAGTAAAGGAGGAATAATGCATCGGAAAGGAGATACTCGGAACCCCAAAGAAAATCCTATCGTTTCCGTAGAAACGAATCCCGATTTAGAAGGACAATGCAGGGAACACAGAGTATTTCATATGGACGCAATTTGTGTGTTAATTCGTCAATGCGAGGGAGCGAGGGATGCAGTAAAGGAGGAATAATGCATCGGAAAGGAGATACTCGGAACCCCAAAGAAAATCCTATCGTTTCCGTAGAAACGTATCTCGATTTAGAAGGACAATGCAGGGAATCCAGAGTATTTCATATGGACGCAAATTGTGTGTTAATTCGTCAATGTGAGGGAGCGAGGGATGCAGTAAAGGAGGAATAATGCATCGGAAAAGAGATACTCGGAACCCCAACGAAAATCCTCCCGTTTCCGTAGAAACGTATCTCTATTTAGAAGGACAATGCAGGAAATCCAGAGTATTACATATAGACGCAAATTGTGTGTTAATTCTTCAATGTGAGGGAGCGAGGGATGCAGTAAAGGAGGAATAATGCATCGGAAAAGAGATACTCGGAACCCCAAAGAAAATCCTATCGTTTCCGTAGAAACGTATCTCGATTTAGAAGGACAATGCAGGGAATCCAGAGTATTTCATATGGACGCAAATTGTGTGTTAATTGGTCAATGTGAGGGAGCGAGGGATGCAGTAAAGGAGGAATAATGTTTCGGAAAAGAGATACTTGGAACCCCAAAGAAAATCCTATCGTTTCCGTAGAAACGTATCTCGATTTAGAAGGACAATGCAGGGAATCCAGAGTATTTCATATGGACGCAAATTGTGTGTTAATTCGTCAATGTGAGGGAGCGAGGGATGCAGTAAAGGAGGAATAATGCATCGGAAAGGAGATACTCGGAACCCCAAAGAAAATCCTATCGTTTCCGTAGAAACGAATCCCGATTTAGAAGGACAATGCAGGGAACACAGAGTATTTCACATGGACGCAATTTGTGTGTTAATTCGTCAATGTGAGGGAGCGAGGGATGCAGTAAAGAAGGAATAATGCATCGGAAAGGAGATACTGGGAACCCCAAAGAAAATCCTATCGTTTCCGTAGAAACGAATCCCGATTTAGAAGGACAATGCAGGGAACACAGAGTATTTCATATGGACGCAAATTGTGTGTTAATTCGGCAATGTGAGGGAGCGAGGGATGCAGTAAAGGAGGAATAATGCATCGGAAAAGAGATACTCGACTCCCAAACGAAAATCCTATCGTTTCCGTAGAAACGTATCTCGATTTTGAAAGATAATGCAGGGAACCCAGAGTATTTCATATGGCCTCAATTTGTGTCTTAATTCGGCAATGTGAGGGAGCGAGGGATGCAGTAAAGGAGGAATAATGCATCGGAAAAGAGTTACTCGGAACCCCAAAGAAAATCCTGTCGTTTCCGTAGAAATGAATCCCGATTTAGAAGGACAATGCAGGGAATCCAGAGTATTTCATATGGACGCAAATTGTGTGTTAATTCGTCAATGTGAGTTAGCGAGGGATGCAGTATAGGAGGATTAATGCATCGGAAAAGAGATACTCGGAACCCCAAAGAAAATCCTATCGTTTCCGTAGAAACGTATCTCGATTTACAACGACAATGCAGGGAATCCAGAGTATTTCATATGGACGCAAATTGTGTGTTAATTCGTCAATGTGAGGGAGCGAGGGATGCAGTAAAGGACGAATAATGCATCGGAAAAGAGATACTCGGAACCCCAAAGAAAATCCTATCGTTTCCGTAGAAACGTATCTCAATTTAGAAGGACAATGCAGGGAATCCAGAGAATTTCATATGGACGCAAATTGTGTGTTAATTCGTCAATGTGAGGAAGCGAGGGATGCAGTAAAAAAGGAATAATGCATCGGAAAAGAGATACGCGGAACCCCAAAGAAAATCCTATCGTTTCCGTAGAAACGTATCTCGATTTAGAAGGAAAATGCAGGGAATCCAGAGTATTTCATATGGACGCAAATTGTGTGTTAATTCGTCAATGTGAGGGAGCGAGGGATGCAGTAAAGGAGGAATAATGCATCGGAAAAGAGATACTCGGAACCCCAAAGAAAATCCTATCGTTTCCGTAGAAACGTATCTCGATTTAGAAGGACAATGCAGGGAATCCAGAGTATTTCATATGGACGCAAATTGTGTGTTAATTCGTCAATGTGAGGGAGCGAGGGATGCAGTAAAGGAGGAATAATGCATCGGAAAAGAGATACTCGACTCCCAAAAGAAAATCCTATCGTTTCCGTAGAAACGTATCTCGAATTAGAAAGATATTGCAGGGAACCACAGTATTTCATATGGACGCAATTTGTGTGTTAATTCGGCAATGTGAGGGAGCGAGGGATGCAGTAAAGGAGGAATAATGCATCGGAAAAGAGATACTCGGAACCCCAAAGAAAATCCTGTCGTTTCCTTAGAAACGAATCCCGATTTAGAAGGACAATGCAGGGAATCCAGAGTATTTCATATGGACGCAAATTGTGTGTTAATTGGTCAATGTGAGGGAGCGAGGGATGCAGTAAAGGAGGAATAATGCATCGGAAAAGAGATACTCGGAACCCCAAAGAAAATCCTATCGTTTCGGTAGAAACGTATCCCGATTTAGAAGGACAATGCAGGGAATCCAGAGTATTTCATATGGACGCAAATTGTGTGTTATTCGTCAATGTGAGTTAGCGAGGGATGCTGCAAAGGAGGAATAATGCATCGGAAAAGAAAAACTCGGAACCCCAAAGAAAATCCTATCGTTTCCGTAGAAACGTATCTCGATTTAGAAGAACATTGCAGGGAATCCAGAGTATTTCATATGGACACAAATTGTGTGTTAATTCGTCAATGTGAGGGAGCGAGGAATGCAGTAAAGGAGGAATAATGCATCGGAAAAGACATACTCTTAACCCCAAAGAAAATCCTATCTTATCCGTAGAAACGTATCTCGATTTAGAAGGACAATGCAGGGAATCCAGAGTATTTCATATGGACGCAAATTGTGTGTTAATTCGTCAATGTGAGGGAGCGGGGGATGCAGTAAAGGAGGAATAATGCATCGGAAAAGAGATACTCGGAACCCCAAAGAAAATCCTATTGTTTCCGTAGAAACGAATCCCGATTTAGAAGGACAATGCAGGGAATCCAGAGAATTTCATATGGACGCAAATTGTGTGTTAATTTGTCATTGTGAGGGAGCGAGGTATGCAGTAAAGGAGGAATAATGAATCGGAAAAGAGATACTCTTAACCCCAAAGAAAATCCTATCTTATCCGTAGAAACGTATCTCGATTTAGAAGGAAAATGCAGGGAATCCAGAGTATTTCATATGGACGCAAATTGTGTGTTAATTCGTCAATGTGAGGGAGCGAGGGATGCAGTAAAGGAGGAATAATGCATCGGAAAAGAGATACTCGGAACCCCAAAGAAAATCCTATCGTTTCCGTAGAAACGTATCTCGATTTAGAAGGACAATGCAGGGAATCCAGAGTATTTCATATGGACGCAAATTGTGTGTTAATTCGTCAATGTGAGGGAGCGAGGGATGCAGTAAAGGAGGAATAATGCATCGGAAAAGAGATACTCGACTCCCAAAAGAAAATCCTATCGTTTCCGTAGAAACGTATCTCGAATTAGAAAGATATTGCAGGGAACCACAGTATTTCATATGGACGCAATTTGTGTGTTAATTCGGCAATGTGAGGGAGCGAGGGATGCAGTAAAGGAGGAATAATGCATCGGAAAAGAGATACTCGGAACCCCAAAGAAAATCCTGTCGTTTCCGTAGAAACGAATCCCGATTTAGAAGGACAATGCAGGGAATCCAGAGTATTTCATATGGACGCAAATTGTGTGTTAATTCGTCAATGTGAGGGAGCGAGGGATGCAGTAAAGGAGGAATAATGCATCGGAAAAGAGATACTCGGAACCCCAAAGGAAATCCTATCGTTTCGGTAGAAACGAATCCCGATTTAGAAGGACAATGCAGGGAATCCAGAGTATTTCATATGGACGCAAATTGTGTGTTATTCGTCAATGTGAGTTAGCGAGGGATGCTGCAAAGGAGGAATAATGCATCGGAAAAGAAAAACTTGGAACCCCAAAGAAAATCCTATCGTTTCCGTAGAAACGTATCTCGATTTAGAAGAACATTGCAGGGAATCCAGAGTATTTCATATGGACACAAATTGTGTGTTAATTCGTCAATGTGAGGGAGCGAGGAATGCAGTGAAGGAGGAATAATGCATCGGAAAAGACATACTCTTAACCCCAAAGAAAATCCTATCTTATCCGTAGAAACGTATCTCGATTTAGAAGGACAATGCAGGGAATCCAGAGTATTTCATATGGACGCAAATTGTGTGTTAATTCGTCAATGTGAGGGAGCGAGGGATGCAGTAAAGGAGGAATAATGCATCGGAAAAGAGATACTCGGAACCCCAAAGAAAATCCTATTGTTTCCGTAGAAACGAATCCCGATTTAGAAGGACAATGCAGGGAATCCAGAGAATTTCATATGGACGCAAATTGTGTGTTAATTTGTCATTGTGAGGGAGCGAGGTATGCAGTAAAGGAGGAATAATGAATCGGAAAAGAGATACTCTTAACCCCAAAGAAAATCCTATCTTATCCGTAGAAACGTATCTCGATTTAGAAGGACAATGCAGGGAATACAGAGTATTTCATATGGACGCATATTGTGTGTTAATTCGTCAATGTGAGGGAGCGAGGGATGCAGTAAAGGAGGAATAATGCATCGGAAAAGAGATACTCGGAACCCCAAAGAAAATCATATCGTTTCCGTAGAAACGTATCTCGATTTAGAAGGACAATGCAGGGAATCCAGAGTATTTCATATGGATGCAAATTGTGTGTTAATTCGTCAATGTGAGGGAGCGCGGGATGCAGTAAAGGAGGAATAATGCATCGGAAAAGAGATACTTGGAACCCCAAAGAAAATCCTATCGTTTCCGTAGAAACGTATCTCGATTTAGAAGGACAATGCAGGGAATCCAGAGTATTTCATATGGACGCAAATTGTGTGTTAATTCGTCAATGTGAGGGAGCGAGGGATGCAGTAAAGGAGGAATAATGCATCGGAAAAGAGATACTCGGAACCCCAACGAAAATCCTACCGTTTCCGTAGAAACGTATCTCTATTTAGAAGGACAATGCAGGAAATCCAGAGTATTACATATAGACGCAAATTGTGTGTTAATTCTTCAATGTGAGGGAGCGAGGGATGCAGTAAAGGAGGAATAATGCATCGGAAAAGAGATACTCGGAACCCCAAAGAAAATCCTATCGTTTCCGTAGAAACGTATCTCGATTTAGAAGGACAATGCAGGGAATCCAGAGTATTTCATATGGACGCAAATTGTGTGTTAATTGGTCAATGTGAGGGAGCGAGGGATGCAGTAAAGGAGGAATAATGTTTCGGAAAAGAGATACTTGGAACCCCAAAGAAAATCCTATCGTTTCCGTAGAAACGTATCTCGATTTATAAGGACAATGCAGGGAATCCAGAGTATTTCATATGGACGCAAATTGTGTGTTAATTCGTCAATGTGAGGGAGCGAGGGATGCAGTAAAGGAGGAATAATGCATCGGAAAGGAGATACTCGGAACCCCAAAGAAAATCCTATCGTTTCCGTAGAAACGAATCCCGATTTAGAATGACAATGCAGGGAACACAGAGTATTTCACATGGACGCAATTTGTGTGTTAATTCGTCAATGTGAGGGAGCGAGGGATGCAGTAAAGAAGGAATAATGCATCGGAAAGGAGATACTGGGAACCCCAAAGAAAATCCTATCTTATCCGTAGAAACGAATCCCGATTTAGAAGGACAATGCAGGGAACACAGAGTATTTCATATGGACGCAAATTGTGTGTTAATTCGGCAATGTGATGGAGCGAGGGATGCAGTAAAGGAGGAATAATGCATCGGAAAAGAGATACTCGACTCCCAAACGAAAATCCTATCGTTTCCGTAGAAACGTATCTCCATTTTGAAAGATAATGCAGGGAACCCAGAGTATTTCATATGGCCTCAATTTGTGTCTTAATTCGGCAATGTGAGGGAGCGAGGGATGCAGTAAAGGAGGAATAATGCATCGGAAAAGAGTTACTCGGAACCCCAAAGAAAATCCTGTCGTTTCCGTAGAAACGAATCCCGATTGAGAAGGACAATGCAGGGAATCCAGAGTATTTCATATGGACGCAAATTGTGTGTTAATTCGTCAATGTGAGTTAGCGAGGGATGCAGTAAAGGAGGAATAATGCATCGGAAAAGAGATACTCGGAACCCCAAAGAAAATCCTATCGTTTCGGTAGAAACGTATCCCGATTTAGAAGGACAATGCAGGGAATCCAGAGTATTTCATATGGACGCAAATTGTGTGTTATTCGTCAATGTGAGTTAGCGAGGGATGCTGCAAAGGAGGAATAATGCATCGGAAAAGAAAAACTCGGAACCCCAAAGAAAATCCTATCGTTTCCGTAGAAACGTATCTCGATTTAGAAGAACATTGCAGGGAATCCAGAGTATTTCATATGGACACAAATTGTGTGTTAATTCGTCAATGTGAGGGAGCGAGGAATGCAGTGAAGGAGGAATAATGCATCGGAAAAGACATACTCTTAACCCCAAAGAAAATCCTATCTTATCCGTAGAAACGTATCTCGATTTAGAAGGACAATGCAGGGAATCCAGAGTATTTCATATGGACGCAAATTGTGTGTTAATTCGTCAATGTGAGGGAGCGAGGGATGCAGTAAAGGAGGAATAATGCATCGGAAAAGAGATACTCGGAACCCCAAAGAAAATCCTATTGTTTCCGTAGAAACGAATCCCGATTTAGAAGGACAATGCAGGGAATCCAGAGAATTTCATATGGACGCAAATTGTGTGTTAATTTGTCATTGTGAGGGAGCGAGGTATGCAGTAAAGGAGGAATAATGAATCGGAAAAGAGATACTCTTAACCCCAAAGAAAATCCTATCTTATCCGTAGAAACGTATCTCGATTTAGAAGGACAATGCAGGGAATACAGAGTATTTCATATGGACGCATATTGTGTGTTAATTCGTCAATGTGAGGGAGCGAGGGATGCAGTAAAGGAGGAATAATGCATCGGAAAAGAGATACTCGGAACCCCAAAGAAAATCATATCGTTTCCGTAGAAACGTATCTCGATTTAGAAGGACAATGCAGGGAATCCAGAGTATTTCATATGGATGCAAATTGTGTGTTAATTCGTCAATGTGAGGGAGCGCGGGATGCAGTAAAGGAGGAATAATGCATCGGAAAAGAGATACTTGGAACCCCAAAGAAAATCCTATCGTTTCCGTAGAAACGTATCTCGATTTAGAAGGACAATGCAGGGAATCCAGAGTATTTCATATGGACTCAAATTGTGTGTTAATTCGTCAATGTGAGGGAGCGAGGGATGCAGTAAAGGAGGAATAATGCATCGGAAAAGAGATACTCGGAACCCCAACGAAAATCCTACCGTTTCCGTAGAAACGTATCTCTATTTAGAAGGACAATGCAGGAAATCCAGAGTATTACATATAGACGCAAATTGTGTGTTAATTCTTCAATGTGAGGGAGCGAGGGATGCAGTAAAGGAGGAATAATGCATCGGAAAAGAGATACTCGGAACCCCAAAGAAAATCCTATCGTTTCCGTAGAAACGTATCTCGATTTAGAAGGACAATGCAGGGAATCCAGAGTATTTCATATGGACGCAAATTGTGTGTTAATTGGTCAATGTGAGGGAGCGAGGGATGCAGTAAAGGAGGAATAATGTATCGGAAAAGAGATACTTGGAACCCCAAAGAAAATCCTATCGTTTCCGTAGAAACGTATCTCGATTTATAAGGACAATGCAGGGAATCCAGAGTATTTCATATGGACGCAAATTGTGTGTTAATTCGTCAATGTGAGGGAGCGAGGGATGCAGTAAAGGAGGAATAATGCATCGGAAAGGAGATACTCGGAACCCCAAAGATAATCCTATCGTTTCCGTAGAAACGAATCCCGATTTAGAATGACAATGCAGGGAACACAGAGTATTTCACATGGACGCAATTTGTGTGTTAATTCGTCAATGTGAGGGAGCGAGGGATGCAGTAAAGAAGGAATAATGCATCGGAAAGGAGATACTGGGAACCCCAAAGAAAATCCTATCGTTTCCGTAGAAACGAATCCCGATTTAGAAGGACAATGCAGGGAACACAGAGTATTTCATATGGACGCAAATTGTGTGTTAATTCGGCAATGTGATGGAGCGAGGGATGCAGTAAAGGAGGAATAATGCATCGGAAAAGAGATACTCGACTCCCAAACGAAAATCCTATCGTTTCCGTAGAAACGTATCTCCATTTTGAAAGATAATGCAGGGAACCCAGAGTATTTCATATGGCCTCAATTTGTGTCTTAATTCGGCAATGTGAGGGAGCGAGGGATGCAGTAAAGGAGGAATAATGCATCGGAAAAGAGTTACTCGGAACCCCAAAGAAAATCCTGTCGTTTCCGTAGAAACGAATCCCGATTTAGAAGGACAATGCAGGGAATCCAGAGTATTTCATATGGACGCAAATTGTGTGTTAATTCGTCAATGTGAGTTAGCGAGGGATGCAGTATAGGAGGATTAATGCATCGGAAAAGAGATACTCGGAACCCCAAAGAAAATCCTATCGTTTCCATAGAAACGTATCTCGATTTACTACGACAATGCAGGGAATCCAGAGTATTTCATATGGACGCAAATTGTGTGTTAATTCGTCAATGTGAGGGAGCGAGGGATGCAGTAATGGACGAATAATGCATCGGAAAAGAGATACTCGGAACCCCAAAGAAAATCCTATCGTTTCCGTAGAAACGTATCTCGATTTAGAAGGACAATGCAGGGAATCCAGAGTATTTCATATGGACGCAAATTGTGTGTTAATTCGTCAATGTGAGGGAGCGAGGGATGCAGTAAAGGAGGAATAATGCATCGGAAAAGAGATACTCGGAACCCCAAAGAAAATCCTATCGTTTCCGTAGAAACGAATCCCGATTTAGAAGGACAATGCAGGGAATCCATAGAATTTCATATGGACGCAAATTGTGTGTTAACTTGTCAATGTGAGGGAGCGAGGTATGCAGTAAAGGAGGAATAATGCATCGGAAAAGAGATACTCGGAACCCCATAGAAAATCGTATCGTTTCCGTAGAAACGTATCTCGATTTACAAGGACAATGCAGGGAATCCCGAGTACTTCATATGGACACAAATTGTGTGTTAATTCGTCAATGTGAGGGAGCGAGGGATGCAGCAAAAGAGGAATAATGCATCAGAAAAGAGATACTCGGAACCCCAAGGAAAATCCTACCGTTTCCGTAGAAATGTATCTCGATTTACAAGGACAATGCAGGGAATCCAGAGTATTTCATATAGACGCAAATTGTGTGTTATTTCTTCAATGTGAGGGAGCGAGGGATGCAGGAAAAGGAGGAATAATGCATCGGAAAAGAGATACTCGGAACCCCAAAGAAAATCCTATCGTTTCCAAAGAAACGTATCTCGATTTAGAAGGACAATGCAGGGAATCCTGAGTATTCCATATGGACGCAAATTGTGTGTTAATTGGTCAATGTGAGGGAACGAGGGATGCAGTAAAGGAGGAATAATGTATCGGAAAAGAGATACTTGGAACCCCAAAGAAAATCCTATCGTTTCTGTAGAAACGTATCTCGATTTAGAAAGACAATGCAGGGAATCCAGAGTATTTCATATGGACGCTAATTGTGTGTTAATTCGTCAATGTGAGGGAGCGAGGGATGCAGTAAAGGAGGAATAATGCATCGGAAAAGAGATACTCGGAGCCCCAAAGAAAATCCTATCGATTCCGTAGAAACGTATCTCGATTTAGAAGGACAATGCAGGGAATCCAGAGTATTTCATATGGACGCAAATTGTGTGTTAATTCGTCAATGTGAGTTAGCGAGGGATGCAGTAAAGGAGGAATAATGCATCGGAAAAGAGAAACTCGGAACCCCAAAGAAAATCCTATCGTTTCCGTAGAAACGTGTCTCGATTAAAAGAACAATGCAGGGAATCCAGAGTATTTCATATGGACACAAATTGTGTGTTAATTCGTCAATGTGAGGGAGCGAGGAATGCAGTAAAGGAGGAATAATGCAACGGAAAAGACATACTCTTAACACCAAAGAAAATCCTATCTTATCCGTAGAAACGTATCTCGATTTAGAAGGACAATGCAGGGAATCCAGAGTATTTCATATGGACGCAAATTGTGTGTTTATTCGTCAATGTGAGGGAGCGAGGGATGCAGTAAAGGAAGAATAATGCATCGGAAAAGAGATACTCGGAACCCCAAAGAAAATCCTATCGTTTCCGTAGAATCGTATCTGGATTTAGAAGGACAATGCAGGGAATCCAGAGTATTTCATATGGACGCAAATTGTGTGTTAATTCGTCAATGTGAGGGAGCGAGGGATGCAGTAAAGGAGGAATAATGCATCGAAAAAGAGATACTCGGAACCCCAAAGAAAATGCAAACGTTTCCGTAGAAACGAATCCCGATTTAGAAGGACAATGCAGGGAATCGAGAGAATTTCATATGGACGCAAATTGTGTGTTAATTTGTCAATGTGAGGGAGCGAGGTATGCAGTAAAGGAGGAATAATGCATCGGAAAAGAGATACTCGGAACCCCATAGAAAATCCAATCGTTTCCGTAGAAACGTATCTCAATTTACAAGGACAATGCAGGGAATCCCGAGTATTTCATATGGACGCAAATTGTGTGTTAATTCGTCAATGTGAGGGAGCGAGGGATGCAGTAAAGGAGGAATAATGCATCGGAAAAGATATACTCGGAACCCCAAGGACAATCCTTCCGTTTCCGTAGAAACGTATCTCGATTTACAAGGACAATGCAGGGAATCCAGAGTATTTCATATAGACGCAAATCGTGTGTTAATTCTTCAATGTGAGGGAGCGAGGGATGCAGTACAGGAGGAATAATGCATCGGAAAAGAGATACTCGGAACCCCAAAGAAAATCCTATCGTTTCCGTAGAAACGTATCTCGATTTACAACGACAATGCAGGGAATCCAGAGTATTTCATATGGACGCAAATTGTGTGTTAATTGGTCAATGTGAGGGAGCGAGGGATGCAGTAAAGGAGGAATAATGTATCGGAAAAGAGATACTTGGAACCCCAAAGAAAATCCTATCGTTTCCGTAGAAACGTATCTAGATTTAGAAGTACAATGCAGGGAATCCAGAGTATTTCATATGGACGCAAATTGTGTGTTAATTCGTCAATGTGAGGGAGCGAGGGATGCAGTAAAGGAGGAATAATGCATCGGAAAAGAGATACTCGGAACCCCAAAGAAAATCCTATCGTTTCCGTAGAAACGTATCTCGATTTAGAAGGATAATGCAGGGAATCCAGAGTATTTCATATGGACGCAAATTGTGTGTTAATTCGTCAATGTGAGGGAGCGAGGAATGCAGTAAAGGAGGAATAATGCATCGGAAAAGAGATACTCTTAACCCCAAAGAAAATCCAATCTTATCCGTAGAAACGTATCTCGATTTAGAAGGACAATGCAGGGAATCCAGAGTATTTCATATGGACGCAAATTGTGTGTTAATTCGTCAATGTGGGGGAGCGAGGGATGCAGTAAACCAGGAATAATGCATCGGAAAAGAGATACTCGGAACCACAAAGAAAATCCTTTCGTTTCTGTAGAAACGTATCTCGATTTAGAAGGACAATGCAGGGAATCCAGAGTATTTCATATGGACGCAAATTGTGTGTTAATTCGTCAATGTGAGGGAGCGAGGTATGCAGTAAAGGAGGAATAATGCATCGGAAAAGAGATACTCGGAACCCCAAAGAAAATCCTATCGTTTCCGTGGAAACGTATCTCGATTTACAAGGACAATGAAGGGAATCCAGAGTATTTCATATGGACGCAAATTGTGTGTTAATTCGTCAATGTGAGGGAGCGAGGGATGCAGTAAAGAAGGAATAATGCATCGGAAAAGAGATACTCGGAACCCCAAGGAAAATCCTACCGTTTCCGTAAAAACGTATCTCGATTTAGAAGGACAATGCAGGGAATCCAGAGTATTTCATATGGACGCAAATTGTGTGTTAATTCGTCAATGTGAGGGAGCGAGGGATGCAGTAAAGGAGGAATAATGCATCGGAAAGGAGATACTCGGAACCCCAAAGAAAATCCTATCGTTTCCGTAGAAACGAATCCCGATTTAGAAGGACAATGCAGGGAACACAGAGTATTTCATATGGACGCAATTTGTGTGTTAATTCGTCAATGTGAGGGAGCGAGGGATGCAGTAAAGGAGGAATAATACATCGGAAGAGAGATACTCGGAACCCCAAAGCAAATCCTATCGTTTCCATAGAAACGTATCTCGATTTTGAAGGACAATGCAGGGAATCCAGAGTATTTCATATGGACGCAAAATGTGTGTTAATTCGTCAATGTGAGGGAGCAAGAGATGCAGTAAAGGAGGAATAATGCATCGGAAAAGAGATACTTGGAACCCCAAAGAAAATCCTATCGTTTCCGTAGAAACGTATCTCGATTTAGAAGGACAATGCAGGGAATCCAGAGTATTTCATATGGACGCAAATTGTGTGTTAATTCGTCAATGTGAGGGAGCGAGGGATGCAGTAAAGGAGGAATAATGCACCGGAAAAGAGATACTCGGAACCCCAACGAAAATCCTCCCGTTTCCGTAGAAACGTATCTCTATTTAGAAGGACAATGCAGGAAAACCAGAGTATTACATATAGACGCAAATTGTGTGTTAATTCTTCAATGTGAGGGAGCGAGGGATGCAGTAAAGGAGGAATAATGAATCGGAAAAGAGATACTCGGAACCCCAAAGAAAATCCTATCGTTTCCGTAGAAACGTATCTCGATTTAGAAGGACAATGCAGGGAATCCAGAGTATTTCATATGGACGCAAATTGTGTGTTAATTCGTCAATGTGAGGGAGCGAGTGATGCAGTAAAGGAGGAGTAATGTTTCGGAAAAGAGATACTTGGGACCCCAAAGAAAATCCTATCGTTTCCGTAGAAACGTATCTCGATTTAGAAGGACAATGCAGGGAATCCAGAGTATTTCATATGGACGCAAATTGTGTGTTAATTCGTCAATGTGAGGGAGCGAGGGATGCAGTAAAGGAGGAATAATGCATCGGAAAGGAGATACTCGGAACCCCAAAGAAAATCCTATCGTTTCCGTAGAAACGAATCCCGATTTAGAAGGACAATGCAGGGAACACAGAGTATTTCACATGGACGCAATTTGTGTGTTAATTCGTCAATGTGAGGGAGCGAGGGATGCAGTAAAGAAGGAATAATGCATCGGAAAGGAGATACTGGGAACCCCAAAGAAAATCCTATCGTTTCCGTAGAAACGAATCCCGATTTAGAAGGACAATGCTGGGAACACAGAGTATTTCATATGGACGCAAATTGTGTGTTAATTCGGCAATGTGAGGGAGCGAGGGATGCAGTAATGGAGGAATAATGCATCGGAAAAGAGATACTCGACTCCCAAACGAAAATCCTATCGTTTCCGTAGAAACGTATCTCGATTTTGAAAGATAATGCAGGGAACCCAGAGTATTTCATATGGCCTCAATTTGTGTCTTAATTCGCCAATGTGAGGGAGCGAGGGATGCAGTAAAGGAGGAATAATGCATCGGAAAAGAGTTACTCGGAACCCCAAAGAAAATCCTGTCGTTTCCGTAGAAACGAATCCCGATTTAGAAGGACAATGCAGGGAATCCAGAGTATTTCATATGGACGCAAATTGTGTGTTAATTCGTCAATGTGAGTTAGCGAGGGATGCAGTATAGGAGGATTAATGCATTGGAAAAGAGATACTCGGAACCCCAAAGAAAATCCTATCGTTTGCGTAGAAACGTATCTCGATTTACAACGACAATGCAGGGAATCCAGAGTATTTGATATGGACGCAAATTGTGTGTTAATTCGTCAATGTGAGGGAGCGAGGGATGCAGTAAAGGACGAATAATGCATCGGAAAAGAGATACTCGGAACCCCAAAGAAAATCCTATCGTTTCCGTAGAAACGTATCTCAATTTAGAAGGACAATGCAGGGAATCCAGAGAATTTCATATGGACGCAAATTGTGTGTTAATTCGTCAATGTGAGGAAGCGAGGGATGCAGTAAAAAAGGAATAATGCATCGGAAAAGAGATACGCGGAACCCCAAAGAAAATCCTATCGTTTCCGTAGAAACGTATCTCGATTTAGAAGGAAAATGCAGGGAATCCAGAGTATTTCATATGGACGCAAATTGTGTGTTAATTCGTCAATGTGAGGGAGCGAGGGATGCAGTAAAGGAGGAATAATGCATCGGAAAAGAGATACTCGGAACCCCAAAGAAAATCCTATCGTTTCCGTAGAAACGTATCTCGAATTAGAAAGATATTGCAGGGAACCACAGTATTTCATATGGACGCAATTTGTGTGTTAATTCGGCAATGTGAGGGAGCGAGGGATGCAGTAAAGGAGGAATAATGCATCGGAAAAGAGATACTCGGAACCCCAAAGAAAATCCTGTCGTTTCCGTAGAAACGAATCCCGATTTAGAAGGACAATGCAGGGAATCCAGAGTATTTCATATGGACGCAAATAGTGTGTTAATTCGTCAATGTGAGGGAGCGAGGGATGCAGTAAAGGAGGAATAATGCATCGGAAAAGAGATACTCGGAACCCCAAAGAAAATCCTATCGTTTCGGTAGAAACGTATCCCGATTTAGAAGGACAATGCAGGGAATCCAGAGTATTTCATATGGACGCAAATTGTGTGTTATTCGTCAATGTGAGTTAGCGAGGGATGCTGCAAAGGAGGAATAATGCATCGGAAAAGAGAAACTCGGAACCCCAAAGAAAATCCTATCGTTTCCGTAGAAACGTATCTCGATTTAGAAGAACATTGCAGGGAATCCAGAGTATTTCATATGGACACAAATTGTGTGTTAATTCGTCAATGTGAGGGAGCGAGGAATGCAGTAAAGGAGGAATAATGCATCGGAAAAGACATACTCTTAACCCCAAAGAAAATCCTATCTTATCCGTAGAAACGTATCTCGATTTAGAAGGACAATGCAGGGAATCCAGGGTATTTCATATGGACGCAAATTGTGTGTTAATTCGTCAATGTGAGGGAGCGAGGGATGCAGTAAAGGAGGAATAATGCATCGGAAAAGAGATACTCGGAACCCCAAAGAAAATCCTATTGTTTCCGTAGAAACGAATCCCGATTTAGAAGGACAATGCAGGGAATCCAGAGAATTTCATATGGACGCAAATTGTGTGTTAATTTGTCATTGTGAGGGAGCGAGGTATGCAGTAAATGAGGAATAATGCATCGGAAAAGAGATACTCTTAACCCCAAAGAAAATCCTATCTTATCCGTAGAAACGTATCTCGATTTAGAAGGACAATGCAGGGAATCCAGAGTATTTCATATGGACGCAAATTGTGTGTTAATTCGTCAATGTGAGGGAGCGAGGGATGCAGTAAAGGAGGAATAATGCATCGGAAAAGAGATACTCGGAACCCCAAAGAAAATCCTATCGTTTCCGTAGAAACGAATCCCGATTTAGAAGGACAATGCAGGGAATCCATAGAATTTCATATGGACGCAAATTGTGTGTTAATTTGTCAATGTGAGGGACCGAGGTATGCAGTAAAGGAGGAATAATGAATCGGAAAAGAGATACTCTTAACCCCAAAGAAAATCCTATCTTATCCGTAGAAACGTATCTCGATTTAGAAGGACAATGCAGGGAATCCAGAGTATTTCATATGGACGCATATTGTGTGTTAATTCGTCAATGTGAGGGAGCGAGGGATGCAGTAAAGGAGGAATAATGCATCGGAAAAGAGATACTCGGAACCCCAAAGAAAATCATAGCGTTTCCGTAGAAACGTATCTCGATTTAGAAGGACAATGCAGGGAATCCAGAGTATTTCATATGGATGCAAATTGTGTGTTAATTCGTCAATGTGAGGGAGCGCGGGATGCAGTAAAGGAGGAATAATGCATCAGAAAAGAGATACTTGGAACCCCAAAGAAAATCCTATCGTTTCCGTAGAAACGTATCTCGATTTAGAAGGACAATGCAGGGAATCCAGAGTATTTCATATGGACGCAAATTGTGTGTTAATTCGTCAATGTGAGGGAGCGAGGGATGCAGTAAAGGAGGAATAATGCATCGGAAAAGAGATACTCGACTCCCAAACGAAAATCCTATCGTTTCCGTAGAAACGTATCTCGATTTTGAAAGATAATGCAGGGAACCCAGAGTATTTCATATGGCCTCAATTTGTGTCTTAATTCGGCAATGTGAGGGAGCGAGGGATGCAGTAAAGGAGGAATAATGCATCGGAAAAGAGTTACTCGGAACCCCAAAGAAAATCCTGTCGTTTCCGTAGAAACGAATCCCGATTTAGAAGGACAATGCAGGGAATCCAGAGTATTTCATATGGACGCAAATTGTGTGTTAATTCGTCAATGTGAGTTAGCGAGGGATGCAGTATAGGAGGATTAATGCATCGGAAAAGAGATACTCGGAACCCCAAAGAAAATCCTATCGTTTCCGTAGAAACGTATCTCGATTTACAACGACAATGAAGGGAATCCAGAGTATTTCATATGGACGCAAATTGTGTGTTAATTCGTCAATGTGAGGGAGCGAGGGATGCAGTAAAGGACGAATAATGCATCGGAAAAGAGATACTCGGAACCCCAAAGAAAATCCTATCGTTTCCGTAGAAACGTATCTCAATTTAGAAGGACAATGCAGGGAATCCAGAGAATTTCATATGGACGCAAATTGTGTGTTAATTCGTCAATGTGAGGAAGCGAGGGATGCAGTAAAAAAGGAATAATGCATCGGAAAAGAGATACGCGGAACCCCAAAGAAAATCCTATCGTTTCCATAGAAACGTATCTCGATTTAGAAGGAAAATGCAGGGAATCCAGAGTATTTCATATGGACGCAAATTGTGTGTTAATTCGTCAATGTGAGGGAGCGAGGGATGCAGTAAAGGAGGAATAATGCATCGGAAAAGAGATACTCGGAACCCCAAAGAAAATCCTATCGTTTCCGTAGAAACGTATCTCGATTTAGAAGGACAATGCAGGGAATCCAGAGTATTTCATATGGACGCAAATTGTGAGTTAATTCGTCAATGTGTGGGAGCGAGGGATGCAGTAAAGGAGGAATAATGCATCGGAAAAGAGATACTCGACTCCCAAAAGAAAATCCTATCTTTTCCGTAGAAACGTATCTCGAATTAGAAAGATATTGCAGGGAACCACAGTATTTCATATGGACGCAATTTGTGTGTTAATTCGGCAATGTGAGGGAGCGAGGGATGCAGTAAAGGAGGAATAATGCATCGGAAAAGAGATACTCGGAACCCCAAAGAAAATCCTGTCGTTTCCGTAGAAACGAATCCCGATTTAGAAGGACAATGCAGGGAATCCAGAGTATTTCATATGGACTCAAATTGTGTGTTAATTCGTCAATGTGAGGGAGCGAGCGATGCAGTAAAGGAGGAATAATGCATCGGAAAAGAGATACTCGGAGCCCCAAAGAAAATCCTATCGTTTCCGTAGAAACGTATCTAGATTTTGAAGGACAATGCAGGGAATCCAGAGTATTTCATATGGACGCAAATTGTGTGTTATTCGTCAATGTGAGTTAGCGAGGGATGCTGCAAAGGAGGAATAATGCATCGGAAAAGAGAAACTCGGAACCCCAAAGAAAATCCTATCGTTTCCGTAGAAACGTATCTCGATTTAGAAGAACAATGCAGGGAATCCAGAGTATTTCATATGGACACAAATTGTGTGTTAATTCGTCAATGTGAGGGAGCGAGGAATGCAGTAAAGGAGGAATAATGCATCGGAAAAGACATACTCTTAACCCCAAAGAAAATCCTATCTTATCCGTAGAAACGTATCTCGATTTAGAAGGACAATGCAGGGAATCCAGAGTATTTCATATGGACGCAAATTGTGTGTTAATTCGTCAATGTGAGGGAGCGAGGGATGCAGTAAAGGAGGAATAATGCATCGGAAAAGAGATACTCGGAACCCCAAAGAAAATCCTATCGTTTCCGTAGAAACGAATCCCGATTTAGAAGGACAATGCAGGGAATCCAGAGAATTTCATATGGACGCAAATTGTGTGTTAATTTGTCATTGTGAGGGAGCGAGGTATGCAGTAAAGGAGGAATAATGCATCGGAAAAGAGATACTCTTAACCCCAAAGAAAATCCTATCTTATCCGTAGAAATGTATCTCGATTTAGAAGGACAATGCAGGGAATCCAGAGTATTTCATATGGACGCAAATTGTGTGTTAATTCGTCAATGTGAGGGAGCGAGGGATGCAGTAAAGGAGGAATAACGCATCGGAAAAGAGATACTCGGAACCCCAAAGAAAATCCTATCGTTTCCGTAGAAACGAATCCCGATTTAGAAGGACAATGCAGGGAATCCATAGAATTTCATATGGACGCAAATTGTGTGTTAATTTGTCAATGTGAGGGACCGAGGTATGCAGTAAAGGAGGAATAATGAATCGGAAAAGAGATACTCTTAACCCCAAAGAAAATCCTATCTTATCCGTAGAAACGTATCTCGATTTAGAAGGACAATGCAGGGAATACAGAGTGTTTCATATGGACGCATATTGTGTGTTAATTCGTCAATGTGAGGGAGCGAGGGATGCAGTAAAGGAGGAATAATGCATCGGAAAAGAGATACTCGGAACCCCAAAGAAAATCATATCGTTTCCGTAGAAACGAATCTCGATTTAGAAGGACAATGCAGGGAATCCAGAGTATTTCATATGGATGCAAATTGTGTGTTAATTCGTCAATGTGAGGGAGCGCGGGATGCAGTAAAGGAGGAATAATGCATCGGAAAAGAGATACTCGGAACCCCAAAGAAAATCCTATCGTTTCCGTAGAAAAGAATCCCGATTTACAACGACAATGCAGGGAATCCAGAGTATTTCATATGGACGCAAATTGTGTGTTAATTCGTCAATGTGAGGGAGCGAGGGATGCAGTAAAGGAGGAATAATGCATCGGAAAAGAGATACTCGGAACTCCAAAGAAAATCCTATCGTTTCCGTAGAAACGTATCTCAATTTAGAAGGACAATGCAGGGAATCCAGAGAATTTCATATGGACGCAAATTGTGTGTTAATTCGTCAATGTGAGGAAGCGAGGGATGCAGTAAAAAAGGAATAATGCATCGGAAAAGAGATACGCGGAACCCTAAAGAAAATCATATCGTTTCCGTAGAAACGTATCTCGATTTAGAAGGAAAATGCAGGGAATCCAGAGTATTTCATATGGACGCAAATTGTGTGTTAATTCGTCAATGTGAGGGATCGAGGGATGCAGTAAAGAAGGAATAATGCATCGGAAAAGAGATACTCGGAACCCCAAAGAAAATCCTATCGTTTCCGTAGAAACGTATCTCGATTTAGAAGGACAATGCAGGGAATCCAGAGTATTTCATATGGACGCAAATTGTTTGTTAATTCGTCAATGTGAGGGAGCGAGGGATGTAGTAAAGGAGGAATAATGCATCGGAAAAGAGATACTCGACTCCCAAAAGAAAATCCTATCGTTTCCGTAGAAACGTATCTCGATTTAGAAAGATATTGCAGGGAACCACAGTATTTCATATGGACGCAATTTGTGTGTTAATTCGGCAATGTGAGGGAGCGAGGGATGCAGTAAAGGAGGAATAATGCATCGGAAAAGAGATACTCGGAACCCCAAAGAAAATCCTGTCGTTTCCGTAGAAACGAATCCCGATTTAGAAAGACAATGCAGGGAATCCAGAGTATTTCATATGGACGCAAATTGTGTGTTAATTCGTCAATGTGAGGGAGCGAGGGATGCAGTAAAGGAGGAATAATGCATCGGAAAAGAGATACTCGGAACCCCAAAGAAAATCCTATCGTTTCCGTAGAAACGTATCTCGATTTAGAAGGACAATGCAGGGAATCCAGAGTATTTCATATGGACGCAAATTGTGTGTTATTCGTCAATGTGAGTTAGCGAGGGATGCTGTAAAGGAGGAATAATGCATCGGAAAAGAGAAACTCGGAACCCCAAAGAAAATCCTATCGTTTCCGTAGAAACGTATCTCGATTTAGAAGAACAATGCAGGGAATCCAGAGTATTTCATATGGGCGCAAATTGTGTGTTAATTCGCCAATGTGAGGGAGCGAGGGATGCAGTAAAGGAGGAGTAATGCATCGGAAAAGAGATACTCTTGAACCCCAAAGAAAATCCTATCGTTTCCGTAGAAACGAATCCCGATTTAGAAGGACAATGCAGGGAATCCAGAGAATTTCATATGGGCGCAAATTGTGTGTTAATTTGTCAATGTGAGGGAGCGAGGTATGCAGTAAAGGAGGAATAATGCATCGGAAAAGAGATACTCTTAACCCCAAAGAAAATCCTATCTTATCCGTAGAAACGTATCTCGATTTAGAAGGACAATGCAGGGAATCCAGAGTATTTCATATGGACGCAAATTGTGTGTTAATTCGTCAATGTGAGGGAGCGAGGGATGCAGTAAAGGAGGCATAATGCATCGGAAAAGAGATACTCGGAACCCCAAAGAAAATCCTATCGTTTCCGTAGAAACGAATCCCGATTTAGTAGGACAATGCAGGGAATCCATAGAATTTCATATGGACGCAAATTGTGTGTTAACTTGTCAATGTGAGGGAGCGAGGTATGCAGTAAAGGAGGAATAATGCATCGGAAAAGAGATACTCGGAACCCCATAGAAAATCCTATCGTTTCCGTAGAAACGTATCTCGATTTACAAGGACAATGCAGGGAATCCCGAGTACTTCATATGGACGCAAATTGTGTGTTAATTCGTCAATGTGAGGGAGCGAGGGATGCAGTAAAGGAGGAATAATGCATCAGAAAAGAGATACTCGGAACCCCAAGGAAAATCCTACCGTTTCCGTAGAAATGTATCTCGATTTACAAGGACAATGCAGGGAATCCAGAGTATTTCATATAGACGCAAATTGTGTGTTATTTCTTCAATGTGAGGGAGCGAGGGATGCAGTAAAGGAGGAATAATGCATCGGAAAAGAGATACTCGGAACCCCAAAGAAAATCCTATCGTTTCCAAAGAAACGTATCTCGATTTAGAAGGACAATGCAGGGAATACAGAGTATTCCATATGGACGCAAATTGTGTGTTAATTGGTCAATGTGAGGGAGCGAGGGATGCAGTAAAGGAGGAATAATGTATCGGAAAAGAGATACTTGGAACCCCAAAGAAAATCCTATCGTTTCCGTAGAAACGTATCTCGATTTAGAAAGACAATGCAGGGAATCCAGAGTATTTCATATGGACGCTAATTGTGTGTTAATTCGTCAATGTGAGGGAGCGAGGGATGCAGTAAAGGAGGAATAATGCATCGGAAAAGAGATACTCGGAGCCCCAAAGAAAATCCTATCGATTCCGTAGAAACGTATCTCGATTTAGAAGGACAATGCAGGGAATCCAGAGTATTTCATATGGACGCAAATTGTGTGTTAATTCGTCAATGTGAGGGAGCGAGGGATGCAGTAAAGGAAGAATAATGCATCGAAAAAGAGATACTCGGAACCCCAAAGAAAATGCAATCGTTTCCGTAGAAACGAATCCCGATTTAGAAGGACAATGCAGGGAATCGAGAGAATTTCATATGGACGCAAATTGTGTGTGAATTTGTCAATGTGAGGGAGCGAGGTATGCAGTAAAGGAGGAATAATGCATCGGAAAAGAGATACTCGGAACCCCATAGAAAATCCTATCGTTTCCGTAGAAACGTATCTCAATTTACAAGGACAATGCAGGGAATCCCGAGTATTTCATATGGACGCAAATTGTGTGTTAATTCGTCAATGTGAGGGAGCGAGGGATGCAGTAAAGGAGGAATAATGCATCGGAAAAGAGATACTCGGAACCCCAAGGACAATCCTTCCGTTTCCGTAGAAACGTATCTCGATTTACAAGGACAATGCAGGGAATCCAGAGTATTTCATATAGACGCAAATCGTGTGTTAATTCTTCAATGTGAGGGAGCTAGGGATGCAGTAAAGGAGGAATAATGCATCGGAAAAGAGATACTCGGAACCCCAAAGAAAATACTATCGTTTCCGTAGAAACGTATCTCGATTTAGAAGGACAATGCAGGGAATCCAGAGTATTTCATATGGACGCAAATTGTGTGTTAATTCGTCAATGTGAGGGAGCGAGGGATGCAGTAAAGGAGGAATAATGCATCGGAAAAGAGATACTCGGAACCCCAAAGAAAATCCTATCGTTTCCGTAGAAACGTATCTCGATTTAGAAGGATAATGCAGGGAATCCAGAGTATTTCATATGGACGCAAATTGTGTGTTAATTCGTCAATGTGAGGGAGCGAGGAATGCAGTAAAGGAGGAATAATGCATCGGAAAAGAGATACTCTTAACCCCAAAGAAAATCCTATCTTATCCGTAGAAACGTATCTCGATTTAGAAGGACAATGCAGGGAATCCAGAGTATTTCATATGGACGCAAATTGTGTGTTAATTCGTCAATGTGGGGGAGCGAGGGATGCAGTACACCAGGAATAACGCTTCGGAAAAGAGATACTCGGAACCACAAAGAAAATCCTTTCGTTTCCGTAGAAACGTATCTCGATTTAGAAGGACAATGCAGGGAATCCAGAGTATTTCATATGGACGCAAATTGTGTGTTAATTCGTCAATGTGAGGGAGCGAGGGATGCAGTAAAGGAGGAATAATGCATCGGAAAAGAGATACTCGGAACCCCAAAGAAAATCCTATCGTTTCCGTAGAAACGAATCCCGATTTAGAATAACAATGCAGGGAATCCAGAGAATTTCATATGGACGCAAATTGTGTGTTAATTTGACAATGTGATGGAGCGAGGTATGCAGTAAAGGAGGAATAATGCATCGGAAAAGAGATACTCGGAACCCCAAAGAAAATCCTGTCGTTTCCGTGGAAACGTATCTCGATTTACAAGGACAATGCAGGGAATCCAGAGTATTTCATATGGACGCAAATTGTGTGTTAATTCGTCAATGTGAGGGAGCGAGGGATGCAGTAAAGAAGGAATAATGCATCGGAAAAGAGATACTCGGAACCCCAAGGAAAATCCTACCGTTTCCGTAAAAACGTATCTCGATTTAGAAGGACAATGCAGGGAATCCAGAGTATTTCATATGGACGCAAATTGTGTGTTAATTCGTCAATGTGAGGGAGCGAGGGATGCAGTAAAGGAGGAATAATGCATCGGAAAGGAGATACTCGGAACCCCAAAGAAAATCCTATCGTTTCCGTAGAAACGAATCCCGATTTAGAAGGACAATGCAGGGAACACAGAGTATTTCATATGGACGCAATTTGTGTGTTAATTCGTCAATGTGAGGGAGCGAGGGATGCAGTAAAGGAGGAATAATGCATCGGAAAAGAGATACTCGGAACCCCAAAGAAAATCCTATCGTTTCCATAGAAACGTATCTCGATTTAGAAGGACAATGCAGGGAATCCAGAGTATTTCGTATGGACGCAAAATGTGTGTTAATTCGTCAATGTGAGGGAGCAAGGGATGCAGTAAAGGAGGAATAATGCATCGGAAAAGAGATACTTGGAACCCCAAGGAAAATCCTATCGTTTCCGTAGAAACGTATCTCGATTTAGAAGGACAATGCAGGGAATCCAGAGTATTTCATATGGACGCAAATTGTGTGTTAATTCGTCAATGTGAGGGAGCGAGGGATGCAGTAAAGGAGGAATAATGCATCGGAAAAGAGATACTCGGATCCCCAACGAAAATCCTACCGTTTCCGTAGAAACGTATCTCTATTCAGAAGGACAATGCAGGAAATCCAGAGTATTACATATAGACGCAAATTGTGTGTTAATTCTTCAATGTGAGGGAGCGAGGGATGCAGTAAAGGAGGAATAATGCATCGGAAAAGAGATACTCGGAACCACAAAGAAAATCCTATCGTTTCCGCAGAAACGTATCTCGATTTAGAAGGACAATGCAGGGAATCCAGAGTATTTCATATGGACGCAAATTGTGTGTTAATTGGTCAATGTGATGGAGCGAGGGATGCAGTAAAGGAGGAATAATGTTTCGGAAAAGAGATACTTGGAACCCCAAAGAAAATCCTATCGTTTCCGTAGAAACGTATCTCGATTTAGAAGGACAATGCAGGGAATCCAGAGTATTTCATATGGACGCAAATTGTGTGTTAATTCGTCAATGTGAGGGAGCGAGGGATGCAGTAAAGGAGGAATAATGCATCGGAAAGGAGATACTCGGAACCCCAAAGAAAATCCTATCGTTTCCGTAGAAACGAATCCCGATTTAGAAGGACAATGCAGGGAACACAGAGTATTTCACATGGACGCAATTTGTGTGTTAATTCGTCAATATGAGGGAGCGAGGGATGCAGTACAGAAGGAATAATGCATCGGAAAGGAGATACTGGGAACCCCAAAGAAAATCCTATCGTTACCGTAGAAACGAATCCCGATTTAGAAGGACAATGCAGGGAACACAGAGTATTTCATATGGACGCAAATTGTGTGTTAATTCGGCAATGTGAGGGAGCGAGGGATGCAGTAAAGGAGGAATAATGCATCGGAAAAGAGATACTCGACTCCCAAACGAAAATCCTATCGTTTCCGTAGAAACGTATCTCGATTTTGAAAGATAATGCAGGGAACCCAGAGTATTTCATATAGCCTCAATTTGTGTCTTAATGCGGCAATGTGAGGGAGCGAGGGATGCAGTAAAGGAGGAATAATGCATCGGAAAAGAGTTACTCGGAACCCCAAAGAAAATCCTGTTGTTTCCGTAGAAACGAATCCCGATTTAGAAGGACAATGCAGGGAATCCAGAGTATTTCATATGGACGCAAATTGTGTGTTAATTCGTCAATGTGAGTTTGCGA
Organism: Schistocerca nitens; assembly: GCF_023898315.1. Lineage (NCBI taxonomy): Eukaryota > Metazoa > Arthropoda > Insecta > Orthoptera > Acrididae > Schistocerca > Schistocerca nitens. The sequence continues at coordinate 1,281,562,517 of NC_064614.1, read as the reverse complement.
GGGATGCAGTATAGGAGGATTAATGCATCGGAAAAGAGATACTCGGAACCCCAAAGAAAATCCTATCGTTTCCGTAGAAACGTATCTCGATTTACAACGACAATGCAGGGAATCCAGAGTATTTCATATGGACGCAAATTGTGTGTTAATTCGTCAATGTGAGGGAGCGAGGGATGAAGTAAAGGACGAATAATGCATCGGAAAAGAGATACTCGGAACCCCAAAGAAAATCCTATCGTTTCCGTAGAAACGAATCCCGATTTAGAATAACAATGCAGGGAATCCAGAGAATTTCATATGGACGCAAATTGTGTGTTAATTTGTCAATGTGATGGAGCGAGGTATGCAGTAAAGGAGAAATAATGCATCGGAAAAGAGATACTCGGAACCCCAAAGAAAATCCTGTCGTTTCCGTGGAAACGTATCTCGATTTACAAGGACAATGCAGGGAATCCAGAGTATTTCATATGGACGCAAATTGTGTGTTAATTCGTCAATGTGAGGGAGCGAGGGATGCAGTAAAGAAGGAATAATGCATCGGAAAAGAGATACTCGGAACCCCAAGGAAAATCCTACCGTTTCCGTAAAAACGTATCTCGATTTAGAAGGACAATTCAGGGAATCCAGAGTATTTCATATGGACGCAAATTGTGTGTTAATTCGTCAATGTGAGGGAGCGAGGGATGCAGTAAAGGAGGAATAATGCATCGGAAAGGAGATACTCGGAACCCCAAAGAAAATCCTATCGTTTCCGTAGAAACGAATCCCGATTTAGAAGGACAATGCAGGGAACACAGAGTATTTCATATGGACGCAATTTGTGTGTTAATTCGTCAATGTGAGGGAGCGAGGGATGCAGTAAAGGAGGAATAATGCATCGGAAAAGAGATACTCGGAACCCCAAAGAAAATCCTATCGTTTCCATAGAAACGTATCTCGATTTAGAAGGACAATGCAGGGAATCCAGAGTATTTCATATGGACGCAAAATGTGTGTTAATTCGTCAATGTGAGGGAGCAAGGGATGCAGTAAAGGAGGAATAATGCATCGGAAAAGAGATACTTGGAACCCCAAAGAAAATCCTATCGTTTCCATAGAAACGTATCTCGATTTAGAAGGACAATGCAGGGAATCCAGAGTATTTCATATGGACGCAAATTGTGTGTTAATTCGTCAATGTGAGGGAGCGAGGGATGCAGTAAAGGAGGAATAATGCATCGGAAAAGAGATACTCGGATCCCCAACGAAAATCCTACCGTTTCTGTAGAAACGTATCTCTATTCAGAAGGACAATGCAGGAAATCCAGAGTATTACATATAGACGCAAATTGTGTGTTAATTCTTCAATGTGAGGGAGCGAGGGATGCAGTAAAGGAGGAATAATGCATCGGAAAAGAGATACTCGGAACCACAAAGAAAATCCTATCGTTTCCGCAGAAACGTATCTCGATTTAGAAGGACAATGCAGGGAATCCAGAGTATTTCATATGGACGCAAATTGTGTGTTAATTGGTCAATGTGATGGAGCGAGGGATGCAGTAAAGGAGGAATAATGTTTCGGAAAAGAGATACTTGGAACCCCAAAGAAAATCCTATCGTTTCCGTAGAAACGTATCTCGATTTAGAAGGACAATGCAGGGAATCCAGAGTATTTCATATGGACGCAAATTGTGTGTTAATTCGTCAATGTGAGGGAGCGAGGGATGCAGTAAAGGAGGAATAATGCATCGGAAAGGAGATACTCGGAACCCCAAAGAAAATCCTATCGTTTCCGTAGAAACGAATCCCGATTTAGAAGGACAATGCAGGGAACACAGAGTATTTCACATGGACGCAATTTGTGTGTTAATTCGTCAATATGAGGGAGCGAGGGATGCAGTAAAGAAGGAATAATGCATCGGAAAGGAGATACTGGGAACCCCAAAGAAAATCCTATCGTTACCGTAGAAACGAATCCCGATTTAGAAGGACAATGCAGGGAACACAGAGTATTTCATATGGACGCAAATTGTGTGTTAATTCGGCAATGTGAGGGAGCGAGGGATGCAGTAAAGGAGGAATAATGCATCGGAAAAGAGATACTCGACTCCCAAACGAAAATCCTATCGTTTCCGTAGAAACGTATCTCGATTTTGAAAGATAATGCAGGGAACCCAGAGTATTTCATATAGCCTCAATTTGTGTCTTAATTCGGCAATGTGAGGGAGCGAGGGATGCAGTAAAGGAGGAATAATGCATCGGAAAAGAGATACTCGACTCCCAAAAGAAAATCCTCTCGTTTCCGTAGAAACGTATCTCGAATTAGAAAGATATTGCAGGGAACCACAGTATTTCATATGGACGCAAATTGTGTGTTAATTCGTCAATGTGAGGGAGCGAGGGATGCAGTAAAGGAGGAATAATGCATCGGAAAAGAGATACTCGGAACCCCCAAAGAAAATCCTGTCGTTTCCGTAGAAACGAATCCCGATTTAGAAGGACAATGCAGAGAATCCAGAGTATTTCATATGGACGCAAATTGTGTGTTAATTAGTCAATGTGAGGGAGCGAGGGATGCAGTAAAGGAGGAATAATGCATCGGAAAAGAGATACTCGGAACCCCAAAGAAAATCCTATCGTTTCCGTAGAAACGTATCTCGATTTAGAAGGACAATGCAGGGAATCCAGAGTATTTCATATGGACGCAAATTGTGTGTTATTCGTCAATGTGAGTTAGCGAGGGATGCTGCAAAGGAGGAATAATGCATCGGAAAAGAGAAACTCGGAACCCCAAAGAAAATCCTATCGTTTCCGTAGAAACGTATCTCGATTTAGAAGAACAATGCAGGGAATCCAGAGTATTTCATATGGACACAAATTGTGTGTTAATTCGTCAATGTGAGGGAGCGAGGAATGCAGTAAAGGAGGAATAATGCATCGGAAAAGACATACTCTTAACCCCAAAGAAAATCCTATCTTATCCGTAGAAACGTATCTCGATTTAGAAGGACAATGCTGGGAATCCAGAGTATTTCATATGGACGCAAATTGTGTGTTAATTCGTCAATGTGAGGGAGCGAGCGATGCAGTAAAGGAGGAATAATGCATCGGAAAAGAGATACTCGGAACCCCAAAGAAAATCCTATCGTTTCCGTAGAAACGAATCCCGATTTAGAAGGACAATGCAGGGAATCCAGAGAATTTCATATGGACGCAAATTGTGTGTTAATTTGTCATTGTGAGGGAGCGAGGTATGCAGTAAAGGAGGAATAATGCATCGGAAAAGAGATACTCTTAACCCCAAAGAAAATCCTATCTTATCCGTAGAAACGTATCTCGATTTAGAAGGACAATGCAGGGAATCCAGAGTATTTCATACCGACGCAAATTGTGTGTTAATTCGTCAATGTGAGGGAGCGAGGGATGCAGTAAAGGAGGAATAATGCATCGGAAAAGAGATACTCGGAACCCCAAAGAAAATCCTATCGTTTCCGTAGAAACGAATCCCGATTTAGAAGGACAATGCAGGGAATCCATAGAATTTCATATGGACGCAAATTGTGTGTTAATTTGTCAATGTGAGGGACCGAGGTATGCAGTAAGGGAGGAATAATGCATCGGAAAAGAGATACTCGGAACCCCATAGAAAATCCTATCGTTTCCGTAGAAACGTATCACGATTTACAAGGACAATGCAGGGAATCCAGAGTATTTCATATGGACGCAAATTGTGTGTTAATTCGTCAATGTGAGGGTGCGAGGGATGCAGTAAAGGGGGAATAATGCATCGGAAAAGAGATACTCGGAACCCCAAGGAAAATCCTACCGTTTCCGTAGAAATGTATCTCGATTTACAAGGACAATGCAGGGAATCCAGAGTATTTCATATGGACGCTAATTGTGTGTTAATTCGTCAATGTGATGGAGCGAGGGATGCAGTAAAGGAGGAATAATGCATCGGAAAAGAGATACTCGGAGCCCCAAAGAAAATCCTATCGTTTCCGTAGAAACGTATCTCGATTTAGAAGGACAATGCGGGGAATCCAGAGTATTTCATATGGACGCAAATTGTGTGTTAATTCGTCAATGTGAGTTTGCGAGGGATGCAGTAGAGGAGGAATAATGCATCGGAAAAGAGAAACTCGGAACCCCAAAGAAAATCCTATCGTTTCCGTAGAAACGTATCTCGATTTAGAAGAACAATGCAGGGAATCCAGAGTATTTCATATGGACACAAATTGTGTGTTAATTCGTCAATGTGAGGGTGCGAGGAATGCAGTAAAGGAGGAATAATGCATCGGAAAAGACATACTCTTAACCCCAAAGAAAATCCTATCTTATCCGTAGAAACGTATCTCGATTTAGAAGCACAATGCAGGGAATCCAGAGTATTTCATATGGACGCGAATTGTGTGTTAATTCGTCAATGTGAGGGAGCGAGGGATGCAGTAAAGGAGGAATAATGCATCGGAAAAGAGATACTCGGAACCCCAAAGGAAATCCTGTCGTTTCCGTAGAAACGTATCTCGATTTAGAAGGACAATGCAGGGAATCCAAAGTATTTCATATGGACGCAAATTGTGTGTTAATTCGTCAATGTGAGGGAGCGAGGGATGCAGTAAAGGAGGAATAATGCATCGGAAAAGAGATACTCGGAACCCCAAAGAAAATGCTATCGTTTCCGTAGAAACGAATCCCGATTTAGAAGGACAATGCAGGGAATCGAGAGAATTTCATATGGACGCAAATTGTGTGTTAATTTGTCAATGTGAGGGAGCGAGGTATGCAGTAAAGGAGGAATAATGCATCGGAATAGAGATACTCGGAACCCCATAGGAAATCCTATCGTTTCCGTAGAAACGTATCTCGATTTACAAGGACAATGCAGGGAATCCAGAGTATTTCATATGGACGCAAATTGTGTGTTAATTCGTCAATGTGAGGGAGCGAGGGATGCAGTAAAGGAGGAATAATGCATCGGAAAAGAGATACTCGGAACCCCAAGGAAAATCCTTCCATTTCCGTAGAAACGTATCTCGATTTACAAGGACATTGCAGGGAAACCAGAGTATTTCATATAGACGCAAATTGTGTGTTAATTCTTCAATGTGAGGCAGCGAGGGATGCAGTAAAGGAGGAATAATGCATCGGAAAAGAAAACTCGGAACCCCAAAGAAAATCCTATCGTTTCCGTAGAAACGTATCTCGATTTAGAAGAACAATGCAGGGAATCCAGAGTATTTCATATGGACACAAATTGTGTGTTAATTCGTCAATGTGAGGGAGCGAGGGATGCAGTAAAGGAGGAATAATGTATCGGAAAAGAGATACTTGGAACCCCAAAGAAAATCCTATCGTTTCCGTAGAAACGTATCTCGATTAAGAAGGACAATGCAGGGAATCCATAGCATTTCATATGGACGCAAATTGTGTGTTAATTCGTCAATGTGAGGGAGCGAGGGATGCAGTAAAGGAGGAATAATGCATCGGAAAAGAGATAGTCGGAACCCCAAAGAAAATCCTATCGTTTCCGTAAAAACGAATCCCGATTTAGAATGACAATGCAGGGAATCCAGAGAATTTCATATGGACGCAAATTGTGTGTTAATTTGTCAATGTGAGGGAGCGAGGGATGCAGTAAAGGAGGAATAATGCATCGGAAAAGAGATACTCGGAACCCCAAGGAAAATCCTACCGTTTCCGTAGAAACGTATCTCGATTTAGAAGGACAATGCAGGGAATCCAGAGTATTTCATATGGACGCAAATTGTGTGTTAATTCGTCAATGTGAGGGAGCGAGGGATGGAGTAAAGGAGGAATAATGCATCGGAAAGGAGATACTCGGAACCCCAAAGAAAATCCTATCGTTTCCATAGAAACGATTCCCGATTTAGAAGGACAATGCAGGGAACACAGAGTATTTCATATGGACGCAATTTGTGTGTTAATTCGTCAATGTGAGGGAGCGAGGGATGCAGTAAAGGAGGAATAATGCATCGGAAAAGAGATACTCGGAACCCCAAAGAAAATCCTATCGTTTCCATAGAAACGTATCTCGATTTAGAAGGACAATACAGAGAATCCAGAGTATTTCATATGGACGCAAAATGTGTGTTAATTCCTCAATGTGAGGGAGCGAGGGACGCAGTACAGGAGGAATAATGCATCGGAAAAGAGATACTTGGAACCCCAAAGAAAATCCTATCGTTTCCGTAGAAACGTATCTCCATTTAGAAGGACAATGCAGGGAATCCAGAGTATTTCATATGGACGCAAATTGTGTGTTAATTCGTCAATGTGAGTTAGCGAGGGATGGAGAAAAGGAGGAATAATGCATCGGAAAAGAGAAACTCGGAACCCCAAAGAAAATCCTATCGTTTCCGTAGAAACGTATCTCGATTTAGAAGAACAATGCAGGGAATCCATAGTATTTCATATGGACACAAATTGTGTGTTAATTTGTCAATGTGAGGGTGCGAGGAATGCAGTAAAGGAGGAATAATGCATCGGAAAAGACATACTCTTAACCCCAAAGAAAATCCTATCTTATCCGTAGAAACGTATCTCGATTTAGAAGGACAATGCAGGGAATCCAGAGTATTTCATATGGACGCAAATTGTGTGTTAATTCGTCAATGTGAGGGAGCGAGGGATGCAGTAAAGGAGGAATAATGCATCGGAAAAGAGATACTCGGAACCCCAAAGAAAATCCTATCGTTTCCGTAGAAACGTATCTCGATTTAGAAGGACAATGCAGGGAATCCAAAGTATTTCATATGGACGCAAATTGTGTGTTAATTCGTCAATGTGAGGGAGCGAGGGATGCAGTAAAGGAGGAATAATGCATCGGAAAAGAGATACTCGGAACCCCAAAGAAAATGCTATCGTTTCCGTAGAAACGAATCCCGATTTAGAAGGACAATGCAGGGAATCGAGAGAATTTCATATGGACGCAAATTGTGTGTTAATTTGTCAATGTGAGGGAGCGAGGTATGCAGTAAAGGAGGAATAATGCATCGGAATAGAGATACTCGGAACCCCATAGAAAATCCTATCGTTTCCGTAGAAACGTATCTCGATTTACAAGGACAATGCAGGGAATCCAGAGTATTTCATATGGACGCAAATTGTGTGTTAATTCGTCAATGTGAGGGAGCGAGGGATGCAGTAAAGGAGGAATTATGCATCGGAAAAGAGATACTCGGAACCCCAAGGAAAATCCTTCCGTTTCCGTAGAAACGTATCTCGATTTACAAGGACAATGCAGGGAATCCAGAGTATTTCATATAGACGCAAATCGTGTGTTAATTCTTCAATGTGAGGCAGCGAGGGATGCAGTAAAGGAGGAATAATGCATCGGAAAAGAGAAACTCGGAACCCCAAAGAAAATCCTATCGTTTCCGTAGAAACGTATCTCGATTTAGAAGAACAATGCAGGGAATCCAGAGTATTTCATATGGACACAAATTGTGTGTTAATTCGTCAATGTGAGGGAGCGAGGGATGCAGTAAAGGAGGAATAATGTATCGGAAAAGAGATACTTGGAACCCCAAAGAAAATCCTATCGTTTCCGTAGAAACGTATCTCGATTTAGAAGGACAATGCAGGGAATCCAGAGCATTTCATATGGACGCAAATTGTGTGTTAATTCGTCAATGTGAGGGAGCGAGGGATGCAGTAAAGGAGGAATAATGCATCGGAAAAGAGATACTCGGAACCCCAAAGAAAATCCTATCGTTTCCGTAAAAACGAATCCCGATTTAGAATGACAATGCAGGGAATCCAGAGAATTTCATATGGACGCAAATTGTGTGTTAATTTGTCAATGTGAGGGAGCGAGGTATGCAGTAAAGGAGGAATAATACATCGGAAAAGAGATACTCGGAACCCCAAAGAAAATCCTATCGTTTCCGTAGAAACGTATCTCGATTTACAAGGACAATGCAGGGAATCCAGAGTATTTCATATGGACGCAAATTGTGTGTTAATTTGTCAATGTGAGGGAGCGAGGGATGCAGTAAAGGAGGAATAATGCATCGGAAAAGAGATACTAGGAACCCCAAGGAAAATCCTACCGTTTCCGTAGAAACGTATCTCGATTTAGAAGGACAATGCAGGGAATCCAGAGTATTTCATATGGACGCAAATTGTGTGTTAATTCGTCAATGTGAGGGAGCGAGGGATGCAGTAAAGGAGGAATAATGCATCGGAAAGGAGATACTCGGAACCCCAAAGAAAATCCTATCGTTTCCGTAGAAACGATTCCCGATTTAGAAGGACAATGCAGGGAACACAGAGTATTTCATATGGACGCAATTTGTGTGTTAATTCGTCAATGTGAGGGAGCGAGGGATGCAGTAAAGGAGGAATAATGCATCGGAAAAGAGATACTCGGAACCCCAAAGAAAATCCTATCGTTTCCATAGAAACGTATCTCGATTTAGAAGGACAATACAGGGAATCCAGAGTATTTCATATGGACGCAAAATGTGTGTTAATTCGACAATGTGAGGGAGCGAGGGATGCAGTAAAGGAGGAATAATGCATCGGAAAAGAGATACTCGGATCCCCAAAGAAAATGCTATCGTTTCCGTAGAAACGAATCCCGATTTAGAAGGACAATGCAGGGAATCGAGAGAATTTCATATGGACGCAAATTGTGTGTTAATTTGTCAATGTGAGGGAGCGAGGTATGCAGTAAAGGAGGAATAATGCATCGGAATAAAGATACTCGGAACCCCATAGAAAATCCTATCGTTTCCGTAGAAACGTATCTCGATTAACAAGGACAATGCAGGGAATCCAGAGTATTTCATATGGACGCAAATTGTGTGTTAATTCGTCAATGTGAGGGAGCGAGGGATGCAGTAGAGGAGGAATAATGCATCGGAAAAGAGATACTCGGAACCCCAAGGAAAATCCTTCCGTTTCCGTAGAAACGTATCTCGATTTACAAGGACAATGCAGGGAATCCAGAGTATTTCATATAGACGCAAATCGTGTGTTAATTCTTCAATGTGAGGCAGCGAGGGATGCAGTAAAGGAGGAATAATGCATCGGAAAAGAGAAACTCGGAACCCCAAAGAAAATCCTATCGTTTCCGTAGAAACGTATCTGGATTTAGAAGAACAATGCAGGGAATCCAGAGTATTTCATATGGACACAAATTGTGTGTTAATTCGTCAATGTGAGGGAGCGAGGGATGCAGTAACGGAGGAATAATGTATCGGAAAAGAGATACTTGGAACCCCAAAGAAAATCCTATCGTTTCCGTAGAAACGTATCTCGATTTAGAAGGACAATGCAGGGAATCCAGAGCATTTCATATGGACGCAAATTGTGTATTAATTCGTCAATGTGAGGGAGCGAGGGATGCAGTAAAGGAGGAATAATGCATCGGAAAAGAGATACTCGGAACCCCAAAGAAAATCCTATCGTTTCCGTAAAAACGAATCCCGATTTAGAATGACAATGCAGGCAATCCAGAGAATTTCATATGGACGCAAATTGTGTGTTAATTTGTCAATGTGAGGGAGCGAGGTATGCAGTAAAGGAGGAATAATACATCGGAAAAGAGATACTCGGAACCCCAATGAAAATCCTATCGTTTCCGTAGAAACGTATCTCGATTTACAAGGACAATGCAGGGAATCCAGAGTATTTCATATGGACGCAAATTGTGTGTTAATTTGTCAATGTGAGGGAGCGAGGGATGCAGTAAAGGAGGAATAATGCATCGGAAAAGAGATACTCGGAACCCCAAGGAAAATCCTACCGTTTCCGTAGAAACGTATCTCGATTTAGAAGGACAATGCAGGGAATCCAGAGTATTTCATATGGACGCAAATTGTGTGTTAATTCGTCAATGTGAGGGAGCGAGGGATGCAGTAAAGGAGGAATAATGCATCGGAAAGGAGATACTCGGAACCCCAAAGAAAATCCTATCGTTTCCGTAGAAACGATTCCCGATTTAGAAGGACAATGCAGGGAACACAGAGTATTTCATATGGACGCAAATTGTGTGTTAATTCGTCAATGTGAGGGAGCGAGGGATGCAGTAAAGGAGGAATAATGCATCGGAAAAGAGATACTCGGAACCCCAAAGAAAATCCTATCGTTTCCATAGAAACGTATCTCGATTTAGAAGGACAATACAGGGAATCCAGAGTATTTCATATGGACGCAAAATGTGTATTAATTCGTCAATGTGAGGGAGCGAGGGATGCAGTACAGGAGGAATAATGCATCGGAAAAGAGATACTTGGAACCCCAAAGAAAATCCTATCGTTTCCGTAGAAACGTATCTCGATTTAGAAGGACAATGCAGGGAATCCAGAGTATTTTATATGGACGCAAATTGTGTGTTAATTCGTCAATGTGAGGGAGCGAGGGATGCAGTAAAGGAGGAATAATGCATCGGAAAAGAGATACTCGGAACCCCAAGGAAAATCCTACCGTTTCCGTAGAAACGTATCTCGATTTAGAAGGACAATGCAGGAAATCCAGAGTATTACATATAGACGCAAATTGTGTGTTAATTCTTCAATGTGAGGGAGCGAGGGATGCAGTAAAGGAGGAATAATGCATCGGAAAAGAGATACTCGGAACCCCAAAGAAAATCCTATCGTTTCCGTAGAAACGTATCTCGATTTAGAGGGACAATGCAGGGAATCCAGAGTATTTCATATGGACGCAAATTGTGTGTTAATTCGTCAATGTGAGGGAGCGAGGGATGCAGTAAAGGAGGAATAATGTTTCGGAAAAGAGATACTTGGAACCCCACAGAAAATCCTATCGTTTCCGGAGAAACGTATCTCGATTTAGAAGGACAATGCAGGGAATCCAGAGTATTTCATATGGACGCAAATTGTGTGTTAATTCGTCAATGTGAGGGAGCGAGGGATGCAGTAAAGGAGGAATAATGCATCGGAAAGGAGATACTCGGAACCCCAAAGAAAATCCTATCGTTTCCGTAGAAACGAATCCCGATTTAGAAGGACAATGCAGGGAATCCAAAGTATTTCATATGGACGCAAATTGTGTGTTAATTCGTCAATGTGAGGGAGCGAGGGATGCAGTAAAGGAGGAATAATGCATCGGAAAAGAGAAACTCGGAACCCCAACGAAAATCCTATCGTTTCCGTAGAAACGTTTCTCGAATTAGAAGGACAATGCAGGGAAACCAGAGTATTCCATATGGACGCAAATTGTGTGTTAATTCGTCAATGTGAGGGAGCGAGGGATGCAGTAAAGGAGGAATAATGCATCGGATAAGCGATACACGGAACCCCAAAGAAAATCCTATCGTTTCCGTAGAAACGTATCTCGATTTAGAAGGACAATGCAGGGAATCCAGAGTATTTCATATGGACGCAAATTGTGTGTTAATTCGTCAATGTGAGGGAGCGAGAAATGCAGTAAAGGAGGAATAATGCATTGGAAAAGAGGTCCTCGGAACCCCAAAGAAAATCCTATCGTTTCCGTAGAAACGTATCTCGATTTAGAAGGACAATGCAAGGAATCCAGAGTATTTCACATGGACGCAAATTGTGTGTTAATTCGTCAATGTGAGGGAGCGAGGGATGCAGTAAAGGATGAATAATGCATCGGAAAAGAGATACTCGGAACCCCAAAGAAAATCCTATCGTTTCCGTAGAAACGTATCTCGATTTAGAAGGACAATGCAGGGAATCCAGAGTATTTCATATGGACGCAAATTGTGTGTTAATTCGTCAATGTGAGGTAGCGAGGGATGCAGTAAAGGAGGAATAATGCATCGGAAAAGAGATACTCGGAACCCCAAAGAAAATCCTATCGTTTCCGTAGAAACGTATCTCGATTTAGAAGGACAATGCAGGGAATCCAGAGTATTTCATATGGACGCAAATTGTGTGTAAATTCGTCAATGTGAGGGAGCGAGGGATGCAGTAAAGGAGGAATAATGCATCGGAAAAGAGATACGCGGAACCCCAAAGAAAATCCTATCGTTTCCGTAGAAACGTATCTCGATTTAGAAGGACAATGCAGGGAATCCAGAGTATTTTATATGGACGCAAATTGTGTGTTAATTCGTCAATGTGAGGGAGCGAGGGATGCAGTAAAGGAGGAATAATGCATCGGAAAAGAGATACTTGGAACCCCAAAGAAAATCCTATCGTCTCCGTAGAAACGTATCTCGATTTAGAAGGACAATGCAGGGAATCCAGAGTATTTCATATGGACGCAAATTGTGTGTTAATTGGTCAAAGTGAGGGAGCGAGGGATGCAGTAAAGGAGGAATAATGCATCGGAAAAGAGATACTCGACTCCCAAAAGAAAATCCTATCGTTTCCGTAGAAACGTATCTCGTTTTAGAAAGATAATGCAGGGAACCCAGAGTATTTCATAAGGACGCAATTTGTGTGTTAATTCGGCAATGTGAGGGAGCGAGGAATACAGTAAAGGAGGAATAATGGATCGGAAAAGAGATACTCGGAACCCCAAAGAAAATCCTATCGTTTCCGTAGAAACGAATCCCGATTTAGAGGGACAATGCAGGGAATCCAGAGTATTTCATATGGACACAAATTGTGTGTTAATTCGTCAATGTGAGGGAGCGAGGGATGCAGTAAAGGAGGAATAATGCATCGGAAAAGAGATACTCGGATCCCCAAAGAAAATCCTATCGTTTCCATAGAAACGTATCTCGATTTAGAATGACAATGCAGGGAATCCAGAGTATTTCATATGGACGCAAATTGTGTGTTAATTGGTCAATGTGAGGGAGCGAGGGATGCAGTAAAGGAGGAATAATGTATCGGAAAAGAGATACTTGGAACCCCAAAGAAAATCCTATCGTTTCCGTAGAAACCTATCTCGATTTAGAACGACAATGCAGGGAATCCAGAGTATTTCATATGGACGCAAATTGTGTGTTAATTCGTCAATGTGAGGGAGCGAGGGATGCAGTAAAGGAGGAATAATGCATCGGAAAGGAGATACTCGGAACCCCAAAGAAAATCCTATCGTTTCTGTAGAAACGAATCCCGATTTAGAAGGACAATGCAGGGAACACAGAGTATTTCATATGGACGCAATTTGTGTGTTAATTCGTCAATGTGAGGGAGCGAGGGATGCAGTAAAGGAGGAATAATGCATCGGAAAAGAGATACTCGGAACCCCGAAGAAAATCCTATCGTTTCCATAGAAACGTATCTCGATTTAGAATGACAATGCAGGGAATCCAGAGTATTTCATATGGACGCAAAATGTGTGTTAATTCGTCAGTGTGAGGGAGCGAGGGATGCAGTAAAGGAGGAATAATGCATCGGAAAAGAGATACTTGGAACCCCAAAGAAAATCCTATCATTTCCGTAGTAACGTATCTCGATTTAGAAGGACAATGCAGGGAATCCAGAGTATTTCATATGGACGCAAATTGTGTGTTAATTCGTCAATGTGAGGGAGCGAGGGATGCAGTAAAGGAGGAATAATGCATCGGAAAAGAGATACTCGGAACCCCAACGAAAATCCTATCGTTTCCGTAGAAACGTATCTCGAATGAGAAGGACAATGTAGGGAATCCAGAGTATTCCATATGGACGCAAATTGTGTGTTAATTCGTCCATGTGAGGGAGCGAGGGATGCAGTAAAGGAGGAATAATGCATCGGATAAGCGATACACGGAACCCCAAAGAAAATCCTATCGTTTCCGTAGAAACGTATCTCGATTTAGAAGGACAATGCAGGGAATCCAGAGTATTTCATATGGACGCAAATTGTGTGTTAATTCGTCAATGTGAGGGAGCGAGGGATGCAGTAAAGGAGGAATAATGCATCGGAAAAGAGAGACGCGGAACCCCAAAGAAAATCCTATCGTCTCCGTAGAAACGTATCTCGATTTAGAAGGACAATGCAGGGAATCCAGAGTATTTCATATGGACGCAAATTGTGTGTTAATTCGTCAATGTGAGGGAGCAAGGGATGCAGTAAAGGAGGAATAATGCATCGGAAAGGACATACTCGGAACCCCAAAGAAAATCCTATCGTTTCCGTAGAAACGAATCCCGATTTAGAAGGACAATGCAGGGAACACAGAGTATTTCATATGGACGCAATTTGTGTGTTAATTCGTCAATGTGAGGAAGCGAGGGATGCAGTAAAGGAGGAATAATGCATCGGAAAAGAGATACTCGGAACCCCGAAGAAAATCCTATCGTTTCCATAGAAACGTATCTCGATTTAGAATGACAATGCAGGGAATCCAGAGTATTTCATATGGACGCAAAATGTGTGTTAATTCGTCAGTGTGAGGGAGCGAGGGATGCAGTAAAGGAGGAATAATGCATCGGAAAAGAGATACTTGGAACCCCAAAGAAAATCCTATCGTTTCCGTAGTAACGTATCTCGATTTAGAAGGACAATGCAGGGAATCCAGAGTATTTCATATGGACGCAAATTGTGTGTTAATTCGTCAATGTGAGTGAGCGAGGGATGCAGTAAAGGAGGAATAATGCATCGGAAAAGAGATACTCGGAACCCCAACGAAAATCCTATCGTTTCCGTAGAAACGTATCTCGAATTAGTAGGACAATGCAGGGAATCCAGAGTATTCCATATGGACGCAAATTGTGTGTTAATTCGTCCATGTGAGGGAGCGAGGGATGCAGTAAAGGAGGAATAATGCATCGGATAAGCGATACACGGAACCCCAAAGAAAACCCTATCGTTTCCGTAGAAACGTATCTCGATTTAGAAGGACAATGCAGGGAATCCAGAGTATTTCATATGGACGCAAATTGTGTGTTAATTCGTCAATGTCAGGGAGCGAGAAATGCAGTAAAGGAGGAATAATGCATTGGAAAAGAGATCCTCGGAACCCCAAAGAAAATCCTATCGTTTCCGTAGAAACGTATCTCGATTTAGAAAGATAATGCAGGGAACCCAGTGTATTTCATATGGACGCAAATTGTGTGTGAATTCGTCAATGTGAGGGAGCGAGGGATGCAGTAAAGGAGGAATAATGAATCGGAAAGGAGATACGCGGGACCCCAAAGAAAATCCTATCGTTTCCGTAGAAACGTATCTCGATTTAGAAGGACAATGCAGGGAATCCAGAGTATTTTATATGGACGCAAATTGTGTGTTAATTCGTCAATGTGAGGGAGCGAGGGATGCAGTAAAGGAGGAATAATGCATCGGAAAAGAGAGACTCGGAACCCCAAAGAAAATCCTATCGTCTCCGTAGAAACGTATCTCGATTTAGAAGGACAATGCAGGGAATCCAGAGTATTTCATATGGACGCAAATTGTGTGTTAATTCGTCAATGTGAGGGAGCGAGGGATGCAGTAAAGGAGGAATAATGTATCGGAAAAGAGAAACTCGGAACCCCAAAGAAAATCCTATCGTTTCCGTAGAAACGTTTCTCGATTTAGAAGGACAATGCAGGGAATACAGAGTATTTCATATGGACGCAAATTGTGTGTTAATTCGTCAATGTGAGGGAGCGAGGGATGCAGTAAAGGAGGAATAATGCATCGGAAAAGAGATACACGGAACCCCAAAGAAAATCCTATCGTTTCCGTAGAAACGTATCTCGATTTAGAAGGACAATGCAGGGAATCCAGAGTATTTCATATGGACGCAAATTGTGTGTTAATTCGTCAATGTGAGGGAGCGAGAAATGCAGTAAAGGAGGAATAATGCATTGGAAAAGAGAACCTCGGAACCCCAAAGAAAATCCTATCGTTTCCGTAGAAACGTATCTCGATTTAGAAGGACAATGCAGGGAATCCAGAGTATTTCATATGGACGCAAATTGTGTGTTAATTCGTCAATGTGAGGGAGCGAGGGATGCAGTAAAGGAGGAATAATGCATCGGAAAAGAGATACTCGACTCCCAAAAGAAACCCTATCGTTTCCGTAGAAACGTATCTCATTTTAGAAAGATAATGCATGGAACACAGAGTATTTCATATGGACGCAAATTGTGTGTTAATTCGGCAATGTGAGGTATCGAGGGATGCAGTAAAGGAGGAATAATGCATCGGAAAAGAGATACTCGGAACCCCAAAGAAAATCCTATCGTTTCCATAGAAACGTATCTTGATTTAGAAGGACAATGCAAGGAATCCAGAGTATTTCACATGGACGCAAATTGTGTGTTAATTCGTCAATGTGAGGGAGCGAGGGATGCAGTAAAGGAGGAAAAATGCATCGGAAATGAGATACTCGGAACCCCAAAGAAAATCCTATCGTTTCCGTAGAAACGTATCTCGATTTAGAAGGACAATGCAGGGAATCCAGAGTATTTCATATGGACGCAAATTGTGTGTTAATTCGTCAATGTGAGGGAGCGAGGGATGCAGTAAAGGAGGAATAATGCATCGGAAAAGAGATACTCGGAACCCCAAAGAAAATCCTATCGTTTCCGTAGAAACGTATCTCGATTTAGAAGGACAATGCAGGGAATCCAGAGTATTTCATATGGACGCAAATTGTGTGTGAATCCGTCAATGTGAGGGATCGAGGGATGCAGTAAAGGAGGAATAATGCATCGGAAAAGAGATACGCGGAACCCCAAAGAAAATCCTATCGTTTCCGTAGAAATGTATCTCGATTTAGAAGGACAATGCAGGGAATCCAGAGTATTTTATATGGACGCAAATTGTGTGTTAATTCGTCAATGTGAGGGAGCGAGGGATGCAGTAAAGGAGGAATAATGCATTGGAAAAGAGATCCGCGGAACCCCAAAGAAAATCCTATCGTTTCCGTAGAAACGTATCTCGATTTAGAAGGACAATGCAGGGAATCCAGAGTATACCATATGGACGCAAATTGTGTGTTAATTCGTCAATGTGAGGCAGCGAGGGATGCAGTAAAGGAGGAATAATGCATCGGAAAAGAGATACTCGACTCCCAAATGAAAATCCTATCATTTCCGTAGAAACGTACCTCGTTTTAGAAAGATAATGCAGGGAACCCAGAGTATTTCATATGGACGCAAATTTTGTGTTAATTCGTCAGTGTGAGGGAGCGAGGGATGCAGTAAAGGAGGAATAATGTATCGGAAAAGAGATACTCGGAATCCCAAAGAAAATCCTATCGTTTCCGTAGAAACGTTTCTCGATTTAGAAGGACAATGCAGGGAATCCAGAGTATTTCATATGGACGCAAATTGTGTGTTAATTCGTCAATGTGAGGGAGCGAGGGATGCAGTAAAGGAGGAATAATGCATCGGAAAAGAGATACACGGAACCCCAAAGAAAATCCTATCGTTTCCGTAGAAACGTATCTCGATTTAGAAGGACAATGCAGGGAATCCAGAGTATTTCATATGGACGCAAATTGTGTGTTAATTCGTCAATGTGAGGGAGCGAGTGATGCAGTAAAGGAGGAATAATGCATCGGAAAAGAGATACACGGAACCCCAAAGAAAATCCTATCGTTTCCGTAGAAACGTATCTCGATTTAGAAGGACAATGCAGGGAATCCAGAGTATATCATATGGACGCAAATTGTATGTTAATTCGTCAATGTGAGGGAGCGAGGGATGCAGTAAAGGAGGAATAATGCATCGGAAAAGAGATACTCGACTCCCAAAAGAAAATCCTATCGTTTCCGTAGAAACGTATCTCGTTTTAGAAAGATAATGCTGGGAACCCAGAGTATTTCATATGGACGCAAATTGTGTGTTAATTCGGCAATGTGAGGGAGCGAGGGATGCAGTAAAGGAGGAATAATGCATCGGAAAAGAGATACTCGGAACCCCAAAGATAATCCTATCGTTTCCGTAGAAACGTATCTCGATTTAGAAGGACAATGCAAGGAATCCAGAGTATTTCACATGGACGCAAATTGTGTGTTAATTCGTCAATGTGAGGGAGCGAGGGATGCAGTAAAGGAGGAATAATGCATCGGAAAAGAGATACTCGGAACCCCAAAGAAAATCCTATCGTTTCCGTAGAAACGTATCTCGATTTAGAAGGACAATGCAGGGAATCCAGAGTATTTCATATGGACGCAAATTGTGTGTTAATTCGTCAATGTGAGGGAGCGAGGGAT
Organism: Schistocerca nitens; assembly: GCF_023898315.1. Lineage (NCBI taxonomy): Eukaryota > Metazoa > Arthropoda > Insecta > Orthoptera > Acrididae > Schistocerca > Schistocerca nitens. The sequence goes on along the minus strand of NC_064614.1, from coordinate 1,281,544,495 downwards.
GCAGTAAAGGAGGAAAAATGCATCGGAAAAGAGATACGCGGAACCCCAAAGAAAATCCTATCGTTTCCGTAGAAACGTATCTCGATTTAGAAGGACAATGCAGGGAATCCAGAGTATTTTATATGGACGCAAATTGTGTGTTAATTCGTCAATGTGAGGGAGCGAGGGATGCAGTAAAGGAGGAATAATGCATCGGAAAAGAGATACTCGGAACCCCAAAGAAAATCATATCATCTCCGTAGAAACGTATCTCGATTTAGAAGGACAATGCAGGGAGTCCAGAGTATTTCATATGGACGCAAATTGTGTGTTAATTCGTCAATGTGAGGGAGCGAGGGATGCAGTAAAGGAGGAATAATGCATCGGAAAAGAGATACTCGACTCCCAAAAGAAAATCCTATCGTTTCCGTAGAAACGTATCTCGTTTTAGATAGATAATGCTGGGAACCCAGAGTATTTCATATGGACGCAATTTGTGTGTTAATTCGGCAATGTGAGGGAGCGAGGAATGCAGTAAAGGAGGAATAATGGATCGGAAAAGAGATACTCGGAACCCCAAAGAAAATCCTATCGTTTCCGTAGAAATGAATCCCGATTTAGAAGGACAATGCAGGGAATCCAGAGTATTTCATATGGACGCAATTTGTGTGTTAATTCGTCAATGTGAGGGAGCGAGGGATGCAGTAAAGGAGGAATAATGCATCGGAAAAGAGATACTCGGAACCCCAAAGAAAATCCTCTCGTTTCCATAGAAACGTATCTCGATTTAGAATGACAATGCACGGAATCCAGAGTATTTCATATGGACGCAAAATGTGTGTTAATTCGTCAATGTGAGGGAGCGAGGGATGCAGTAAAGGAGGAATAATGCATCGGATAAGAGATACTCGGAACCCCAAGGAAAATCCTACCTATTCCGTAGAAACGTATCTCGATTTAGAAGGACAATGCAGGAAATCCAGAGTATTACATATAGACGCAAATTGTGTGTTAATTCTTCAATGTGAGGGAGCGAGGGATGCAGTAAAGGAGGAATAATGCATCGGAAAAGAGATACTCGGAACCCCAAAGAAAATCCTATCGTCTCCGTAGAAACGTATCTCGATTTAGAAGGACAATGCAGGGAGTCCAGAGTATTTCATATGGACGCAAATTGTGTGTTAATTGGTCAATGTGAGGGAGCGAGGGATGCAGTAAAGGAGGAATAATGTATCGGAAAAGAGATACTTGGAACCCCAAAGAAAATCTGATCGTTTCCATAGAAACGTATCTCGATTTAGAAGGACAATGCAGGGAATCCAGAGTATTTCATATGGACGCAAATTGTGTGTTAATTCGTCAATGTGAGGGAGCGAGGGATGCAGTAAAGGAGGAATAATGCATCGGAAAGGAGATACTCGGAACCCCAAAGAAAATCCTATCGTTTCCGTAGAAACGAATCCCGATTTAGAAGGACAATGCAGGGAACACAGAGTATTTCATATGGACGCAATTTGTGTGTTAATTCGTCAATGTGAGGGAGCGAGGGATGCAGTAAAGGAGGAATAATGCATCGGAAAAGAGATACTCGGAACCCCAAAGAAAATCCTATCGTTTCCATAGAAACGTATCTCGATTTAGAATGACAATGCAGGGAATCCAGAGTATTTCATATGGAAGCAAAATATGTGTTAATTCGTCAATGTGAGGGAGCGAGGGATGCAGTAAAGGAGGAATAATGCATCGGAAAAGAGATACTTGGAACCCCAAGGAAAATCCTACCGTTTCCGTAGAAACGTATCTCGATTTAGAAGGACAATGCAGGAAATCCAGAGTATTAGATATAGACGCAAATTGTGTGTTAATTCTTCAATGTGAGGGAGCGAGGGATGCAGTAAAGGAGGAATAATGCATCGGAAAAGAGATTCTCGGAACCCCAAAGAAAATCCTATCGTTTCCGTAGAAACGTATCTCGATTTAGAAGGACAATGCAGGGAATCCAGAGTATTTCATATGGACGCAAATTGCGTGTTAATTGGTCAATGTGAGGGAGCGAGGGATGCAGTAAAGGAGGAGTAATGTATCGGAAAAGAGATACTTGGAACCCCAAAGAAAATCCTATCGTTTCCGTAGAAACGTATCTCGATTTAGAAGGACAATGCAGGGAATCCAGAGTATTTCATATGGACGCAAATTGTGTGTTAATTCGTCAATGTGAGGGAGCGAGGGATGCAGTAAAGGAGGAATAATGCATCGGAAAGGAGATACTCGGAACCCCAAAGAAAATCCTATCGTTTCCGTAGAAACGAATCCCGATTTAGAAGGACAATGCAGGGAACACAGAGTATTTCATATGGACGCAATTTATGTGTTAATTCGTCAATGTGAGGGAGCGAGGGATGCAGTAAAGGAGGAATAATGCATCGGAAAAGAGATACTCGGAACCCCAAAGAAAATCCTATCGTTTCCATAGAAACGTATCTCGATTTAGAATGACAATGCAGGGAATCCAGAGCATTTCATATGGACGCAAAATGTGTGTTAATTCGTCAATGTGAGGGAGCGAGGGATGCAGTAAAGGAGGAATAATGCATCGGAAAAGAGATACTTGGAACCCGAAAGAAAATCCAATCTGTTCCGTAGAAACGTATCTCGATTTAGAAGGACAAAGCAGGGAATCCAGAGTATTTCATATGGACGCAAATTGTGTGTTAATTCGTCAATGTGAGGGAGCGAGGGATGCAGTAAAGGAGGAATAATGCATCGGAAAAGAGATACTCGGAACCCCAACGAAAATCCTATCGTTTCCGTAGAAACGTATCTCGAATTAGAAGGACAATGCAGGGAATCCAGAGTATTCCATATGGACGCAAATTGTGTGTTAATTCGTCCATGTGAGGGAGCGAGGGATGCAGTAAAGGAGGAATAATGCATCGGATAAGCGATACACGGAACCCCAAAGAAAATCCTATCGTTTCCGTAGAAACGTATCTCGATTTAGAAGGACAATGCAGGGAATCCAGAGTATTTCATATGGACGCAAATTGTGTGTTAATTCGTCAATGTGAGAGAGCGAGAAATGCAGTAAAGGAGGAATAATGCATTGGAAAAGAGATCCTCGGAACCCCAAAGAAAATCCTATCGTTTCCGTAGAAACGTATCTCGATTTAGAAGGACAATGCAGGGAATCCAGAGTATATCATATGGACGCAAATTGTGTGTTAATTCGTCAATGTGAGGGAGCGAGGGATGCAGTAAAGGAGGAATAATGCATCTGAAAAGAGATACTCGACTCCCAAAAGAAAATCCTACCGTTTCCGTAGAAACGTATCTCGTTTTAGAAAGATAATGCAGGGAACCCAGAGTATTTCATATGGACGCAAATTGTGTGTTAATTCGGCAATGTGAGGTAGCGAGGGATGCAGTAAAGGAGGAATAATGCATCGGAAAAGAGATACTCGGAACCCCAAAGAAAATCCTATCGTTTCCGTAGAAACGTATCTCGATTTAGAAGGACAATGCAAGGAATCCAGAGTATTTCACATGGACGCAAATTGTGTGTTAATTCGTCAATGTGAGGGAGCGAGGGATGCAGTATAGGAGGAATAATGCATCGGAAAAGAGATACTCGGAACCCCAAAGAAAATCTTATCGTTTCCGTAGAAACGTATCTCGATTTAGAAGGACAATGCAGGGAATCCAGAGTATTTCATATGGACGCAAATTGTGTGTTAATTCGTCAATTTGAGGGAGCGAGGGATGCAGTAAAGGAGGAATAATGCATCGGAAAAGAGATACTCGGAATCCCAAAGAAAATCCTATCGTTTCCGCAGAAACGTATCTCGATTGAGAAGGACAATGCAGGGAATCCAGAGTATTTCATATGGACGCAAATTGTGTGTGAATTCGTCAATGTGAGGGATCGAGGGGTGCAGTAAAGGAGGAATAATGCATCGGAAAAGAGATACGCGGAACCCCAAAGAAAATCCTATCGTTTCCGTAGAAACGTATCTCGATTTAGAAGGACAATGCAGGGAATCCAGAGTATTTTATATATACGCAAATTGTGTGTTAATTCGTCAATGTGAGGGAGCGAGGGATGCAGTAAAGGAGGAATAATGCATCGGAAAAGAGATACTCGGAACCCCAAAGAAAATCCTATCATCTCCGTAGAAACGTATCTCGATTTAGAAGAACAATGCAGGGAATCCAGAGTATTTCATATGGACGCAAATTGTGTGTGAATTCGTCAATGTGAGGGAGCTAGGGATGCAGTAAAGGAGGAATAATGCATCGGAAAAGAGATACGCGGGACCCCAAAGAAAATCCTATCGTTTCCGTAGAAACGTATCTCGATTTAGAAGGACAATGCAGGGAATCCAGAGTATTTTATATGGACGCAAATTGTGTGTTAATTCGTCAATGTGAGGGAGCGAGGGATGCAGTAAAGGAGGAATAATGCATCGGATAAGTGATACTCGGAACCCCAAAGAAAATCCTATCGTCTCCGTAGAAACGTATCTCGATTTAGAAGGACAATGCAGGGACTCCAGAGTCTTTCATATGGACGCAAATTGTGTGTTAATTCGTCAATGTGAGGGAGCGAGGGATGCAGTAAAGGAGGAATAATGCATCGGAAAAGAGATACTCGACTCCCAAAAGAAAATCCTATCGTTTCCGTAGAAACGTATCTCGTTTTAGAAAGATAATACAGGGAACCCAGAGTATTTCATATGGACGCAATTTTTGTGTTAATTCGGCAATGTGAGGGAGCGAGGAATGCAGTAAAGGAGGAATAATGGATCGGAAAAGAGATACTCGGAACCCCAAAGAAAATCCTATCGTTTCCGTAGAAACGAATCCCGATTTAGAAGGACAATGCAGGGAATCCAGAGTATTTCATATGGACGCAAATTGTGTGTTAATTCGTCAATGTGAGGGAGCGAGAAATGCAGTAAAGGAGGAATAATGCATTGGAAAAGTGATCCTCGGAACCCCGAAGAAAATCCTAACGTTTCCGTAGAAACGTATCTCGATTTAGAAGGACAATGTAGGGAATCCAGAGTATATCATATGAACGCAAATTGTGTGTTAATTCGTCAATGTGAGGCAGCGAGGGATGCAGTAAAGGAGGAATAATGCATCGGAAAAGAGATACTCGACTCCCAAATGAAAATCCTATCGTTTCCGTAGAAACGTATCTCGTTTTAGAAAGATAATGCAGGGAACCCAGAGTATTTCATATGGACGCAAATTGTGTGTTAATTCGGCAATGTGAGGGAGCGAGGGATGCAGTAAAGGAGGAATAATGCTTCGGAAAAGAGATACTCGGAACCCCAAAGGAAATCCTATCGTTTCCGTAGAAACGTATCTCGATTTAGAAGGACAATGCAAGGAATCCAGAGTATTTCATATGGAAGCAAATTGTGTGTTAATTCGTCAATGTGAGGGAGCGAGGGATGCAGTAAAGGAGGAATAATGCATCGGAAAAGAGATACTCGGAACCCCAAAGAAAATCTTATCGTTTCCGTAGAAACGTATCTCGATTTAGAAGGACAACGCAGGGAATCCAGAGTATTTCATATGGACGCAAATTGTGTGTTAATTCGTCAATGTGAGGGAGCGAGGGATGCAGTAAAGGAGGAATAATGCATCGGAAAAGAGATACTCGGAACCCCAAAGAAAATCCTATCGTTTCTGTAGAAACGTATCTCGATTTAGAAGGACAATGCAGGGAATCCAGAGTATTTCATATGGACGCAAATTGTGTGTTAATTCGTCAATGTGAGGGAGCGAGGGATGCAGTAAAGGAGGAATAATGCATCGGACAAGAGATTCGCGGAACCCCAAAGAAAATCCTATCGTTACCATAGAAACGTATCTCGATTTAGAAGGACAATGCAGGAAATCCAGAGTATTTTATATGGACGCAAATTGTGTGTTAATTCGTCAATGTGAGGGAGCGAGGGATGCAGTAAAGGAGGAATAATGCATCAGAAAAGAGATACTCGGAACCCCAAAGAATATCCTATCGTTTCCGTAGAAACGTATCTTGATTTAGAAGGACAATGCAGGGAATCCAGAGTATTTCATATGGACGCAAATTGTGTGTTAATTCGTCTATGTGAGGGAGCGAGGGATGCAGTTAAGGAGGAATAATGCATCGGAAAGGAGATACTCGGAACCCCAAAGAAAATCCTATCGTTTCCGTAGAAACGTATCTCGATTTAGAAGGACAATGCAGGGAATCCAGAGTATTTCATATGGACGCAAATTGTGTGTTAATTCGTCAATGTGAGGGAGCGAGGGATGCAGTAAAGGAGGAATAATGCATCGGAAAAGAGATACTCGACTCCCAAAAGAAAATCCTATCTTTCCGTAGAAACGTATCTCGTTTTAGAAAGATAATGCAGGGAACCCAGAGTATTTCATATGGACGCAGTTTGAGTGTTACTTCGGCAATGTGAGGGAGCGAGGGATGCAGTAAAGGAGGAATAATGCATCGGAAAAGAGATACTCGGAACCCCAAAGAAAATCCTATCGTTTCCGTAGAAACGAATCCCGATTTAGAAGGACAATGCAGGGAATCCAGAATATTTCATCTGGACGCAAATTGTGTGTCAATTCGTCAATGTGAGGGAACGAGGGATGCAGTAAAGGAGGAATAATGCATCGGAAAAGAAATACTCGACTCCCAAAAGAAAATCCTATCGTTTCCGTAGAAACGTATCTCGTTTTAGAAAGATAATGCAGGGAACCCAGAGTATTTCATATGGACGCAAATTGTGTGTTAATTCGGCAATGTGAGGGAGCGAGGGATGCAGTAAAGGAGAAATAATGCATCGGAAAAGAGATACTCGGAACCCCAAAGAAAATCCTATCGTTTCCGTAGAAACGTATCTCGATTTAGAAGGTCTATGCAAGGAATCCAGAGTATTTCATATGGACGCAAATTGTGTGTTAATTCGTCAATGTGAGGGAGCGAGGGATGCAGTAAAGGAGGAATAATGCATCGGAAAGGAGATACTCTGAACCCCAAAGAAAATCCTATCGTTTCCGTAGAAGAGTATCTCGATTTAGAAGGACGATGCAGGGAATCCAGAGTATTTCATATGGACGCAAATTGTGTGTTAATTCGTCAATGTGAGGGAGCGAGGGATGCAGTAAAGAAGGAATAATGCATCGGAAAAGAGATACTCGACTCCCAAAAGAAAATCCTATCGTTTCCATAGAAACGTATCTCGTTTTAGAAAGATAATGCAGGGAACCCAGAGTATTTCATATGGACGCAATTTGAGTGTTCATTCGGCAACGTGAGGGAGCGGGGGATGCAGTAAAGGAGGAATAATGCATCGGAAAAGAGATACTCGGAACCCCAAAGAAAATCCTATCGTTTCCGTAGAAACGTATCTCGATTTAGAAGGACAATGCAGGGAATCCAGAGTATTTCATATGGACGCAAATTGTGTGTGAATTCGTCAATGTGAGGGAGCGAGGGATGCAGTAAAGGAGGAATAATGCATCGGAAAAGAGATACGCGGAACCCCAAAGAAAATCCTATCGTTTCCGTAGAAACGTATCTCGATTTAGAATGACAATGCAGGGAATCCAGAGTATTTTATATATACGCAAATTGTGTGTTAATTCGTCAATGTGAGGGAGCGAGTGATGCAGTAAAGGAGGAATAATGCATCGGAAAAGAGATACTCGGAACCCCAAAGAAAATCCTATCGTCTCCGTAGAAACGTATCTCCATTTAGAAGGACAATGCAGGGAATCCAGAGTATTTCATATGGACGCAAATTGTGTGTGAATTCGTCAATGTGAGGGAGCGAGGGATGCAGTAAAGGAGGAATAATGCATCGGAAAAGAGATACGCGGGACCCCAAAGAAAATCCTCTCGTTTCCGTAGAAACGTATCTCGATTTAGAAGGACAATGCAGGGAATCCAGAGTATTTTATATGGACGCAAATTGTGTGTTAATTCGTCAATGTGAGGGAGCGAGGGATGCAGTAAAGGAGGAATAATGCATCGGAATAGAGATACTCGGAACCCCAAAGAAAATCCTATCGTCTCCGTAGAAACGTATCTCGATTTAGAAGGACAATGCAGGGAATCCAGAGTATTTCATATGGACGCAAATTGTGTGTTAATTCGTCAATGTGAGGGAGCGAGGGATGCAGTAAAGGAGGAATAATGCATCGGAAAAGAGATACTCGACTCCCAAAAGAAAATCCTATCGTTTCCGTAGAAACGTATCTCGTTTTAGAAAGATATGGCAGGGAACCCAGAGTATTTCATATGGACGCAATTTGTGTGTTAATTCGGCAATGTGAGGGAGCGAGGAATGCAGTAAAGGAGGAATAATGGATCGGAAAAGAGATACTCGGATACCCAAAGAAATTCCTATCGTTTCCGTAGAAACGAATCCCGATTTAAAAGGACAATGCAGGGAATCCAGAGTATTTCATATGGACGCAAATTGTGTGTTAATTCGTCAATGTGAGGGAGCGAGAAATGCAGTAAAGGAGGAATAATGCATTGGAAAAGTGATCCTCGGAACCCCAAAGAAAATCCTATCGTTTCCGTAGAAACGTATCTCGATTTAGAAGGACAATGCAGGGAATCCAGAGTATATCATATGGACGCAAATTGTGTGTTAATTCGTCAATGTGAGGCAGCGAGGGATGCAGTAAAGGAGGAATAATGCATCGGAAAAGAGATACTCGGAACCCCAAAGAAAATACTATCGTTTCCGTAGAAACGTATCTTGATTTAGAAGGACAATGCAGGGAATCCAGAGTATTTCATATGGACGCAAATTGTGTGTTAATTCGTCAATGTGAGGGAGCGAGGGATGCAGTAAAGGAGGAATAATGCATCGGAAAAGAGATACTCTTAACCCCAAAGAAAATCCTATCGTTTCCGTAGAAACGTATCTCGATTTAGAAGGACAATGCAGGGAATCCAGAGTATATCATATGGACGCAAATTGTGTGTTAATTCGTCAATGTGAGGCAGCGAGGGATGCAGTAAAGGAGGAATAATGCATCGGAAAAGAGATACTCGACTCCCAAATGAAAATCCTATCGTTTCCGTAGAAACGTATCTCGTTTTAGAAAGATAATGCAGGGAACCCAGAGTATTTCATATGGACGCAAATTGTGTGTTAATTCGTCAATGTGAGGGAGCGAGGGATGCAGTAAAGGAGGAATAATGCATCGGAAAAGAGATACTCTTAACCCCAAAGAAAATCCTATCGTTTCCGTAGAAACGTATCTCGATTTAGAAGGACAATGCAAGGAATCCAGAGTATTTCATATGGACGCAAATTGTGTGTTAATTCGTCAATGTGAGGGAGCGAGGGATGCAGTAAAGGAGGAATAATGCATCGGAAAAGAGATACACGGAACCCCAAAGAAAATCCTATCGTTTCCGTAGAAACGTATCTCGATTTAGAAGGACAACGCAGGGAATCCAGAGTATTTCATATGGACGCAAATTGTGTGTTAATTCGTCAATGTGAGGGAGCGAGGGATGCAGTAAAGGAGGAATAATGCATCGGAAAAGGGATACTCGTAACCCCAAAGAAAATCCTATCGTTTCCGTAGAAACGTATCTCGATTTAAAGGACAATGCAGGGAATCCAGAGTATTTCATATGGACGCAAATTGTGTGTTAATTCGTCAATGTGAGGGAGCGAGGGATGCAGTAAAGGAGGAATAATGCATCGGACAAGAGATACGCGGAACCCCAAAGAAAATCCTATCGTTTCCGTAGAAACGTATCTCGATTTAGAAGGACAATGCAGGGAATCCAGAGTATTTCATATGGACGCAAATTGTGTGTTAATTCGTCAATGTGAGGGAGCGAGGGATGCAGTAAAGGAGGAATAATGCATCGGAAAAGAGATACTCGACTCCCAAAAGAAAATCCTATCGGTTCCGTAGAAACGTATCTCGTTTTAGAAAGATAATGCAGGGAACCCAGAGTATTTCATATGGACGCAATTTGAGTGTTAATTCGGCAATGTGAGGGAGCGAGGGATGCAGTAAAGGAGGAATAATGCATCGGAAAAGAGATACTCGGAACCCCAAAGAAAATCCTATCGTTTCCGTAGTAACGAATCCCGATTTAGAAGGACAATGCAGGGAATCCAGAATATTTCATATGGACGCAAGTTGTGTGTCAATTTGTCAATGTGAGGGAACGAGGGATGCAGTAAAGGCGGAATAATGCATCGGAAAAGAGATACTCGACTCCCAAAAGAAAATCCTATCGTTTCCGTAGAAACGTATCTCGTTTTAGAAAGATAATGCAGGGAACCCAGAGTATTTCATATGGACGCAAATTGTGTGTTAATTCGGCAATGTGAGGGAGCGAGGGATGCAGTAAAGGAGGAATAATGCATCGGAAAAGAGATACTCGGAACCCCAAAGAAAATCCTATCGTTTCCATAGAAACGTATCTCGATTTAGAAGGACAATGCAGGGAATCCAGAGTATTTCATATGGACGCAAATTGTGTGTTAATTCGTCAATGTGAGGGAGCGAGGGATGCAGTAAGGGAGGAATAATGTATCAGAAAAGAGATACTCGGAACCCCTAAGAAAATGCTATCGTTTCCGTAGAAACGTATCTCGATTTAGAAGGACAATGCAGGGAATCCAGAGTATTTCATATGGACGCAAATTGTGTGTTAATTCGTCAATGTGAGGGAGCGAGGGATGCAGTAAAGGAGGAATAATGCATCGGAAAAGAGATACTCGACTCCCAAAAGAATATCCTATCGTTTACGTAGATACGTATCTCGTTTTAGAAAGATAATGCAGGGAACACAGAGTATTTCATATGGACGCAAATTGTGTGTTAATTCGGCAATGTGAGGGAGCGAGGGATGCAGTAAAGGAGGAATAATTCATCGAAAAAGAGATACTCGGAACCCCAAAGAAAATCCTATCGTTTCCGTCGAAACGTATCTCGATTTAGAAGGACAATGCAAGGAATCCAGAGTATTTCATATGGACGCATATTGTGTGTTAATTCGTCAATGTGAGGGAGCGAGGGATGCAGTAAAGGAGGAATAATGCATCGGAAAAGAGATACTCGGAACCCCAAAGAAAATCCTATCGTTTCCGTAGAAACGTATCTCGATTTAGAAGGACAACGCAGGGAATCCAGAGTATTTCATATGGACGCAAATTGTGTGTTAATTCGTCAATGTGAGGGAGCGAGGGATGCAGTAAAGGAGGAATAATGCATCGGAAAAGAGATACTCGACTCCCAAAAGATAATCCTATCGTTTCCATAGAAACGTATCTCGTTTTAGAAAGATAATGCAGGGAACCCAGAGTATTTCATATGGACGCAATTTGAGTGTTAATTCGGCAATGTGAGGGAGAGGGGGATGCAGTAAAGGAGAAATAATGCATCGGAAAAGAGATACTCGGAACCCCAAAGAAAATCCTATCGTTTCCGTAGAAACGTATCTCGATTTAGAAGGACGATGCAGGGAATCCAGAGTATTTCATATGGACGCAAATTGTGTGTGAATTCGTCAATGTGAGGGAGCGAGGGATGCAGTAAAGGAGGAATAATGCATCGGAAAAGAGATACGCGGAACACCAAAGAAAATCCTATCGTTTCTGTAGAAACGTATCTCGATTTAGAAGGACAATGCAGGGAATCCAGAGTATTTTATATGGACGCAAATTGTGTGTTAATTCGTCAATGTGAGGGAGCGAGGGATGCAGTAAAGGAGGAATAATGCATCGGAAAAGAGATACTCGGAACCCCAAAGAAAATCCTATCGTTTCCGTAGAAACGTATCTCGATTTAGAAGGACAATGCAGAGAATCCAGAGTATTTCATATGGACGCAAATTGTGTGTTAATTCGTCAATGTGAGGGAGCGAGGGATGCAGTAAAGGAGGAATAATGTATCAGAAAAGAGATACTCGGAACCCCTAAGAAAATGCTATCGTTTCCGTAGAAACGTATCTCGATTTAGAAGGACAATGCAGGGAATCCAGAGTATTTCATATGGACGCAAATTGTGTGTTAATTCGTCAATGTGAGGGAGCGAGGGATGCAGTAAAGGAGGAATAATGCATCGGAAAAGAGATACTCGACTCCCAAAAGAAAATCCTATCGTTTCCGTAGAAACGTATCTCGTTTTAGAAAGATAATGCAGGGAACACAGAGTATTTCATATGGACGCAAATTGTGTGTTAATTCGGCAATGTGAGGGAGCGAGGGATGCAGTAAAGGAGGAATAATTCATCGAAAAAGAGATACTCGGAACCCCAAAGAAAATCCTATCGTTTCCGTCGAAACGTATCTCGATTTAGAAGGACAATGCAAGGAATCCAGAGTATTTCATATGGACGCATATTGTGTGTTAATTCGTCAATGTGAGGGAGCGAGGGATGCAGTAAAGGAGGAATAATGTATCGGAAAAGAGATACTCGGAACCCCAAAGAAAATCCTATCGTTTCCGTTGAAACGTATCTCGATTTAGAAGGACAACGCAGGGAATCCAGAGTATTTCATATGGACGCAAATTGTGTGTTAATTCGTCAATGTGAGGGAGCGAGGGATGCAGTAAAGGAGGAATAATGCATCGGAAAAGAGATACTGGGAACCCCAAAGAAAATCCTATCGTTTCCGTAGAAACGTATCTCGATTTAGAAGGACAATGCAGGGAATCCAGAGTATTTCATATGGACGCAAATTGTGTGTTAGTTCGTCAATGTGAGGGAGCGAGGGATGCAGTAAAGGTGGAATAATGCATCGGATAAGTGATACTCGGAACCCCAAAGAAAATCCTATCGTCTCCGTAGAAACGTATCTCGATTTAGAAGGACAATGCAGGGACTCCAGAGTCTTTCATATGGACGCAAATTGTGTGTTAATTCGTCAATGTGAGGGAGCGAGGGATGCAGTAAAGGAGGAATAATGCATCGGAAAAGAGATACTCGACTCCCAAAAGAAAATCCTATCGTTTCCGTAGAAACGTATCTCGTTTTAGAAAGATAATACAGGGAACCCAGAGTATTTCATATGGACGCAATTTTTGTGTTAATTCGGCAATGTGAGGGAGCGAGGAATGCAGTAAAGGAGGAATAATGGATCGGAAAAGAGATACTCGGAACCCCAAAGAAAATCCTATCGTTTCCGTAGAAACGAATCCCGATTTAGAAGGACAATGCAGGGAATCCAGAGTATTTCATATGGACGCAAATTGTGTGTTAATTCGTCAATGTGAGGGAGCGAGAAATGCAGTAAAGGAGGAATAATGCATTGGAAAAGTGATCCTCGGAACCCCGAAGAAAATCCTAACGTTTCCGTAGAAACGTATCTCGATTTAGAAGGACAATGTAGGGAATCCAGAGTATATCATATGAACGCAAATTGTGTGTTAATTCGTCAATGTGAGGCAGCGAGGGATGCAGTAAAGGAGGAATAATGCATCGGAAAAGAGATACTCGACTCCCAAATGAAAATCCTATCGTTTCCGTAGAAACGTATCTCGTTTTAGAAAGATAATGCAGGGAACCCAGAGTATTTCATATGGACGCAAATTGTGTGTTAATTCGGCAATGTGAGGGAGCGAGGGATGCAGTAAAGGAGGAATAATGCTTCGGAAAAGAGATACTCGGAACCCCAAAGGAAATCCTATCGTTTCCGTAGAAACGTATCTCGATTTAGAAGGACAATGCAAGGAATCCAGAGTATTTCATATGGAAGCAAATTGTGTGTTAATTCGTCAATGTGAGGGAGCGAGGGATGCAGTAAAGGAGGAATAATGCATCGGAAAAGAGATACTCGGAACCCCAAAGAAAATCTTATCGTTTCCGTAGAAACGTATCTCGATTTAGAAGGACAACGCAGGGAATCCAGAGTATTTCATATGGACGCAAATTGTGTGTTAATTCGTCAATGTGAGGGAGCGAGGGATGCAGTAAAGGAGGAATAATGCATCGGAAAAGAGATACTCGGAACCCCAAAGAAAATCCTATCGTTTCTGTAGAAACGTATCTCGATTTAGAAGGACAATGCAGGGAATCCAGAGTATTTCATATGGACGCAAATTGTGTGTTAATTCGTCAATGTGAGGGAGCGAGGGATGCAGTAAAGGAGGAATAATGCATCGGACAAGAGATTCGCGGAACCCCAAAGAAAATCCTATCGTTACCATAGAAACGTATCTCGATTTAGAAGGACAATGCAGGAAATCCAGAGTATTTTATATGGACGCAAATTGTGTGTTAATTCGTCAATGTGAGGGAGCGAGGGATGCAGTAAAGGAGGAATAATGCATCAGAAAAGAGATACTCGGAACCCCAAAGAATATCCTATCGTTTCCGTAGAAACGTATCTTGATTTAGAAGGACAATGCAGGGAATCCAGAGTATTTCATATGGACGCAAATTGTGTGTTAATTCGTCTATGTGAGGGAGCGAGGGATGCAGTTAAGGAGGAATAATGCATCGGAAAGGAGATACTCGGAACCCCAAAGAAAATCCTATCGTTTCCGTAGAAACGTATCTCGATTTAGAAGGACAATGCAGGGAATCCAGAGTATTTCATATGGACGCAAATTGTGTGTTAATTCGTCAATGTGAGGGAGCGAGGGATGCAGTAAAGGAGGAATAATGCATCGGAAAAGAGATACTCGACTCCCAAAAGAAAATCCTATCTTTCCGTAGAAACGTATCTCGTTTTAGAAAGATAATGCAGGGAACCCAGAGTATTTCATATGGACGCAGTTTGAGTGTTACTTCGGCAATGTGAGGGAGCGAGGGATGCAGTAAAGGAGGAATAATGCATCGGAAAAGAGATACTCGGAACCCCAAAGAAAATCCTATCGTTTCCGTAGAAACGAATCCCGATTTAGAAGGACAATGCAGGGAATCCAGAATATTTCATCTGGACGCAAATTGTGTGTCAATTCGTCAATGTGAGGGAACGAGGGATGCAGTAAAGGAGGAATAATGCATCGGAAAAGAAATACTCGACTCCCAAAAGAAAATCCTATCGTTTCCGTAGAAACGTATCTCGTTTTAGAAAGATAATGCAGGGAACCCAGAGTATTTCATATGGACGCAAATTGTGTGTTAATTCGGCAATGTGAGGGAGCGAGGGATGCAGTAAAGGAGAAATAATGCATCGGAAAAGAGATACTCGGAACCCCAAAGAAAATCCTATCGTTTCCGTAGAAACGTATCTCGATTTAGAAGGTCTATGCAAGGAATCCAGAGTATTTCATATGGACGCAAATTGTGTGTTAATTCGTCAATGTGAGGGAGCGAGGGATGCAGTAAAGGAGGAATAATGCATCGGAAAGGAGATACTCTGAACCCCAAAGAAAATCCTATCGTTTCCGTAGAAGAGTATCTCGATTTAGAAGGACGATGCAGGGAATCCAGAGTATTTCATATGGACGCAAATTGTGTGTTAATTCGTCAATGTGAGGGAGCGAGGGATGCAGTAAAGAAGGAATAATGCATCGGAAAAGAGATACTCGACTCCCAAAAGAAAATCCTATCGTTTCCATAGAAACGTATCTCGTTTTAGAAAGATAATGCAGGGAACCCAGAGTATTTCATATGGACGCAATTTGAGTGTTCATTCGGCAACGTGAGGGAGCGGGGGATGCAGTAAAGGAGGAATAATGCATCGGAAAAGAGATACTCGGAACCCCAAAGAAAATCCTATCGTTTCCGTAGAAACGTATCTCGATTTAGAAGGACAATGCAGGGAATCCAGAGTATTTCATATGGACGCAAATTGTGTGTGAATTCGTCAATGTGAGGGAGCGAGGGATGCAGTAAAGGAGGAATAATGCATCGGAAAAGAGATACGCGGAACCCCAAAGAAAATCCTATCGTTTCCGTAGAAACGTATCTCGATTTAGAATGACAATGCAGGGAATCCAGAGTATTTTATATATACGCAAATTGTGTGTTAATTCGTCAATGTGAGGGAGCGAGTGATGCAGTAAAGGAGGAATAATGCATCGGAAAAGAGATACTCGGAACCCCAAAGAAAATCCTATCGTCTCCGTAGAAACGTATCTCCATTTAGAAGGACAATGCAGGGAATCCAGAGTATTTCATATGGACGCAAATTGTGTGTGAATTCGTCAATGTGAGGGAGCGAGGGATGCAGTAAAGGAGGAATAATGCATCGGAAAAGAGATACGCGGGACCCCAAAGAAAATCCTCTCGTTTCCGTAGAAACGTATCTCGATTTAGAAGGACAATGCAGGGAATCCAGAGTATTTTATATGGACGCAAATTGTGTGTTAATTCGTCAATGTGAGGGAGCGAGGGATGCAGTAAAGGAGGAATAATGCATCGGAATAGAGATACTCGGAACCCCAAAGAAAATCCTATCGTCTCCGTAGAAACGTATCTCGATTTAGAAGGACAATGCAGGGAATCCAGAGTATTTCATATGGACGCAAATTGTGTGTTAATTCGTCAATGTGAGGGAGCGAGGGATGCAGTAAAGGAGGAATAATGCATCGGAAAAGAGATACTCGACTCCCAAAAGAAAATCCTATCGTTTCCGTAGAAACGTATCTCGTTTTAGAAAGATATGGCAGGGAACCCAGAGTATTTCATATGGACGCAATTTGTGTGTTAATTCGGCAATGTGAGGGAGCGAGGAATGCAGTAAAGGAGGAATAATGGATCGGAAAAGAGATACTCGGATACCCAAAGAAATTCCTATCGTTTCCGTAGAAACGAATCCCGATTTAAAAGGACAATGCAGGGAATCCAGAGTATTTCATATGGACGCAAATTGTGTGTTAATTCGTCAATGTGAGGGAGCGAGAAATGCAGTAAAGGAGGAATAATGCATTGGAAAAGTGATCCTCGGAACCCCAAAGAAAATCCTATCGTTTCCGTAGAAACGTATCTCGATTTAGAAGGACAATGCAGGGAATCCAGAGTATATCATATGGACGCAAATTGTGTGTTAATTCGTCAATGTGAGGCAGCGAGGGATGCAGTAAAGGAGGAATAATGCATCGGAAAAGAGATACTCGGAACCCCAAAGAAAATACTATCGTTTCCGTAGAAACGTATCTTGATTTAGAAGGACAATGCAGGGAATCCAGAGTATTTCATATGGACGCAAATTGTGTGTTAATTCGTCAATGTGAGGGAGCGAGGGATGCAGTAAAGGAGGAATAATGCATCGGAAAAGAGATACTCTTAACCCCAAAGAAAATCCTATCGTTTCCGTAGAAACGTATCTCGATTTAGAAGGACAATGCAGGGAATCCAGAGTATATCATATGGACGCAAATTGTGTGTTAATTCGTCAATGTGAGGCAGCGAGGGATGCAGTAAAGGAGGAATAATGCATCGGAAAAGAGATACTCGACTCCCAAATGAAAATCCTATCGTTTCCGTAGAAACGTATCTCGTTTTAGAAAGATAATGCAGGGAACCCAGAGTATTTCATATGGACGCAAATTGTGTGTTAATTCGTCAATGTGAGGGAGCGAGGGATGCAGTAAAGGAGGAATAATGCATCGGAAAAGAGATACTCTTAACCCCAAAGAAAATCCTATCGTTTCCGTAGAAACGTATCTCGATTTAGAAGGACAATGCAAGGAATCCAGAGTATTTCATATGGACGCAAATTGTGTGTTAATTCGTCAATGTGAGGGAGCGAGGGATGCAGTAAAGGAGGAATAATGCATCGGAAAAGAGATACACGGAACCCCAAAGAAAATCCTATCGTTTCCGTAGAAACGTATCTCGATTTAGAAGGACAACGCAGGGAATCCAGAGTATTTCATATGGACGCAAATTGTGTGTTAATTCGTCAATGTGAGGGAGCGAGGGATGCAGTAAAGGAGGAATAATGCATCGGAAAAGGGATACTCGTAACCCCAAAGAAAATCCTATCGTTTCCGTAGAAACGTATCTCGATTTAAAGGACAATGCAGGGAATCCAGAGTATTTCATATGGACGCAAATTGTGTGTTAATTCGTCAATGTGAGGGAGCGAGGGATGCAGTAAAGGAGGAATAATGCATCGGACAAGAGATACGCGGAACCCCAAAGAAAATCCTATCGTTTCCGTAGAAACGTATCTCGATTTAGAAGGACAATGCAGGGAATCCAGAGTATTTCATATGGACGCAAATTGTGTGTTAATTCGTCAATGTGAGGGAGCGAGGGATGCAGTAAAGGAGGAATAATGCATCGGAAAAGAGATACTCGACTCCCAAAAGAAAATCCTATCGGTTCCGTAGAAACGTATCTCGTTTTAGAAAGATAATGCAGGGAACCCAGAGTATTTCATATGGACGCAATTTGAGTGTTAATTCGGCAATGTGAGGGAGCGAGGGATGCAGTAAAGGAGGAATAATGCATCGGAAAAGAGATACTCGGAACCCCAAAGAAAATCCTATCGTTTCCGTAGTAACGAATCCCGATTTAGAAGGACAATGCAGGGAATCCAGAATATTTCATATGGACGCAAGTTGTGTGTCAATTTGTCAATGTGAGGGAACGAGGGATGCAGTAAAGGCGGAATAATGCATCGGAAAAGAGATACTCGACTCCCAAAAGAAAATCCTATCGTTTCCGTAGAAACGTATCTCGTTTTAGAAAGATAATGCAGGGAACCCAGAGTATTTCATATGGACGCAAATTGTGTGTTAATTCGGCAATGTGAGGGAGCGAGGGATGCAGTAAAGGAGGAATAATGCATCGGAAAAGAGATACTCGGAACCCCAAAGAAAATCCTATCGTTTCCATAGAAACGTATCTCGATTTAGAAGGACAATGCAGGGAATCCAGAGTATTTCATATGGACGCAAATTGTGTGTTAATTCGTCAATGTGAGGGAGCGAGGGATGCAGTAAGGGAGGAATAATGTATCAGAAAAGAGATACTCGGAACCCCTAAGAAAATGCTATCGTTTCCGTAGAAACGTATCTCGATTTAGAAGGACAATGCAGGGAATCCAGAGTATTTCATATGGACGCAAATTGTGTGTTAATTCGTCAATGTGAGGGAGCGAGGGATGCAGTAAAGGAGGAATAATGCATCGGAAAAGAGATACTCGACTCCCAAAAGAATATCCTATCGTTTACGTAGATACGTATCTCGTTTTAGAAAGATAATGCAGGGAACACAGAGTATTTCATATGGACGCAAATTGTGTGTTAATTCGGCAATGTGAGGGAGCGAGGGATGCAGTAAAGGAGGAATAATTCATCGAAAAAGAGATACTCGGAACCCCAAAGAAAATCCTATCGTTTCCGTCGAAACGTATCTCGATTTAGAAGGACAATGCAAGGAATCCAGAGTATTTCATATGGACGCATATTGTGTGTTAATTCGTCAATGTGAGGGAGCGAGGGATGCAGTAAAGGAGGAATAATGCATCGGAAAAGAGATACTCGGAACCCCAAAGAAAATCCTATCGTTTCCGTAGAAACGTATCTCGATTTAGAAGGACAACGCAGGGAATCCAGAGTATTTCATATGGACGCAAATTGTGTGTTAATTCGTCAATGTGAGGGAGCGAGGGATGCAGTAAAGGAGGAATAATGCATCGGAAAAGAGATACTCGACTCCCAAAAGATAATCCTATCGTTTCCATAGAAACGTATCTCGTTTTAGAAAGATAATGCAGGGAACCCAGAGTATTTCATATGGACGCAATTTGAGTGTTAATTCGGCAATGTGAGGGAGAGGGGGATGCAGTAAAGGAGAAATAATGCATCGGAAAAGAGATACTCGGAACCCCAAAGAAAATCCTATCGTTTCCGTAGAAACGTATCTCGATTTAGAAGGACGATGCAGGGAATCCAGAGTATTTCATATGGACGCAAATTGTGTGTGAATTCGTCAATGTGAGGGAGCGAGGGATGCAGTAAAGGAGGAATAATGCATCGGAAAAGAGATACGCGGAACACCAAAGAAAATCCTATCGTTTCTGTAGAAACGTATCTCGATTTAGAAGGACAATGCAGGGAATCCAGAGTATTTTATATGGACGCAAATTGTGTGTTAATTCGTCAATGTGAGGGAGCGAGGGATGCAGTAAAGGAGGAATAATGCATCGGAAAAGAGATACTCGGAACCCCAAAGAAAATCCTATCGTTTCCGTAGAAACGTATCTCGATTTAGAAGGACAATGCAGAGAATCCAGAGTATTTCATATGGACGCAAATTGTGTGTTAATTCGTCAATGTGAGGGAGCGAGGGATGCAGTAAAGGAGGAATAATGTATCAGAAAAGAGATACTCGGAACCCCTAAGAAAATGCTATCGTTTCCGTAGAAACGTATCTCGATTTAGAAGGACAATGCAGGGAATCCAGAGTATTTCATATGGACGCAAATTGTGTGTTAATTCGTCAATGTGAGGGAGCGAGGGATGCAGTAAAGGAGGAATAATGCATCGGAAAAGAGATACTCGACTCCCAAAAGAAAATCCTATCGTTTCCGTAGAAACGTATCTCGTTTTAGAAAGATAATGCAGGGAACACAGAGTATTTCATATGGACGCAAATTGTGTGTTAATTCGGCAATGTGAGGGAGCGAGGGATGCAGTAAAGGAGGAATAATTCATCGAAAAAGAGATACTCGGAACCCCAAAGAAAATCCTATCGTTTCCGTCGAAACGTATCTCGATTTAGAAGGACAATGCAAGGAATCCAGAGTATTTCATATGGACGCATATTGTGTGTTAATTCGTCAATGTGAGGGAGCGAGGGATGCAGTAAAGGAGGAATAATGTATCGGAAAAGAGATACTCGGAACCCCAAAGAAAATCCTATCGTTTCCGTTGAAACGTATCTCGATTTAGAAGGACAACGCAGGGAATCCAGAGTATTTCATATGGACGCAAATTGTGTGTTAATTCGTCAATGTGAGGGAGCGAGGGATGCAGTAAAGGAGGAATAATGCATCGGAAAAGAGATACTGGGAACCCCAAAGAAAATCCTATCGTTTCCGTAGAAACGTATCTCGATTTAGAAGGACAATGCAGGGAATCCAGAGTATTTCATATGGACGCAAATTGTGTGTTAGTTCGTCAATGTGAGGGAGCGAGGGATGCAGTAAAGGTGGAATAATGCATCGGAAAAGAGATACGCGGAACCCCAAAGAAAATCCTATCGTTTCCGTAGAAACGTATCTCGATTTAGAAGGACAATGCAGGGAATCCAGAGTATTTTATATGGACGCAAATTGTGTGTTAATTCGTCAATGTGAGGGAGCGAGGGATGCAGTAAAGGAGGAATAATGCATCGGAAAAGAGATACTCGGAACCCCAAAGAAAATACTATCGTTTCCGTAGAAACGTATCTCGATTTAGAAGGACAATGCAGGGAATCCAGAGTATTTCATATGGACGCAAATTGTGTGTTAATTCGTCAATGTGAGGGAGCGAGGGATGCAGTAAAGGTGGAATAATGCATCGGAAAAGAGATGCTCGACTCCCAAAAGAAAATCCTATCGTTTCCGTAGAAACTTATCTCGTTTTAGAAAGATAATGCAGGGAACCCAGAGTATTTCATATGGACGCAATTTGAGTGTTAATTCGGCAATGTGAGGGAGCGAGGGATGCAGTAAAGGAGGAATAATGCATCGGAAAAGAGATACTCGGAACCCCAAAGAAAATCCTATCGTTTCCGTAGAAACGAATCCCGATTTAGAAGGACAATACAGGGAATCCAGAATATTTCATATGGACGCAAATTGTGAGTCAATTCGTCAATGTGAGGGAACGAGGGATGCAGTAAAGGAGGAATAATGCATCGGAAAAGAGATACTCGACTCCCAAAAGAAAATCCTATCGTTTCCGTAGAAACGTATCTCGTATTAGAAAGATAATGCAGGGAACCCAGAGTATTTCATATGGACGCAAATTGTGTGTTAATTCGGCAATGTGAGGGAGCGAGGGATGAAGTAAAGGAGGAATAATGCATCGGAAAAGAGATACTCGGGACCCCAAAGAAAATCCTATCATTTCCGTAGAAACGTATCTCGATTTAGATGGTCTATGCAAGGAATCCAGAGTATTTCATATGGACGCAAATTGTGTGTTAATTCGTCAATGTGAGGGAGCGAGGGATGCAGTAAAGGAGGAATAATGCATCGGAAAAGAGATACTCGGAACCCCAAAGAAAATCCTATCGTTTCCGTAGAAACGTATCTCGATTTAGAAGGACAATGCAAGGAATCCAGAGTATTTCATATGGACGCATATTGTGTGTTAATTCGTCAATGTGAGGGAGCGAGGGATGCAGTAAAGGAGGAATAATGCATCGGAAAAGAGATACTCGGAACCCCAAAGAAAATCCTATCGTTTCCGTAGTAACGAATCCCGATTTAGAAGGACAATGCAGGGAATCCAGAATATTTCATATGGACGCAAGTTGTGTGTCAATTTGTCAATGTGAGGGAACGAGGGATGCAGTAAAGGCGGAATAATGCATCGGAAAAGAGATACTCGACTCCCAAAAGAAAATCCTATCGTTTCCGTAGAAACGTATCTCGTTTTAGAAAGATAATGCAGGGAACCCAGAGTATTTCATATGGACGCTAATTGTTTGTTAATTCGGCAATGTGAGGGAGCGAGGGATGCAGTAAAGGAGGAATAATGCATCGGAAAAGAGATACTCGGGACCCCAAAGAAAATCCTATCGTTTCCGTAGAAACGTATCTCGATTTAGAAGGTCTATGCAAGGAATCCAGAGTATTTCATATGGACGCAAATTGTGTGTGAATTCGTCAATGTGAGGGAGCGAGGGATGCAGTAAAGGAGGAATAATGCATCGGAAAAGAGATACGCGGAACCCCAAAGAAAATCCTATCGTGTTTGTAGAAACGTATCTCGATTTAGAAGGACAATGCAGGGAATCCAGAGTATTTTATATGGACGCAAATTGTGTGTTAATTCGTCAATGTGAGGGAGCGAGGGATGCAGTAAAGGAGGAATAATGCATCGGAAAAGAGATACTCGGAACCCCAAAGAAAATACTATCGTTTCCGTAGAAACGTATCTCGATTTAGAAGGACAATGCAGGGAATCCAGAGTATTTCATATGGACGCAAATTGTGTGTTAATTCGTCAATGTGAGGGAGCGAGGGATGCAGTAAAGGAGGAATAATGTATCAGAAAAGAGATACTCGGAACCCCTAAGAAAATGCTATCGTTTCCGTAGAAACGTATCTCGATTTAGAAGGACAATGCAGGGAATCCAGAGTATTTCATATGGACGCAAATTGTGTGTTAATTCGTCAATGTGAGGGAGCGAGGGATGCAGTAAAGGAGGAATAATGCATCGGAAAAGAGATACTCGACTCCCAAAAGAATATCCTATCGTTTCCGTAGAAACGTATCTCGTTTTAGAAAGATAATGCAGGGAACACAGAGTATTTCATATGGACGCAAATTGTGTGTTAATTCGGCAATGTGAGGGAGCGAGGGATGCAGTAAAGGAGGAATAATTCATCGAAAAAGAGATACTCGGAACCCCAAAGAAAATCCTATCGTTTCCGTCGAAACGTATCTCGATTTAGAAGGACAATGCAAGGAATCCAGAGTATTTCATATGGACGCATATTGTGTGTTAATTCGTCAATGTGAGGGAGCGAGGGATGCAGTAAAGGAGGAATAATGCATCGGAAAAGAGATACTCGGAACCCCAAAGAAAATCCTATCGTTTCCGTAGAAACGTATCTCGATTTAGAAGGACAACGCAGGGAATCCAGAGTATTTCATATGGACGCAAATTGTGTGTTAATTCGTCAATGTGAGGGAGCGAGGGATGCAGTAAAGGAGGAATAATGCATCGGAAAAGAGATACTCGACTCCCAAAAGAAAATCCTATCGTTTCCATAGAAACGTATCTCGTTTTAGAAAGATAATGCAGGGAACCCAGAGTATTTCATATGGACGCAATTTGAGTGTTAATTCGGCAATGTGAGGGAGAGGGGGATGCAGTAAAGGAGAAATAATGCATCGGAAAAGAGATACTCGGAACCCCAAAGAAAATCCTATCGTTTCCGTAGAAACGTATCTCGATTTAGAAGGACGATGCAGGGAATCCAGAGTATTTCATATGGACGCAAATTGTGTGTGAATTCGTCAATGTGAGGGAGCGAGGGATGCAGTAAAGGAGGAATAATGCATCGGAAAAGAGATACGCGGAACACCAAAGAAAATCCTATCGTTTCTGTAGAAACGTATCTCGATTTAGAAGGACAATGCAGGGAATCCAGAGTATTTTATATGGACGCAAATTGTGTGTTAATTCGTCAATGTGAGGGAGCGAGGGATGCAGTAAAGGAGGAATAATGCATCGGAAAAGAGATACTCGGAACCCCAAAGAAAATCCTATCGTTTCCGTAGAAACGTATCTCGATTTAGAAGGACAATGCAGAGAATCCAGAGTATTTCATATGGACGCAAATTGTGTGTTAATTCGTCAATGTGAGGGAGCGAGGGATGCAGTAAAGGAGGAATAATGTATCAGAAAAGAGATACTCGGAACCCCTAAGAAAATGCTATCGTTTCCGTAGAAACGTATCTCGATTTAGAAGGACAATGCAGGGAATCCAGAGTATTTCATATGGACGCAAATTGTGTGTTAATTCGTCAATGTGAGGGAGCGAGGGATGCAGTAAAGGAGGAATAATGCATCGGAAAAGAGATACTCGACTCCCAAAAGAAAATCCTATCGTTTCCGTAGAAACGTATCTCGTTTTAGAAAGATAATGCAGGGAACACAGAGTATTTCATATGGACGCAAATTGTGTGTTAATTCGGCAATGTGAGGGAGCGAGGGATGCAGTAAAGGAGGAATAATTCATCGAAAAAGAGATACTCGGAACCCCAAAGAAAATCCTATCGTTTCCGTAGAAACGTATCTCGATTTAGAAGGACAATGCAAGGAATCCAGAGTATTTCATATGGACGCATATTGTGTGTTAATTCGTTAATGTGAGGGAGCGAGGGATGCAGTAAAGGAGGAATAATGTATCGGAAAAGAGATACTCGGAACCCCAAAGAAAATCCTATCGTTTCCGTTGAAACGTATCTCGATTTAGAAGGACAACGCAGGGAATCCAGAGTATTTCATATGGACGCAAATTGTGTGTTAATTCGTCAATGTGAGGGAGCGAGGGATGCAGTAAAGGAGGAATAATGCATCGGAAAAGAGATACTGGGAACCACAAAGAAAATCCTATCGTTTCCGTAGAAACGTATCTCGATTTAGAAGGACAATGCAGGGAATCCAGAGTATTTCATATGGACGCAAATTGTGTGTTAGTTCGTCAATGTGAGGGAGCGAGGGATGCAGTAAAGGTGGAATAATGCATCGGAAAAGAGATACGCGGAACCCCAAAGAAAATCCTATCGTTTCCGTAGAAACGTATCTCGATTTAGAAGGACATTGCAGGGAATCCAGAGTATTTTATATGGACGCAAATTGTGTGTTAATTCGTCAATGTGAGGGAGCGAGGGATGCAGTAAAGGAGGAACAATGCATCGGAAAAGAGATACTCGGAACCCCAAAGAAAATCCTATCGTTTCCGTAGAAACGTATCTCGATTTAGAAGGACAACGCAGGGAATCCAGAGTATTTCATATGGACGCAAATTGTGTGTTAATTCGTCAATGTGAGGGAGCGAGGGATGCAGTAAAGGTGGAATAATGCATCGGAAAAGAGATATTCGACTCCCAAAAGAAAATCCTATCGTTTCCGTAGAAACGTATCTCGTTTTAGAAAGATAATGCAGGGAACCCAGAGTATTTCATATGGACGCAATTTGAGTGTTAATTCGGCAATGTGAGGGAGCGAGGGATGCAGTAAAGGAGGAATAATGCATCGGAAAAGAGATACTCGGAACCCCAAAGAAAATCCTATCGTTTCCGTAGAAACGAATCCCGATTTAGAAGGACAATGCAGGGAATCCGGAATATTTCATATGGACGCAAATTGTGTGTCAATTCGTCAATGTGAGGGAACGAGGGATGCAGTAAAGGAGGAATAATGCATCGGAAAAGAGATACTCGACTCCCAAAAGAAAATCCTATCGTTTCCGTAGAAACGTATCTCGTATTAGAAAGATAATGCAGGGAACCCAGAGTATTTCATATGGACGCAAATTGTGTGTTAATTCGGCAATGTGAGGGAGCGAGGGATGAAGTAAAGGAGGAATAATGCATCGGAAAAGAGATACTCGGGACCCCAAAGAAAATCCTATCATTTCCGTAGAAACGTATCTCGATTTAGATGGTCTATGCAAGGAATCCAGAGTATTTCATATGGACGCAAATTGTGTGTTAATTCGTCAATGTGAGGGAGCGAGGAATGCAGTAAAGGAGGAATAATGCATCGGAAAAGAGATACTCGGAACCCCAAAGAAAATCCTATCGTTTCCGTAGAAGCGTATCTCGATTTAGAAGGACAACGCAGGGAATCCAGAGTATTTCATATGGACGCAAATTGTGTGTTAATTCGTCAATGTGAGGGAGCGAGGGATGCAGTAAAGGAGGAATAATGCATCGGAAAAGAGATACTCGACTCCCAAAAGAAAATCCTATCGTTTCCATAGAAACGTATCTCGTTTTAGAAAGATAATGCAGGGAACCCAGAGTATTTCATATGGACGCAATTTGAGTGTTAATTCGGCAATGTGAGGGAGAGGGGGATGCAGTAAAGGAGAAATAATGCATCGGAAAAGAGATACTCGGAACCCCAAAGAAAATCCTATCGTTTCCGTAGAAACGTATCTCGATTTAGAAGGACAATGCAGGGAATCCAGAGTATTTCATATGGACGCAAATTGTGTGTGAATTCGTCAATGTGAGGGAGCGAGGGATGCAGTAAAGGAGGAATAATGCATCTGAAAAGAGATACGCGGAACACCAAAGAAAATCCTATCGTTTTTGTAGAAACGTATCTCGATTTAGAAGGACAATGCAGGGAATCCAGAGTATTTTATATGGACGCAAATTGTGTGTTAATTCGTCAATGTGAGGGAGCGAGGGATGCAGTAAAGGAGGAATAATGCATCGGAAAAGAGATACTCGGAACCCCAAAGAAAATCCTATCGTTTCCGTAGAAACGTATCTCGATTTAGAAGGACAATGCAGAGAATCCAGAGTATTTCATATGGACGCAAATTGTGTGTTAATTCGTCAATGTGAGGGAGCGAGGGATGCAGTAAAGGAGGAATAATGTATCAGAAAAGAGATACTCGGAACCCCTAAGAAAATGCTATCGTTTCCGTAGAAACGTATCTCGATTTAGAAGGACAATGCAGGGAATCCAGAGTATTTCATATGGACGCAAATTGTGTGTTAATTCGTCAATGTGAGGGAGCGAGGGATGCAGTAAAGGAGGAATAATGCATCGGAAAAGAGATACTCGACTCCCAAAAGAAAATCCTATCGTTTCCGTAGAAACGTATCTCGTTTTAGAAAGATAATGCAGGGAACACAGAGTATTTCATATGGACGCAAATTGTGTGTTAATTCGGCAATGTGAGGGAGCGAGGGATGCAGTAAAGGAGGAATAATTCATCGAAAAAGAGATACTCGGAACCCCAAAGAAAATCCTATCGTTTCCGTCGAAACGTATCTCGATTTAGAAGGACAATGCAAGGAATCCAGAGTATTTCATATGGACGCATATTGTGTGTTAATTCGTCAATGTGAGGGAGCGAGGGATGCAGTAAAGGAGGAATAATGTATCGGAAAAGAGATACTCGGATCCCCAAAGAAAATCCTATCGTTTCCGTTGAAACGTATCTCGATTTAGAAGGACAACGCAGGGAATCCAGAGTATTTCATATGGACGCAAATTGTGTGTTAATTCGTCAATGTGAGGGAGCGAGGGATGCAGTAAAGGAGGAATAATGCATCGGAAAAGAGATACTGGGAACCCCAAAGAAAATCCTATCGTTTCCGTAGAAACGTATCTCGATTTAGAAGGACAATGCAGGGAATCCAGAGTATTTCATATGGACGCAAATTGTGTGTTAGTTCGTCAATGTGAGGGAGCGAGGGATGCAGTAAAGGAGGAATAATGCATCGGAATAGAGATACTCGGAACCCCAAAGAAAATCCTATCGTTTCCGTAGAAACGTATCTCGATTTAGAAGGACAATGCAGGGAATCCAGAGTATTTCATATGGACGCAAATTGTGTGTTAATTCGTCAATGTGAGGGAGCGAGGGATGCAGTGAAGGTGGAATAATGCATCGGAAAAGAGATACTCGACTCCCAAAAGAAAATCCTATCGTTTCCGTAGAAACGTATCTCGTTTTAGAAAGATAATGCAGGGAACCCAGAGTATTTCATATGGACGCAATTTGAGTGTTAATTCGGCAATGTGAGGGAGCGAGGGATGCAGTAAAGGAGGAATAATGCATCGGAAAAGAGATACTCGGAACCCCAAAGAAAATCCTATCGTTTCCGTAGAAACGAATCCCGATTTAGAAGGACAATGCAGGGAATCCTGAATATTTCATATGGACGCAATTTGTGTGTCAATTCGTCAATGTGAGGGAACGAGGGATGCAGTAAAGGAGGAATAATGCATCGGAAAAGAGATACTCGACTCCCAAAAGAAAATCCTATCGTTTCCGTAGAAACGTATCTCGTTTTAGAAAGATAATGCAGGGAACCCAGAGTATTTCATATGGACGCAAATTGTGTGTTAATTCGGCAATGTGAGGGAGCGAGGGATGCAGTAAAGGAGGAATAATGCATCGGAAAAGAGATACTCGGAACCCCAAAGAAAATCCTATCGTTTCCGTAGAAACGTATCTCGATTTAGAAGGTCTATGCAAGGAATCCAGAGTATTTCATATGGACGCAAATTGTGTGTTAATTCGTCAATGTGAGGGAGCGAGGGATGCAGTAAAGGAGGAATAATGCATCGGAAAGGAGATACTCGGAACCCCAAAGAAAATCCTATCGTTTCCGTAGAAATGTATCTCGATTTAGAAGGACGGTGCAGGGAATCCAGAGTATTTCATATGGACGCAAATTGTGTGTTAATTCGTCAATGTGAGGGAGCGTGGGATGCAGTAAAGAAGGAATAATGCATCGGAAAAGAGATACTCGACTCCCAAAAGAAAATCCTATCGTTTCCATAGAAACATATCTCGTTTTAGAAAGTTAATTCACGGAACCCAGAGTATTTCATATGGACGCAATTTGAGTGTTAATTCGGCAATGTGAGGGAGCAGGGGATGCAGTAAAGGAGGAATAATGCATCGGAAAAGAGATACTCGGAACCCCAAAGAAAATCCTATCGTTTCCGTAGAAACGTATCTCGATTTAGAAGGACAATGCAGGGAATCCAGAGTATTTCATATGGACGCAAATTGTGTGTGAATTCGTCAATGTGAGGGAGCGAGGGATGCAGTAAAGGAGGAATAATGCATCGGAAAAGAGATACTCGGAACCCCAAAGAAAATACTATCGTTTCCGTAGAAACGTATCTCGATTTAGAAGGACAATGCAGGGAATCCAGAGTATTTCATATGGACGCAAATTGTGTGTTAATTCGTCAATGTGAGGGAGCGAGGGATGCAGTGAAGGTGGAATAATGCATCGGAAAAGAGATACTCGACTCCCAAAAGAAAATCCTATCGTTTCCGTAGAAACGTATCTCGTTTTAGAAAGATAATGCAGGGAACCCAGAGTATTTCATATGGACGCAATTTGAGTGTTAATTCGGCAATGTGAGGGAGCGAGGGATGCAGTAAAGGAGGAATAATGCATCGGAAAAGAGATACTCGGAACCCCAAAGAAAATCCTATCGTTTCCGTAGAAACGAATCCCGATTTAGAAGGACAATGCAGGGAATCCTGAATATTTCATATGGACGCAATTTGTGTGTCAATTCGTCAATGTGAGGGAACGAGGGATGCAGTAAAGGAGGAATAATGCATCGGAAAAGAGATACTCGACTCCCAAAAGAAAATCCTATCGTTTCCGTAGAAACGTATCTCGTTTTAGAAAGATAATGCAGGGAACCCAGAGTATTTCATATGGACGCAAATTGTGTGTTAATTCGGCAATGTGAGGGAGCGAGGGATGCAGTAAAGGAGGAATAATGCATCGGAAAAGAGATACTCGGAACCCCAAAGAAAATCCTATCGTTTCCGTAGAAACGTATCTCGATTTAGAAGGTCTATGCAAGGAATCCAGAGTATTTCATATGGACGCAAATTGTGTGTTAATTCGTCAATGTGAGGGAGCGAGGGATGCAGTAAAGGAGGAATAATGCATCGGAAAGGAGATACTCGGAACCCCAAAGAAAATCCTATCGTTTCCGTAGAAATGTATCTCGATTTAGAAGGACGATGCAGGGAATCCAGAGTATTTCATATGGACGCAAATTGTGTGTTAATTCGTCAATGTGAGGGAGCGTGGGATGCAGTAAAGAAGGAATAATGCATCGGAAAAGAGATACTCGACTCCCAAAAGAAAATCCTATCGTTTCCATAGAAACATATCTCGTTTTAGAAAGTTAATTCACGGAACCCAGAGTATTTCATATGGACGCAATTTGAGTGTTAATTCGGCAATGTGAGGGAGCAGGGGATGCAGTAAAGGAGGAATAATGCATCGGAAAAGAGATACTCGGAACCCCAAAGAAAATCCTATCGTTTCCGTAGAAACGTATCTCGATTTAGAAGGACAATGCAGGGAATCCAGAGTATTTCATATGGACGCAAATTGTGTGTGAATTCGTCAATGTGAGGGAGCGAGGGATGCAGTAAAGGAGGAATAATGCATCGGAAAAGAGATACACGGAACCCCAAAGAAAATCCTATCGTTTCCGTAGAAACGTATCTCGATTTAGAAGGACAATGCAGGGAATCCAGAGTATTTCATATGGACGCAAATTGTGTGTTATTTCGTCAATGTGAGGGAGCGAGGGATGCAGTAAAGGTGGAATAATGCATCGGAAAAGAGATACGCGGAACCCCAAAGAAAATCCTATCGTTTCCGTAGAAACGTATCTCGATTTAGAAGGACAATGCAGGGAATCCAGAGTATTTTATATGGACGCAAATTGTGTGTTAATTCGTCAATGTGAGGGAGCGAGGGATGCAGTAAAGGAGGAATAATGCATCGGAAAAGAGATACTCGGAACCCCAAAGAAAATACTATCGTTTCCGTAGAAACGTATCTCGATTTAGAAGGACAATGCAGGGAATCCAGAGTATTTCATATGGACGCAAATTGTGTGTTAATTCGTCAATGTGAGGGAGCGAGGGATGCAGTAAAGGTGGAATAATGCATCGGAAAAGAGATGCTCGACTCCCAAAAGAAAATCCTATCGTTTCCGTAGAAACGTATCTCGTTTTAGAAAGATAATGCAGGGAACCCAGAGTATTTCATATGGACGCAATTTGAGTGTTAATTCGGCAATGTGAGGGAGCGAGGGATGCAGTAAAGGAGGAATAATGCATCGGAAAAGAGATACTCGGAACCCCAAAGAAAATCCTATCGTTTCCGTAGAAACGAATCCCGATTTAGAAGGACAATGCAGGGAATCCGGAATATTTCATATGGACGCAAATTGTGTGTCAATTCGTCAATTTGAGGGAACGAGGGATGCAGTAAAGGAGGAATAATGCATCGGAAAAGAGATACTCGACTCCCAAAAGAAAATCCTATCGTTTCCGTAGAAACGTATCTCGTATTAGGAAGATAATGCAGGGAACCCAGAGTATTTCATATGGACGCAAATTGTGTGTTAATTCGGCAATGTGAGGGAGCGAGGGATGAAGTAAAGGAGGAATAATGCATCGGAAAAGAGATACTCGGGACCCCAAAGAAAATCCTATCATTTCCGTAGAAACGTATCTCGATTTAGATGGTCTATGCAAGGAATCCAGAGTATTTCATATGGACGCAAATTGTGTGTTAATTCGTCAATGTGAGGGAGCGAGGGATGCAGTAAAGGAGGAATAATGCATCGGAAAAGAGATACTCGGAACCCCAAAGAAAATCCTATCGTTTCCGTAGAAACGTATCTCGATTTAGAAGGACAATGCAGAGAATCCAGAGTATTTCATATGGACGCAAATTGTGTGTTAATTCGTCAATGTGAGGGAGCGAGGGATGCAGTAAAGGAGGAATAATGTATCAGAAAAGAGATACTCGGAACCCCTAAGAAAATGCTATCGTTTCCGTAGAAACGTATCTCGATTTAGAAGGACAATGCAGGGAATCCAGAGTATTTCATATGGACGCAAATTGTGTGTTAATTCGTCAATGTGAGGGAGCGTGGGATGCAGTAAAGGAGGAATAATGCATCGGAAAAGAGATACTCGACTCCCAAAAGAAAATCCTATCGTTTCCGTAGAAACGTATCTCGTTTTAGAAAGATAATGCAGGGAACACAGAGTATTTCATATGGACGCAAATTGTGTGTTAATTCGGCAATGTGAGGGAGCGAGGGATGCAGTAAAGGAGAAATAATGCATCGGAAAAGAGATACTCGGAACCCCAAAGAAAATCCTATCGTTTCCGTAGAAACGTATCTCGATTTAGAAGGACAATGCAGGGAATCCAGAGTATTTCATATGGACGCAAATTGTGTGTGAATTCGTCAATGTGAGGGAGCGAGGGATGCAGTAAAGGAGGAATAATGCATCTGAAAAGAGATACGCGGAACACCAAAGAAAATCCTATCGTTTTTGTAGAAACGTATCTCGATTTAGAAGGACAATGCAGGGAATCCAGAGTATTTTATATGGACGCAAATTGTGTTAATTCGTCAATGTGAGGGAGCGAGGGATGCAGTAAAGGAGGAATAATGCATCGGAAAAGAGATACTCGGAACCCCAAAGAAAATCCTATCGTTTCCGTAGAAACGTATCTCGATTTAGAAGGACATGCAGAGAATCCAGAGTATTTCATATGGACGAAAATTGTGTGTTAATTCGTCAATGTGAGGGAGCGAGGGATGCAGTAAAGGAGGAATAATGTATCAGAAAAGAGATACTCGGAACCCCTAAGAAAATGCTATCGTTTCCGTAGAAACGTATCTCGATTTAGAAGGACAATGCAGGGAATCCAGAGTATTTCATATGGACGCAAATTGTGTGTTAATTCGTCAATGTGAGGGAGCGTGGGATGCAGTAAAGGAGGAATAATGCATCGGAAAAGAGATACTCGACTCCCAAAAGAAAATCCTATCGTTTCCGTAGAAACGTATCTCGTTTTAGAAAGATAATGCAGGGAACACAGAGTATTTCATATGGACGCAAATTGTGTGTTAATTCGGCAATGTGAGGGAGCGAGGGATGCAGTAAAGGAGGAATAATTCATCGAAAAAGAGATACTCGGAACCCCAAAGAAAATCCTATCGTTTCCGTCGAAACGTATCTCGATTTAGAAGGACAATGCAAGGAATCCAGAGTATTTCATATGGACGCATATTGTGTGTTAATTCGTCAATGTGAGGGAGCGAGGGATGCAGTAAAGGAGGAATAATGTATCGGAAAAGAGATACTCGGATCCCCAAAGAAAATCCTATCGTTTCCGTTGAAACGTATCTCGATTTAGAAGGACAACGCAGGGAATCCAGAGTATTTCATATGGACGCAAATTGTGTGTTAATTCGTCAATGTGAGGGAGCGAGGGATGCAGTAAAGGAGGAATAATGCATCGGAAAAGAGATACTGGGAACCCCAAAGAAAATCCTATCGTTTCCGTAGAAACGTATCTCGATTTAGAAGGACAAAGCAGGGAATCCAGAGTATTTCATATGGACGCAAATTGTGTGTTAGTTCGTCAATGTGAGGGAGCGAGGGATGCAGTAAAGGTGGAATAATCCATCGGAAAAGAGATACGCGGAACCCCAAAGGAAATCCTATCGTTTCCGTAGAAACGTATCTCGATTTAGAAGGACAATGCAGGGAATCCAGAGTATTTTATATGGACGCAAATTGTGTGTTAATTCGTCAATGTGAGGGAGCGAGGGATGCAGTAAAGGAGGAATAATGCATCGGAAAAGAGATACTCGGAACCCCAAAGAAAATACTATCGTTTCCGTAGAAACGTATCTCGATTTAGAAGGACAATGCAGGGAATCCAGAGTATTTCATATGGACGCAAATTGTGTGTTAATTCGTCAATGTGAGGGAGCGAGGGATGCAGTCAAGGTGGAATAATGCATCGGAAAAGAGATACTCGACTCCCAAAGGAAAATCCTATCGTTTCCGTAGAAACGTATCTCGTTTTAGAAAGATAATGCAGGGAACCCAGAGTATTTCATATGGACGCAATTTGAGGGTTAATTCGGCAATGTGAGGGAGCGAGGGATGCAGTAAAGGAGGAATAATGCATCGGAAAAGAGATACTCGACTCCCAAAAGAATATCCTATCGTTTCCGTAGAAACGAATCCCGATTTAGAAGGACAATGCAGGGAATCCTGAATATTTCATATGGACGCAAATTGTGTGTCAATTCGTCAATGTGAGGGAACGAGGGAGGCAGTAAAGGAGGAATAATGCATCGGAAAAGAGATACTCGACTCCCAAAAGAAAATCCTATCGTTTCCGTAGAAACGTATCTCGTTTTAGAAAGATAATGCAGGGAACCCAGAGTATTTCATATGGACGCAAATTGTGTGTTAATTCGGCAATGTGAGGGAGCGAGGGATGCAGTAAAGGAGGAATAATGCATCGGAAAAGAGATACTCGGAACCCCAAAGAAAATCCTATCGTTTCCGTAGAAACGTATCTCGATTTAGAAGGTCTATGCAAGGAATCCAGAGTATTTCATATGGACGCAAATTGTGTGTGAATTCGTCAATGTGAGGGAGCGAGGGATGCAGTAAAGGAGGAATAATGCATCGGAAAAGAGATACGCGGAACCCCAAAGAAAATCCTATCGTTTTTGTAGAAACGTATCTCGATTTAGAAGGACAATGCAGGGAATCCAGAGTATTTTATATGGACGCAAATTGTGTGTTAATTCGTGAATGTGAGGGAGCGAGGGATGCAGTAAAGGAGGAATAATGCATCGGAAAAGAGATACTCGGAACCCCAAAGAAAATCCTATCGTTTCCGTAGAAACGTATCTCGATTTAGAAGGACAATGCAGGGAATCCAGAGTTTTTCATATGGACGCAAATTGTGTGTTAATTCGTCAATGTGAGGGAGCGAGGGATGCAGTAAAGGAGGAATAATGTATCAGAAAAGAGATACTCGGAACCCCTAAGAAAATGCTATCGTTTCCGTAGAAACGTATCTCGATTTAGAAGGACAATGCAGGGAATCCAGAGTATTTCATATGGACGCAAATTGTGTGTTAATTCGTCAATGTGAGGGAGCGAGGGATGCAGTAAAGGAGGAATAATGCATCGGAAAAGAGATACTCGGAACCCCAAAGAAAATCCTATCGTTTCCGTCGAAACGTATCTCGATTTAGAAGGACAATGCAAGGAATCCAGAGTATTTCATATGGACGCATATTGTGTGTTAATTCGTCAATGTGAGGGAGCGAGGGATGCAGTAAAGGAGGAATAATGCATCGGAAAAGAGATACTCGTAACCCCAAAGAAAATCCTATCGTTTCCGTAGAAACGTATCTCGATTTAGAAGGACAACGCAGGGAATCCAGAGTATTTCATATGGACGCAAATTGTGTGTTAATTCGTCAATGTGAGGGAGCGAGGGATGCAGTAAAGGAGGAATAATGCATCGGAAAAGAGATACTCGACTCCCAAAAGAAAATCCTATCGTTTCCATAGAAACGTATCTCGTTTTAGAAAGATAATGCAGGGAACCCAGAGTATTTCATATGGACGCAATTTGAGTGTTAATTCGGCAATATGAGGGAGAGGGGGATGCAGTAAAGGAGAAATAATGCATCGGAAAAGAGATACTCGGAACCCCAAAGATAATCCTATCGTTTCCGTAGAAACGTATCTCGATTTAGAAGGACAATGCAGGGAATCCAGAGTATTTCATATGGACGCAAATTGTGTGTGAATTCGTCAATGTGAGGGAGCGAGGGATGCAGTAAAGGAGGAATAATGCATCGGAAAAGAGATACGCGGAACACCAAAGAAAATCCTATCGTTTCTGTAGAAACGTATCTCGATTTAGAAGGACAATGCAGGGAATCCAGAGTATTTTATATGGACGCAAATTGTGTGTTAATTCGTCAATGTGAGGGAGCGAGGGATGCAGTAAAGGAGGAATAATGCATCGGAAAAGAGATACTCGGAACCCCAAAGAAAATCCTATCGTTTCCGTAGAAACGAATCCCGATTTAGAAGGACAATGCAGGGAATCCTGAATATTTCATATGGACGCAAATTGTGTGTCAATTCGTCAATGTGAGGGAACGAGGGATGCAGTAAAGGAGGAATAATGCATCGGAAAAGAGATACTCGGAACCCCAAAGAAAATCCTATCGTTTCCGTAGAAACGTATCTCGATTTAGAAGGTCTATGCAAGGAATCCAGAGTATTTCATATGGACGCAAATTGTGTGTTAATTCGTCAATGTGAGGGAGCGAGGGATGCAGTAAAGGAGGAATAATGCATCGGAAAGGAGATACTCGGAACCCCAAAGAAAATCCTATCGTTTCCGTAGAAATGTATCTCGATTTAGAAGGACGATGCAGGGAATCCAGAGTATTTCATATGGACGCAAATTGTGTGTTAATTCGTCAATGTGAGGGAGCGTGGGATGCAGTAAAGAAGGAATAATGCATCGGAAAAGAGATACTCGACTCCCAAAAGAAAATCCTATCGTTTCCATAGAAACGTATCTCGTTTTAGAAAGTTAATGCACGGAACCCAGAGTATTTCATATGGACGCAATTTGAGTGTTAATTCGGCAATGTGAGGGAGCGGGGGATGCAGTAAAGGAGGAATAATGCATCGGAAAAGAGATACTCGGAACCCCAAAGAAAATCCTATCGTTTCCGTAGAAACGTATCTCGATTTAGAAGGACAATGCAGGGAATCCAGAGTATTTCATATGGACGCAAATTGTGTGTGAATTCGTCAATGTGAGAGAGCGAGGGATGCAGTAAAGGAGGAATAATGCATCGGAAAAGAGATACGCGGAACCCCAAAGAAAATCCTATCGTTTTTGTAGAAACGTATCTCGATTTAGAAGGACAATGCAGGGAATCCAGAGTATTTTATATGGACGCAAATTGTGTGTTAATTCGTCAATGTGAGGGAGCGAGGGATGCAGTAAAGGAGGAATAATGCATCGGAAAAGAGATACTCGGAACCCCAAAGAAAATCCTATCGTTTCCGTAGAAACGTATCTCGATTTAGAAGGACAATGCAGGGAATCCAGAGTTTTTCATATGGACGCAAATTGTGTGTTAATTCGTCAATG
Organism: Schistocerca nitens; assembly: GCF_023898315.1. NCBI lineage: Eukaryota > Metazoa > Arthropoda > Insecta > Orthoptera > Acrididae > Schistocerca > Schistocerca nitens. The sequence goes on along the minus strand of NC_064614.1, from coordinate 1,281,507,118 downwards.
TGAGGGAGCGAGGGATGCAGTAAAGGAGGAATAATGTATCAGAAAAGAGATACTCGGAACCCCTAAGAAAATGCTATCGTTTCCGTAGAAACGTATCTCGATTTAGAAGGACAATGCAGGGAATCCAGAGTATTTCATATGGACGCAAATTGTGTGTTAGTTCGTCAATGTGAGGGAGCGAGAGATGCAGTAAAGGAGGAATAATGCATCGGAAAAGAGATACTCGACTCCCAAAAGAATATCCTATTGTTTCCGTAGAAACGTATCTCGTTTTAGAAAGATAATGCAGGGAACACAGAGTATTTCATATGGACGCAAATTGTGTGTTAATTCGGCAATGTGAGGGAGCGAGGGATGCAGTAAAGGAGGAATAATTCATCGAAAAAGAGATACTCGCAACCCCAAAGAAAATCCTATCGTTTCCGTTGAAACGTATCTCGATTTAGAAGGACAACGCAGGGAATCCAGAGTATTTCATATGGACGCAAATTGTGTGTTAATTCGTCAATGTAAGGGAGCGAGGGATGCAGTAAAGGAGGAATAATGCATCGGAAAAGAGATACTGGGAACCCCAAAGAAAATCCTATCGTTTCCGTAGAAACGTATCTCGATTTAGAAGGACAATGCAGGGAATCCAGAGTATTTCATATGGACGCAAATTGTGTGTTAGTTCGTCAATGTGAGGGAGCGAGGGATGCAGTAAAGGTGGAATAATGCATCGGAAAAGAGATACGCGGAACCCCAAAGAAAATCCTATCGTTTCCGTAGAAACGTATCTCGATTTAGAAGGACAATGCAGGGAATCCAGAGTATTTTATATGGACGCAAATTGTGTGTTAATTCGTCAATGTGAGGGAGCGAGGGATGCAGTAAAGGAGGAATAATGCATCGGAAAAGAGATACTCGGAACCCCAAAGAAAATACTATCGTTTCCGTAGAAACGTATCTCGATTTAGAAGGACAATGCAGGGAATCCAGAGTTTTTCATATGGACGCAAATTGTGTGTTAATTCGTCAATGTGAGGGAGCGAGGGATGCAGTAAAGGAGGAATAATGTATCAGAAAAGAGATACTCGGAACCCCTAAGAAAATGCTATCGTTTCCGTAGAAACGTATCTCGATTTAGAAGGACAATGCAGGGAATCCAGAGTATTTCATATGGACGCAAATTGTGTGTTAATTCGTCAATGTGAGGGAGCGAGGGATGCAGTAAAGGAGGAATAATGCATCGGAAAAGAGATACTCGACTCCCAAAAGAATATCCTATCGTTTCCGTAGAAACGTATCTCGTTTTAGAAAGATAATGCAGGGAACACGGAGTATTTCATATGGACGCAAATTGTGTGTTAATTCGGCAATGTGAGGGAGCGAGGGATGCAGTAAAGGAGGAATAATTCATCGAAAAAGAGATACTCGCAACCCCAAAGAAAATCCTATCGTTTCCGTTGAAACGTATCTCGATTTAGAAGGACAACGCAGGGAATCCTGAGTATTTCATATGGACGCAAATTGTGTGTTAATTCGTCAATGTGAGGGAGCGAGGGATGCCGTAAAGGAGGAATAATGCATCGGAAAAGAGATACTGGGAACCCCAAAGAAAATCCTATCGTTTCCGTAGAAACGTATCTCGATTTAGAAGGACAATGCAGGGAATCCAGAGTATTTCATATGGACGCAAATTGTGTGTTAGTTCGTCAATGTGAGGGAGCGAGGGATGCAGTAAAGGTGGAATAATGCATCGGAAAAGAGATACGCGGAACCCCAAAGAAAATCCTATCGTTTCCGTAGAAACGTATCTCGATTTAGAAGGACAATGCAGGGAATCCAGAGTATTTTATATGGACGCAAATTGTGTGTTAATTCGTCAATGTGAGGGAGCGAGGGATGCAGTAAAGGAGGAATAATGCATCGGAAAAGAGATACTCGGAACCCCAAAGAAAATACTATCGTTTCCGTAGAAACGTATCTCGATTTAGAAGGACAATGCAGGGAATCCAGAGTATTTCATATGGACGCAAATTGTGTGTTAATTCGTCAATGTGAGGGAGCGAGGGATGCAGTAAAGGTGGAATAATGCATCGGAAAAGAGATGCTCGACTCCCAAAAGAAAATCCTATCGTTTCCGTAGAAACGTATCTCGTTTTAGAAAGATAATGCAGGGAACCCAGAGTATTTCATATGGACGCAATTTGAGTGTTAATTCGGCAATGTGAGGGAGCGAGGGATGCAGTAAAGGAGGAATAATGCATCGGAAAAGAGATACTTGGAACCCCAAAGAAAATCCTATCGTTTCCGTAGAAACGAATCCCGATTTAGAAGGACAATGCAGGGAATCCAGAATATTTCATATGGACGCAAATTGTGTGTCAATTCGTCAATGTGAGGGAACGAGGGATGCAGTAAAGGTGGAATAATGCATCGGAAAAGAGATACTCGACTCCCAAAAGAAAATCCTATCGTTTCCGTAGAAACGTATCTCGTATTAGAAAGATAATGCAGGGAACCCAGAGTATTTCATATGGACGCAAATTGTGTGTTAATTCGGCAATGTGAGGGAGCGAGGGATGAAGTAAAGGAGGAATAATGCATCGGAAAAGAGATACTCGGGACCCCAAAGAAAATCCTATCATTTCCGTAGAAACGTATCTCGATTTAGATGGTCTATGCAAGGAATCCAGAGTATTTCATATGGACGCAAATTGTGTGTTAATTCGTCAATGTGAGGGAGCGAGGGATGCAGTAAAGGAGGAATAATGCATCGGAAAAGAGATACTCGACTCCCAAAAGAAAATCATATCGTTTCCATAGAAACGTATCTCGTTTTAGAAAGATAATGCAGGGAACCCAGAGTATTTCATATGGACGCAATTTGAGTGTTAATTCGGCAATGTGAGGGAGAGGGGGATGCAGTAAAGGAGAAATAATGCATCGGAAAAGAGATACTCGAAACCCCAAAGAAAATCCTATCGTTTCCATAGAAACGTATCTCGATTTAGAAGTACAATGCAGGGAATCCAGAGTATTTCATATGGACGCAAATTGTGTGTGAATTCGTCAATGTGAGGGAGCGAGGGATGCAGTAAAGGAGGAATAATGCATCGGAAAAGAGATACGCGGAACACCAAAGAAAATCCTATCGTTTCTGTAGAAACGTATCTCGATTTAGAAGGACAATGCAGGGAATCAAGAGTATTTTATATGGACGCAAATTGTGTGTTAATTCGTCAATGTGAGGGAGCGAGGGATGCAGTAAAGGAGGAATAATGCATCGGAAAAGAGATACTCGGAACCCCAAAGAAAATCCTATCGTTTCCGTAGAAACGTATCTCGATTTAGAAGGACAATGCAGAGAATCCAGAGTATTTCATATGGACGCAAATTGTGTGTTAATTCGTCAATGTGAGGGAGCGAGGGATGCAGTAAAGGAGGAATAATGTATCAGAAAAGAGATACTCGGAACCCCTAAGAAAATGCTATCGTTTCCGTAGAAACGTATCTCGATTTAGAAGGACAATGCAGGGTATCCAGAGTATTTCATATGGACCCAAATTGTGTGTTAATTCGTCAATGTGAGGGAGCGAGGGATGCAGTAAAGGAGGAATAATGCATCGGAAAAGAGATACTCGGAACCCCAAAGAAAATCCTATCGTTTCCGTAGAAACGTATCTCGATTTAGAAGGACAACGCAGGGAATCCAGAGTATTTCATATGGACGCAAATTGTGTGTTAATTCGTCAATGTGAGGGAGCGAGGGATGCAGTAAAGGAGGAATAATGCATCGGAAAAGAGATACTCGACTCCCAAAAGAGAATCCTATCGTTTCCATAGAAACGTATCTCGTTTTAGAAAGATAATGCAGGGAACCCAGAGTATTTCATATGGACGCAATTTGAGTGTTAATTCGGCAATGTGAGGGAGAGGTGGATGCAGTAAAGGAGAAATAATGCATCGGAAAAGAGATACTCGGAACCCCAAAGAAAATCCTATCGTTTCCGTAGAAACGTATCTCGATTTAGAAGGACAATGCAGGGAATCCAGAGTATTTCATATGGACGCAAATTGTGTGTGAATTCGTCAATGTGAGGGAGCGAGGGATGCAGTAAAGGAGGAATAATGCATCGGAAAAGAGATACGCGGAACACCAAAGAAAATCCTCTCGTTTCTGTAGAAACGTATCTCGATGTAGAAGGACAATGCAGGGAATCCCGAGTATTTTATATGGACGCAAATTGTGTGTTAATTCGTCAATGTGAGGGAGCGAGGGATGCAGTAAAGGAGGAATAATGCATCGGAAAAGAGATACTCGGAACCCCAAAGAAAATCCTATCGTTTCCGTAGAAACGTATCTCGATTTAGAAGGACAATGCAGAGAATCCAGAGTATTTCATATGGACGCAAATTGTGTGTTAATTCGTCAATGTGAGGGAGCGAGGGATGCAGTAAAGGAGGAATAATGTATCAGAAAAGAGATACTCGGAACCCCTAAGAAAATGCTATCGTTTCCGTAGAAACGTATCTCGATTTAGAAGGACAATGCAGGGAATCCAGAGTATTTCATATGGACGCAAATTGTGTGTTAATTCGTAAATGTGAGGGAGCGAGGAATGCAGTAAAGGAGGAATAATGCATCGGAAAAGAGATACTCGACTCCCAAAAGAAAATCCTATCGTTTCCGTAGAAACGTATCTCGTTTTAGAAAGATAATGCAGGGAACACAGAGTATTTCATATGGACGCAAATTGTGTGTTAATTCGTCAATGTGAGGGAGCGAGGGATGCAGTAATGCAGGAATAATTCATCGAAAAAGAGATACTCGGAACCCCAAAGAAAATCCTATCGTTTCCGTCGAAACGTATCTCGATTTAGAAGGACAATGCAAGGAATCCAGAGTATTTCATATGGACGCATATTGTGTGTTAATTCGTCAATGTGAGGGAGCGAGGGATGCAGTAAAGGAGGAATAATGTATCGGAAAAGAGATACTCGACTCCCAAAAGAAAATCCTATCGTTTCCGTAGAAACGTATCTCGTTTTAGAAAGATAATGCAGGGAACACAGAGTATTTCATATGGACGCAAATTGTGTGTTAATTCGTCAATGTGAGGGAGCGAGGGATGCAGTAAAGGTGGAATAATGCATCGGAAAAGAGATACGCGGAACCCCAAAGAAAATCCTATCGTTTCCGTAGAAACGTATCTCGATTTAGAAGGACAATGCAGGGAATCCAGAGTATTTTATATGGACGCAAATTGTGTGTTAATTCGTCAATGTGAGGGAGCGAGGGATGCAGTAAAGGTGGAATAATGCATCGGAAAAGAGATACGCGGAACCCCAAAGAAAATCCTATCGTTTCCGTAGAAACGTATCTCGATTTAGAAGGACAATGCAGGGAATCCAGTGTATTTTATATGGACGCAAATTGTGTGTTAATTCGTCAATGTGAGGGAGCGAGGGATGCAGTAAAGGAGGAATAATGCATCGGAAAAGAGATACTCGGAACCCCAAAGAAAATACTATCGTTTCCGTAGAAACGTATCTCGATTTAGAAGGACAATGCAGGGAATCCAGAGTATTTCATATGGACGCAAATTGTGTGTTAATTCGTCAATGTGAGGGAGCGAGGGATGCAGTAAAGGTGGAATAATGCATCGGAAAAGAGATGCTCGACTCCCAAAAGAAAATCCTATCGTTTCCGTTGAAACGTATCTCGTTTTAGAAAGATAATGCAGGGAACCCAGAGTATTTCATATGGACGCAATTTGAGTGTTAATTCGGCAATGTGAGGGAGCGAGGGATGAAGTAAAGGAGGAATAATGCATCGGAAAAGAGATACTCGGGACCCCAAAGAAAATCCTATCATTTCCGTAGAAACGTATCTCGATTTAGATGGTCTATGCAAGGAATCCAGAGTATTTCATATGGACGCAAATTGTGTGTTAATTCGTCAATGTGAAGGAGCGAGGGATGCAGTAAAGGAGGAATAATGCATCGGAAAAGAGATACTCGACTCCCAAAAGAAAATCCTATCGTTTCCATAGAAACGTATCTCGTTTTAGAAAGATAATGCAGGGAACCCAGAGTATTTCATATGGACGCAATTTGAGTGTTAATTCGGCAATGTGAGGGAGAGGGGGATGCAGTAAAGGAGAAATAATGCATCGGAAAAGAGATACTCGGAACCCCAAAGAAAATCTTATCGTTTCCATAGAAACGTATCTCGATTTAGAAGGACAATGCAGGGAATCCAGAGTATTTCATATGGACGCAAATTGTGTGTGAATTCGTCAATGTGAGGGAGCGAGGGATGCAGTAAAGGAGGAATAATGCATCGGAAAAGAGATACGCGGAACACCAAAGAAAATCCTATCGTTTCTGTAGAAACGTATCTCGATTTAGAAGGACAATGCAGGGAATCCAGAGTATTTTATATGGACGCAAATTGTGTGTTAATTCGTCAATGTGAGGGAGCGAGGGATGCAGTAAAGGAGGAATAATGCATCGGAAAAGAGATACTCGGAACCCCAAAGAAAATCCTATCGTTTCCGTAGAAACGTATCTCGATTTAGAAGGACAATGCAGAGAATCCAGAGTATTTCATATGGACGCAAATTGTGTGTTAATTCGTCAATGTGAGGGAGCGAGGGATGCAGTAAAGGAGGAATAATGTATCAGAAAAGAGATACTCGGAACCCCTAAGAAAATGCTATCGTTTCCGTAGAAACGTATCTCGATTTAGAAGGACAATGCAGGGTATCCAGAGTATTTCATATGGACGCAAATTGTGTGTTAATTCGTCAATGTGAGGGAGCGAGGGATGCAGTAAAGGAGGAATAATGCATCGGAAAAGAGATACTCGACTCCCAAAAGAAAATCCTATCGTTTCCGTAGAAACGTATCTCGTTTTAGAAAGATAATGCAGGCAACACAGAGTATTTCATATGGACGCAAATTGTGTGTTAATTCGGCAATGTGAGGGAGCGAGGGATGCAGTAAAGGAGGAATAATTCATCGAAAAAGAGATACTCGGAACCCCAAAGAAAATCCTATCGTTTCCGTCGAAACGTATCTCGATTTAGAAGGACAATGCAAGGAATCCAGAGTATTTCATATGGACGCAAATTGTGTGTCAATTCGTCAATGTGAGGGAACGAGGGATGCAGTAAAGGAGGAATAATGCATCGGAAAAGAGATACTCGACTCCCAAAAGAAAATCCTATCGTTTCCGTAGAAACGTATCTCGTATTAGAAAGATAATGCAGGGAACCCAGAGTATTTCATATGGACGCAAATTGTGTGTTAATTCGGCAATGTGAGGGAGCGAGGGATGAAGTAAAGGAGGAATAATGCATCGGAAAAGAGATACTCGGGACCCCAAAGAAAATCCTATCGTTTCCGTAGAAACGTATCTCGATTTAGATGGTCTATGCAAGGAATCCAGAGTATTTCATATGGACGCAAATTGTGTGTTAATTCGTCAATGTGAGGGAAAGAGGGATGCAGTAAAGGAGGAATAATGCATCGGAAAAGAGATACTCGGACCCCAAAGAAAATCCTATCGTTTCCGTAGAAACGTACCTCGATTTAGAAGGACGATGCAGGGAATCCAGAGTATTTCATATGGACGCAAATTGTGTGTCAATTCGTCAATGTGAGGGAGCGAGGGATGCAGTAAAGAAGGAATAATGCATCGGAAAAGAGATACTCGACTCCCAAAAGAAAATCCTATCGTTTCCATAGAAACGTATCTCGTTTTAGAAAGATAATGCCGGGAACCCAGAGTATTTCATATGGACGCAATTTGAGTGTTAATTCGGCAATGTGAGGGAGCGGGGGATGCAGTAAAGGAGGAATAATGCATCGGAAAAGAGATACTCGGAACCCCAAAGAAATTCCTATCGTTTCCGTAGAAACGTATCTCGATTTAGAAGGACAATGCAGGGAATCCAGAGTATTTCATATGGACGCAAATTGTGTGTGAATTCGTCAATGTGAGGGAGCGAGGGATGCAGTAAAGGAGGAATAATGCATCGGAAAAGAGATACTCGGAATCCCAAATAAAATCGTATCGTTTCCGTAGAAACGTATCTCGATTTAGAAGGACAATGCAGGGAATCCAGAGTATTTCATATGGACGCAAATTGTGTGTTAGTTCGTCAATGTGAGGGAGCGAGGGATGCAGTAAAGGAGGAATAATGCATCGCAAAAGAGATACGCGGAACCCCAAAGAAAATCCTATCGTTTCCGTAGAAACGTATCTCGATTTAGAAGGACAATGCAGGGAATCCAGAGTATTTCATATGGACGCAAATTGTGTGTTAATTCGTCAATGTGAGGGAGCGAGGGATGCAGTAAAGGAGGAATAATGCATCGGAAAAGAGATACTCGGAACCCCAAAGAAAATACTATCGTTTCCGTAGAAACGTATCTTGATTTAGAAGGACAATGCAGGGAATCCAGAGTATTTCATATGGACGCAAATTGTGTGTTAATTCGTCAATGTGAGGGAGTGAGGGATGCAGTAAAGGAGGAATAATGCATCGGAAAAGAGATACTCGGAACCCCAAAGAAAATCCTGTCATTTCCGTAGAAACGTATCTCGATTTAGAAGGACAATGCAGGGAATCCAGAGTATTTCATATGGACGCAAATTGTGTGTTAATTCGTCAATGTGAGGGAGCGAGGGATGCGGTAAAGGAGGAATAATGCATCGGAAAAGAGATACTCGACTCCCAAAAGAAAATCCTATCGTTTCCGTAGAAACGTATCTCTTTTTAGAAAGATAATGCAGGGAACCCAGACTATTTCATATGGACGCAATTTGAGTGTTAATTCGGCAATGTGATGGAGCGAGGGATGCAGTAAAGGAGGAATAATGCATCGGAAAAGAGATACTCGGAACCCCAAAGAAAATCCTATCGTTTCCGTAGAAACGAATCCCGATTTAGAAGGACAATGCAGGGAATCCAGAGTATTTCATATGGACGCAAATTGTGTGTCAATTCGTCAATGTGAGGGAACGAGGGATGCAGTAAAGGAGGAATAATGCATCGGAAAAGAGATACTCGACTCCCAAAAGAAAATCCTATCGTTTCCGTAGAAACGTATCTCGTTTTAGAAAGATAATGCAGGGAACCCAGAGTATTTCATATGGACGCAAATTGTGTGTTAATTCGGCAATGTGAGGGAGCGAGGGATGCAGTAAAGGAGGAATAATGCATCGGAAAAGAGATACTCGAACCCCAAAGAAAATCCTATCGTTTCCGTAGAAACGTATCTCGATTTAGAAGGACAACGCAGGGAATCCAGAGTATTTCATATGACGCAAATTGTGTGTTAATTCGTCAATGTGAGGGAGCGAGGGATGCAGTAAATTAGGAATAATGCATCGGAAAAGAGATACTCGGAACCCCAAATAAAATCGTATCGTTTCCGTAGAAACGTATCTCGATTTAGAAGGACAATGCAGGGAATCCAGAGTATTTCATATGGACGCAAATTGTGTGTTACTTCGTCAATGTGAGGGAGCGAGGGATGCAGTAAAGGAGGAATAATTCATCGCAAAAGAGATACGCGGAACCCCAAAGAAAATCCTATCGTTTCTGTAGAAACGTATCTCGATTTAGAAGGACAATGCAGGGAATCCAGGGTATTTTATATGGACGCAAATTGTGTGTTAATTCGTCAATGTGAGGGAGCGAGGGATGCAGTAAAGGAGGAATAATGCATCGGATAAGAGATACTCGGAACCCCAAAGAAAATACTATCGTTTCCGTAGAAACGTATCTTGATTTAGAAGGACAATGCAGGGAATCCAGAGTATTTCATATGGACGCAAATTGTGTGTTAATTCGTCAATGTGAGGGAGTGAGGGATGCAGTAAAGGAGGAATAATGCATCGGAAAAGTGATACTCGGAACCCCAAAGAAAATCCTACCGTTTCCGTAGAAACGTATCTCGATTTAGAAGGACAATGCAGGGAATCCAGAGTATTTCATATGGACGCAAATTGTGTGTTAGTTCGTCAATGTGAGGGAGCGAGGGATGCAGTAAAGGTGGAATAGTGCATCGGAAAAGAGATACGCGGAACCCCAAAGAAAATCCTATCGTTTCCGTAGAAACGTATCTCGATTTAGAAGGACAATGCAGGGAATCCAGAGTATTTTATATGGACGCAAATTGTGTGTTAATTCGTCAATGTGAGGGAGCGAGGGATGCAGTAAAGGAGGAATAATGCATCGGAAAAGAGATACTCGGAACCCCAAAGAAAATACTATCGTTTCCGTAGAAACGTATCTCGATTTAGAAGGACAATGCAGGGAATCCAGAGTATTTCATATGGACGCAAATTGTGTGTTAATTCGTCAATGTGAGGGAGCGAGGGATGCAGTAAAGGTGGAATAATGCATCGGAAAAGAGATGCTCGACTCCCAAAAGAAAATCCTATCGTTTCCGTAGAAACGTATCTCGTTTTAGAAAGATAATGCAGGGAACCCAGAGTATTTCATATGGACGCAATTTGAGTGTTAATTCGGCAATGTCAGGGAGCGAGGGATGCAGTAAAGGAGGAATAATTCATCGGAAAAGAGATACTCGGAACCCCAAAGAAAATCCTATCGTTTCCGTAGAAACGAATCCCGATTTAGAAGGACAATGCAGGGAATCCAGAATATTTCATATGGACGCAAATTGTGTGTCAATTCGTCAATGTGAGGGAACGAGGGATGCAGTAAAGGAGGAATAATGCATCGGAAAAGAGATACTCGACTCCCAAAAGAAAATCCTATCGTTTCCGTCGAAACGTATCTCGTATTAGAAAGATAATGCAGGGAACCCAGAGTATTTCATATGGACGCAAATTGTGTGTTAATTCGGCAATGTGAGGGAGCGAGGGATGAAGTAAAGGAGGAATAATGCATCGGAAAAGAGATACTCGGGACCCCAAAGAAAATCCTATCATTTCCGTAGAAACGTATCTCGATTTAGATGGTCTATGCAAGGAATCCAGAGTATTTCATATGGACGCAAATTGTGTGTTAATTCGTCAATGTGAGGGAGCGAGGGATGCAGTAAAGGAGGAATAATGCATCGGAAAAGAGATACTCGACTCCCAAAAGAAAATCCTATCGTTTCCATAGAAACGTATCTCGTTTTAGAAAGATAATGCAGGGAACCCAGAGTATTTCATATCGACGCAATTTGAGTGTTAATTCGGCAATGTGAGGGAGAGGGGGATGCAGTAAAGGAGAAATAATGCATCGGAAAAGAGATACTCGGAACCCCAAAGAAAATCCTATCGTTTCCATAGAAACGTATCTCGATTTAGAAGGACAATGCAGGGAATCCAGAGTATTTCATATGGACGCAAATTGTGTGTGAATTCGTCAATGTGAGGGAGCGAGGGATGCAGTAAAGGAGGAATAATGCATCGGAAAAGAGATACGCGGAACACCAAAGAAAATCCTATCGTTTCTGTAGAAACGTATCTCGATTTAGAAGGACAATGCAGGGAATCAAGAGTATTTCATATGGACGCAAATTGTGTGTGAATTCGTCAATGTGAGGGAGCGAGGGATGCAGTAAAGGAGGAATAATGCATCGGAAAAGAGATACTCGGAACCCCAAAGAAAATCCTATCGTTTCCGTAGAAACGTATCTCGATTTAGAAGGACAATGCAGAGAATCCAGAGTATTTCATATGGACGCAAATTGTGTGTTAATTCGTCAATGTGAGGGAGCGAGGGATGCAGTAAAGGAGGAATAATGTATCAGAAAAGAGATACTCGGAACCCCTAAGAAAATGCTATCGTTTCCGTAGAAACGTATCTCGATTTAGAAGGACAATGCAGGGTATCCAGAGTATTTCATATGGACGCAAATTGTGTGTTAATTCGTCAATGTGAGGGACCGAGGGATGCAGTAAAGGAGGAATAATGCATCGGAAATGAGATACTCGACTCCCAAAAGAAAATCCTATCGTTTCCGTAGAAACGTATCTCGTTTTAGAAAGATAATGCAGGGAACACAGAGTATTTCATATGGACGCAAATTGTGTGTTAATTCGTCAATGTGAGGGAGCGAGGGATGCAGTAAAGGTGGAATAATGCATCGGAAAAGAGATACGCGGAACCCCAAAGAAAATCCTATCGTTTCCGTAGAAACGTATCTCGATTTAGAAGGACAATGCAGGGAATCCAGAGTATTTTATATGGACGCAAATTGTGTGTTAATTCGTCAATGTGAGGGAGCGAGGGATGCAGTAAAGGAGGAATAATGCATCGGAAAAGAGATACTCGGAACCCCAAAGAAAATACTATCGTTTCCGTAGAAACGTATCTCGATTTAGAAGGACAATGCAGGGAATCCAGAGTATTTCATATGGACGCAAATTGTGTGTTAATTCGTCAATGTGAGGGAGCGAGGGATGCAGTAAAGGTGGAATAATGCATCGGAAAAGAGATGCTCGACTCCCAAAAGAAAATCCTATCGTTTCCGTAGAAACGTATCTCGTTTTAGAAAGATAATGCAGGGAACCCAGAGTATTTCATATGGACGCAATTTGAGTGTTAATTCGGCAATGTGAGGGAGCGAGGGATGCAGTAAAGGAGGAATAATGCATCGGAAAAGAGATACTCGGAACCCCAAAGAAAATCCTATCGTTTCCGTAGAAACGAATCCCGATTTAGAAGGACAATGCAGGGAATCCAGAGTATTTTATATGGACGCAAATTGTGTGTTAATTCGTCAATGTGAGGGAGCGAGGGATGCAGTAAAGGAGGAATAATGCATCGGAAAAGAGATACTCGGAACCCCAAAGAAAATCCTATCGTTTCCGTAGAAACGTATCTCGATTTAGAAGGACAATGCAGAGAATCTAGAGTATTTCATATGGACGCAAATTGTGTGTTAATTCGTCAATGTGAGGGAGCGAGGGATGCAGTAAAGGAGGAATAATGTATCAGAAAAGAGATACTCGGAACCCCTAAGAAAATGCTATCGTTTCCGTAGAAACGTATCTCGATTTAGAAGGACAATGCAGGGTATCCAGAGTATTTCATATGGACGCAAATTGTGTGTTAATTCGTCAATGTGAGGGAGCGAGGGATGCAGTAAAGGAGGAATAATGCATCGGAAAAGAGATACTCGACTCCCAAAAGAAAATCCTATCGTTTCTGTAGAAACGTATCTCGTTTTAGAAAGATAATGCAGGGAACACAGAGTATTTCATATGGACGCAAATTGTGTGTTAATTCGGCAATGTGAGGGAGCGAGGGATGCAGTAAAGGAGGAATAATTCATCGAAAAAGAGATACTCGGAACCCCAAAGAAAATCCTATCGTTTCCGTCGAAACGTATCTCGATTTAGAAGGACAATGCAAGGGATCCAGAGTATTTCATATGGACGCAAATTGTGTGTCAATTCGTCAATGTGAGGGAACGAGGGATGCAGTAAAGGAGGAATAATGCATCGGAAAAGAGATACTCGACTCCCAAAAGAAAATCCTATCGTTTCCGTAGAAACGTATCTCGTATTAGAAAGATAATGCAGGGAACCCAGAGTATTTCATATGGACGCGAATTGTGTGTTAATTCGGCAATGTGAGGGAGCGAGGGATGAAGTAAAGGAGGAATAATGCATCGGAAAAGAGATACTCGGGACCCCAAAGAAAATCCTATCGTTTCCGTAGAAACGTATCTCGATTTAGATGGTCTATGCAAGGAATCCAGAGTATTTCATATGGACGCAAATTGTGTGTTAATTCGTCAATGTGAGGGAAAGAGGGATGCAGTAAAGGAGGAATAATGCATCGGAAAAGAGATACTCGGACCCCAAAGAAAATCCTATCGTTTCCGTAGAAACGTACCTCGATTTAGAAGGACGATGCAGGGAATCCAGAGTATTTCATATGGACGCAAATTGTGTGTTAATTCGTCAATGTGAGGGAGCGAGGGATGCAGTAAAGAAGGAATAATGCATCGGAAAAGAGATACTCGACTCCCAAAAGAAAATCCTATCGTTTGCATAGAAACGTATCTCGTTTTAGAAACATAATGCCGGGAACCCAGAGTATTTCATATGGACGCAATTTGAGTGTTAATTCGGCAATGTGAGGGAGCGGGGGATGCAGTAAAGGAGGAATAATGCATCGGAAAAGAGATACTCGGAACCCCAAAGAAAATCCTATCGTTTCCGTAGAAACGTATGTCGATTTAGAAGGACAATGCAGGGAATCCAGAGTATTTCATATGGACGCAAATTGTGTGTGAATTCGTCAATGTGAGGGAGCGAGGGATGCAGTAAAGGAGGAATAATGCATCGGAAAAGAGATACTCGGAACCCCAAATAAAATCGTATCGTTTCCGTAGAAACGTATCTCGATTTAGAAGGACAATGCAGGGAATCCAGAGTATTTCATATGGACGCAAATTGTGTGTTAGTTCGTCAATGTGAGGGAGCGAGGGATGCAGTAAAGGAGGAATAATGCATCGCAAAAGAGATACGCGGAACCCCAAAGAAAATCCTATCGTTTCCGTAGAAACGTATCTCGATTTAGAAGGACAATGCAGGGAATCCAGAGTATTTCATATGGACGAAAATTGTGTGTTAATTCGTCAATGTGAGGGAGCGAGGGATGCTGTAAAGGAGGAATAATGCATCGGAAAAGAGATACTCGGAACCCCAAAGAAAATACTATCGTTTCCGTAGAAACGTATCTTGATTTAGAAGGACAATGCAGGGAATCCAGAGTATTTCATATGGACGCAAATTGTGTGGTAATTCATCAATGTGAGGGAGTGAGGGATGCAGTAAAGGAGGAATAATGCATCGGAAAAGAGATACTCGGAACCCCAAAAAAATTCTGTCGTTTCCGTAGAAACGTATCTCGATTTAGAAGGACAATGCAGGGAATCCAGAGTATTTCATATGGACGCAAATTGTGTGTTAATTCGTCAATGTGAGGGAGCGAGGGATGCGGTAAAGGAGGAATAATGCATCGGAAAAGAGATACTCGACTCCCAAAAGAAAATCCTATCGTTTCCGTAGAAACGTATCTCGTTTTAGAAAGAGAATGCAGGGAACCCAGACTATTTCATATGGACGCAATTTGAGTGTTAATTCGGCAATGTGATGGAGCGAGGGATGCAGTAAAGGAGGAATAATGCATCGGAAAAGAGATACTCGGAACCCCAAAGAAAATCCTATCGTTTCCGTAGAAACGAATCCCGATTTAGAAGGACAATGCAGGGAATCCAGAGTATTTCATATGGACGCAAATTGTGTGTTAATTCGGCAATGTGAGGGAGCGAGGGATGCAGTAAAGGAGGAATAATGCATCGGAAAAGAGATACTTGGAACCCCAAAGAAAATCCTATCGTTTCCGTAGAAACGTATCTCGATTTAGAAGGACAACGCAGGGAATCCAGAGTATTTCATATGGACGCAAATTGTGTGTTAATTCGTCAATGTGAGGGAGCGAGGGATGCAGTAAAGGAGGAATAATGCATCGGAAAAGAGATACTCGGAACCCCAAATAAAATCGTATCGTTTCCTTTGAAACGTATTTCGATTTAGAAGGACAATGCACGGAATCCAGAGTATTTCATATGGACGCAAATTGTGTGTTACTTCGTCAATGTGAGGGAGCGAGGGATGCAGTAAAGGAGGAATAATTCATCGCAAAAGAGATACGCGGAACCCCAAAGAAAATCCTATCGTTTCTGTATAAACGTATCTCGATTTAGAAGGACAATGCAGGGAATCCAGAGTATTTTATATGGACGCAAATTGTGTGTTAATTCGTCAATGTGAGGGAGCGAGGGATGCAGTAAAGGAGGAATAATGCATCGGATAAGAGATACTCGGAACCCCAAAGAAAATACTATCGTTTCCGTAGAAACGTATCTTGATTTAGAAGGACAATGCAGGGAATCCAGAGTATTTCATATGGACGCAAATTGTGTGTTAATTCGTCAATGTGAGGGAGTGAGGGATGCAGTAAAGGAGGAATAATGCATCGGAAAAGTGATACTCGGAACCCCAAAGAAAATCCTATCGTTTCCGTAGAAACGTATCTCGATTTAGAAGGACAATGCAGGGAATCCAGAGTATTTCATATGGACGCAAATTGTGTGTTAATTCGTCAAAGTGAGGGAGCGAGGGATGCAGTAAAGGAGGAATAATGCATTGGAAAAGAGATACTCGACTCCCAAAAGAAAATCCTATCGTTTCCGTAGAAACGTATCTCGTTTTAGAAAGATAATGCAGGGAACCTAGAGTATTTCATATGGACGCAATTTGAGTGTTAATTCGGCAATGTGAGGGAGCGAGGGATGCAGTAAAGGAGGAATAATGCATCGGAAAAGGGATACTCGGAACCCCAAAGAAAATCCTATCGTTTCCGTAGAAACGAATCCCGATTTAGAAGGACAATGCAGGGAATCCAGAGTATTTCATATGGACGCAAATTGTGTGTCAATTCGTCAATGTGAGGGAACGAGGGATGCAGTAAAGGAGGAATAATGCATCGGAAAAGAGATACTCGTCTCCCAAAAGAAAATCCTATCGTTTCCGTTGAAACGTATCTCGTTTTAGAAAGATAATGCAGGGAACCCAGAGTATTTCATATGGACGCAAATTGTGTGTTAATTCGGCAATGTGAGGGAGCGAGGGATGCAGTAAAGGAGGAATAATGCATCGGAAAAGAGATACTCGGAACCCCAAATAAAATCGTATCGTTTCTGTAGAAACGTATCTCGATTTAGAAGGACTATGCAAGGAATCCAGAGTATTTCATATGGACGCAAATTGTGTGTTAATTCGTCAATGTGAGGGAGCGAGGAATGCAGTAAAGGAGAAATAATGCATCGGAAAAGAGATACTCGGAACCCCAAAGAAAATCCTATCGTTTCCGTAGAAACGTATCTCAATTTAGAAGGACAATGCAGGGAATCCAGAGTATTTCATATGGACGCAAATTGTGTGTTAATTCGTCAATGTGAGGGAGCGAGGGATGCAGTAAAGGAGGAATAATGCATCGGAAAAGAGATACTCGACTCCCAAAAGAAAATCCTATCGTTTCCGTAGAAACGTATCTCGATTTAGAAACATAATGCAGGGAACCCAGAGTATTTCATATGGACGCAATTTGTGTGTTAATTCGGCAATGTGAGGGAGCCAGGGATGCAGTAAAGGAGGAGTAATGCATCGGAAAAGAGATACTCGGATGCCCAGAAAAAATCCTGTCGTTTCCGTAGAAACGAATCCCGATTTAGAAGGACAATGCAGGGTATCCTGAGTATTCCATATGGACGCAAATTGTGTGTTAATTCGTCAATGTGAGGGAGCGAGGGATGCAGTAAAGGAGGAATAATGCATCGGAAAAGAGATACTCGGAACCACAAAGAAAATCCTATCGTTTCCGTAGAAACGTATCTCGATTTAGGAGGACAATGCAGGGAATCCAGAGTATTTCATATGGACACAAATTGTGTGTTAATTTGTCAATGTGAGGAAGCGAGGGATGCAGTAAAGGAGGAATAATGCATCGGAAAAGAGATACTCGGAACCGCAAAGAAAATCCTATCGTTTCCGTAGAAACGTATCTCGATTTAGAAGGACAGTGCAGGGAATCCAGTGTATATCATATGAACGCAAATTGTGTGTTAATTCGTCAATGTGAGGGAGCGAGGGATGCAGTAAAGGAGGAATAATGCATCGGAAAAGAGATATTCGGAACCCCAAAGAAAATCCTATCGTTTCCGTAGAAACGTATCTCGATTTACAAGGACAATGCAGGGAATCCAGAGTATTTCATATGGACGCAAATTGTATGTCAATTCGTCAATGTCAGGGAGCGAGGGATGCAGTAAAGGAGGAATAATGCATCGGAAAAGAGATACTCGGAACCCCAAAGAAAATCCTATCGTTTCCATAGAAACGTATCTCCATTTAGAAGGACAATGCAGGGAATCCAGAGTATTTCATATGGACGCAAATTGTGTGTTAATTCGTCAATGTGAGGGAGCGAGGGATGCAGTAAAGGAGGAATAATGCATCGGAAAAGAGATACTCTTAACCCCAAAGAAAATCCTATCGTTTCCGTAGAAACGTATCTCGATTTAGAAGGACAATGCCGGGAATCCAGAGTATTTCATATGGTCGCAAATTGTGTGTTAATTCGTCAATGTGAGGGAGCGAGGGATGCAGTAAAGGAGGAATAATGCATCGGAAAAGAGATACTCGGAACCACAAAGAAAATCCTATCGTTTCCGTAGAAACGTATCTTGATTTAGAAGGACAATGCAGGGAATCCAGAGTATTTCATATGGACGCAAATTGTGTGTTAATTCGTCAATGTGAGGGAGCGAGGGATGCAGTAAAGGAGGAATAATGCATCGGAAAAGAGATACTCGGAACCCCAAAGAAAATACTATCGTTTCCGTAGAAACGTATCTCGATTTAGAAGGACAATGCAGGGAATCCAGAGTATTTCATATGGACGCAAATTGTGTGTTAATTCGGCAATGTGAGGGAGCGAGGGATGCAGTAAAGGAGGAATAATGCATCGGAAAAGACATACTCGACTCCCAAAAGAAAATCCTATCGTTTCCGTAGAAACGTATCTCGATTTAGAAAGCTAATGCAGGGAACCCAGAGTATTTCATGTGGACGCAATTTGTATGTTAATTCGGCAATGTGAGGGAGCGAGAGATGCAGTAAAGGAGGAATAATGCATCGGAAAAGAGATACTCGGAACCCCAATGAAAATCCTGTCGTTTCCGTAGATACGAATCCCGATTTAGAAGGACAATGCAGGGAATCCAGAGTATTTCATATGGACGCAAAATGTGTGTTAATTCGTCAATGTGAGGGAGCGAGGGATGCAGTAAAGGAGGAATAATGCATCGGAAAAGAGATACTCGGAACCCCACAGAAAATCCTATCGTTTCCGTAGAAACGTATCTCGGTTTAGAAGGACAATGCAGGGAATATAGAGTATTTCATATGGACGCAAATTGTGTGTTAATTCGTCAATGTGAGTTAGCGAGGGATGGAGTAAAGGAGGAATAATGCATCGGAAAAGAGATACTCGGAACCCCAAAGAAAATCCTATCGTTTCCGTAGAAACGTATCTCGATTTAGAAGGACAATCCAGGGAATCCTGAGTATTTCATATGGACGCATATTGTGTGTTAATTCGTCAATGTGAGGGAGTGAGGGATGCAGTAAAGGAGGAATAATGCATCGGAAAAGAGATACTCGGAACCCCAAAGAAAATCCTATCGTTTCCGTAGAAACGTATCTCGATTTAGGAGGACAATGCAGGGAATCCAGAGTATTTCATATGGACGCAAATTGTGTGTTAATTCGTCAATGTTAGGGAGCGAGGGATGCAGTAAAGGAGGAATAATGCATCGGAAAAGAGATACTCGGAACCCCAAAGAAAATCCTATCGTTTCCGTAGAAACGTATTTCGATTTAGAAGGACGATGCAGGGAATCCAGAGTATTTCATATGGACGCAAATTGTGTGATAATTCGTCAATGTGAGGGAGCGAGGGATACAGTAAAGGAGGAATAATGCATCGGGAAAGAGATACTCGACTCCCAAAAGAAAATCCTATCGTTTCCATAGAAACGTATCTCGTTTTAGAAAGATAATGCAGGGAACCCAGAGTATTTCATATGGACGCAATTTGAGTGTTAATTCGGCAATGTGAGGGAGCGGGGGATGCAGTAAAGGAGGAATAATGCATCGGAAAAGAGATACTCGGAACCCCAAAGAAAATCCTATCGTTTCCGTAGAAACGTATCTCGATTTAGAAGGACAATGCAGGGAATCCAGAGTATTTCATATGGACGCAAATCGTGTGTGAATTCGTCAATGTGAGGGAGCGAGGGATGCAGTAAAGGAGGAATAATGCATCGGAAAAGAGATACACGGAACCCCAAAGAAAATCCTATCGCTTCCGTAGAAACGTATCTCGATTTAGAAGGACAATGCAGGGAATCCAGAGTATTTTATATGGACGCAAATTGTGTGTTAATTCGTCAATGTGAGGGAGCGAGGGATGCAGTAAAGGAGGAATAATGCATCGGATAAGAGATACTCGGAACCCCAAAGAAAATACTATCGTTTCCGTAGAAACGTATCTTGATTTAGAAGGACAATGCAGGGAATCCAGAGTATTTCATATGGACGCAAATTGTGTGTTAATTCGTCAATGTGAGGGAGTGAGGGATGCAGTAAAGGAGGAATAATGCATCGGAAAAGTGATACTCGGAACCCCAAAGAAAATCCTATCGTTTCCGTAGAAACGTATCTCGATTTAGAAGGACAATGCAGGGAATCCAGAGTATTTCATATGGACGCAAATTGTGTGTTAATTCGTCAAAGTGAGGGAGCGAGGGATGCAGTAAAGGAGGAATAATGCATTGGAAAAGAGATACTCGACTCCCAAAAGAAAATCCTATCGTTTCCGTAGAACCGTATCTCGTTTTAGAAAGATAATGCAGGGAACCTAGAGTATTTCATATGGACGCAATTTGAGTGTTAATTCGGCAATGTGAGGGAGCGAGGGATGCAGTAAAGGAGGAATAATGCATCGGAAAAGGGATACTCGGAACCCCAAAGAAAATCCTATCGTTTCCGTAGAAACGAATCCCGATTTAGAAGGACAATGCAGGGAATCCAGAGTATTTCATATGGACGCAAATTGTGTGTCAATTCGTCAATGTGAGGGAACGAGGGATGCAGTAAAGGAGGAATAATGCATCGGAAAAGAGATACTCGTCTCCCAAAAGAAAATCCTATCGTTTCCGTTGAAACGTATCTCGTTTTAGAAAGATAATGCAGGGAACCCAGAGTATTTCATATGGACGCAAATTGTGTGTTAATTCGGCAATGTGAGGGAGCGAGGGATGCAGTAAAGGAGGAATAATGCATCGGAAAAGAGATACTCGGAACCCCAAATAAAATCGTATCGTTTCTGTAGAAACGTATCTCGATTTAGAAGGACTATGCAAGGAATCCAGAGTATTTCATATGGACGCAAATTGTGTGTTAATTCGTCAATGTGAGGGAGCGAGGAATGCAGTAAAGGAGAAATAATGCATCGGAAAAGAGATACTCGGAACCCCAAAGAAAATCCTATCGTTTCCGTAGAAACGTATCTCAATTTAGAAGGACAATGCAGGGAATCCAGAGTATTTCATATGGACGCAAATTGTGTGTTAATTCGTCAATGTGAGGGAGCGAGGGATGCAGTAAAGGAGGAATAATGCATCGGAAAAGAGATACTCGACTCCCAAAAGAAAATCCTATCGTTTCCGTAGAAACGTATCTCGATTTAGAAACATAATGCAGGGAACCCAGAGTATTTCATATGGACGCAATTTGTGTGTTAATTCGGCAATGTGAGGGAGCGAGGGATGCAGTAAAGGAGGAGTAATGCATCGGAAAAGAGATACTCGGATGCCCAGAAAAAATCCTGTCGTTTCCGTAGAAACGAATCCCGATTTAGAAGGACAATGCAGGGTATCCTGAGTATTTCATATGGACGCAAATTGTGTGTTAATTCGTCAATGTGAGGGAGCGAGGGATGCAGTAAAGGAGGAATAATGCATCGGAAAAGAGATACTCGGAACCACAAAGAAAATCCTATCGTTTCCGTAGAAACGTATCTCGATTTAGGAGGACAATGCAGGGAATCCAGAGTATTTCATATGGACACAAATTGTGTGTTAATTTGTCAATGTGAGGAAGCGAGGGATGCAGTAAAGGAGGAATAATGCATCGGAAAAGAGATACTCGGAACCGCAAAGAAAATCCTATCGTTTCCGTAGAAACGTATCTCGATTTAGAAGGACAGTGCAGGGAATCCAGTGTATATCATATGAACGCAAATTGTGTGTTAATTCGTCAATGTGAGGGAGCGAGGGATGCAGTAAAGGAGGAATAATGCATCGGAAAAGAGATATTCGGAACCCCAAAGAAAATCCTATCGTTTCCGTAGAAACGTATCTCGATTTACAAGGACAATGCAGGGAATCCAGAGTATTTCATATGGACGCAAATTGTATGTCAATTCGTCAATGTCAGGGAGCGAGGGATGCAGTAAAGGAGGAATAATGCATCGGAAAAGAGATACTCGGAACCCCAAAGAAAATCCTATCGTTTCCATAGAAACGTATCTCCATTTAGAAGGACAATGCAGGGAATCCAGAGTATTTCATATGGACGCAAATTGTGTGTTAATTCGTCAATGTGAGGGAGCGAGGGATGCAGTAAAGGAGGAATAATGCATCGGAAAAGAGATACTCTTAACCCCAAAGAAAATCCTATCGTTTCCGTAGAAACGTATCTCGATTTAGAAGGACAATGCCGGGAATCCAGAGTATTTCATATGGTCGCAAATTGTGTGTTAATTCGTCAATGTGAGGGAGCGAGGGATGCAGTAAAGGAGGAATAATGCATCGGAAAAGAGATACTCGGAACCACAAAGAAAATCCTATCGTTTCCGTAGAAACGTATCTTGATTTAGAAGGACAATGCAGGGAATCCAGAGTATTTCATATGGACGCAAATTGTGTGTTAATTCGTCAATGTGAGGGAGCGAGGGATGCAGTAAAGGAGGAATAATGCATCGGAAAAGAGATACTCGGAACCCCAAAGAAAATACTATCGTTTCCGTAGAAACGTATCTCGATTTAGAAGGACAATGCAGGGAATCCAGAGTATTTCATATGGACGCAAATTGTGTGTTAATTCGGCAATGTGAGGGAGCGAGGGATGCAGTAAAGGAGGAATAATGCATCGGAAAAGACATACTCGACTCCCAAAAGAAAATCCTATCGTTTCCGTAGAAACGTATCTCGATTTAGAAAGCTAATGCAGGGAACCCAGAGTATTTCATGTGGACGCAATTTGTATGTTAATTCGGCAATGTGAGGGAGCGAGAGATGCAGTAAAGGAGGAATAATGCATCGGAAAAGAGATACTCGGAACCCCAATGAAAATCCTGTCGTTTCCGTAGATACGAATCCCGATTTAGAAGGACAATGCAGGGAATCCAGAGTATTTCATATGGACGCAAAATGTGTGTTAATTCGTCAATGTGAGGGAGCGAGGGATGCAGTAAAGGAGGAATAATGCATCGGAAAAGAGATACTCGGAACCCCACAGAAAATCCTATCGTTTCCGTAGAAACGTATCTCGGTTTAGAAGGACAATGCAGGGAATCCAGAGTATTTCATATGGACGCAAATTGTGTGTTAATTCGTCAATGTGAGTTAGCGAGGGATGGAGTAAAGGAGGAATAATGCATCGGAAAAGAGATACTCGGAACCCCAAAGAAAATCCTATCGTTTCCGTAGAAACGTATCTCGATTTAGAAGGACAATCCAGGGAATCCTGAGTATTTCATATGGACGCATATTGTGTGTTAATTCGTCAATGTGAGGGAGTGAGGGATGCAGTAAAGGAGGAATAATGCATCGGAAAAGAGATACTCGGAACCCCAAAGAAAATCCTATCGTTTCCGTAGAAACGTATCTCGATTTAGGAGGACAATGCAGGGAATCCAGAGTATTTCATATGGACGCAAATTGTGTGTTAATTCGTCAATGTTAGGGAGCGAGGGATGCAGTAAAGGAGGAATAATGCATCGGAAAAGAGATACTCGGAACCCCAAAGAAAATCCTATCGTTTCCGTAGAAACGTATTTCGATTTAGAAGGACGATGCAGGGAATCCAGAGTATTTCATATGGACGCAAATTGTGTGATAATTCGTCAATGTGAGGGAGCGAGGGATGCAGTAAAGGAGGAATAATGCATCGGGAAAGAGATACTCGACTCCCAAAAGAAAATCCTATCGTTTCCATAGAAACGTATCTCGTTTTAGAAAGATAATGCAGGGAACCCAGAGTATTTCATATGGACGCAATTTGAGTGTTAATTCGGCAATGTGAGGGAGCGGGGGATGCAGTAAAGGAGGAATAATGCATCGGAAAAGAGATACTCGGAACCCCAAAGAAAATCCTATCGTTTCCGTAGAAACGTATCTCGATTTAGAAGGACAATGCAGGGAATCCAGAGTATTTCATATGGACGCAAATCGTGTGTGAATTCGTCAATGTGAGGGAGCGAGGGATGCAGTAAAGGAGGAATAATGCATCGGAAAAGAGATAGGCGGAACCCCAAAGAAAATCCTATCGCTTCCGTAGAAACGTATCTCGATTTAGAAGGACAATGCAGGGAATCCAGAGTATTTTATATGGACGCAAATTGTGTGTTAATTCGTCAATGTGAGGGAGCGAGGGATGCAGTAAAGGAGGAATAATGCATCGGAAAAGAGATACTCGGAACCCCAAAGAAAATCCTATCGTCTCCGTAGAAACGTATCTCGATTTAGAAGGACAATGCAGGGAATCCAGAGTATTTCATATGGACGCAAATTGTGTGTTTATTCGTCAATGTGAGGGAGCGAGGGATGCAGTAAAGGAGGAATAATGTATCGGAAAAGAGATACTCGGAACCCCAATAAAAATGCTATCGTTTCCGTAGAAACGTATCTCGATTTAGAAGGACAATGCAGGGAATCCAGAGTATTTCATATGGACGCAAATTGTGTGTTAATTCGTCAATGTGAGGGAGCGAGGGATGCAGTAAAGGAGGAATAATGCATCGGAAAAGAGATACTCGACTCCCAAAAGAAAATCCTATCGTTTCCGTAGAAACATATCTCGTTTTAGAAAGATAATGCAGGGAACCCAGAGTATTTCATATGGACGCAAATTGTGTGTTAATTCGGCAATGTGAGGGAGCGAGGGATGCAGTAAAGGAGGAATAATTCATCGAAAAAGAGATACTCGGAGTCCCAAAGAAAATCCTATCGATTCCGTAGAAACGTATCTCGATTTAGAAGGACAATGCAAGGAGTCCAGAGTATTTCATATGGCCGCAAATTGTGTGTTAATTCGTCAATGTGAGGGAGCGAGGGATGCAGTAAAGGAGGAATAATGCATCGGAAAAGAGATACTCGGAACCCCAAATAAGATCGTATCGTTTCCGTAGAAACGTATCTCGATTTAGAAGGACAATGCAGGGAATCCAGAGTATTTCATATGGACGCAAATTGTGTGTTAGTTCGTCAATGTGAGGGAGCGAGGGATGCAGTAAAGGGGGAATAATGCATCGGAAAAGAGATACTCGACTCCCAAAAGAAAATCCTATCGTTTCCATAGAAACGTATCTCGTTTTAGTAAGATAATGCAGGGAACCCAGAGTATTTCATATGGACGCAATTTGAGTGTTAATTCGGCAATGTGAGGGAGCGGGGATGCAGTAAAGGAGGAATAATGCATCGGAAAAGAGATACTCGAAACCCCAAAAAAATCCAATCGTTTCCGTAGAAACGTATCTCGATTTAGAAGGACAATGCAGGGAATCCAGAGTATTTTATATGGACGCAAATTGTGTGTTAATTCGTCAATGTGAGGGAGCGAGGGATGCAGTAAAGGAGGAATAATGCATCGGAAAAGAGATACTCGGAACCCCAAAGAAAATCCTATCGCCTCCGTAGAAACGTATCTCGATTTAGAAGGACAATGCAGGGAATCCAGAGTATTTCATATGGACGCAAATTGTGTGTTAATTCGTCAATGTGAGGGAGCGAGGGATGCAGTAAAGGAGGAATAATGTATCGGAAAAGAGATACTCGGAACCACGAAGAAAATCCTATCGTTTCCGTAGAAACGTATCTCGATTTAGAAGGACAATGCAGGGAATCCAGAGTATTTCATATGGACGCAAATTGTGTGTTAATTCGTCAATGTGAGGGAGCGAGGGATGCAGTAAAGGAGGAATAATGCATCGGAAAAGAGATACTCGACTCCCAAAAGAAAATCCTATCGTTTCCGTAGAAACGTATCTCGTTTTAGAAAGATAATGCAGGGAACCCAGAGTATTTCATATGGATGCAAATTGTGTGTTAATTCGGCAATGTGAGGGAGCGAGGGATGCAGTAAAGGAGGAATAATTCATCGAAAAATAGATACTCGGAACCCCAAAGAAAATCCTATCGTTTCCGTAGAAACGTATCTCGATTTAGAAGGACAATGCAAGGAGTTCAGAGTATTTCATATGGACGCAAATTGTGTGTTAATTCGTCAATGTGAGGGAGCGAGGGATGCAGTAAAGGAGGAATAATGCATCGGTAAAGAGATACTCGGAACCCCAAAGAAAATCCTATCGTTTCCGTAGAAACGTATCTCGATTTAGAAGGACAACGCAGGGAATCCAGAGTATTTCATATGGACGCAAATTGTGTGTTAATTCGTCAATGTGAGGGAGCGAGGGATGCAGTAAAGGAGATATAATGCATCGGAAAAGAGATACTCGGGACCCCAAATAAAATCGTATCGTTTCCGTAGAAACGTATCTCGATTTAGAAGGACAATGCAGGGAATCCAGAGTATTTCATATGGACGCAAATTGTGTGTTAATTCGTCAATGTGAGGGAGCGAGGGATGCAGTAAAGGAGGAATAATGCATCGGAAAAGAGATACGCGGAACCTCAAAGAAAATCCTATCGTTTCCATAGAAACGTATCTCGATTTAGAAGAACAATGCAGGGAATCCAGAGTATTTTATATGGACGCAAATTGTGTGTTAATTCGTCAATGTGAGGGAGCGAGGGATGCAGTAAAGGATGAATAATGCATCGGAAAAGAGATACTCGGAACCCCAAAGAAAATCCTATCGTTTCCGTAGAAACGTATCTTGATTTAGAAGGACAATGCAGGGAATCCAGAGTATTTCATATGGACGCAAATTGTGTGTTAATTCGTCAATGTGAGGGAGTGAGGGATGCAGTAAAGGAGGAATAATGCATCGGAAAAGAGATACTCGGAACCCCAAAGAAAATCCTATCGTTTCCGTAGAAACGTATCTCGATTTAGAAGGACAATGCAGGGAATCAAGAGTATTTCATATGGACGCAAATTGTGTGTTAATTCGTCAATGTGAGGGAGCGAGGGATGCAGTAAAGGAGGAAAAATGCATCGGAAAAGAGATACTCGACTGCCAAAAGAAAATCCTATCGTTTCCGTAGAAACGTAACTCGTTTTAGAAAGATAATGCAGGGAACCCAGAGTATCTCATATGGACGCAATTTGAGTGTTAATTCGGCAATGTGAGGGAGCGAGGGATGCAGTAAAGGAGGAATAATGCATCGGAAAAGAGATACTCGGAACCCCAAAGAAAATCCTATCGTTTCCGTAGAAACGAATCCCGATGTAGAAGGACAATGCAGGGAATCCAGAGTATTTCATATGGACGCAAATTGTGTGTCAATTCGTCAATGTGAGGGAACGAGGGATGCAGTAAAGGAGGAATAATGCATTGGAAAAGAGATACTCGACTCCCAAAAGAAAATCCTATCGTTTCCGTAGAAACGTATCTCGTTTTAGAAAGATAATGCAGGGAACCCAGAGTATTTCATATGGACGCAAATTGTGTGTTAATTCGGCAATGTGAGGGAGCGAGGGATGCAGTAAAGGAGGAATAATGCATCGGAAAAGAGATACTCGGAACCCCAAAGAAAATCCTATCGTTTCCGTAGAAACGTATCTCGATTTAGAAGGACTATGCAAGGAATCCAGAGTATTTCATATGGACGCAAATTGTGTGTTAATTCGTCAATGTGAGGGAGCGAGGAATGCAGTAAAGGAGAAATAATGCATCGGAAAAGAGATACTCGGAACCCCAAAGAAAATCCTATCGTTTCCGTAGAAACGTATCTCAATTTAGAAGGACAATGCAGGGAATCCAGAGTTTTTCATACGGACGCAAATTGTGTGTTAATTCGTCAATGTGAGGGAGCGAGGGATGCAGTAAAGGAGGAATAATGCATCGGAAAAGAGATACTCGACTCCCAAAAGAAAATCCTATCGTTTCCGTAGAAACGTATCTCGATTTAGAACCATAATGCAGGGAACCCAGAGTATTTCATATGGACGCAATTTGTGTGTTAATTCGGCAATGTGAGGGAGCGAGGGATGCAGTAAAGGAGGATTAATGCATCGGAAAAGATATACTCGGAACCCCAGAGAAAATCCTGTCGTTTCCGTACAAACGAATCCCGATTTAGAAGGACAATGCAGGGAATCCAGAGTATTTCATATGGACGCAAATTGTGTGATAATTCGTCAATGTGAGGGAGCGAGGGATGCAGTAAAGGAGGAATAATGCATCGGAAAAGAGATACTCGGGCCCCCAAAGAAAATCCTATCGTTTCCGTAGAAACGTATCTCGATTTAGAAGGACAATGCAGGGAATCCAGAGTATTTCATATGGACGCAAATAGTGTGTTAATTCGTCAATGCGAGTTAGCGAGGGATGCAGTAAAGGAGGAATAATGCATCGGAAAAGAGATTCTCGGAACCCCAAAGAAAATCCTATCGTTTCCGTAGAAACGTATCTCGATTTAGATGGACAATGCAGGGTATCCTGAGTATTTCATATGGACGCAAATTGTGTGTTAATTCGTCAATGTGAGGGAGCGAGGGATGCAGTAAAGGAGGAATAATGCATCGGAAAAGAGATACTCGGAACCCCAAAGAAAATCCTTTCGTTTCCGTAGAAACGTATCTCGATTTAGGAGGACAATGCAGGGAATCCAGAGTATTTCATATGGACGCAAATTGTGTGTTAATTCGTCAATGTGAGGGAGCGAGAAATGCAGTAAAGGAGGAATAATGCATCGGAAAAGAGATACTCGGAACCCCAAAGAAAATCCTATCGTTTGCGTAGAAACGTATCTCCATTTAGAAGGACAATGCAGGGAATCAAGAGTATTTCATATGGACGCAAATTGTGTGTTAATTCGTCAATGTGAGGGAGCGAGGGATGCAGTAAAGGAGGAATAATGCATCGGAAAAGAGATACTCTTAACCCCAAAGAAAATCCTATCGTTTCCGTAGAAACGTATCTCGATTTAGAAGGACAATGCAGGGAATCCAGAGTATTTCATATGGACGCAAATTGTGTGTTAATTGGTCAATGTGAGGGAGCGAGGGATGCAGTAAAGGAGGAATAATGTTTCGGAAAAGAGATACTTGGAACCCCAAAGAAAATCCTATCGTTAACGTAGAAATGTATCTCGATTTAGAAGGACAATGCAGGGAATCCAGAGTATTTCATATGGACGCAAATTGTGTGTTAATTCGTCAATGTGAGGGAGCGAGGGATGCAGTCAAGGAGGAATAATGCATCGGAAAAGAGATACTCGGAACCCCAAAGAATATCCTATCGTTTCCGTAGAAATGTATCTCGATTTAGAAGGATAATGCAGGGAATCCAGAGTATTTCATATGGACGCAAATTGTGTGTTAATTCGTCAATGTGAGGGAGCGAGGGATGCAGTAAAGGAGGAATAATGCATCGGAAAAGAGATACTCGGAACCCCAAAGAAAATCCTATCGTTTCCGTAGAAACGTATCTCGATTTAGGAGGACAATGCAGGGAATCCAGAGTAGTTCATATGGACGCAAATTGTGTGTTAATTCGTCAATGTGAGGGAGCGAGGGATGCTGTAAAGGAGGAATAATGCATCGGAAAAGAGATACTCGGAACCCCAAAGAAAATCCTATCGTTTCCGTAGAAACGTATCTCGATTTAGAAGGACAGTGCAGGGAATCCAGTGTATACCATATGAACGCAAATTGTGTGTTAATTCGTCAATGTGAGGGAGGGAGGGATGCAGTAAAGGAGGAATAATGCATCGGAAAAGAGATATTCGGAACCCCAAAGAAAATCCTATCGTTTCCGTAGAAACGTATCTCGATTTACAAGGACAATGCAGGGAATCCAGAGTATTTCATATGGACGCAAATTGTGTGTCAATTCGTCAATGTCAGGGAGCGAGGGATGCAGTAAAGGAGGAATAATGCATCGGAAAAGAGATACTCGGAACCCCAAAGAAAATCCTATCGTTTCCGTAGAAACGTATCTCCATTTAGAAGGACAATGCAGGGAATCAAGAGTATTTCATATGGACGCAAATTGTGTGTTAATTCGTCAATGTGAGGGAGCGAGGGACGCAGTAAAGGAGGAATAATGCATCGGAAAAGAGATACTCGGAACCCCAAAGAAAATCCTATCGTTTCCGTAGAAACGTATCTCGATTTAGAAGGACAATGCAGGGAATCCAGAGTATTTCATATGGTCGCAAATTGTGTGTTAATTCGTCAATGTGAGGGAGCGAGGGATGCAGTAAAGGAGGAATAATGCATCGAAAAAGAGATACTCCGAACCACAAAGAAAATCCTATCGTTTCCGTAGAAACGTATCTTGATTTAGAAGGACAATGCAGGGAATCCAGAGTATTTCATATGGATGCAAATTGTGTGTTAATTCGTCAATGTCAGGGAGCGAGGGATGCAGTAAAGGAGGAATAATGCATCGGAAAGGAGATACTCGGAACCCCAAAGAAAATACTATCGTTTCCGCAGAAACCTATCTCGATTTAGAAGGACAATGCAGGGAATCCAGAGTATTTCATATGGACGCAAATTGTGTGTTAATTCGTCAATGTGAGGGAGCGAGGGATGCAGTAAAGGAGGAATAATGCATCGGAAAAGAGATACTCGACTCCCAAAAGAAAATCCTATCGTTTCCGTAGAAACGTATCTTGATTTAGAAAGCTAATGCAGGGAACCCAGAGTATTTCATGTGGACGCAATTTGTGTGTTAATTCGGCAATGTGAGGGAGCGAGAGATGCAGTAAAGGAGGAATAATGCATCGGAAAAGAGATACTCGGAACCCCAAAGAAAATCCTGTCGTTTCCGTAGATACGAATCCCGATTTAGAAGGACAATGCAGGGAATCCAGAGTATTTCATATGGACGCAAAATGTGTGTTAATTCGTCAATGTGAGGGAGCGAGGGATGCAGTAAAGGAGGAATAATGCATCGGAAAAGAGATACTCGGAACCCCAAAGAAAATCCTATCGTTTCCGTAGAAATGTATCTCGGTTTAGAAGGACAATGCAGGGAATCCAGAGTATTTCATATGGACGCAAATTGTGTGTTAATTCGTCAATGTGAGTTAGCGAGGGATGCAGTAAAGGAGGAATAATGCATCGGCAAAGAGATACTCGGAACCCCAAAGAAAATCCTATCGTTTCCGTAGAAACGTAACTCGATTTAGAAGGACAATCCAGGGAATCCTGAGTATTTCATATGGACGCAAATTGTGTGTTAATTCGTCAATGTGAGGGAGCGAGGGATGCAGTAAAGGAGGAATAATGCATCGGAAAAGAGATACTCGGAACCCCAAAGAAAATCCTATCTTTTCCGTAGAAACGTATCTCGATTTAGGAGGATAATGCAGGGAATCCAGAGTATTTCATATGGACGCAAATTGTGTGTTAATTCGTCAATGTGAGGGAGCGAGGGATGCAGTAAAGGAGGAATAATGCATCGGAAAAGAGATACTCGGAACCCTAAAGAAAATCCTATCGTTTCCGTAGAAACGTATCTCGATTTAGGAGGACAATGCAGGGAATCCAGAGTATTTCATGTGGACGCAAATTGTGTAATAATTCGTCAATGTGTGGGAGCGAGGGATGCAGTAAAGGAGGAATAATGCATCGGAAAAGAGATACTTGGAAGCCCAAAGAAAATCCTATCGTTTCCGTAGAAACGTATCTCGATTTAGAAGGACAATGCAGGGAATCCAGAGTATTTCATATGGATGCAAATTGTGTGTTAATTCGTCAATGTGAGGGAGCGAGGGATGCAGTAAAGGAGGAATAATGTTTCGGAAAAGAGATACTTGGAACCCCAAAGAAAATCCTATCGTTTCCGTAGAAACGTATCTCGATTTAGAAGGACAATGCAGGGAATCCAGAGTATTTCATATGGACGCAAATTGTGTGTTAATTCGTCAATGTGAGGGAGCGAGGGATGCAGTAAAGGAGGAATAACGCATCGGAAAAGAGATACTCGGAACCCCAAAGAAAATCCTATCGTTTCCGTAGAAATGTATCTCGATTTAGAAGGATAATGCAGGGAATCCAGAGTATTTCATATGGACGCAAATTGTGTGTTAATTCGTCAATGTGAGGGAGCGAGGGATGCAGTAAAGGAGGAATAATGCATCGGAAAAGAGATACTCGGAACCCCAAAGAAAATACTATCGTTTCCGCAGAAACGAATCCCGATTTAGAAGGACAATGCAGGGAACCCAGAGTATTTCATATGGACGCAATTTGTGAGTTAATTCGTCAATGTGAGGGAGCGAGGGATGCAGTAAAGGAGGAATCATGCATCGGAAATGAGATACTCGGAACCCCAAAGAAAATCCTATCGTTTCCATAGAAACGTATCTCGATTTAGAAGGACAATGCAGGGAATCCAGAGTATTTCATATGGACGCAAATTGTGTGTTAATTCGTCAATGTGAGGGAGCGAGAAATGCAGTAAAGGAGGAATAATGCATTGGAAAAGAGATCCTCGGTACCCCAAAGAAAATCCTATCGTTTCCGTAGAAACGTATCTCGATTTAGAAGGACAATGCAGGGAATCCAGAGTATATCATATGGACGCGAATTGTGTTATAATTCGTCAATGTGAGGCAGCGAGGGATGCAGTAAAGGAGGAATAATGCATCGGAAAAGAGATACTCGACTCCCAAAAGAAAATCCTATCGTTTCCGTAGAAACGTATCTCGATTTAGAAAGCTAATGCAGGGAACCCAGAGTATTTCATGTGGACGCAATTTGTGTGTTAATTCGGCAATGTGAGGGAGCGAGAGATGCAGTGAAGGAGGAATAATGCATCGGAAAAGAGATACTCTTAACCCCAAAGAAAATCCTGTCGTTTCCGTAGATACGAATCCCGATTTAGAAGGACAATGCAGGGAATCCAGAGTATTTCATATTAACGCAAAATGTGTGTTAATTCGTCAATGTGAGGGAGCGAGGGATGCAGTAAAGGAGGAATAATGCATCGGAAAAGAGATACTCGGAACCCCAAAGAAAATCCAATCGTTTCCGTAGAAACGTATCTCGGTTTAGAAGGACAATGCAGGGAATCCAGAGTATTTCATATGGACGCAAATTGTGTGTTAATTCGTCAATGTGAGTTAGCGAGGGATGCAGTAAAGGAGGAATAATACATCGGAAAAGAGATACTCGGAACCCCAAAGAAAATCCTATCGTTTCCGTAGAAACGTATCTCGATTTAGAAGGAGAATCCAGGGAATCCTGAGTATTTCATATGGACGAAAATTGTGTGTTAATTCGTCAATGTGAGGGAGCGAGGGATGCAGTAAAGGAGGAATAATGCATCGGAAAAGAGATACTCGGAACCCCAAAGAAAATCCTATCGTTTCCGTAGAAACGTATCTGGATTTAGGAGGACAATGCAGGGAATCCATAGTATTTCATATGAACGCAAATTGTGTGTTAATTCGTCAATGTGAGGGAGCGAGGGATGCAGTAAAGGAGGAATAATGCATTGGAAAAGAGATACTCTTAACCCCAAAGAAAATCCTATCTTATCCGTAGAAACGTATCTCGATTTAGAAGGACAATGCAGGGAATCCAGAGTATTTCATATGGACGCAAATTGTGTGTTAATTCGTCAATGTGGGGGAGCGAGGGATGCAGTAAAGGAGGAATAATGCATCGGAAAAGAGATACTCGGAACCCCAAAGAAAATCCTATCGTTTCCGTAGAAACGTATCTCGATTTAGAAGGACAATGCAGGGAATCCAGAGTATTTCATGTGGACGCAAAGTGTGTATTAATTCGTCAATGTGAGGGAGCGAGGGATGCAGTAAAGGAGGAATAATGCATCGGAAAAGAGATACTCGGAACCCCAAAGAAAATCCTATCGTTTCCGTAGAAACGTATCTCGATTTAGAAGGACAATGCAGGGAATCCAGAGTATTGCATATGGACGCAAATTGTGTGTTAATTGGTCAATGTGAGGGAGCGAGGGATGCAGTAAAGGAGGAATAATGTTTCGGAAAAGAGATACTTGGAACCCCAAAGAAAATCTTATCGTTTCCGTAGAAATGTATCTCGATTTAGAAGGACAATGCAGGGAATCCAGAGTATTTCATATGGACGCAAATTGTGTGTTAATTCGTCAATGTGAGGGAGCGAGGGATGCAGTAAAGGAGGAATAATGCATCGGAAAAGAGATACTCGGAACCCCAAAGAAAATCCTATCGTTTCCGTAGAAATGTATCTCGATTTAGAAGGATAATGCAGGGAATCCAGAGTATTTCATATGGACGCAAATTGTGTGTTAATTCGTCAATGTGAGGGAGCGAGGGATGCAGTAAAGGAGGAATAATGCATCGGAAAAGTGATACTCGGAACCCCAAAGAAAATACTATCGTTTCCGCAGAAACGAATCCCTATTTAGAAGGACAATGCAGGGAACCCAGAGTATTTCATATGGACGCAATTTGTGTGTTAATTCGTCAATGTGAGGGAGCGAGGGATGCAGTAAAGGAGGAATAATGCATCGGAAAAGAGATACTCGGAACCCCAAAGAAAATCCTATCGTTTCCATAGAAACGTATCTCGACTTAGAAGGACAATGCAGGGAATCCAGAGTATTTCATATGGACGCAAATTGTGTGTTAATTCGTCAATGTGAGGGAGCGAGAAATGCAGTAAAGGAGGAATAATGCATTGGAAAAGAGATCATCGGTACCCCAAAGAAAATCCTATCGTTTCCGTAGAAACATATCTCGATTTAGAAGGACAATGCAGGGAATCCAGAGTATATCATATGGACGCGAATTGTGTGTTAATTCGTCAATGTGAGGGAGCGAGGGATGCAGTAAAGGATAAATAATGCATCGGAAAAGAGATACTCGGAACCCCAAAGAAAATCCTGTCGTTTCCGTAGAAACGTATCTCGATTTAGAAAGACAATGCAACGAATCCAGAGTATTTCATATGGACGCAAATTGTGTGTTAATTCGTCAATGTGAGGGAGCGAGGGATGCAGTAAAGGAGGAATAATGCATCGGAAAAGAGATACTCGGAACCCCAAAGAAAATTCTATCGTTTCCGTAGAAACGTATCTCGATTTAGAAGGACAACGCAGGGAATCCAGAGTATTTCATATGGACGCAAATTGTGTGTTAATTCGTCAATGTGAGGGAGCGAGGGATGCAGTAAAGGAGGAATAATGCATCGGAAAAGATATACTCGGAACCCCAAAGAAAATCCTATCGTTTCCGTAGAAACGTATCTCGATTTAGAAGGACAATGCAGGGAATCCAGAGTATTTCATATGGACGCTAATTGTGTGTTAATTCGTCAATGTGAGGGAGCGAGGGATGCAGTAAAGGAGGAATAATGCATCGGAAAAGAGATACTCGACTCCCAAAAGAAAATCCTATCGTTTCCGTAGAAACGTATCTCGTTTTAGAAAGATAATGCAGGGAACCCAGAGTATTTCATATGGACGCAATTTGAGTGTTAATTCGGCAATGTGAGGGAGCGAGGGATGCAGTAAAGGAGGAATAATGCATCGGAAAAGAGATACTCGGAACCCCAAAGAAAATACTATCGTTTCCGTAGAAACGTATCTTGATTTAGAAGTACAATGCAGGGAATCCAGAGTATTTCATACGGACGCACATTGTGTGTTAATTCGTCAATGTGAGGGAGTGAGGGATGCAGTAAGGGAGGAATAATGCATCGGAAAAGAGATACTTGGAACCCCAAAGAAAATCCTTTCGTTTCCGTAGAAACGTATCTCGATTTAGAAGGACAATGCAGGGAATCCAGAGTATTTCACATGGACGCAAATTGTGTGTTAATTCGTCAATGTGAGGGAGCGAGGGATGCAGTAAAGGAGGAAAAATGCATCGGAAAAGAGATACTCGACTGCCAAAAGAAAATCCTATCGTTTCCGTAGAAACGTATCTCGTTTTAGAAAGATAATGCAGGGAACCCAGAGTATTTCATATGGACGCAATTTGAGTGTTAATTCGGCAATGTGAGGGAGCGAGGGATGCAGTAAAGGAGGAAAAATGCATCGGAAAAGAGATACTCGGAACCCCAAAGAAAATCCTATCGTTTCCGTAGAAACGAATCCCGATTTAGAAGGACAATGCAGGGAATCAAGAGTATTTCATATGGACGCAAATTGTGTGTCAATTCGTCAATGTGAGGGAACGAGGGATGCAGTAAAGGAGGAATAATGCATCGGAAAAGAGATACTCGACTCCCAAAAGAAAATCCTATCGTTTCCGTAGAAACGTATCTCGTTTTAGAAAGATAATGCAGGGAACCCAGAGTATTTCATATGGACGCAAATTGTGTGTTAATTCGGCAATGTGAGGGAGCGAGGGATGCAGTAAAGGAGGAATAATGCATTGGAAAAGAGATACTCGGAACCCCAAAGAAAATCCTATCGTTTCCGTAGAAACGTATCTCGATTTAGAAGGACTATGCAGGGAATCCAGAGTATTTCATATGGACGCAAATTGTGTGTTAATTCGTCAATGTGAGGGAGCGAGGAACGCAGTAAAGGAGGAATAATGCATCGGAAAAGAGATACTCAGAACCCCAAAGAAAATCCTATCGTTTCCGTAGAAACGTATCTCGATTTAGAAGGACAATGCAGGGAATCCAGAGTATTTCATATGGTCGCAAATTGTGTGTTAATTCGTCAATGTGAGGGAGCGAGGGATGCAGTAAAGGAGGAATAATGCATCGGAAAAGAGATACTCGGAACCCCAAAGAAAATCCTATCGTTTCCGTAGAAACGTATCTCGATTTAGGAGGACAATGCAGGGAATCCAGAGTAGTTCATATGGACGCAAATTGTGTGTTAATTCGTCAATGTGAGGGAGCGAGGGATGCTGTAAAGGAGGAATAATGCATCGGAAAAGAGATACTCGGAACCCCAAAGAAAATCCTATCGTTTCCGTAGAAACGTATCTCGATTTAGAAGGACAGTGCAGGGAATCCAGTGTATACCATATGAACGCAAATTGTGTGTTAATTCGTCAATGTGAGGGAGGGAGGGATGCAGTAAAGGAGGAATAATGCATCGGAAAAGAGATATTCGGAACCCCAAAGAAAATCCTATCGTTTCCGTAGAAACGTATCTCGATTTACAAGGACAATGCAGGGAATCCAGAGTATTTCATATGGACGCAAATTGTGTGTCAATTCGTCAATGTCAGGGAGCGAGGGATGCAGTAAAGGAGGAATAATGCATCGGAAAAGAGATACTCGGAACCCCAAAGAAAATCCTATCGTTTCCGTAGAAACGTATCTCCATTTAGAAGGACAATGCAGGGAATCAAGAGTATTTCATATGGACGCAAATTGTGTGTTAATTCGTCAATGTGAGGGAGCGAGGGACGCAGTAAAGGAGGAATAATGCATCGGAAAAGAGATACTCGGAACCCCAAAGAAAATCCTATCGTTTCCGTAGAAACGTATCTCGATTTAGAAGGACAATGCAGGGAATCCAGAGTATTTCATATGGTCGCAAATTGTGTGTTAATTCGTCAATGTGAGGGAGCGAGGGATGCAGTAAAGGAGGAATAATGCATCGAAAAAGAGATACTCCGAACCACAAAGAAAATCCTATCGTTTCCGTAGAAACGTATCTTGATTTAGAAGGACAATGCAGGGAATCCAGAGTATTTCATATGGATGCAAATTGTGTGTTAATTCGTCAATGTCAGGGAGCGAGGGATGCAGTAAAGGAGGAATAATGCATCGGAAAGGAGATACTCGGAACCCCAAAGAAAATACTATCGTTTCCGCAGAAACCTATCTCGATTTAGAAGGACAATGCAGGGAATCCAGAGTATTTCATATGGACGCAAATTGTGTGTTAATTCGTCAATGTGAGGGAGCGAGGGATGCAGTAAAGGAGGAATAATGCATCGGAAAAGAGATACTCGACTCCCAAAAGAAAATCCTATCGTTTCCGTAGAAACGTATCTTGATTTAGAAAGCTAATGCAGGGAACCCAGAGTATTTCATGTGGACGCAATTTGTGTGTTAATTCGGCAATGTGAGGGAGCGAGAGATGCAGTAAAGGAGGAATAATGCATCGGAAAAGAGATACTCGGAACCCCAAAGAAAATCCTGTCGTTTCCGTAGATACGAATCCCGATTTAGAAGGACAATGCAGGGAATCCAGAGTATTTCATATGGACGCAAAATGTGTGTTAATTCGTCAATGTGAGGGAGCGAGGGATGCAGTAAAGGAGGAATAATGCATCGGAAAAGAGATACTCGGAACCCCAAAGAAAATCCTATCGTTTCCGTAGAAATGTATCTCGGTTTAGAAGGACAATGCAGGGAATCCAGAGTATTTCATATGGACGCAAATTGTGTGTTAATTCGTCAATGTGAGTTAGCGAGGGATGCAGTAAAGGAGGAATAATGCATCGGCAAAGAGATACTCGGAACCCCAAAGAAAATCCTATCGTTTCCGTAGAAACGTAACTCGATTTAGAAGGACAATCCAGGGAATCCTGAGTATTTCATATGGACGCAAATTGTGTGTTAATTCGTCAATGTGAGGGAGCGAGGGATGCAGTAAAGGAGGAATAATGCATCGGAAAAGAGATACTCGGAACCCCAAAGAAAATCCTATCTTTTCCGTAGAAACGTATCTCGATTTAGGAGGATAATGCAGGGAATCCAGAGTATTTCATATGGACGCAAATTGTGTGTTAATTCGTCAATGTGAGGGAGCGAGGGATGCAGTAAAGGAGGAATAATGCATCGGAAAAGAGATACTCGGAACCCTAAAGAAAATCCTATCGTTTCCGTAGAAACGTATCTCGATTTAGGAGGACAATGCAGGGAATCCAGAGTATTTCATGTGGACGCAAATTGTGTAATAATTCGTCAATGTGTGGGAGCGAGGGATGCAGTAAAGGAGGAATAATGCATCGGAAAAGAGATACTTGGAAGCCCAAAGAAAATCCTATCGTTTCCGTAGAAACGTATCTCGATTTAGAAGGACAATGCAGGGAATCCAGAGTATTTCATATGGATGCAAATTGTGTGTTAATTCGTCAATGTGAGGGAGCGAGGGATGCAGTAAAGGAGGAATAATGTTTCGGAAAAGAGATACTTGGAACCCCAAAGAAAATCCTATCGTTTCCGTAGAAACGTATCTCGATTTAGAAGGACAATGCAGGGAATCCAGAGTATTTCATATGGACGCAAATTGTGTGTTAATTCGTCAATGTGAGGGAGCGAGGGATGCAGTAAAGGAGGAATAACGCATCGGAAAAGAGATACTCGGAACCCCAAAGAAAATCCTATCGTTTCCGTAGAAATGTATCTCGATTTAGAAGGATAATGCAGGGAATCCAGAGTATTTCATATGGACGCAAATTGTGTGTTAATTCGTCAATGTGAGGGAGCGAGGGATGCAGTAAAGGAGGAATAATGCATCGGAAAAGAGATACTCGGAACCCCAAAGAAAATACTATCGTTTCCGCAGAAACGAATCCCGATTTAGAAGGACAATGCAGGGAACCCAGAGTATTTCATATGGACGCAATTTGTGAGTTAATTCGTCAATGTGAGGGAGCGAGGGATGCAGTAAAGGAGGAATCATGCATCGGAAATGAGATACTCGGAACCCCAAAGAAAATCCTATCGTTTCCATAGAAACGTATCTCGATTTAGAAGGACAATGCAGGGAATCCAGAGTATTTCATATGGACGCAAATTGTGTGTTAATTCGTCAATGTGAGGGAGCGAGAAATGCAGTAAAGGAGGAATAATGCATTGGAAAAGAGATCCTCGGTACCCCAAAGAAAATCCTATCGTTTCCGTAGAAACGTATCTCGATTTAGAAGGACAATGCAGGGAATCCAGAGTATATCATATGGACGCGAATTGTGTTATAATTCGTCAATGTGAGGCAGCGAGGGATGCAGTAAAGGAGGAATAATGCATCGGAAAAGAGATACTCGACTCCCAAAAGAAAATCCTATCGTTTCCGTAGAAACGTATCTCGATTTAGAAAGCTAATGCAGGGAACCCAGAGTATTTCATGTGGACGCAATTTGTGTGTTAATTCGGCAATGTGAGGGAGCGAGAGATGCAGTGAAGGAGGAATAATGCATCGGAAAAGAGATACTCTTAACCCCAAAGAAAATCCTGTCGTTTCCGTAGATACGAATCCCGATTTAGAAGGACAATGCAGGGAATCCAGAGTATTTCATATTAACGCAAAATGTGTGTTAATTCGTCAATGTGAGGGAGCGAGGGATGCAGTAAAGGAGGAATAATGCATCGGAAAAGAGATACTCGGAACCCCAAAGAAAATCCAATCGTTTCCGTAGAAACGTATCTCGGTTTAGAAGGACAATGCAGGGAATCCAGAGTATTTCATATGGACGCAAATTGTGTGTTAATTCGTCAATGTGAGTTAGCGAGGGATGCAGTAAAGGAGGAATAATACATCGGAAAAGAGATACTCGGAACCCCAAAGAAAATCCTATCGTTTCCGTAGAAACGTATCTCGATTTAGAAGGAGAATCCAGGGAATCCTGAGTATTTCATATGGACGAAAATTGTGTGTTAATTCGTCAATGTGAGGGAGCGAGGGATGCAGTAAAGGAGGAATAATGCATCGGAAAAGAGATACTCGGAACCCCAAAGAAAATCCTATCGTTTCCGTAGAAACGTATCTGGATTTAGGAGGACAATGCAGGGAATCCATAGTATTTCATATGAACGCAAATTGTGTGTTAATTCGTCAATGTGAGGGAGCGAGGGATGCAGTAAAGGAGGAATAATGCATTGGAAAAGAGATACTCTTAACCCCAAAGAAAATCCTATCTTATCCGTAGAAACGTATCTCGATTTAGAAGGACAATGCAGGGAATCCAGAGTATTTCATATGGACGCAAATTGTGTGTTAATTCGTCAATGTGGGGGAGCGAGGGATGCAGTAAAGGAGGAATAATGCATCGGAAAAGAGATACTCGGAACCCCAAAGAAAATCCTATCGTTTCCGTAGAAACGTATCTCGATTTAGAAGGACAATGCAGGGAATCCAGAGTATTTCATGTGGACGCAAAGTGTGTATTAATTCGTCAATGTGAGGGAGCGAGGGATGCAGTAAAGGAGGAATAATGCATCGGAAAAGAGATACTCGGAACCCCAAAGAAAATCCTATCGTTTCCGTAGAAACGTATCTCGATTTAGAAGGACAATGCAGGGAATCCAGAGTATTGCATATGGACGCAAATTGTGTGTTAATTGGTCAATGTGAGGGAGCGAGGGATGCAGTAAAGGAGGAATAATGTTTCGGAAAAGAGATACTTGGAACCCCAAAGAAAATCTTATCGTTTCCGTAGAAATGTATCTCGATTTAGAAGGACAATGCAGGGAATCCAGAGTATTTCATATGGACGCAAATTGTGTGTTAATTCGTCAATGTGAGGGAGCGAGGGATGCAGTAAAGGAGGAATAATGCATCGGAAAAGAGATACTCGGAACCCCAAAGAAAATCCTATCGTTTCCGTAGAAATGTATCTCGATTTAGAAGGATAATGCAGGGAATCCAGAGTATTTCATATGGACGCAAATTGTGTGTTAATTCGTCAATGTGAGGGAGCGAGGGATGCAGTAAAGGAGGAATAATGCATCGGAAAAGTGATACTCGGAACCCCAAAGAAAATACTATCGTTTCCGCAGAAACGAATCCCTATTTAGAAGGACAATGCAGGGAACCCAGAGTATTTCATATGGACGCAATTTGTGTGTTAATTCGTCAATGTGAGGGAGCGAGGGATGCAGTAAAGGAGGAATAATGCATCGGAAAAGAGATACTCGGAACCCCAAAGAAAATCCTATCGTTTCCATAGAAACGTATCTCGACTTAGAAGGACAATGCAGGGAATCCAGAGTATTTCATATGGACGCAAATTGTGTGTTAATTCGTCAATGTGAGGGAGCGAGAAATGCAGTAAAGGAGGAATAATGCATTGGAAAAGAGATCATCGGTACCCCAAAGAAAATCCTATCGTTTCCGTAGAAACATATCTCGATTTAGAAGGACAATGCAGGGAATCCAGAGTATATCATATGGACGCGAATTGTGTGTTAATTCGTCAATGTGAGGGAGCGAGGGATGCAGTAAAGGATAAATAATGCATCGGAAAAGAGATACTCGGAACCCCAAAGAAAATCCTATCGTTTCCGTAGAAACGTATCTCGATTTAGAAAGACAATGCAACGAATCCAGAGTATTTCATATGGACGCAAATTGTGTGTTAATTCGTCAATGTGAGGGAGCGAGGGATGCAGTAAAGGAGGAATAATGCATCGGAAAAGAGATACTCGGAACCCCAAAGAAAATTCTATCGTTTCCGTAGAAACGTATCTCGATTTAGAAGGACAACGCAGGGAATCCAGAGTATTTCATATGGACGCAAATTGTGTGTTAATTCGTCAATGTGAGGGAGCGAGGGATGCAGTAAAGGAGGAATAATGCATCGGAAAAGATATACTCGGAACCCCAAAGAAAATCCTATCGTTTCCGTAGAAACGTATCTCGATTTAGAAGGACAATGCAGGGAATCCAGAGTATTTCATATGGACGCTAATTGTGTGTTAATTCGTCAATGTGAGGGAGCGAGGGATGCAGTAAAGGAGGAATAATGCATCGGAAAAGAGATACTCGACTCCCAAAAGAAAATCCTATCGTTTCCGTAGAAACGTATCTCGTTTTAGAAAGATAATGCAGGGAACCCAGAGTATTTCATATGGACGCAATTTGAGTGTTAATTCGGCAATGTGAGGGAGCGAGGGATGCAGTAAAGGAGGAATAATGCATCGGAAAAGAGATACTCGGAACCCCAAAGAAAATACTATCGTTTCCGTAGAAACGTATCTTGATTTAGAAGTACAATGCAGGGAATCCAGAGTATTTCATACGGACGCACATTGTGTGTTAATTCGTCAATGTGAGGGAGTGAGGGATGCAGTAAGGGAGGAATAATGCATCGGAAAAGAGATACTTGG
This sequence comes from Schistocerca nitens, assembly GCF_023898315.1. NCBI lineage: Eukaryota > Metazoa > Arthropoda > Insecta > Orthoptera > Acrididae > Schistocerca > Schistocerca nitens. Next base: position 1,281,464,058 of record NC_064614.1, on the reverse strand, counting down.
AACCCCAAAGAAAATCCTTTCGTTTCCGTAGAAACGTATCTCGATTTAGAAGGACAATGCAGGGAATCCAGAGTATTTCACATGGACGCAAATTGTGTGTTAATTCGTCAATGTGAGGGAGCGAGGGATGCAGTAAAGGAGGAAAAATGCATCGGAAAAGAGATACTCGACTGCCAAAAGAAAATCCTATCGTTTCCGTAGAAACGTATCTCGTTTTAGAAAGATAATGCAGGGAACCCAGAGTATTTCATATGGACGCAATTTGAGTGTTAATTCGGCAATGTGAGGGAGCGAGGGATGCAGTAAAGGAGGAAAAATGCATCGGAAAAGAGATACTCGGAACCCCAAAGAAAATCCTATCGTTTCCGTAGAAACGAATCCCGATTTAGAAGGACAATGCAGGGAATCAAGAGTATTTCATATGGACGCAAATTGTGTGTCAATTCGTCAATGTGAGGGAACGAGGGATGCAGTAAAGGAGGAATAATGCATCGGAAAAGAGATACTCGACTCCCAAAAGAAAATCCTATCGTTTCCGTAGAAACGTATCTCGTTTTAGAAAGATAATGCAGGGAACCCAGAGTATTTCATATGGACGCAAATTGTGTGTTAATTCGGCAATGTGAGGGAGCGAGGGATGCAGTAAAGGAGGAATAATGCATTGGAAAAGAGATACTCGGAACCCCAAAGAAAATCCTATCGTTTCCGTAGAAACGTATCTCGATTTAGAAGGACTATGCAGGGAATCCAGAGTATTTCATATGGACGCAAATTGTGTGTTAATTCGTCAATGTGAGGGAGCGAGGAATGCAGTAAAGGAGAAATAATGCATCGGAAAAGAGATACTCAGAACCCCAAAGAAAATCCTATCGTTTCCGTAGAAACGTATCTCAATTTAGAAGGACAATGCAGGGAATCCAGAGTATTTCATATGGACGCAAATTGTGTGTTAATTAGACAATGTGAGGGAGCGAGGGATGCAGTAAAGGAGGAATAATGCATCGGAAAAGAGATACTCGACTCCCAAAAGAAAATCCTATCGTTTCCGTAGAAACGTATCTCGATTTAGAAACATAATGCATTGAACCCAGAGTATTTCATATGGACGCAATTTGTGTGTTAATTCGGCAATGTAGGGGAGCGAGGGATGCAGTAAAGGAGGAATAATGCATCGGAAAAGAGATACTCGGAACCCCAGAGAAAATCCTGTCGTTTCCGTACAAACGAATCCCGATTTAGAAGGACAATGCAGGGAATCCAGAGTATTTCATATGGACGCAAATTGTGTGATAATTCGTCAATGTGAGGGAGCGAGGGATGCAGTAAAGGAGGAATAATGCATCGGAAAAGAGATACTCGGACCCCCAAAGAAAATCCTATCGTTTCCTTAGAAACGTATCTCGATTTAGAAGGACAATGCAGGGAATCCAGAGTATTTCATATGGACGCAAATTGTGTGTTAATTCGTCAATGTGAGTTAGCGAGGGATGCAGTAAAGGAGGAATAATGCATCGGAAAAGAGATACTCGGAACCCCAAAGAAAATCCTATCGTTTCCGTAGAAACGTATCTCGATTTAGATGGACAATGCAGGGTATCCTGAGTATTTCATATGGACGCTAATTGTGTGTTAATTCGTCAATGTGAGGGAGCGAGGGATGCAGTAAAGGAGGAATAATGCATCGGAAAAGAGATACTCGGAACCCCAAAGAAAATCCTATCGTTTCCGTAGAAACGTATCTCGATTTAGGAGGACAATGCAGGGAATCCAGAGTATTTCATATGGACGCAAATTGTGTGTTAATTCGTCAATGTGAGGGAGCGAGGGATGCTGTAAAGGAGGAATAATGCATCGGAAAAGAGATACTCGGAACCCCAAAGAAAATCCTATCGTTTCCGTAGAAACGTATATCGATGTAGAAGGACAGTGCAGGGAATCCAGTGTATACCATATGAACGCAAATTGTGTGTTAATTCGTCAATGTGAGGGATGGAGGGATGCAGTAAAGGAGGAATAATGCATCGGAAAAGAGATATTCGGAACCCCAAAGAAAATCCTATCGTTTCCGTAGAAACGTATCTCGATTTACAAGGACAATGCAGGGAATCCAGAGTATTTCATATAGACGCAAATTGTGTGTCAATTCGTCAATGTCAGGGAGCGAGGGATGCAGTAAAGGAGGAATAATGCATCGGAAAAGAGATACTCTTAACCCCAAAGAAAAACCTATCGTTTCCGTAGAAACGTATCTCGATTTAGAAGGACAATGCAGGGAATCCAGAGTATTTCATATGGATGCAAATTGTGTGTTAATTCGTCAATGTCAGGGAGCGAGGGATGCAGTAAAGGAGGAATAATGCATCGGAAAGGAGATACTCGGAACCCCAAAGAAAATACTATCGTTTCCGTAGAAACCTATCTCGATTTAGAAGGACAATGCAGGGAATCCAGAGTATTTCATATGGACGCAAATTGTGTGTTAATTCGTCAATGTGAGGGAGCGAGGGATGCAGTAAAGGAGGAATAATGCATCGGAAAAGAGATACTTGACTCCCAAAAGAAAATCCTATCGTTTCCGTAGAAACGTAACTTGATTTAGAAAGCTAATGCAGGGAACCCAGAGTATTTCATGTGGACGCAATTTGTGTGTTAATTCGGCAATGTGAGGGAGCGAGAGATGCAGTAAAGGAGGAATAATGCATCGGAAAAGAGATACTCGGAACCCCAAAGAAAATCCTGTCGTTTCCGTAGATACGAATCCCGATATAGAAGGACAATGCAGGGAATCCAGAGTATTTCATATGGACGCAAAATGTGTGTTAATTCGTCAATGTGAGGGAGCGAGGGATGCAGTAAAGGAGGAATAATGCATCGGAAAAGAGATACTCGGAACCCCAAAGAAAATCCTATCGTTTCCGTAGAAATGTATCTCGGTTTAGAAGGACAATGCAGGGAATCCAGAGTATTTCATATGGACGCAAATTGTGTGTTAATTCGTCAATGTGAGTTAGCGAGGGATGCAGTAAAGGAGGAATAATGCATCGGAAAAGAGATACTCGGAACCCCAAAGAAAATCCTATCGTTTCCGTAGAAACGTAACTCGATTTAGAAGGACAATCCAGGGAATCCTGAGTATTTCATATGGACGCAAATTGTGTGTTAATTCGTCAATGTGAGGGAGCGAGGGATGCAGTAAAGGAGGAATAATGCATCGGAAAAGAGATACTCGGAACCCCAAAGAAAATCCTATCGTTTCCGTAGAAACGTATCTCGATTTAGGAGGACAATGCAGGGAATCCAGAGTATTTCATATGGACGCAAATTGTGTGTTAATTCGTCAATGTGAGGGAGCGAGGGATGCAGTAAAGGAGGAATAATGCATCGGAAAAGAGATACTCGGAACCCCAAAGAAAATACTATCGTTTCCGCAGAAACGAATCCCGATTTAGAAGGACAATGCAGGGAACCCAGAGTATTTCATATGGACGCGATTTGTGTGTTAATTCGTCAATGTGAGGGAGCGAGGGATGCAGTAAAGGAGGAATAATGCATCGGAAAAGAGATACTCGGAACCCCAAAGAAAATCCTATCGTTTCCATAGAAACGTATCTCGATTTAGAAGGACATCAGGGAATCCAGAGTATTTCATATGGACGCAAATTGTGTGTTAATTCGTCAATGTGAGGGAGCGAGAAATGCAGTAAAGGAGGAATAATGCATTGGAAAAGAGACCCTCGGTACCCCAAAGAAAATCCTATCGTTTCCGTAGAAACGTATCTCGATTTAGAAGGACAATGCAGGGAATCCAGAGTATATCATATGGACGCGAATTGTGTTATAATTCGTCAATGTGAGGCAGCGAGGGATGCAGTAAAGGAGGAATAATGCATCGGAAAAGAGATAATCGACTCCCAAAAGAAAATCCTATCGTTTCCGTAGAAACGTATCTCGATTTAGAAAGCTAATGCAGGGAACCCAGAGTATTTCATGTGGACGCAATTTGTGTGTTAATTCGGCAATGTGAGGGAGCGAGAGATGCAGTGAAGGAGGAATAATGCATCGGAAAAGAGATACTCTTAACCCCAAAGAAAATCATGTCGTTTCCGTAGATACGAATCCCGATTTAGAAGGACAATGCAGGGAATCCAGAGTATTTCATATGGACGCAAAATGTGTGTTAATTCGTCAATGTGAAGGAGCGAGGGATGCAGTAAAGGAGGAATAATGCATCGGAAAAGAGATACTCGGAACCCCAAAGAAAATCCTATCGTTTCCGTAGAAACGTATCTCGGTTAGAAGGAGAATCCAGGGAATCCTGAGTATTTCATATGGACGAAAATTGTGTGTTAATTCGTCAATGTGAGGGAGCGAGGGATGCAGTAAAGGAGGAATAATGCATCGGAAAAGAGATACTCGGAACCCCAAAGAAAATCCTATCGTTTCCGTAGGAACGTATCTGGATTTAGGAGGACAATGCAGGGAATCCATAGTATTTCATATGAACGCAAATTGTGTGTTAATTCGTCAATGTGAGGGAGCGAGGGATGCAGTAAAGGAGGAATAATGCATTGGATAAGAGATACTCTTAACCCCAAAGAAAATCCTATCTTATCCGTAGAAACGTATCTCGATTTAGAAGGACAATGCAGGGAATCCAGAGTATTTCATATGGACGCAAATTGTGTGTTAAATCGTCAATGTGGGGGAGCGAGGGATGCAGTAAAGGAGGAATAATGCATCGGAAAAGAGATACTCGGAACCCCAAAGAAAATCCTATCGTTTCCGTAGAAACGTATCTCGATTTAGAAGGACAATGCAGGGAATCCAGAGTATTTCATGTGGACGCAAATTGTGTATTAATTCGTCAATGTGAGGGAGCGAGGGATGCAGTAAAGGAGGAATAATGCATCGGAGAAGAGATACTCGGAACCCCAAAGAAAATCCTATCGTTTCCGTAGAAACGTATCTCGATTTAGAAGGACAATGCAGGGAATCCAGAGTATTGCATATGGACGCAAATTGTGTGTTAATTGGTCAATGTGAGGGAGCGAGGGATGCAGTACAGGAGGAATAATGTTTCGGAAAAGAGATACTTGGAACCCCAAAGAAAATCCTATCGTTTCCGTAGAAATGTATCTCGATTTAGAAGGACAATGCAGGGAATCCAGAGTATTTCATATGGACGCAAATTGTGTGTTAATTCGTCAATGTAAGGGAGCGAGGGATGCAGTAAAGGAGGAATAATGCATCGGAAAAGAGATACTCGGAACCCCAAAGAAAATCCTATCGTTTCCGTAGAAATGTATCTCGATTTAGAAGGATAATGCAGGGAATCCAGAGTATTGCATATGGACGCAAATTGTGTGTTAATTCGTCAATGTGAGGGAGCGAGGGATGCAGTAAAGGAGGAATAATGCATCGGAAAAGAGATACTCGGAACCCCAAAGAAAATACTATCGTTTCCGCAGAAACGAATCCCTATTTAGAAGGACAATGCAGGGAACCCAGAGTATTTCATATGGACGCAATTTGTGTGTTAATTCGTCAATGTGAGGGAGCGAGGGATGCAGTAAAGGAGGAATAATGCATCGGAAAAGAGATACTCGGAACCCCAAAGAAAATCCTATCGTTTCCATAGAAACGTATCTCGACTTAGAAGGACAATGCAGGGAATCCAGAGTATTTCATATGGACGCAAATTGTGTGTTAATTCGTCAATGTGAGGGAGCGAGAAATGCAGTAAAGGAGGAATAATGCATTGGAAAAGAGATCATCGGTACCCCAAAGAAAATCCTATCGTTTCCGCAGAAACATATCTCGATTTAGAACGACAATGCAGGGAATCCAGAGTATATCATATGGACGCGAATTGTGTGTTATTTCGTCAATGTGAGGGAGCGAGGGATGCCGTAAAGGATAAATAATGCATCGGAAAAGAGATACTCGACTCCCAAAAGAAAATCCTATCGTTTCCGTAGAAACGTATCTCGTTTTAGAAAGATAATGCAGGGAACCCAGAGTATTTCATATGGACGCAATTTGAGTGTTAATTCGGCAATGTGAGGGAGCGAGGGATGCAGTAAAGGAGGAATAATGCATCGGAAATGAGATACTCGGAACCCCAAAGAAAATCCTATCGTTTCCGTAGAAACGTATCTCGATTTAGAAGGACAGTGCAGGGAATCCAGTGTATTTCATGTTGACGCAATTTGTGTGATAATTCGGCAATGTGAGGGAGCGAGAGATGCAGTAAAGGAGGAATAATGTATCGGAAAGGAGATACTCGGAACTCCAAAGAAAATCCTATCGTTTCTGTAGGAACGTATCTCGATTTAGGAGGACAATGCAGGGAATCCAGAGTATTTCATATGGACGCAAATTGTGTGTTAATTCGTCAATGTGAGGGAGCGAGGGATGCAGTAAAGGAGGAATAATGCATCGGAAAAGAGATACTCGGAACCCCAAAGAAAATCCTATCGTTTCCGTAGAAATGTATCTCGATTTAGAAGGATAATGCAGGGAATCCAGAGTATTTCATATGGACGCAAATTGTGTGTTAATTCGTCAATGTGAGGGAGCGAGGGGTGCAGTAAAGGAGGAATAATGCATCGGAAAAGAGATACTCGGAACCCCAAAGAAAATACTATCGTTTCCGCAGAAACGAATCCCTATTTAGAAGGACAATGCAGGGAACCCAGAGTATTTCATATGGACGCAATTTGTGTGTTAATTCGTCAATGTGAGGGAGCGAGGGATGCAGTAAAGGAGGAATAATGCATCGGAAAAGAGATACTCGGAACCCCAAAGAAAATCCTATCGTTTCCATAGAAACGTATCTCGACTTAGAAGGACAATGCAGGGAATCCAGAGTATTTCATATGGACGCAAATTGTGTGTTAATTCGTCAATGTGAGGGAGCGAGAAATGCAGTAAAGGAGGAATAATGCATTGGAAAAGAGATCATCGGTACCCCAAAGAAAATCCTATCGTTTCCGTAGAAACATATCTCGATTTAGAAGGACAATGCAGGGAATCCAGAGTATATCATATGGACGCGAATTGTGTGTTAATTCGTCAATGTGAGGGAGCGAGGGATGCAGTAAAGGATAAATAATGCATCGGAAAAGAGATACTCGGAACCCCAAAGAAAATCCTATCGTTTCCGTAGAAACTTATCTCGATTTAGAAAGACAATGCAAGGAATCCAGAGTATTTCATATGGACGCAAATTGTGTGTTAATTCGTCAATGTGAGGGAGCGAGGGATGCAGTAAAGGAGGAATAATGCATCGGAAAAGAGATACTCGGAACCCCAAAGAAAATTCTATCGTCTCCGTAGAAACGTATCTCGATTTAGAAGGACAACGCAGGGAATCCAGAGTATTTCATATGGACGCAAATTGTGTGTTAATTCGTCAATGTGAGGGAGCGAGGGATGCAGTAAAGGTGGAATAATGCATCGGAAAAGATATACTCGGAACCCCAAAGAAAATCCTATCGTTTCCGTAGAAACGTATCTCGATTTAGAAGGACAATGCAGGGAATCCAGAGTATTTCATATGGACGCAAATTGTGTGTTAATTCGTCAATGTGAGGGAGCGAGGGATGCAGTAAAGGAGGAATAATGCATCGGAAAAGAGATACTCGACTCCCAAAAGAAAATCCTATCGTTTCCGTAGAAACGTATCTCGTTTTAGAAAGATAATGCAGGGAACCCAGAGTATTTCATATGGACGCAATTTGAGTGTTAATTCGGCAATGTGAGGGAGCGAGGGATGCAGTAAAGGAGGAATAATGCATCGGAAAAGAGATACTCGGAACCCCAAAGAAAATCCTATCGTTTCCGTAGAAACGTATCTCGATTTAGAAGGACAGTGCAGGGAATCCAGTGTATTTCATGTTGACGCAATTTGTGTGATAATTCGGCAATGTGAGGGAGCGAGAGATGCAGTAAAGGAGGAATAATGTATCGGAAAAGAGATACTCGGAACCCCAAAGAAAATCCTATCGTTTCTGTAGAAACGTATCTCGATTTAGGAGGACAATGCAGGGAATCCAGAGTATTTCATATGGACGCAAATTGTGTGTTAATTCGTCAATGTGAGGGAGCGAGGGATGCAGTAAAGGAGGAATAATGCATCGGAAAAGAGATACTCTTAACCCCAAAGAAAATCCTATCTTATCCGTAGAAACGTATCTCGATTTAGAAGGACAATGCAGGGAATCCAGAGTATTTCATATGGACGCAAATTGTGTGTTAATTCGTCAATGTGAGGGAGCGAGGGATGCAGTAAAGGAGGAATAATGCATCGGAAAAGAGATACTCGGAACCCCAAAGAAAATCCTATCGTTTCTAAAGAAACGTATCTCGATTTAGAAAGATAAATCAGGGAATCCAGAGTATTTCATATGGACGCAAATTGTGTGTTAATTCGTCAATGTGAGGGAGCGAGGGATGCAGTAAAGGAGGAATAATGCATCGGAAAAGAGATACTCGGAACCCCAAAAAAAATCCTATCGTTTCCGTAGAAACGAATCCCGATTTAGAAGGACAATGCAGGGAACCCAGAGTATTTCATATGGACGCAATTTGTGTGTTAATTCGTCAATGTGAGGGAGCGAGGGATGCAGTAAAGGAGGAATAATGCATCGGAAAAGAGATGCTCGGAACCCCCAAGAAAATCCTACCGTTTCCATAGAAACGTATCTCGATTTAGAAGGACAATGCAGGGAATCCAGAGTATTTCATATGGACGCAAATTGTGTGTTAATTCGTCAATGTGAGTTAGCGAGGGATGCAGTAAATGAGGAATAATGCATCGGAAAAGAGATACTTGGAACCCCAAAGAAAATCCTATCGTTTCCGTAGAAACGTATCTCGATTTAGAAGGACAATGCAGGGAATCCATAGTATTTCATATGGACGCAAATTGTGTGTTAATTCGTCAATGTGAGGGAGCGAGGGATGCAGTAAAGGAGGAATAATGCATCGAAAAGAGATACTCGGAACCTCAAAGAAAATCCAATCGTTTCCGCAGAAACGTATCTCGATTTAGACGGACAATGCAGGGAATCCAGAGTATATTATATGGACGCAAATTGTGTGTTAATTCGTCAATGTTAGGGAGCGAGGGATGCAGTAAAGGAGGAATAATGCAACGGAAAAGAGAACTCGACTCCCAAAAGAAAATCCTATCGTTTCCGTAGAAACGTATCTCGTTTTAGAAAGATAAATCAGGGAACCTAGAGTATTTCATATGGACGCAAATTGTGTGTTAATTCGTCAATGTGAGTTAGCGAGGGATGCAGTAAAGGAGGAATAATGCATCGGAAAAGAGATACTCGGAACCCCAAAGAGAATCCTATCGTTTCCGTAGAAACGTATCTTGATTTAGAAGGACAATGCAGGGAATCCTGAGTATTTCATACTGACGCAAATTGTGTGTTAATTCGTCAATGTGAGGGAGCGAGGGATGCAGTAAAGGAGGAATAATGCATCGGAAAAGAGATACTCGGAACCCCAAAGAAAATCCTATCGTTTCCGTAGAAACGAATCCCGATTTAGAAGGACAATGCAGGGAATCCAGAGTATTTCATATAGACGCAAATTGTGTGTCAATTCGTCAATGTGAGGAAACGAGGGATGCAGTAAAGGAGGAATAATGCATCGGAAAAGAGATACTCGGAACCCCAAAGAAAATCCTATCGTTTCCGTAGAAACGTATCTCGATTTAGAAGGACAATGCAGGGAATCCAGAGTATTTCATATGGACGCAAATTGTGTGTTAATTCGTCAATGTGAGTTAGCGAGGGATGCAGTAAAGGAGGAATAATGCATCGGAAAAGAGATACTCGACTCCTAAAAGAAAATCCTATCGTTTCCGTAGAAACGTATCTCGTTTTAAAAAGATAATGCAGGGAACCCAGATTATTTCATATGGACGCAAATTATGTGTTAATTCGGCAATGTGAGGGAGCGAGGGATGCAGTAAAGGAGGAATAATGCATCGGAAAAGAGATACTCGGAACCCCAAAGAAAATCCTATCGTTTCCGTAGAAACGTATCTTGATTTAGAAGGACAATGCAGGGAATCCAGAGTATTTCATATAGACGCAAATTGTGTGTTAATTCGTCAATGTGAGGGAGCGAGGGATGCAGTAAAGGAGGAATAATGCATCGGAAAAGACATACTCGGAACCCCAAAGATAATCCTATCGTTTCCGTAGAAAGGTATGTCGATTTTGAAGGACAATGCAGGGAATCCAGAGTATTTCACATGGACGCAAATTGTGTGTTAATTCGTCAATGTGAGGGAGCGAGGGATGCAGTAAAGGAGGAATAATGCATCGGAAAAGAGATACTCGGAACCCCATAGAAAATCCTATCGTTTCCGTAGAAACGTATCTTGATTTAGAAGGACAATGCAGGGAATCCAGAGTATTTCATCTGGACGCAAATTGTGTGTTAATTCGTCAATGTGAGGGAGCGAGGGATGCAGTAAAGGAGGAATAATGCATCGGAAAAGAGATACTCGGAACCCCAAAGGAAATCCTATCGTTTCCGTAGACACGTATCTCGATTTAGAAGGACAGTGCAGGGAATCCAGAGTATTTCATATGGACGCAAATTGTGTGTTAATTCGTCAATGTGAGGGGGCGAGGGATGCAGTAAAGGAGGAATAATGCATCGGAAAAGAGATACTCGACTCCCAAAAGAAAATCCTATCGTTTCCGTAGAAACGTATCTCGATTTAGAAAGATAAATCAGGGAATCCAGAGTATTTCATATGGACGCAAATTGTGTGTTAATTCGTCAATGTGAGGGAGCGAGGGATGCAGTAAAGGAGGAATAATGCATCGGAAAAGAGATACTCGGAACCCCAAAGAAAATACTATCGTTTCCGCAGAAACGAATCCCTATTTAGAAGGACAATGCAGGGAACCCAGAGTATTTCATTTGGACGCAATTTGTGTGTTAATTCGTCAATGTGAGGGAGCGAGGGATGCAGTAAAGGAGGAATAATGCATCGGAAAAGGGATACTCGGAACCCCAAAGAAAATCCTATCGTTTCCATAGAAACGTATCTCGACTTAGAAGGACAATGCAGGGAATCCAGAATATTTCATATGGACGCAAATTGTGTGTTAATTCGTCAATGTGGGGGAGCGAGAAAAGCAGTAAAGGAGGAATAATGCATTGGAAAAGAGATCATCGGTACCCCAAAGAAAATCCTATCGTTTCCGTAGAAACATATCTCGATTTAGAAGGACAATGCAGGGAATCCAGAGTATATCATATGGACGCGAATTGTGTGTTAATTCGTCAATGTGAGGGAGCGAGGGATGCAGTAAAGGATAAATAATGCATCGGAAAAGAGATACTCGGAACCCCAAAGAAAATCCTATCGTTTCCGTAGAAACGTATCTCGATTTAGAAAGACAATGCAAGGAATCCAGAGTATTTCATATGGACGCAAATTGTGTGTTAATTCGTCAATGTGAGGGAGCGAGGGATGCAGTAAAGGAGGAATAATGCATCGGAAAAGAGATACTCGGAACCCCAAAGAAAATTCTATCGTCTCCGTAGAAACGTATCTCGATTTAGAAGGACAACGCAGGGAATCAGAGTATTTCATATGGACGCAAATTGTGTGTTAATTCGTCAATGTGAGGGAGCGAGGGATGCAGTAAAGGTGGAATAATGCATCGGAAAAGATATACTCGGAACCCCAAAGAAAATCCTATCGTTTCCGTAGAAACGTATCTCGATTTAGAAGGACAATGCAGGGAATCCAGAGTATTTCATATGGACGCAAATTGTGTGTTAATTCGTCAATGTGAGGGAGCGAGGGATGCAGTAAAGGAGGAATAATGCATCGGAAAAGAGATACTCGACTCCCAAAAGAAAATCCTATCGTTTCCGTAGAAACGTATCTCGTTTTAGAAAGATAATGCAGGGAACCCAGAGTATTTCATATGGACGCAATTTGAGTGTTAATTCGGCAATGTGAGGGAGCGAGGGATGCAGTAAAGGAGGAATAATGCATCGGAAAAGAGATACTCGGAACCCCAAAGAAAATCCTATCGTTTCCGTAGAAACGTATCTCGATTTAGAAGGACAGTGCAGGGAATCCAGTGTATTTCATGTTGACGCAATTTGTGTGATAATTCGGCAATGTGAGGGAGCGAGAGATGCAGTAAAGGAGGAATAATGTATCGGAAAAGAGATACTCGGAACCCCAAAGAAAATCCTATCGTTTCTGTAGAAACGTATCTCGATTTAGGAGGACAATGCAGGGAATCCAGAGTATTTCATATGGACGCAAATTGTGTGTTAATTCGTCAATGTGAGGGAGCGAGGGATGCAGTAAAGGAGGAATAATGCATCGGAAAAGAGATACTCGGAACCCCAAAAAAAATCCTATCGTTTCCGTAGAAACGAATCCCGATTTAGAAGGACAATGCAGGGAACCCAGAGTATTTCATATGGACGCAATTTGTGTGTTAATTCGTCAATGTGAGGGAGCGAGGGATGCAGTAAAGGAGGAATAATGCATCGGAAAAGAGATGCTCGGAACCCCCAAGAAAATCCTATCGTTTCCATAGAAACGTATCTCGATTTAGAAGGACAATGCAGGGAATCCAGAGTATTTCATATGGACGCAAATTGTGTGTTAATTCGTCAATGTGAGTTAGCGAGGGATGCAGTAAATGAGGAATAATGCATCGGAAAAGAGATACTTGGAACCCCAAAGAAAATCCTATCTTTTCCGTAGAAACGTATCTCGATTTAGAAGGACAATGCAGGGAATCCATAGTATTTCATATGGACGCAAATTGTGTGTTAATTCGGCAATGTGAGGGAGCGAGGGATGCAGTAAAGGAGGAATAATGCATCGGAAAAGGGATACTCGGAACCTCAAAGAAAATCCTATCGTTTCCGCAGAAACGTATCTCGATTTAGAAGGACAATGCAGGGAATCCAGAGTATATTATATGGACGCAAATTGTGTGTTAATTCGTCAATGTTAGGGAGCGAGGGATGCAGTAAAGGAGGAATAATGCAACGGAAAAGAGAACTCGACTCCCAAAAGAAAATCCTATCGTTTCCGTAGAAACGTATCTCGTTTTAGAAAGATAAATCAGGGAACCTAGAGTATTTCATATGGACGCAAATTGTGTGTTAATTCGTCAATGTGAGTTAGCGAGGGATGCAGTAAAGGAGGAATAATGCATCGGAAAAGAGATACTCGGAACCCCAAAGAGAATCCTATCGTTTCCGTAGAAACGTATCTTGATTTAGAAGGACAATGCAGGGAATCCAGAGTATTTCATACTGACGCAATTTGTGTGTTAATTCGGCAATGTCAGGGAGCGAGGGATGCAGTAAAGGAGGAATAATGCATCGGAAAAGAGATACTCGGATCCCCAAAGAAAATCCTATCGTTTCCGTAGAAACGAATCCCGATTTAGAAGGACAATGCAGGGAATCCAGAGTATTTCATATAGACGCAAATTGTGTGTCAATTCGTCAATGTGAGGGAACGAGGGATGCAGTAAAGGAGGAATAATGCATCGGAAAAGAGATACTCGGAACCCCAAAGAAAATCCTATCGTTTCCGTAGAAACGTATCTCGATTTAGAAGGACAATGCAGGGAATCCAGAGTATTTCATATGGACGCAAATTGTGTGTTAATTCGTCAATGTGAGTTAGCGAGGGATGCAGTAAGGGAGGAATAATGCATCGGAAAAGAGATACTCGACTCCTAAAAGAAAATCCTATCGTTTCCGTAGAAACGTATCTCGTTTTAAAAAGATAATGCAGGGAACCCAGATTATTTCATATGGACGCAAATTGTGTGTTAATTCGGCAATGTGAGGGAGCGAGGGATGCAGTAAAGGAGGAATAATGCATCGGAAAAGAGATACTCGGAACCCCAAAGAAAATCCTATCGTTTCCGTAGAAACGTATCTTGATTTAGAAGGACAATGCAGGGAATCCAGAGTATTTCATATAGACGCAAATTGTGTGTTAATTCGTCAATGTGAGGGAGCGAGGGATGCAGTAAAGGAGGAATAATGCATCGGAAAAGACATACTCGGAACCCCAAAGATAATCCTATCGTTTCCGTAGAAACGTATGTCGATTTTGAAGGACAATGCAGGGAATCCAGAGTATTTCACATGGACGCAAATTGTGTTTTAATTCGTCAATGTGAGGGAGCGAGGGATGCAGTAAAGGAGGAATAATGCATCGGAAAAGAGATACTCGGAACCCCATAGAAAATCCTATCGTTTCCGTAGAAACGTATCTTGATTTAGAAGGACAATGCAGGGAATCCAGAGTATTTCATCTGGACGCAAATTGTGTGTTAATTCGTCAATGTGAGGGAGCGAGGGATGCAGTAAAGGAGGAATAATGCATCGGAAAAGAGATACTCGGAACCCCAAAGGAAATCCAATCGTTTCCGTAGAAACGTATCTCGATTTAGAAGGACAGTGCAGGGAATCCAGAGTAATTCATATGGACGCAAATTGTGTGTTAATTCGTCAATGTGAGGGGGCGAGGGATGCAGTAAAGGAGGAATAATGCATCGGAAAAGAGATACTCGACTCCCAAAAGAAAATCCTATCGTTTCCGTAGAAACGTATCTCGATTTAGAAAGATAAATCAGGGAATCCAGAGTATTTCATATGGACGCAAATTGTGTGTTAATTCGTCAATGTGAGGGAGCGAGGGATGCAGTAAAGGAGGAATAATGCATCGGAAAAGAGAAACTCGGAACCCCAAAAAATATCCTATCGTTTCCGTAGAAACGTTTCCCGATTTAGAAGGACAATGCTGGGAACCCAGAGTATTTCATATGGACGCAATTTGTGTGTTAATTCGTCAATGTGAGGGAGCGAGGGATGCAGTAAAGGAGGAATAATGCATCGGAAAAGAGATGCTCGGAACCCCCAAGAAAATCCTATCGTTTCCATAGAAACGTATCTCGATTTAGAAGGACAATGCAGGGAATCCAGAGTATTTCATATGGACGCAAATTGTGTGTTAATTCGTCAATGTGAGTTAGCGAGGGATGCAGTAAATGAGGAATAATGCATCGGAAAAGAGATACTTGGAACCCCAAAGAAAATCCTATCGTTTCCGTAGAAACGTATCTCGATTTAGAAGGACAATGCAGGGAATCCATAGTATTTCATATGGACGCAAATTGTGTGTTAATTCGTCAATGTGAGGGAGCGAGGGATGCAGTAAAGGAGGAATAATGCATCGGAAAAGAGATACTCGGAACCTCAAAGAAAATCCTATCGTTTCCGCAGAAACGTATCTCGATTTAGAAGGACAATGCAGGGAATCCAGAGTATATTATATGGACGCAAATTGTGTGTTAATTCGTCAATGTTAGGGAGCGAGGGATGCAGTAAAGGAGGAACAAAGCAACGGAAAAGAGTACTCGACTCCCAAAAGAAAATCCTATCGTTTCCGTAGAAACGTATCTCGTTTTAGAAAGATAAATCAGGGAACCTAGAGTATTTAATATGGACGCAAATTGTGTGTTAATTCGTCAATGTGAGTTAGCGAGGGATGCAGTAAAGGAGGAATAATGCATCGGAAAAGAGATACTCGGAACCCCAAAGAGAATCCTATCATTTCCGTAGAAACGTATCTTGATTTAGAAGGACAATGCAGGGAATCCTGAGTATTTCATACTGACGCAATTTGTGTGTTAATTCGGCAATGTCAGGGAGCGAGGGATGCAGTAAAGGAGGAATAATGCATCGGAAAAGAGATACTCGGAACCCCAAAGAAAATCCTATCGTTTCCGTAGAAACGAATCCCGATTTAGAAGGACAATGCAGGGAATCCAGAGTATTTCATATAGACGCAAAGTGTGTGTCAATTCGTCAATGTGAGGGAACGAGGGATGCAGTAAAGGAGGAATAATGCATCGGAAAAGAGATACTCGGAACCCCAAAGAAAATCCTATCGTTTCCGTAGAAACGTATCTCGATTTAGAAGGACAATGCAGGGAATCCAGAGTATTTCATATGGACGCAAATTGTGTGTTAATTCGTCAATGTGAGTTAGCGAGGGATGCAGTAAAGGAGGAATAATGCATCGGAAAAGAGATACTCGACTCCTAAAAGAAAATCCTATCGTTTCCGTAGAAACGTATCTCGTTTTAAAAAGATAATGCAGGGAACCCAGATTATTTCATATGGACGCAAATTGTGTGTTAATTCGGCAATGTGAGGGAGCGAGGGATGCAGTAAAGGAGGAATAATGCATCGGAAAAGAGATACTCGGAACCCCAAAGAGAATCCTATCGTTTCCGTAGAAACGTATCTTGATTTAGAAGGACAATGCAGGGAATCCAGAGTATTTCATATAGACGCAAATTGTGTGTTAATTCGTCAATGTGAGGGAGCGAGGGATGCAGTAAAGGAGGAATAATGCATCGGAAAAGACATACTCATAACCCCAAAGATAATCCTATCGTTTCCGTAGAAACGTATGTCGATTTAGAAGGACAATGCAGGGAATCCAGAGTATTTCACATGGACGCAAATTGTGTGTTAATTCGTCAATGTGAGGGAGCGAGGGATGCAGTAAAGGAGGAATAATGCATCGGAAAAGAGATACTCGGAACCCCATAGAAAATCCTATCGTTTCCGTAGAAACGTATCTTGATTTAGAAGGACAATGCAGGGAATCCAGAGTATTTCATCTGGACGCAAATTGTGTGTTAATTCGTCAATGTGAGGGAGCGAGGGATGCAGTAAAGGAGGAATAATGCATCGGAAAAGAGATACTCGGAACCCCACAGGAAATCCTATCGTTTCCGTAGAAACGTATCTCGATTTAGAAGGACAGTGCAGGGAATCCAGAGTATTTCATATGGACGCAAATTGTGTGTTAATTCGTCAATGTGAGGGGGCGAGGGATGCAGTAAAGGTGGAATAATGCATCGGAAAAGAGATACTCGACTCCCAAAAGAAAATCCTATCGTTTCCGTAGAAACGTATCTCGACTTAGAAAGGTAATGCAGGGAACCCAGAGTATTTCATACGGACGCAATTTGTGTGTTAATTCGGCAATTTGAGGGAGCGAGTGATGCAGTAAAGGAGGAATAATGCATCGGAAAAGAGATACTCGGAACCCCAAAGAAAATCCTATCGTTTCCGTAGAAACGTATCTCGATTTAGAAGGACAATGCAGGGAATCCAGAGTATTTCATATGGACGCAAATTGTGAGTTAATTCGTCAATGTGGGGGAGCGACAGATGCAGTAAAGGAGGAATAATGCATCGGAAAAGAGATACTCGGAACGCCAAAGAAAATCCTATCGTTTCCGTAGAAACGTATCTCGATTTAGGAGAACAATGCAGGGAATCCAGAGTATTTCATATGGACGCAAATTGTCTGTTAATTCGTCAATGTGAGGGAGCGAGGGATGCAGTTAAGGAGGAATAATGCATCGGAAAAGAGATACTCGGAACCCCAAAGAAAATCCTATCGTTTCCGTAGAAACGAATCCCGATTTAGAAGGACAATGCAGGTAATCCAGAGAATTTCATATGGACGCAAATTGTGTGCTAATTTGTCAATGTGAGGGAGCGAGGTATGCAGTAAAGGAGGAATAATGCATCGGAAAAGAGATACTCGGAACCCCAAAGAAAATCCTATCGTATCCGTAGAAACGTATCTCGATTTACAAGGACAATGCAGGGAATCCAGAGTATTTCATATGGACGCAAATTGTGTGTCAATTCGTCAATGTTAGGGAGCGAGGGATGCAGTAAAGGAGGAATAATGCATCGGAAAAGAGATACTCGGAACCCCAAGGAAAATCCTACCGTTTCCGTAGAAACGTATCTCGATTTAGAAGGACAATGCAGGGAATCTAGAGTATTTCATATAGACGCAAATTGTGTGTTAATTCTTCAATGTGAGGGAGCGAGGGATGCAGTAAAGGAGGAATAATGCATCGGAAAAGAGATACTCGGAACCCCAAAGAAAATCCTATCGTTTCCGTAGAAACCTATCTCGATTTAGAAGGAAAATGCAGGGAATCCAGAGTATTTCATATGGACGCAAATTGTGTGTTAATTGGTTAATGTGATGGAGCGAGGGATGCAGTAAAGGAGGAATAATGTATCGGGAAAGAGGTACTTGGTACCCCAAAGAAAATCCTATCGTTTCCGTAGAAACGTATCTCGATTTAGAAGGACAATGCAGGGAATCCATAGTATTTCATATGGACGCAAATTGTGTGTTAATTCGGCAATGTGAGGGAGCGAGGGATGCAGTAAAGGAGGAATAATGCATCGGAAAAGAGATACTCGGAACCCCAAAGAATATCCTATCGTTTCCGTAGAAACGAATCCCGATTTAGAAGGACAATGCAGGGAATCCAGAGTATTTCATATGGACGCAAATTGTGTGTCAGTTCGTCAATGTGAGGGAACGAGGGATGCAGTAAAGGAGGAATAATGCATCGGAAAAGAGATACTCGGAACCCCAAAGAAAATCCTATCGTTTCCGTAGAAACGTATCTCGATTTAGAAGGACAATGCAGGGAATCCAGAGTATTTCATATGGACGCAAATTGTGTGTTAATTCGTCTATGTGAGTTAGCGAGGGATGCAGTTAAGGAGGAGATTTGCATCGGAAAAGAGATACTCGACTCCCAAAAGAAAATCCTATCGTTTCCGTAGAAAGGTATCTCGTTTTAGAAAGATAATGCAGGGAACCCAGAGTATTTCATATGGACGCAAATTGTGTGTTAATTCGGCAATGTGAGGGAGCGAGGGATGCAGTAAAGGAGGAATAATGCATCGGAAAAGAGATACTCGGAACCCAAAAGAAAATCCTATCGTTTCCGTAGAAACGATTCTTGATTTAGAAGGACAATGCAGGAAATCCAGAGTATTTCATATGGACGCAAATTGTGTGTTAATTCGTCAATGTGAGGGAGCGAGGGACGCAGTAAAGGAGGAATAATGCATCGTAAAAGACATACTCGGAACCCCAAAGACAATCCTATCGTTTCCGTAGAAACGTATCTCGATTTAGAAGGACAATGCAGGGAATCCAGAGTATTTCACATGGACGCAGATTGTGTGTTAATTCGTCAATGTGAGGGAGCGAGGGATGCAGTAAAGGAGGAATAATGCATCGGAAAAGAGATACTCGGAACCACAAAGAAAATCCTATCGTTTCGGCAGAAACGTATCTCGATTTAGAAGGACAATGCAGGGAATCCAGAGTATTTCATATGGACGCAAATTGTGTGTTAATTCGTCAATGTGAGGATGCGAGGGATGCAATAAAGGAGGAATAATGCATCGGAAAAGAGATACGCGGAACCCCAAAGAAAATCCTATCGTTTCCGTAGAAACGTATCTCGATTTAGAAGGAGAATGCAGGGAATCCAGAGTATTTCATATGGACGCAAATTGTGTGTTTATTCGTCTATGTGAGGGAGCGAGGGATGCAGTAAAGGAGGAATAATGCATCGGAAAAGAGATACTCGGAACCCCAAAGAAAATCCTATCGTTTCCGTAGAAACGTATCTTGATTTAGAAGGACAATGCAGGGAATCCAGAGTATTTCATATGGACGCAAATTGTGTGTTAATTCGTCAATGTGAGGGAGCGAGGGATGCAGTAAAGGAGGAATAATGCATCGGAAAAGAGATACTCGGAACCCCAAAGAAAATCCTTTCGTTTCCGTAGAAACGTATCTCGATTTAGAATGACAGTGCAGGGAATCCAGAGTATTTCACATGGACGCAAATTGTGTGTTAATTCGTCAATGTGATGGGGCGAGGGATGCAGTAAAGGAGGAATAATGCATCGGAAAAGAGATACTCGACTCCCAAAAGAAAATCCTATCGTTTCGGTAGAAACGTATCTCGTTTTAGAAAGATAATGCAGGGAACACAGAGTATTTCATATGGACGCAAATTGTGTGTTAATTCGCCAATGTGAGGGAGCGAGGGATCCAGTAAAGGAGGAATAATGCATCGGAAAAGAGATACTCGGAACCCCAAAGAAAATCCTATCGTTTCCGTAGAAACGTATCTCGATTTAGAAGGACAATGCAGGGAATCCAGAGTATTTCATATGGACGCAAATTGTGTGTTAATTCGTCAATGTGAGGGAGCGAGGGATGCAGTATAGGAGGAATATTGCATCGGTAAACAGATACGCGGAACCCCAAAGAAAATCCTGTCGTTTCCATAGAAACGTATCTCGATTTAGAAGGACAATACAGGGAATCCAGAGTATTTTATATGGACGCAAATTGTGTGTTAATTCGTCAATGTGAGGGAGCGAGGGATGCAGTAAAGGAGGAATAATGCATCGGAAAAGAGATACTCGGAACCCCAAAGAGAATCCTATCGTTTCCGTAGAAACGTATCTTGATTTAGAAGGACAATGCAGGCAATCCAGAGTATTTCATATTGACGCAATTTGTGTGTTAATTCGGCAATGTGAGGGAGCGAGGGATGCAGTAAAGGAGGAATAATGCATCGGAAAAGAGATACTCGGAACCCCAAAGAAAATCCTATCGTTTCCGTAGAAACGAATCCCGATTTAGAAGGACAATGCAGGGAATCCAGAGTATTTCATATAGACGCAAATTGTGTGTCAATTCGTCAATGTGAGGGAACGAGGGATGCAGTAAAGGAGGAATAATGCATCGGAAAAGAGATACTCGGAACCCCAAAGAAAATCCTATCGTTTCCGTAGAAACGTATCTCGATTTAGAAGGACAATGCAGGGAATCCTGAGTATTTCATATCGACGCAAATTGTGTGTTAATTCGTCAATGTGAGTTAGCGAGGGATGCAGTAAAGGAGGAATAATGCATCGAAAATAGATACTCGACTCCTAAAAGAAAATCCTATCGTTTCCGTAGAAACGTATCTCGTTTTAAAAAGATAATGCAGGGAACCCAGATTATTTCATATGGACGCAAATTGTGTGTTAATTCGGCAATGTGAGGGAGCGAGGGATGCAGTAAAGGAGGAATAATGCATCGGAAAAGAGATACTCGGAACCCCAAAGAAAATCCTATCGTTTCCGTAGAAACGTATCTTGATTTAGAAGGACAATGCAGGGAATCCAGAGTATTTCATATAGACGCAAATTGTGTGTTAACTCGTCAATGTGAGGGAGCGAGGGATGCAGTAAAGGAGGAATAATGCATCGGAAAAGACATAATCGGAACCCCAAAGAAAATCCTATCGTTTCCGTAGAAACGGTTCTCGATTTAGAAGGACAATGCAGGGAATCCAGAATATTTCATATGGACGCAAATTGTGTGTTAATTCGTCAATGTGAGGAAGCGAGGGATGCAGTAAATGAGGAATAATGCATCGGAAAAGAGATACGCGGAACCCCAAAGAAAATCCTATCGTTTCCATAGAAACGTATCTCGATTTAGAAGGACAAAGCAGGGAATCCAGAGTATTTCATCTGGACGCAAATTGTGTGTTAATTCGTCAATGTGAGGGAGCGATGGATGCAGTAAAGGAGGAATAATGCATCGGAAAAGAGATACTCGGAACCCCAAAGAAAATCCTATCGTTTCCGTAGAAACGTATCTCGATTTAGAAGGACAGTGCAGGGAATCCAGAGTATTTCATATGGACGCAAATTGTGTGTTAATTCGTCAATGTGAGGGGGCGAGGGATGCAGTAAAGGAGGAATAATGCATCGGAAAAGAGATACTCGACTCCCAAAAGAAAATCCTATCGTTTCCGTAGAAACGTATCTCGATTTAGAAAGAAAATGCAGGGAACCCAGAGTATTTCATACGGACGCAATTTGTGTGTTAATTCGGCAATTTGAGGGAGAGAGGGATGCAGTAAAGGAGGAATAATGCATCGGAAAAGAGATACTCGGAACCCCAAAGAGAATCCTATCGTTTCCGTAGAAACGTATCTCGATTTAGAAGGACAATGCAGGGAATCCAGAGTATTTCATATGGACGCAAATTGTGTGTTAATTCGTCAATGTGGGGGAGCGACAGATGCAGTAAAGGAGGAATAATGCATCGGAAAAGAGATACTCGGAACCCCAAAGAAAATCCTATCGTTTCCGTAGAAACGTATCTCGATTTAGGAGGACAATGCAGGGAATCCAGAGTATTTCATATGGACGCAAATTGTGTGTTAATTCGTCAATGTGAGGGAGCGAGGGATGCAGTTAAGGAGGAATAATGTATTGGAAAAGAGATACTCGGAACCCCAAAGAAAATCCTATCGTTTCCGTAGAAACGAATCCCGATTTAGAAGGACAATGCAGGGAATCCAGAGAATTTCATATGGACGCAAATTGTGTGCTAATTTGTCAATGTGAGGGAGCGAGGTATGCAGTAAAGGAGGAATAATGCATCGGAAAAGAGATACTCGGAACCCCAAAGAAAATCCTATCGTATCCGTAGAAACGTATCTCGATTTAGAAGGACAATGCAGGGAATCCAGAGTATTTCATATAGACGCAAATTGTGTGTTAATTCTTCAATGTGAGGGAGCGAGGGATGCAGTAAAGGAGGAATAATGCATCGGACAAGAGATACACGGAACCCCAAAGAAAATCCTATCGTTTCCGTAGAAACATATCTCGATTTAGAAGGACAATCCAGGGAATCCTGAGTATTTCATATGGACGCAAATTGTGTGTTAATTGGTTAATGTGAGGGAGCGAGGGATGCAGTAAAGGAGGAATAATGTATCGGGAAAGAGGTACTTGGAACCCCAAAGAAAATCCTATCGTTTCCGTAGAAACGTATCTCGATTTAGAAGGACAATGCAGGGAATCCAGAGGTTTTCATATAGACGCAAATTGTGTGTTAATTCTTCAATGTGAGGGAGCGAGGGATGCAGTAAAGGAGGTATAATGCATCGGAAAAGAGATACTCGGAACCCCAAAGAAAATCCTATCGTTTCCGCAGAAACGTATCTCGATTTAGAAGGACAATGCAGGGAATCCAGAGTATATCATATGGACGGAAATTGTGTGTTAATTCGTCAATGTTAGGGAGCGAGGGATGCAGTAAAGGAGGAATAAGGCAACGGAAAAGAGTACTCGACTCCCAAAAGAAAATCCTATCGGTTCCGTAGAAACGTATCTCGTTTTAGAAAGATAATGCAGGGAACCCAGAGTATTTCATATGGACGCAAATTGTGTGTTAATTCGGCAATGTGAGGGAGCGAGGGATGCATTAAAGGAGGAATAATGCATCGGAAAAGAGATACTCGGAACCCCAAAGAAAATCCTATCGTTTCCGTAGAAACGTATCTCGATTTAGAAGGACAATGCAGGGAATCCAGAGTATTTCATATGGACGCAAATTGTGTGTTAATTCGGCAATGTGAGGGAGCGAGGGATGCAGTAAAGGAGGAATAATGCATCGGAAAAGAGATACTCGGAACCCCAAATAAAATCCTATCGTTTCCGTAGAAACGTATCTCGATTTAGGAGGACAATGCAGGGAATCCAAAGTATTTCATATGGATGCAAATTGTGTGTTCATTCGTCAATGTGAGGGAGCGAGGGATGCAGTTAAGGAGGAATAATGCATTGGAAAAGAGATACTCGGAACCCCAAAGAAAATCCTATCGTTTCCGTAGAAACGAATCCCGATTTAGAAGGACAATGCAGGGAATCCAGAGAATTTCATATGGACGCAAATTGTGTGCTAATTTGTCAATGTGAGGGAGCGAGGTATGCAGTAAAGGAGGAATAATGCATCGGAAAAGAGATACTCGGAACCCCAAAGAAAATCCTATCGTATCCGTAGAAACGTATCTCGATTTACAAGGACAATGCAGGGAATCCAGAGTATTTCATATGGACGCAAATTGTGTGTTAACTCGTCAATGTGAGGGAGCGAGGGATGCACTTACGGACGAATAATGCAACGGATAAAGAGATACTCGGAACCCCAAGGAAAATCCTACCGTTTCCGTAGAAACGTATCTCGATTTAGAAGGACAATGCAGGGAATCCAGAGTATTTCATATAGACGCAAATTGTGTGTTAATTCTTCAATGTGAGGGAGCGAGGGATGCAGTAAAGGAGGAATAATGCATCGGAAAAGAGATACTCGGAACCCCAAAGAAAATCCTATCGTTTCCGTAGAAACGTATCTCGATTTAGAAGGACAACGCAGGGAATCCAGAGTATTTCATATGGACGCAAATTGTGTGTTAATTGGTTAATGTGAGGGAGCGAGGGATGCAGTAAAGGAGGAATAATGTATCGGGAAAGAGGTACTTGGACCCCAAAGAAAATCCTATCGTTTCCGTAGAAACGTATCTCGATTTAGAAGGACAATGCAGGGAATCCATAGTATTTCATATGGACGCAAATTGTGTGTTAATTCGTCAATGTGAGGGAGCGAGGGATGCAGTAAAGGAGGAATAATGCATCGGAAAAGAGATACTCGGAACCCCAAAGAAAATCCTATCGTTTCCGCAGAAACGTATCTCGATGTAGAAGGACAATGCAGGGAATCCAGAGTATATCATACGGACGCAAATTGTGTGTTAATTCGTCAATGTTAGGGAGCGAGGGATGCAGTAAAGGAGGAATAATGCAACGGAAAAGAGTACTCGACTCCCAAGAGAAAATCCTATCGGTTCCGTAGAAACGTATCTCGTTTTAGAAAGATAATGCAGGGAACCCAGAGTATTTCATATGGACGCAAATTGTGTGTTAATTCGGCAATGTGAGGGAGCGAGGGATGCAGTAAAGGAGGAATAATGCATCGGAAAAGAGATACTCGGAACCCTAAGGAAAATCCAATCGTTTCCGTAGAAACGTATCTCGATATAGAAGGACAATGCAGGGAATCCAGAGTATTTCATATGGACGCAAATTGTGTGTTAATTCGTCAATGTGTGGGAGCGAGGGATGCAGTAAAGGTGGAATATTGCATCGGAAAAAAAATACGCGGAACCCCAAAGAAAATCCTATCGTTTCCATAGAAACGTATCTCGATTTAGAAGGACAATGCAGGGAGTCCAGAGTATTTTATATGGACGCAAATTGTGTGTTAATTCGTCAATGTGAAAGAGCGAGGGATGCAGTAAAGGAGGAATAATGCATCGGAAAAGAGATACTCGGAACCCCAAAGAAAATCCTATCGTTTCCGTAGAAACGTATCTCGTTTTAGGAACATAATGCAGGGAACCCAGAGTATTTCATATGGACGCAAATTGTGTGTTAATTCGGCAATGTGAGGGAGCGAGGGATGCAGTAAAGGAGGAATAATGCATCGTAAAAGAGATACTCGGAACCCCAAAGAAAATCCTATCGTTTCCGTAGAAACGTATCTCGATTTAGAAGGACAATGCAGGGAATCCAGAGTATTTCATATGGACGCAAATTGTGTGTTAATTCGTCAATGTGAGGGAGCGAGGGATGCAGTAAAGGAGGAATATTGCATCGGAAAAGAGATACGCGGAACCCCAAAGAAAATCCTTTCGTTTCCATAGAAACGTATCTCGATTTAGAAGGACAATGCAGGGAATCCAGAGTATTTTATATGGACGCAAATTGTGTGTTAATTCGTCAATGTGAGGGAGCGAGGGATGCAGTAAAGGAGGAATAATGCATCGGAAAAGAGTTACTCGGAACCCCAAAGAAAATCCTATCGTTTCCGTAGAAACGTATCTTGATTTAGAAGGACAATGCAGGGAATCCAGAGTATTTCATATTGACGCAATTTGTGTGTTAATTCGGCAATGTGAGGGAGCGAGGGATGCAGTAAAGGAGGAATAATGCATCTGAAAAGAGATACTCGGAACCCCAAAGAAAATCCTATCGTTTCCGTAGAAACGAATCCCGATTTAGAAGGACAATGCAGGGAATCCAGAGTATTTCATATGGACGCAAATTGTGTGTCAATTCGTCAATGTGAGGGAACGAGGGATGCAGTAAAGGAGGAAAATGCATCGGAAAAGTGAAACTCGGAACCCCAAAGAAAATCCTGTCGTTTCCGTAGAAACGTATCTCGATTTAGAATGACAGTGCAGGGAATCCAGAGTATTTCATATGGACGCAAATTGTGTGTTAATTCGTC
This sequence comes from Schistocerca nitens, assembly GCF_023898315.1. NCBI lineage: Eukaryota > Metazoa > Arthropoda > Insecta > Orthoptera > Acrididae > Schistocerca > Schistocerca nitens. Next base: position 1,281,437,951 of record NC_064614.1, on the reverse strand, counting down.
AATGTGAGGGGGCGAGGAATGCAGTAAAGGAGGAATAATGCATCGGAAAAGAGATACTCGACTCCCAAAAGAAAATCCTATCGTTTCCGTAGAAACGTATCTCGATTTAGAAGGACAATGCAGGGAATCCAGAGTATTTCATATGGACGCAAATTGGTTGTTTATTCGTCTATGTGAGGGAGCGAGGGATGCAGTAAAGGAGGAATAATGCATCGGAAAAGAGATACTCGGAACCCAAAGAAAATCCTATCGTTCCCGTAGAAACGTATCTTGATTTAGAAGGACAATGCAGGGAATCCAGAGTATTTCATATGGACGCAAATTGTGTGTTAATTCGTCAATGTGAGGGAGCGAGAGATGCAGTAAAGGAGGAATAATGCATCGGAAAAGAGATACTCGGAACCCCAAAGAAAATCCTGTCGTTTCCGTAGAAACGTATCTCGATTTAGAATGACAGTGCAGGGAATCCAGAGTATTTCATTTGGACGCAAATTGTGTGTTAATTCGTCAATGTGAGGGGGCGAGGGATGCAGTAAAGGAGGAATAATGCATCGGAAAAGAGATACTCGACTCCCAAATGAAAATCCTATCGTTTCCGTAGAAACGTATCTCGATTTAGAAAGATAATGCAGGGAACACAGAGTATTTCATATGGACGCAATTTGTGTGTTAATTCGGCAATTTGAGGGAGCGAGGGATGCAGTAAAGGAGGAATAATGCATCGGAAAAGAGATACTCGGAACCCCAAAGAAAATCCTATCGTTTCCGTAGAAACGTATCTCGATTTAGAAGGACAATGCAGGGAATCCAGAGTATTTCATATGGACGCAAATTGTGTGTTAATTCGTCTATGTGAGGGAGCGAGGGATGCAGTTAAGGAGGAATAATGCATCGGAAAAGAGATACTCGGAACCCCAAAGAAAATCCTTTCGTTTCCGTAGAATCGAAACCCGATTTAGAAGGACAATTCAGGGAATCCAGAGAATTTCATATGGACGCAAATTGTGTGCTAATTTGTCAGTGTGAGGGAGCGAGATATGCAGTAAAGGAGGAATAATGCATCGGAAAAGAGATACTCGGAACCCCAAAGAAAATCCTATCGTTTCCGTAGAAACGTATCTCGATTTAGAAGGAGAATGCAGGGAATCCAGAGTTTCATATGGACGCAAATTGTGTGTTAATTCGTCAATGTGAGGGAGCGAGGGATGCAGTATAGGAGGAATAATGTATCGGAAAAGAGATATTTGGAACCCCAAAGAAAATCCTATCGTTTCCGTAGAAACGTATCTCGATTTAGAAGGACAATGCAGGGAATCCAGAGTATTTCATATGGACGCAAATTGTGTGTTAATTCGTCAATGTGAGGGAGCGAGGGATGCAGTAAAGGAGGAATAATTCATCGGAAAAGAGATACACGGAACCCCAAAGAAAATCCTATCGTTTCCGTAGAAACGTATCTCGATTTAGAAGGATAATGCAGGGAATCCAGAGTATTTCATATGGGCGCAAATTGTGTGTTAATTCGTCAATGTGAGGAAGCGAGGGATGCATTAAGGAGGAATAATGCATCGGAAAAGAGATATTCGGAACCCCAAAGAAAATCCTATCGTTTCCGTAGAAACGTATCGCGATTTAGAAGGACAATGCAGGGAATCCAGAGTATTTCATATGGACGCAAATTGTGTGTTAATTCGTCAATGTGAGGGAGCGAGGGATGCAGTAAAGGAGGAATAATGCATCGGAAAACACATACTCGGAACCCCAAAGAAAATCCTATCGTTTCCGTAGAAACGTATCTCGATTTAGAAGGACAATGCAGGGAATCCAGAGTATTCCATATGGACGCAAATTGTGTGTTAATTCGTCAATGTGAGGGAGCGAGGGATGCAGTAAAGGAGGAATAATGCATGGGATAAGCGATACACGGTACCCCAAAGAAAATCCTATTGTTTCCGTAGAAACGTATCTCGATTTGGAAGGAAGATGCAGGGAATCCAGAGTATTTCATTTGGACGCAAATTGTGTGTTAATTCGTCAATGTGAGGGAGCGAGAAATGCAGTAATGGAGGAATAATGCATTGGAAAAGAGAACCTCTGAACCCCAAAGAAAATCCTATCGTTTCCGTAGAAACGTATCTCGATTTAGAAGGACAATGCAGGGAATCCAGAGTATATCATATGGACGCAAATTGTGTGTTAATTCGTCAATGTGAGGGAGCGAGGGATGCAGTAAAGGAGGAATAATGCATCGGAAAAGAGATACTCGACTCCCAAAAGAAAATCCTATCGTTACCGTAGTAACGTATCTCGTTTTAGAAAGATAATGCAGGGAACCCAGAGTATTTCATATGGACGCAATTTGTGTGTTAATTCGGCAATGTGAGGGAGCGAGGGATGCAGTAAAGGAGGAATAATGCATCGGAAAAGAGATACTCGAAACCCCAAAGAAAATCCTATCGTTTCCGTAGAAAGGAATCCCGATTCAGAAGGACAATGCAGGTAATCCAGAGTATTTCATATGGACGCAAATAGTGTGTCAATTCGTCAATGTGAGGGAACGAGGGATGCAGTAAAGGAGGAATAATGCATCGGAAAAGAGATACTCGGAACCCCAAAGAAAATCCTATCGTTTCCGTAGAAACGTATCTCGATTTAGAAGGACAATGCAGGGAATCCAGAGTATTTCATATGGACGCAAATTGTGTGTTAATTCGTCAATGTGAGTTAGCGAGGGATGCAGTAAAGGAGGAATAATGCATCGGAAAAGAGATACTCGACTCCCAAAAGAAAATCCTATCGTTTCCGTAGAAACGTATCTTGTTTTAGAAAGATAATGCAGGGAACCCAGAGTATTTCATATGGACGCAAATTGTGTGTTAATTCGCCAATGTGAGGGAGCGAGGGGTGCAGTAAAGGAGGAATAATGCATCGGAAAAGAGATACTCGGAACCCCAATGAAAATCCTTCCGTTTCCGTAGAAACGTATCTCGATTTAGAAGGACTATGCAAGGAATCCAGAGTATTTCATATGGACGCAAATTGTGTGTTAATTCGTCAATGTGAGGGAGCGAGGGATGCAGTAAGGGAGGAATAATGCATCGGAAAAGACATACTCGGAACCCCAAAGATAATCCTATCGCTTCCGTAGAAACGTATCTCGATTTAGAAGGACAATGCAGGGAATCCAGAGTATTTCATATGGACGCAAATTGTGTGTTAATTCGTGAATGTGAGGGGGCGAGGGATGCAGTAAAGGAGGAGTAATGCATCGGAAAAGAGATACTCGGAACCACAAACAAAATCCTATCGTTTCCGAGGAGACGTATCTCGATTTAGATGGACAATGCAGGGAATCCAGAGTATTTCATATGGACGCAAATTGTGTGTTACTTCGTCAATGTGAGGAAGCGAGGGATGCAGCAAAGGAGGAATAATGCATCGGAAAGGAGATACGCGGAACCCCAAAGAAAATCCTATCGTTTCCGTAGAAACGTATCTCGATTTAGAAGGACAATGCAGGGAATCCAGAGAATTTCATATGGACGCAAATTGTGTGTTAATTCGTCAATGGTAGGGAGCGAGGGATGCAGTAAAGGAGGAATAATGCATCGGAAAAGAGATACTCGACTCCCAAAAGAAAATCCTATCATTTCCGTAGAAACGTATCTTGATTTAGAAGGACAATGCAGGGAATCCAGAGTATTTAATATGGACGCAAATTGTGTGTTAATTCGTCAATGTGAGGGAGCGAGGGATGCAGTAAAGGAGGAATAATGCATCGGAAAAGAGATAATCGGAATTCCAAAGAAAATCCTGTCCTTTCCGTAGAAACGTATCGCGATTTAGAAGGACAATGCAGGGAATCCAGAGTATTTCATATGGACGCAAGTTGTGTGTTAATTCGTCAATGTGAGGGAGCGAGGGATGCAGTAAAGGAGGAATAATGCATCGGAAAACAGATACTCGGAACCCCAAAGAAAATCCTATCGTTTCCGTAGAAACGTATCTCGATTTAGAAGGACAATGCAGGGAATCCAGAGTATATCATATGGACGCAAATTGTGTGTTAATTCGTCAATGTGAGGGACCGAGGGATGCAGTAAAGGAGGAATAATGCATCGGAAAAGAGATACTCGACTCCCAAAAGAAAATCCTATCGTTTCCGTAGAAACGTATCTCGTTTTAGAAAGATAATGCAGGGAACCCAGAGTATTTCATATGGACGCAAATTGTGTGTTAATTCGGCAATGTGAGGGAGCGAGGGATGCAGTAAAGGAGGAATAATGCATCGGAAAATAGATACTCGGAACCCCAAAGAAAATCCTATCGTTATCCTAGAAACGTATCTCGATTTAGAAGGACAATGCAAGGAATCCAGAGTATTTAATATGGACGCAAATTGTGTGTTAATTCGTCAATGTGAGGGAGCGAGGGATGCAGTAAAGGAGGAATAATGCATCGGAAAAGAGATACTCGGAACCCCAAAGAAAATCCTATCGTTTCCGTAGAAACGTATCTCGATTTAGAAGGACAATGCAGGGAATCCAGAGTATTTCATATGGACGCAAATTGTGTGATAATTCGTCAATGTGAGGGAGCGAGGGATGCAGTAAAGGAGGAATAATGCATCGCAAAAGAGATACTCGACTCCCAAAAGCAAATCCTATCGTTACCGTAGAAACGTATCTCGTTTTAGAAAGATAATGCAGGGAATCCAGAGTATTTCATATGGACGCAAATTGTGTGTTAATTCGTCAATGTGAGGAAGCGAGGGATGCAGTAAAGGAGGAATAATGCATCGGAAAAGTGATACGCGGAACCCCAAAGAAAATCCTATCGTTTCCTTAGCAACGTATCTCGATTTAGAAGGACAATGCAGGGAATCCAGAGTATTTCATATGGACGCAAATTGTGTGTTAATTCGTCAATGTGAGGGAGCGAGGGATGCAGTAAAGGAGGAATAATGCATCGGAAAAGAGATACTCGACTCCCAAAAGAAAATCCTATCATTTCCGTAGAAACGTATCTTGATTTAGAAGGACAATGCAGGGAACCCAGAGTATTTCATATGGACGCAATTTGTGTGTTAATTCGGCAATGTGAGGGAGCGAGGGATGCAGTAAAGGAGGAATAATGCATCGGAAAAGAGATAATCGGAACCCCAAAGAAAATCCTGTCGTTTCCGTAGAAACGAATCCCGATTTAGAAGGACAATGCAGGGAATCCAGAGTATTTCATATGGACGCAAATTGTGTGTTAATTCGTTAATGTGAGGGAGCGAGGGATGCAGTAAAGGAGGAATAATGCATCGGAAAAGAGATACCCGGAACCCCAAAGAAAATCCTATCGTTTCCGTAGAAACGTATCTCGATTTAGAAGGACAATGCAGGGAATCCAGAGTATTTCATATGGACGCAAATTGTGTGTTAATTCGTCAATGTGAGTTAGCGAGGGATGCAGTAAAGGAGGAATAATGCATCGGAAAAGAGATACTCGGAACCCCAAAGAAAATCCTATCGTTTCCGTAGTAACGTGTCTCGATTTAGAAGGACAATGCAGGGAATCCTGAGTATTTCATATGGACGCAAATTGTGTGTTAATTCGTCAATGTGAGGGAGCGAGGGATGCAGTAAAGGAGGAATAATGCATCGGAAAAAGAGATACTCGGAACTCCAAAGAAAATCCTATCGTTTCCGTAGAAACGTATCTCGATTTAGGAGGACAATGCAGGGAATCCAGAGTATTTCATATGGACGCAAATTGTGTGTTAATTCGTCAATGTGAGGGAGCGAGGGATGCAGTAAAGGAGGAATAATGCATCGGAAAAGAGATACTCGGAACCCCAAAGAAAATCCTATCGTTTCCGTAGAAACGTATCTCGATTTAGAAGGACAATGCATGGAATCCAGAGTATATCATATGGACGCAAATTGTGTGTTAATTCGTCAATGTGTGGGAGCGAGGGATGCAGTAAAGGAGGAATAATGCATCGGAAAATAGATACTCGGAACCCCAAAGAAAATCCTATCGTCTCCATAGAAACGTATCTCGATTTACAAAGACAATGCAGGGAATCCAGGGTATTTCATATGGACGCAAATTGTGTGTCAATTCGTCAATGTCTGGGAGCGAGGGATGCAGTAAAGGAGGAATAATGCATCGGAAGAGAGATACTCGGAACCCCAAAGAAAATCCTATCGTTTCCGTAGAAACGTATCTCGATTTAGAAGGACAATGCAGGGAGCCAGAGTATTTCATATGGACGCAAATTGTGTGTTAATTCGTCAATGTGAGGAAGCGAGGGATGCAGTAAAGGAGGAATAATGCATCGGAAAAGAGATACTCGGAACCCCAAAGAAAATCCTATCGTTTCCGTAGAAACGTATCTCGATTTAGAAGGACAATGCAGTGAATCCAGAGTATTTCATATGGACGCAAATTGTGTGTTAATTCGTCAATGTGAGGGAGCGAGGGATGCAGTAAAGGAGGAATAATGCATCGGAAAAGAGATACTCGACTCCCAAAGGAAAATCGTATCGTTTCCGTAGAAACGTATCGCGATTTAGAAGGACAATGCAGGGAATCCAGAGTATTTCATATGGACGCAAATTGTGTGTTAATTCGTCAATGTGAGGGAGCGAGGGATGCAGAAGAAGGAGGAATAATGCATCGGAAAAGATATACTCGGAACCCCAAAGAAAATCCTATCGTTTCCGTAGAAACGTATCTCGATTTAGAAGGACAATGCAGGGAATCCAGAGTATTTCATATAAACGCAAATTGTGTGTTAATTCGTCAAAGTGAGGGAGCGAGGGATGCAGTAAAGAAGGAATAATGCATCGGAAAAGAGATACTCGGAACCCCAAAGAAAATCCTATCGTTTCCGTAGAAACGTATCTCGATTTAGAAGGACAATGCAGGGAATCCAGAGTATTTCATATGGACGCAAATTGTGTGTTAATTCGTGAATGTGAGTTAGCGAGGGATGCAGTAAAGGAGGAATAATGCATCGGAAAAGAGATACTCGGAACCCCAAGGAAAATCCTATCGTTTCCGTAGAAACGTGTCTCGATTTAGAAGGACAATGCAGGGAATCCTGAGTATTTCATATGGACGCAAATTGTGTGTTAATTCGTCAATGTGAGGGAACGAGGGATGCAGTAAAGGAGGAATAATGCATCGGAAAAGAGATACTCGGAACTCCAAAGAAAATCCTATCGTTTCCGTAGAAACGTATCTCGATTTAGGAGGACAATGCAGGGAATCCAGAGTATTTCATATGGACGCAAATTGTGTGTTAATTCGTCAATGTGAGGGAGCAAGGGATGCAGTAAAGGAGGAATAATGCATCGGAAAAGAGATACTCGGAACCCCAAAGAAAATCCTTTCGTTTCCGTAGAAACGTATCTCGATTTAGAAGGACAATGCAGGGAATCCAGAGTATATCATATGGACGCAAATTGTGTGTTAATTCGTCAATGTGAGGGAGCGAGGGATGCAGTAAAGGAGGAATAATGCATCGGAAAAGAGATACTCGACTCCCAAAAGAAAATCCTATCGTTTCCGTAGAAACGTATCGCGATTTAGAAGGACAATGCAGGGAATCCAGAGTATTTCATATGGACGCAAATTGTGTGTTATTTCGGCAATGTGATTGAGCGAGGGGTGCAGTAAAGGAGGAATAATGCATCGGAAAAAAGATACTCGGAACCCCAATGAAAATCGTACCGTTTCCGTAGAAACGTATCTCGATTTAGAAGGACTATGCAAGGAATCCAGAGTATTTCATATGGACGCAAATTGTGTGTTAATTCGTCAATGTGAGGGAGCGAGGGATGCAGTAAGGGAGGAATAATGCATCGGAAAAGACATACTCGGAACCCCAAAGATAATCCTATCGCTTCCGAAGAAACGTATCTCGATTTAGAAGGACAATGCAGGGAATCCAGAGTATTTCATATGGACGCAAATTGTGTGTTAATTCGTCAATGTGAGGGAGCGAGGGATGCAGTAAAGGAGGAATAATGCATCGGAAAAGAGATACTCGACTCCCAAAAGAAAATCCTATTGTTTCCGTAGAAACGTATCGCGATTTAGAAGGACAATGCAGGGAATCCAGAGTATTTCATATGGACGCAAATTGTGTGTTATTTCGGCAATGTGATTGAGCGAGCGGTGCAGTAAAGGAGGAATAATGCATCGGAAAAAAGATACTCGGAACCCCAATGAAAATCCTACCGTTTCCGTAGAAACGTATCTCGATTTAGAAGGACTATGCAGGGAATCCAGAGTATTTCATATGGACGCAAATTGTGTGTTAATTCGTCAATGGTAGGGAGCGAGGGATGCAGTAAAGGAGGAATAATGCATCGGAAAAGAGATACTCGACTCCCAAAAGTAAATCCTATCATTTCCGTAGAAACGTATCTTGATTTAGAAGGACAATGCACGGAATCCAGAGTATTTCATATGGACGCAAATTGTGTGTTAATTCGTCAATGTGAGGGAACGAGGGATGCAGTAAAGGAGGAATAATGCATCGGAAATGAGATACTCGGAACCCCAAAGAAAATCCTATCGTTTCCGTAGAAACGTATCTCATTTTAGAAGGACAGTGCAGGGAATCCAGAGTATTTTATATGGACGCAAATTGTGTGTTAATTCGTCAATGTGAGGGAGCGAGGGATGCAGTAAAGGAGGAATAATGCATCGGAAAAGAGATACTCGACTCCCAAAAGAAAATCCTATCGTTTCCGTAGAAATGTATCTCGATTTAGAAAGATAATGCAGGGAACCCAGAGTATTTCATATGGACGCAATTTGTGTGTTAATTCGGCAATGTGAGGGAGCGAGGGATGCAGTAAAGGAGGAATAATGCATCGGAAAAGAGATAATCGGAACCCCAAAGAAAATCCTGTCGTTTCCGTAGAAACGTATCGCGATTTAGAAGGACAATGCAGGGAATCCAGAGTATTTCATATGGACGCAAATTGTGTGTTAATTCGTCAATGTGAGGGAGCGAGGGATGCAGTAAAGGAGGAATAATGCATCGGAAAACAGATACTCGGGACCCCAAAGAAAATCCTATCGTTTCCGTAGAAACGTATCTCGATTTAGAAGGACAATGCAGGGAATCCAGAGTATTCCATATGGACGCAAATTGTGTGTTAATTCGTCAATGTTAGGGAGCGAGGGATGCAGTAAAGGAGGAATAATGCATCGGATAAGCGATACACGGAACCCCAAAGAAAATCCTATCGTTTCCGTAGAAACGTATCTCGATTTAGAAGGAAAATGCAGGGAATCCAGAGTATTTCATTTGGACGCAAATTGTGTGTTAATTCGTCAATGTGAGGGAGGGAGAAATGCAGTAAAGGAGGAATAATGCATTGGAAAAGAGAACCTCGGAACCCCAAAGAAAATCCTATCGTTTCCGTAGAAACGTATCTCGATTTAGAAGGACAATGCAGGGAATCCAGAGTATATCATATGGACGCAAATTGTGTGTTAATTCGTGAATGTGAGGGAGCGAGGGATGCAGTAAAGGAGGAATAATGCATCGGAAAAGAGATACTCGACTCCCAAAAGAAAATCCTATCGTTTCCGTAGAAACGTATCTCGTTTTAGAAAGATAATGCAGGGAACCCAGAGTATTTCATATGGACGCAAATTGTGTGTTAATTCGTCAATGTGAGGGAGCGAGGGATGCAGTAAAGGAGGAATAATGCATCGGAAAATAGATACTCGGAACCCCAAAGAAAATCCTATCGTTTTCGTAGAAACGTATCTCGATTTAGAAGGACAATGCAAGGTATCCAGAGTATTTCATATGGACGCAAATTGTGTGTTATTTCGTCAATGTGAGGGAGAGAGGGATGCAGTAAAGGAGGAATAATGCATCGGAAAAGAGATACTCGGAACCCCAAAGAAAATCCTATCGTTTCCGTAGAAACGTATCTCGATTTAGAAGGACAATGCAGGGAATCCAGAGTATTTCATATGGACGCAAATTGTGTGATAATTCGTCAATGTGAGGGAGCGAGGGATGCAGTAAAGGAGGAATAATGCATCGGAAAAGAGATACTCGACTCCCAAAAGAAAATCCTATCGTTACCGTAGAAACGTATCTCGTTTTAGAAAGATAATGCAGGGAATCCAGAGTATTTCATATGGACGCAAATTGTGTGTTAATTCGTCAATGTGAGGAAGCGAGGGATGCAGTAAAGGAGGAATAATGCATCGGAAAAGTGATACGCGGAACCCCAAAGAAAATCCTATCGTTTCCTTAGAAACGTATCTCGATTTAGAAGGACAATGCAAGGAATCCAGAGTATTTCATATGGACGCAAATTGTGTGTTAATTCGTCAATGTGAGGGAGCGAGGGATGCAGTAAAGGAGGAATAATGCATCGGAAAAGAGATACTCGACTCCCAAAGAAAATCCTATAATTTCCGTAGAAACGTATCTTGATTTAGAAGGACAATGCAGGGAATCCATAGTATTTCATATGGACGCAAATTGTGTGTTAATTCGTCAATGTGAGGGAGCGAGGGATGCAGTAAAGGAGGAATAATGCATCGGAAAAGAGATACTCGGAACCCCAAAGAAAATCCTATCGTTTCCGTAGAAACGTATCTCATTTTAGAAGGACAGTGCAGGGAATCCAGAGTATTTTACATGGACGCAAATTGTGTGTTAATTCGTCAATGTGAGGGAGCGAGGGATGCAGTAAAGGAGGAATAATGCATCGGAAAAGAGATACTCGACTCCCAAAAGAAAATCCTATCGTTTCCGTAGAAATGTATCTCGATTTAGAAAGATAATGCAGGGAACCCAGAGTATTTCATATGGACGCAATTTGTGTGTTAATTCGGCAATGTGAGGGAGCGAGGGATGCAGTAAAGGAGGAATAATGCATCGGAAAAGAGATAATCGGAACCCCAAAGAAAATCCTGTCGTTTCCGTAGAAACGAATCCCGATTTAGGAGGACAATGCAGGGAATCCAGAGTATTTCATATGGACGCAAATTGTGTGTTAATGCGTTAATGTGAGGGAGCGAGGGATGCAGTAAAGGAGGAATAATGCATCGGAAGAGAGATACTCGGAACCCCAAAGAAAATCCTATCGTTTCCGTAGAAACGTATCTCGATTTAGAAGGACAATGCAGGGAATCCAGAGTATTTCATATGGACGCAAATTGTGTGTTAATTCGTCAATGTGAGTTAGCGAGGGATGCAGTAAAGGAGGAATAATGCATCGGAAAAGAGATACTCGGAACCCCAAAGATAATCCTATCGCTTCCGTAGAAACGTATCTCGATTTAGAAGGACAATGCAGGGAATCCAGAGTATTTCATATGGACGAAAATTGTGTGTTAATTCGTAAATGTGAGGGAGCGAGGGATGCAGTAAAGGAGGAATAATGCATCGGAAAAGAGATACTCGGAACTCCAAAGAAAATCCTATCGTTTCCGTAGAAACGTATCTCGATATAGGAGGACAATGCAGGGAATCCAGAGTATTTCATATGGACGCAAATTGTGTGTTAATTCGTCAATGTGAGGGAGCGAGGGATGCAGTAAAGGAGGAATAATGCATCGGAAAAGAGATACTCGGAACCCCAAAGAAAATCCTATCGTTTCCGTAGAAACGTATCTCGATTTAGAAGGACAATGCAGGGAATCCAGAGTATATCATATGGACGCAAATTGTGTGTTAATTCGTCAATGTGTGGGAGCGAGGGATGCAGTAAAGGAGGAATAATGCATCGGAAAATAGATACTCGGAACCCCAAAGAAAATCCTATCGTTTCCGTAGAAACGTATCTCGATTTACAAAGGCAATGCAGGGAATCCAGGGTATTTCATATGGACGCAAATTGTGTGTCAATTCGTCAATGTCTGGGAGCGAGGGATGCAGTAAAGGAGGAATAATGCATCGGAAAAGAGATACTCGGAACCCCAAAGAAAATCCTATCGTTTCCGTAGAAACGTATCTCGATTTAGAAGGACAATGCAGGGAATCCAGAGTATTTCATATGGACGCAAATTGTGTGTTAATTCGTCAATGTGAGGAAGCGAGGGATGCAGTAAAGAAGGAATAATGCATCGGAAAAGAGATACGCGGAACCCCAAAGAAAATCCTATCGTTTTCGTAGAAACGTATCTCGATTTAGAAGGACAATGCAGGGAATCCAGAGTATTTCATATGGACGCAAATTGTGTGTTAATTCGTCAATGTGAGGGAGCGAGGGATGCAGAAAAAGGAGGAATAATGCATCGGAAAACAGATACTCGGAACCCCAAAGAAAATCCTATCGTTTCCGTAGAAACGTATCTCGATTTAGAAGGACAATGCAGGGAATCCAGAGTATTCCATATGGACGCAAATTGTGTGTTAATTCGTCAATGTGAGGGAGCGAGGGATGCAGTAAGGGAGGAATAATGCATCGGATAAGCGATACACGGAACCCCAAAGAAAATCCTATCGTTTCCGTAGAAACGTATCTCGATTTAGAAGGAAAATGCAGGGAATCCAGAGTATTTCATATGGACGCAAATTGTGTGTTAATTCGTCAAAGTGAGGGAGCGAGGGATGCAGTAAAGGAGGAATAATGCATCGGAAAAGAGATACTCGGAACCCCAAAGAAAATCCTATCGTTTCCGTAGAAACGTATCTCGATTTAGAAGGATAATGCAGGGAATCCAGAGTATTTCATATGGACGCAAATTGTGTGTTAATTCGTCAATGTGAGTTAGCGAGGGATGCAGTAAAGGAGGAATAATGCATCGGAAAAGAGATACTCGGAACCCCAAAGAAAATCCTATCGTTTCCGTAGAAACGTGTCTCGATTTAGAAGGACAATGCAGGGAATCCTGAGTATTTCATATGGACGCAAATTGTGTGTCAATTCGTCAATGTGAGGGAATGAGGGATGCAGTAAAGGAGGAATAATGCATCGGAAAAGAGATACTCGGAACTCCAAAGAAAATCCTATCGTTTCCGTAGAAACGTATCTCGATTTAGGAGGACAATGCAGGGTATCCAGAGTATTTCATATGGACGCAAATTGTGTGTTAATTCGTCAATGTGAGGGAGCAAGGGATGCAGTAAAGGAGGAATAATGCATCGGAAAAGAGATACTCGGAACCCCAAAGAAAATCCTATTGTTTCCGTAGAAACGTATCTCGATTTAGAAGGACAATGCAGGGAATCCAGAGTATATCATATGGACGCAAATTGTGCGTTAATTCGTCAATGTGAGGGAGCGAGGGATGCAGTAAAGGAGGAATAATGCATCGGAAAAGAGATACTCGGAACCCCAAAGAAAATCCTATCGTTTCCGTAGAAACGAATCTTGATTTAGAAGGACAAAGCAGGGAATCCAGAGTATTTCATATGGACGCAAATTGTGTGTTAATTCGTCAATGTGAGGGAGCGAGGGATGCAGTAAAGGAGGAATAATGCATCGGAAAAGAGATACTCAGAACCCCAAAGAAAATCCTATCGTTTCCGTAGAAACGTATCTCGATTTAGAAGGACAATGCAGGGAATCCAGAGTATTTCATATGGACGCAAATTGTGTGTTAATTCGTCAATGTGAGGGAGCGAGGGATGCAGAAAAAGGAGGAATAATGCATCGTAAAACAGATACTCGGAACCCCAAAGAAAATCCTATCGTTTCCGTAGAAACGTATCTCGATTTAGAAGGACAATGCAGGGAATCCAGAGTATTCGATATTGACGCAAATTGTGTGTTAATTCGTCAATGTGAGGGAGCGAGGGATGCAGTAAACGAGGAATAATGCATCGGATAAGCGATACACGGAACCCCAAAGAAAATCCTATCGTTTCCGTAGAAACGTATCTCGATTTAGAAGGAAAATGCAGGGAATCCAGAGTATTTCATTTGGACGCAAATTGTGTGTTAATTCGTCAATGTGAGGGAGCGAGAAATGCAGTAAAGAAGGAATAATGCATTGGAAAAGAGATCCTCGGAACCCCAAAGAAAATCCTATCGTATCCGTAGAAACGTATCTCGATTTAGGACAATGCAAGGAATCCAGAGTATATCATATGGACGCAAATTGTGTGTTAATTCGTCAATGTGAGGGAGCGAGGGATGCAGTAAAGGAGGAATAATGCATCGGAAAAGAGATACTCGACTCCCAAAAGAAAATCCTATCGTTTCCGTAGAAACATATATCGTTTTAGAAAGATAATGCAGGGAACCCAGAGTATTTCATATGGACGCAAATTGTGTGTTAATTCGGCAATGTGAGGGAGCGAGGGATGCAGTAAAGGAGGAATAATGCATCGGAGAAGAGATACTCGGAACCCCAAAGAAAATCCTATCGTTTCCGTAGAAACGTATCTCGATTTAGAAGGACAATGCAGGGAATCCAGAGTATTTCATATGGACGCAAATTGTGTGTTAATTCGTCAATGTCAGGGAGCGAGGGATGCAGTAAAGGAGGAATAATGCATCGGAAAAGAGATACGCGGAACCCCAAAGAAAATCCTATCGTTTCCGTAGAAACGTATCTCGATTTAGAAGGACGATGCAGGGAATCCAGGGTATTTTATATGGACGCAAATTGTGTGTTAATTCGTCAATGTGAGGGAGCGAGGGATGCAGTAAAGGAGGAATAATGCATCGGAAAAGAGATACTCGGAACCCCAAAGAAAATCCTATCGTTCCCGTAGAAACGTATCTCGATTTAGAAGGACAATGCAGGGAATCCAGAGTATTTCATATGGACGCAAATTGTGTGTTAATTCGTCAATGTCAGGGAGCGAGGGATGCAGTAAAGGAGGAATAATGCATCGGAAAAGAGATACGCGGAACCCCAAAGAAAATCCTATCGTTTCCGTAGAAACGTATCTCGATTTAGAAGGACGATGCAGGGAATCCAGGGTATTTTATATGGACGCAAATTGTGTGTTAATTCGTCAATGTGAGGGAGCGAGGGATGCAGTAAAGGAGGAATAATGCATCGGAAAAGAGATACTCGGAACCCCAAAGAAAATCCTATCGTTCCCGTAGAAACGTATCTTGATTTAGAAGGACAATGCAGGGAATCCAGAGTATTTCATATGGACGCAAATTGTGTGTTAATTCGTCAATGTGAGGGAGCGAGGGATGCAGTAAAGGAGGAATAATGCATCGGAAAAGAGATACTCGGAACCCCAAAGAAAATCCTATCGTTTCCGTAGAAACATATCTCGATGTAGAAGGACAATGCAGGGAATCCAGAGTATTTCATATGGACGCTAATTGTGTGATAATTCGTCAATGTGAGGGAGCGAGGGATGCAGTAAAGGAGGAATAATGCATCGGAAAAGAGATACTCGACTCCCAAAATAAAATCCTATCGTTACCGTAGAAACGTATCTGGTTTTAGAAAGATAATGCAGGGAACCCAGAGTATTTCATATGGACGCAATTTGTGTGTTAATTCGGCAATGTGAGGGAGCGAGGGATGCAGTAAAGGAGGAATAATGCATCGGAAAAGAGATACTCGGAACCCCAAAGAAAATCCTATCGTTTCCGTAGAAACGAATCCCGATTTAGAAGGACAAAGCAGGTGATCCAGAGTATTTCATATGGACGCAAATTGTGTGTCAATTCGTCAATGTGAGGGAACGAGGGATGCAGTAAAGGAGGAATAATGCATCGGAAAAGAGATACTCGGAACCCAAAAGAAAATCCTATCGTTTCCGTAGAAACGTATCTCGATTTAGAAGGACAATGCAGGGAATCCAGAGTATTTCATATGGACGCAAATTGTGTGTTAATTCATCAATGTGAGTTAGCGAGGGATGCAGTAGAGGAGGAATAATGCATCGGAAAAGAGATACTCGACTCCCAAAAGAAAATCCTATCGTTTCCGTAGAAACGTATCTCGTTTTAGAAAGATAATGCAGGGAACACAGAGTATTTCATATGGCCGTAAATTGTGTGTTAATTGGGCAATGTGAGGGAGCGAGGGGTGCAGTAAAGGAGGAATAATGCATCGGAAAAGAGATACGCAGAACCCCAAAGAAAATCCTATCGTTTGCTTAGAAACGTATCTCGATTTAGAAGGACAATGCAGGGAATCCAGAGTATTTCATATGGACGCAAATTGTGTGTTAATTCGTCAATGTGAGGGAGCGAGGGATGCAGTAAAGGAGGAATAATGCATCGGAAAAGAGATACTCGGAACCCCAAAGAAAATCCTATCGTTTCCGTAGAAACGTATCTCGATTTAGAATGACAATGCAGGGAATCCAGAGTATATCATATGGACGCAAATTGTGTGTTAATTCGTCAATTTGAGGGAGCGAGGGATGCAGTAAAGGAGGAATAATGCATCGGAAAATAGATACTCGGAACCCCAAAGAAAATCCTATCGTTTCCGTAGAAACGTATCTCAATTTACAAAGACAATGCAGGGAATCCAGAGTATTTCATATGGACGCAAATTGTGTGTTAATTCGTCAATGTGGGGAAGCGAGGGATGCAGTAAAGGAGGAATAATGCATCGGAAAAGAGATACGCGGAACCCCAAAGAAAATCCTATCGTTTCCGTAGAAACGTATCTCGATTAAGAATGATAATGCAGGGAACCCAGAGTATTTCATGTGGACGCAATTTGTGTGTTAATTCGGCAATGTGAGGGAGCAAGAGATGCAGTAAAGGAGGAATAATGCATCGGAAAAGAGATACTCGGAACCCCAAAGAAAATCCTGTCGTTTCCGTAGAAACGAATCCCGATGTAGAAGGACAATGCAGGGAATCCAGAGTATTTCATATGGACGCAAATTGTGTGTTAATTCGTCAATGTGAGGGAGCGAGGGATGCAGTAGAGGAGGAATAATGCATCGGAAAAGAGATACTCGGAACTCCAAAGAAAATCCTATCGTTTCCGTAGAAACGTATCTCGATTTAGGAGGACAATGCAGGGAATCCAGAGTATTTCATATGGACGCAAATTGTGTGTTAATTCGTCAATGTGAGGGAGCAAGGGATGCAGTAAAGGAGGAATAATGCATCGGATAAGAGATACTCGGAACCCCAAAGAAAATCCTATTGTTTCCGTAGAAACGTATCTCGATTTAGAAGGACAATGCAGGGAATCCAGAGTATTTCATATGGACGCAAATTGTGTGTTAATTCGTCAATGTGAGGGAGCGAGGGATGCAGTAAAGGAGGAATAATGCATCGGAAAAGACATACTCGGAACCCCAAAGATAAACCTATCGTTTCCGTAGAAACGTATCTCGATTTAGAAGGACAATGCAGGGAATCCAGAGTATATCATATGGACGCAAATTGTGTGTTAATTCGTCAATGTGAGGGAGCGAGGGATGCAGTAAAGGAGGAATAATGCATCGGAAAAGAGATACTCGGAACCACAAAGAAAATCCTATCGTTTCCGTAGAGACGTATCTCGATTTAGAAGGACAATGCAGGGAATCCAGTGTATTTCATATGGACGCAAATTGTGTGATAATTCGTCAATGTGAGGGAGCGAGGGATGCAGTAAAGGAGGAATAACGCATCGGAAAAGAGATACTCGACTCCCAAAAGAAAATCCTATCGTTACCGTAGAAACGTATCTCGTTTTAGAAAGATAATGCAGGGAACCCAGAGTATTTCATATGGACGCAATTTGTGTGTTAATTCGTCAATGTGAGGGAGCGAGGGATGCAGTAAAGGAGGAATAATGCATCGGAAAAGAAATACTCGGAACCCCAAAGAAAATCCTATCGTTTCCGTAGAAACGAATCCCGATTTAGAAGGACAATGCAGGTAATCCAGAGTATTTCATATGGACGCAAATTGTGTGTCAATTCGTCAATGTGACTGAACGAGGGATGCAGTAAAGGAGGAATAATGCATCGGAAAAGAGATACTCGGAACCCAAAAGAAAATCCTATCGTTTCCGTAGAAACGTATCTCGATTTAGAAGGACAATGCAGGGAATGCAGAGTATTTCATATGGACGCAAATTGTGTGTTAATTCATCAATGTGAGTTAGCGAGGGATGCAGTAGAGGAGGAATAATGCATCGGAAAAGAGATACTCGACTCCCAAAAGAAAATCCTATCGTTTCCGTAGAAACGTATCTCGTTTTAGAAAGATAATGCAGGGAACACAGAGTATTTCATATGGCCGTAAATTGTGTGTTAATTCGGCAATGTGAGGGAGCGAGGGGTGTAGTAAAGGAGGAATAATGCATCGGAAAAGAGATACGCAGAACCCCAAAGTAAATCCTATCGTTTGCTTAGAAACGTATCTCGATTTAGAAGGACAATGCAGGGAATCCAGAGTATTTCATATGGACGCAAATTGTGTGTTAATTCGTCAATGTGAGGGAGCGAGGGATGCAGTAAAGGAGGAATAATGCATCGGAAAAGAGATACTCGGAACCCCAAAGAAAATCCTATCGTTTCCGTAGAAACGTATCTCGATTTAGAATGACAATGCAGGGAATCCAGAGTATATCATATGGACGCAAATTGTGTGTTAATTCGTCAATTTGAGGGAGCGAGGGATGCAGTAAAGGAGGAATAATGCATCGGAAAATAGATACTCGGAACCCCAAAGAAAATCCTATCGTTTCCGTAGAAACGTATCTCGATTTACAAAGACAATGCAGGGAATCCAGAGTATTTCATATGGACGCAAATTGTGTGTTAATTCGTCAATGTGAGGAAGCGAGGGATGCAGTAAAGGAGGAATAATGCATCGGAAAAGAGATACGCGGAACCCCAAAGAAAATCCTATCGTTTCCGTAGAAACGTATCTCGATTTAGAAAGATAATGCAGGGAACCCAGAGTATTTCATGTGGACGCAATTTGTGTGTTAATTCGGCAATGTGAGGGAGCAAGAGATGCAGTAAAGGAAGAATAATGCATCGGAAAAGAGATACTCGGAACCCCAAAGAAAATCCTGTCGTTTCCGTAGAAACGAATCCCGATGTAGAAGGACAATGCAGGGAATCCAGAGTATTTCATATGGACGCAAATTGTGTGTTAATTCGTCAATGTGAGGGAGCGAGGGATGCAGTAGAGGAGGAATAATGCATCGGAAAAGAGATACTCGACTCCCAAAAGAAAATCCTATCGTTTCCGTAGAAACGTATCTCGTTTTAGAAAGATAATGCGGGGAACCCAGAGTATTTTATATGGACGCAAATTGTGTGTTAATTCGGCAATGTGAGGGAGCGAGGGGTGCAGTAAAGGAAGGAATAATGCATCGGAAAAGAGATACTCGGAACCCCAAAGAAAATCCTATCGTTTCCGTAGAGACGTATCTCGATTTAGAAGGACTATGCAAGGAATCCAGAGTATTTCATATGGACGCAAATTGTGTGTTAATTCGTCAATGTGAGGGAGCGAGGGATGCAGTAAAGGAGGAATAATGCATCGGAAAAGAGATACGCGGAACCCCAAAGAAAATCCTATCTTTTCCTTAGAAACGTATCTCGATTTAGAAGGACAATGCAGGGAATCCATAGTATTTCATATGGACGCAAATTGTGTGTTAATTCGTCAATGTGAGGGAGCGAGGGATGCAGTAAAGGAGGAATAATGCATCGGAAAAGACATACTCGGAACCCCAAAGATAAACCTATCGTTTCCGTAGAAACGTATCTCGATTTAGAAGGACAATGCAGGGAATCCAGAGTATTTCATATGGACGCAAATTGTGTGTTAATTCGTCAATGTGAGGGAGCGAGGGATGCAGTAAAGGAGGAATAATGCATCGGAAAAGAGATACTCGGAACCCCAAAGAAAATCCTATCGTTTCCGTAGAAACATATCTCGATTTAGAAGGACAATGCAGGGAATCCAGAGTATTTCATATGGACGCAAATTGTGTGATAATTCGTCAATGTGAGGGAGCGAGGGATGCAGTAAAGGAGGAATAACGCATCGGAAAAGAGATACTCGACTCCCAAAAGAAAATCCTATCGTTACCGTAGAAACGTATCTCGTTTTAGAAAGATAATGCAGGGAACCCAGAGTATTTCATATGGACGCAATTTGTGTGTTAATTCGTCAATGTGAGGGAGCGAGGGATGCAGTAAAGGAGGAATAATGCATCGGAAAAGAGATACTCGGAACCCCAAAGAAAATCCTATCGTTTCCGTAGAAACGAATCCCGATTTAGAAGGACAATGCAGGTAATCCAGAGTATTTCATATGGACGCAAATTGTGTGTCAATTCGTCAATGTGAGGGAACGAGGGATGCAGTAAAGGAGGAATAATGCATCGGAAAAGAGATACTCGGAACCCAAAAGAAAATCCTATCGTTTCCGTAGAAACGTATCTCGATTTAGAAGGACAATGCAGGGAATGCAGAGTATTTCATATGGACGCAAATTGTGTGTTAATTCATCAATGTGAGTTAGCGAGGGATGCAGTAGAGGAGGAATAATGCATCGGAAAAGAGATACTCGACTCCCAAAAGAAAATCCTATCGTTTCCGTAGAAACGTATCTCGTTTTAGAAAGATAATGCAGGGAACACAGAGTATTTCATATGGCCGTAAATTGTGTGTTAATTCGGCAATGTGAGGGAGCGAGGGGTGTAGTAAAGGAGGAATAATGCATCGGAAAAGAGATACGCAGAACCCCAAAGTAAATCCTATCGTTTGCTTAGAAACGTATCTCGATTTAGAAGGACAATGCAGGGAATCCAGAGTATTTCATATGGACGCAAATTGTGTGTTAATTCGTCAATGTGAGGGAGCGAGGGATGCAGTAAAGGAGGAATAATGCATCGGAAAAGAGATACTCGGAACCCCAAAGAAAATCCTATCGTTTCCGTAGAAACGTATCTCGATTTAGAATGACAATGCAGGGAATCCAGAGTATATCATATGGACGCAAATTGTGTGTTAATTCGTCAATTTGAGGGAGCGAGGGATGCAGTAAAGGAGGAATAATGCATCGGAAAATAGATACTCGGAACCCCAAAGAAAATCCTATCGTTTCCGTAGAAACGTATCTCGATTTACAAAGACAATGCAGGGAATCCAGAGTATTTCATATGGACGCAAATTGTGTGTTAATTCGTCAATGTGAGGAAGCGAGGGATGCAGTAAAGGAGGAATAATGCATCGGAAAAGAGATACGCGGAACCCCAAAGAAAATCCTATCGTTTCCGTAGAAACGTATCTCGATTTAGAAAGATAATGCAGGGAACCCAGAGTATTTCATGTGGACGCAATTTGTGTGTTAATTCGGCAATGTGAGGGAGCAAGAGATGCAGTAAAGGAAGAATAATGCATCGGAAAAGAGATACTCGGAACCCCAAAGAAAATCCTGTCGTTTCCGTAGAAACGAATCCCGATGTAGAAGGACAATGCAGGGAATCCAGAGTATTTCATATGGACGCAAATTGTGTGTTAATTCGTCAATGTGAGGGAGCGAGGGATGCAGTAGAGGAGGAATAATGCATCGGAAAAGAGATACTCGACTCCCAAAAGAAAATCCTATCGTTTCCGTAGAAACGTATCTCGTTTTAGAAAGATAATGCGGGGAACCCAGAGTATTTCATATGGACGCAAATTGTGTGTTAATTCGGCAATGTGAGGGAGCGAGGGGTGCAGTAAAGGAGGAATAATGCATCGGAAAAGAGATACTCGGAACCCCAAAGAAAATCCTATCGTTTCCGTAGAAACGTATCTCGATTTAGAAGGACTATGCAAGGAATCCAGAGTATTTCATATGGACGCAAATTGTGTGTTAATTCGTCAATGTGAGGGAGCGAGGGATGCAGTAAAGGAGGAATAATGCATCGGAAAAGACATACTCGGAACCCCAAAGATAAACCTATCGTTTCCGTAGAAACGTATCTCGATTTAGAAGGACAATGCAGGGAATCCAGAGTATATCATATGGACGCAAATTGTGTGTTAATTCATCAATGTGAGGGAGCGAAGGATGCAGTAAAGGAGGAATAATGCATCGGAAAAGAGATACTCGGAACCACAAAGAAAATCCTATCGTTTCCGTAGAGACGTATCTCGATTTAGAAGGACAATGCAGGGAATCCAGAGTATTTCATATGGACGCAAATTGTGTGTCAATTCGTCAATGTGAGGAAGCGAGGGATGCAGTAAAGGAGGAATAATGCATCGGAAAAGAGATACGCGGAACCCCAAAGAAAATCCTATCTTTTCCTTAGAAACGTATCTCGATTTAAAAGGACAATGCAGGGAATCCAGAGTATTTCATATGGACGCAAATTGTGTGTTAATTCGTCAATGTGAGGGAGCGAGGGATGCAGTAAAGGAGGAATAATGCATCGGAAAAGAGATACTCGACTCCCAAAAGGAAATCCTATCGTTTCCGTAGAAACGAATCTTGATTTAGAAGGACAATGCAGGGAATCCAGAGTATTTCATATGGACGCAAATTGTGTGTTAATTCGTCAATGTGAGGGAGCGAGGGATGCAGTAAAGGAGGAATAATGCATCGGAAAAGAGATACTCGGAACCCCAAAGAAAATCCTATCGTCTCCGTAGAAACGTATCTCGATTTAGAAGGACAATGCAGGGAATCCAGAGTATTTCATATGGACGCAAATTGTGTGTTAATTCGTCAATGTGAGGGAGCGAGGGATGCAGTAAAGGAGGAATAATGCATCGGAAAAGAGATACTCGACTCCCAAAAGAAAATCCTATCGTTTCCGTAGAAATGTATCTCGATTTAGAAAGATAATGCAGGGAACCCAGAGAATTTCATATGGACGCAATTTGTGTGTTAATTCGGCAATGTGAGGGAGCGAGGGATGCAGTAAAGGAGGAATAATGCATCGGAAAAGAGATAATCGGAACCCCAGAGAAAATCCTGTCGTTTCCATGGAAAGGAATCCCGATTTAGAAGGACAGTGCAGGGAATCCAGAGTATTTCATATGGACGAAAATTGTGTGTTAATTCGTCAATGTGAGGGAGCGAGGGATGCAGTAAAGGAGGAATAATGCAACGGAAAATAGATACTCGGAACCCCAACGAAAATCCTATCGTTTCCGTAGAAACGTATCTCGATTTACAAAGAAAATGCAGAGAATCCAGAGTATTTCATATGGACGCAAATTGTGTGTCAATTCGTCAATGTTGGGGAGCGAGGGATGCAGTAAAGGAGGAATAATGCATCGGAAAAGAGATACTCGGAACCCCAAAGAAAATCCTATCGTTTCCGTAGAAACGTAACTCGATTTAGAAGGACAATGCAGGGAATCCAGAGTATTTCATATGGACGCAAATTGTGTGTTAATTCGTCAGTGTGAGGAAGCGAGGGATGCAGTAAAGGAGGAATAATGCATCGGAAAAGAGATACGCGGAACCCCAAAGAAAATCCTATCGTTTCTGTAGAAACGTATCTCGATTTAGAAGGACAATGCAGGGAATCCAGAGTATTTCATATGGACGCAAATTGTGTGTTAATTCGTCAATGTGAGGAAGCGAGGGATGCAGTAAAGGAGGAATAATGCATCGGAAAAGAGATACGCGGAACCCCAAAGAAAATCCTATCTTTTCCTTTGAAACGTATCTCGATTTAGAAGGACAATGCAGGGAATCCAGAGTATTTCATATGGACGCAAATTGTGTGTTAATTCGTCAATGTGAGGGAGCGAGGGATGCAGTAAAGGAGGAATAATGCATCGGAAAAGAGATACTCGACTCCCAAAAGGAAATCCTATCGTTTCCGTAGAAACGTATCTTGATTTAGAAGGGCAATGCAGGGAATCCAGAGTATTTCATATGGACGCAAATTGTGTGTTAATTCGTCAATGTGAGGGAGCGAGGGATGCAGTAAAGGAGGAATAATGCATCGGAAAAGAGATACTCGGAACCCCAAAGAAAATCCTATCGTTTCCGTACAAACGTATCTCGATTTAGAAGGACAATGCAGGGAATCCAGAGTATTTCATATGGACGCAAATTGTGTGTTAATTCGTCAATGTGAGGGAGCGAGGGATGCAGTAAAGGAGGAATAATGCATCGGAAAAGAGATACTCGACTCCCAAAAGAAAATCCTATCGTTTCCGTAGAAATGTATCTCGATTTAGAAAGATAATGCAGGGAACCCAGAGTATTTCATATGGACGCAATTTGTGTGTTAATTCGGCAATGTGAGGGAGCGAGGGATGCAGTAAAGGAGGAATAATGCATCGGAAAAGAGATAATCGGAACCCCAGAGAAAATCCTGTCGTTTCCGTAGAAACGAATCCCGATTTAGAAGGACAATGCAGGGAATCCAGAGTATTTCATATGGACGCAAATTGTGTGTTAATTCGTCAATGTGAGGAAGCGAGGGATGCAGTAAAGGAGGAATAATGCATCGGAAAAGAGATACTCGGAACCCCAAAGAAAATCCTATCGTTTCCGTAGAAACGTATCTCGATTTAGAAGGACAATGCAGGGAATCCAGAGTATTTCATATGGACGCAAATTGTGTGTTAATTCGTCAATGTGAGTTAGCGAGGGATGCAGTAAAGGAGGAATAATGCATCGGAAAAGAGATACTCGGAACCCCAAAGAAAATCCTATCGTTTCCGTAGAAACGTATCTCGATTTAGGAGGACAATGCAGGGAATCCAGAGTATTTCATATGGACGCAAATTGTGCGTTAATTCGTCAATGTGAGGGAGCGAGGGATGCAGTAAAGGAGGAATAATGCATCGGAAAAGAGATACTCGGAACCCCAAAGAAAATCCTATCGTTTCCGTAGAAACGTATCTCGATTTAGAAGGACATTGCAGGGAATCCAGAGTATATCATATGGACGCAAATTGTGTGTTAATTCGTCAATGTGAGGGAGCGAGGGATGCAGTAAAGGAGGAATAATGCATCGGAAAATAGATACTCGGAACCCCAAAGAAAATCCTATCGTTTCCGTAGAAACGTATCTCGATTTAGAAGGACAATGCAGGGAATCCAGAGTATTTTAATATGGACGCAAATTGTGTGTTAATTCGTCAATGTGAGGAAGCGAGGGATGCAGTAAAGGAGGAATAATGCATCGGAAAAGAGATACGCGGAACCCCAAAGAAAATCCTGTCGTTTCCGTAGAAACGTATCTCGATTTAGAAGGACAATGCAGGGAATCCAGAGAATTTCATATGGACGCAAATTGTGTGTTAATTCGTCAATGTGAGGGAGCGAGGGATGCAGTAAAGGAGGACTAATGCATCGGAAATGAGATACTCGGAACCCCAAAGAAAATCCTATCGTTTACGTCGAAACGTATCTTGATTTAGAAGGACAATGCAGGGAATCCAGAGTATTTCATATTAACGCAAATTGTGTGTTAGTTCGTCAATGTGAGGGAGCGAGGGATGCAGTAAAGGAGGAATAATGCATCGGAAAAGAGATACTCGGAACCCCAAAGAAAATCCTATCGTTTCCGTAGAAACGTATCTCGATTTAGAAGGACAATGCAGGGAATCCAGAGTATTTCATATGAACGCAAATTGTGTGTTAATTCGTCAATGTGAGGGAGCGAGGGATGCAGTAAAGGATGAATAATGCTTCGGAAAAGAGATACTCGACTCCCAAAAGAAAATCCTATCGTTTCCGTAGAAACGTATCTCGATTTAGAAAGATAATGCAGGGCACCCAGAGTATTTCATGTGGACGCAATTTGTGTGTTAATTCGGCAGTGTGAGGGGGCAAGAGATGCAGTAAAGGAAGAATAATGCATCGGAAAAGAGATACTCGGAACCCCAAAGAAAATCCTGTCGTTTCCGTAGAAACGAATCCCGATGTAGAAGGTCAATGCAGGGAATCCAGAGTATTTCATATGGACGCACATTGTGTGTTAATTCGTCAATGTGAGGGAGCGAGGGATGCAGTAAAGGAGGAATAATGCATCGGAAAAGAGATACTCGGAACCACAAAGAAAATCCTATCGTTTCCGTAGAAACGTATCTCGATTTAGAAGGACAATGCAGGGAATCCAGAGTATTTCATATGGACGCAAATTGTGTGTTAATTCGTCAATGTGAGTTAGCGAGGGATGCAGTAAAGGAGGTATAATGCATCGGAAAAGAGATACTCGGAACCCCAAAGAAAATCCTATCGTTTCCGTAGAAACGTATCTCGTTTTAGAAAGATAATGCAGTGAACCCAGAGTATTTCATATGGACGCACATTGTGTGTTAATTCGGCAATGTGAGGGGGCGAGGGGTGCAGTAAAGGAGGAATAATGCATCGGAAAAGAGATGCCCGGAACCCCAAAGAAAATCCTGTCGTTTCCGTAGAAACGTATCCCGATTTAGAAGGACTATGCAAGGAATCCAGAGTATTTCATATGGACGCAAATTGTGTATTAATTCGTCAATGTGAGGGAGCGAGGGATGCAGTAAAGGAGGAATAGTGCATCGGAAAAGAGATACTCGGAACCCCAAAGATAATCCTATCGTTTCCGTAGAAACGTATCTCGATTTAGAAGGACAATGCAGGGAATCCAGAGTATTTCATATGGACGCTAATTGTGTGTTAATTCGTCAATGTGAGGAAGCGAGGGATGCAGTAAAGGAGGAATAATGCATCGGAAAAGAGATACTCGGAACCCCAAAGAAAATCCTATCGTTTCCGTAGAAACGTATCTCGATTTAGAAGGACAATGCAGGGAATCCAGAGTATTTCATATGGACGCAAATTGTGTGTTAATTCGTCAATGTGAGTTAGCGAGGGATGCAGTAAAGGAGGAATAATGCATCGGAAAAGAGATACTCGGAACCCCAAAGAAAATCCTATCGTTTCCGTAGAAACGTATCTCGATTTAGAAGGACAATGCAGGGAATCCTGAGAATTTCATATGGACACAAATTGTGTGTTAATTCGTCAATGTGAGGGTGCGAGGGATGCAGTAAAGGAGGAATAATGCATCGGAAAAGAGATACTCGGAACTCCAAAGAAAATCCTATCGTTTCCGTAGAAACGTATCTCGATTTAGGAGGACAATGCAGGGAATCCAGAGTATTTCATATGGACGCAAATTGTGCGTTAATTCGTCAATGTGAGGGAGCGAGGGATGCAGTAAAGGAGGAATAATGCATCGGAAAAGAGATACTCGGAACCCCAAAGAAAATCCTATCGTTTCCGTAGAAACGTATCTCGATTTAGAAGGACATTGCAGGGAATCCAGAGTATATCATATGGACGCAAATTGTGTGTTAATTCGTCAATGTGAGGGAGCGAGGGATGCAGTAAAGGAGGAATAATGCATCGGAAAATAGATACTCGTAACCCCAAAGAAAATCCTATCGTTTCCGTAGAAACGTATCTCGATTTACAAAGACAATGCAGGGAATCCAGTGTATTTCATATGGACGCAAATTGTGTGTCAATTCGTCAATGTCAGGGAGCGAGGGATGCAGTAAAGGAGGAATAATGCATCGGAAAAGAGATACCCGGAACCCCAAAGAAAATCCTATTGTTTCCGTAGAAACGTATCTCGATTTAGAAGGACAATGCAGGGAATCCAGAGTATTTCATATGGACGCAAATTGTGTGTTAATTCGTCAATGTGAGGAAGCGAGGGATGCAGTAAAGGAGAAATAATGCATCGGAAAAGAGATACGCGGAACCCCAAAGAAAATCCTGTCGTTTCCGTAGAAACGTATCTCGATTTAGAAGGACAATGCAGGGAATCCAGAGTATTTCATATGGACGCAAATTGTGTGTTAATTCGTCAATGTGAGGGAGCGAGGGATGCAGTTAAGGAGGAATAATGCATCGGAAATGAGATACTCGGAACCCCAAAGAAAATCCTATCGTTTCCGTAGAAACGTATCTTGATTTAGAAGGACAATGCAGGGAATCCAGAGTATTTCATATTAACGCAAATTGTGTGTTAATTCGTCAATGTGAGGGAGCGAGGGATGCAGTAAAGGAGGAATAATGCATCGGAAAAGAGATACTCGGAACCCCAAAGAAAGTCCTATCGTTTCCGTAGAAACATATATCGATTTAGAGGGACAATGCAGGGAATCCAGAGTATTTCATACGGACGCAAATTGTGTGTTAATTCGTCAATGTGAGGGAGCGAGGGATGCAGTAAAGGAGGAATAATGCATCGGAAAAGAGATACTCGACTCCCAAAAGAAAATCCTATCGTTTCCGTAGAAACGTATCTCGATTTAGAAAGATAATGCAGGGAACCCAGAGTATTTCATGTGGACGCAATTTGTGTGTTAATTCGGCAGTGTGAGGGAGCAAGAGATGCAGTAAAGAAGAATAATGCATCGGAAAAGAGATACTCGGAACCCCAAAGAAAATCCTGTCGTTTCCGTAGAAACAAATCCCGATGTAGAAGGACAATGCAGGGAATCCAGAGTATTTCATATGGACGCAAATTGTGTGTTAATTCGTCAATGTGAGGGAGCGAGGGATGCAGTAAAGGAGGAATAATGCATCAGAAAAGAGATACGCGGAACCCCAAAAAAATCCTATCGTTTCCGTAGAAACGTATCTCGATTTAGAAAGACATTCCTGGGAATCCTGAGTATTTCATATGGACGCAAATTGTGTGTTAATTCGTCAATGTGAGTTAGCGAGGGATGCAGTAAAGGAGGAATAATGCATCGGAAAAAAGATACTCGGAACCCCAAAGAAAATCCTATCGTTTCCGTAGAAATGTATCTCGTTTTAGAAAGATAATGCAGGGAACCCAGAGTATTTCATATGGACGCACATTGTGTGTTAATTCGGCAATGTGAGGGGGCGAGGGGTGCAGTAAAGGAGGAATAATGCATCGGAAAAGAGATGCCCGGAACCCCAAAGAAAATCCTGTCGTTTCCGTAGAAACGTATCCCGATTTAGAAGGACTATGCAAGGAATCCAGAGTATTTCATATGGACGCAAATTGTGTATTAATTCGTCAATGTGAGGGAGCGAGGGATGCAGTAAAGGAGGAATAATGCATCGGAAAAGACATACTCGGAACCCCAAAGATAATCCTATCGTTTCCGTAGAAACGTATCTCGATTTAGAAGGACTATGCAGGGAATCCAGAGTATTTCATATGGACGCAAATTGTGTGTTAATCCGTCAATGTGAGGGAGCGAGGGATGCAGTAAAGGAGGAATAATGCATCGGAAAAGAGATACTCGGAACCACAAAGAAAATCCTATCGTTTCCGTAGAAACGTATCTCGATTTAGAAGGACAATGCAGGGAATCCAGAGTATTTCATATGGACCCAAATTGTGTGTTAATTCGTCAATGTGAGGAAGCGAGGGATGCGGTAAAGGAGGAATAATGCATCGGAAAAGAGATACGCGGAACCCCAAAGAAAATCCTATCGTTTCCGTAGAAACGTATCTCGATTTAGAAGGACAATGCAGGGAATCCGGAGTATTTCATATGGACGCAAATTTTGTGTTAATTCGTCAATGTGAGGGAGCGAGGGATGCAGTAAAGGAGGAATAATGCATCGGAAAAGAGATACTCGGAACCCCAAAGAAAATCCTATCGTTTCCGTAGAAACGTATCTTGATTTAGAAGGACAATGCAGGGAATCCAGAGTATTTCATATGGACGCAAATTGTGTGTTAATTCGTCAATGTGAGGGAGCGAGGGATGCAGTAAAGGAGGAATAATGCATCGGAAAAGAGATACTCGGAACCCCAAAGAAAATCCTCTCGTTTCCATAGAAACGTATCTCGATTTAGGAGGACAATGCGGGGAATCCAGAGTATTTCATTTGGACGCAAATTGCGTGTTAATTCGTCAATGTGAGGGAGCGAGGGATGCTGTAAAGGAGGAATAATGCATCGGAAAAGAGATACTCGGAACCCCAAAGAAAATCCTATCGTTTCCGCAGAAACGTATCTCGATTTAGAAGGACAATGCAGGGAATCCAGAGTATATCATATGGACGCAAATTGTGTGTTAATTCGTCAATGTGAGGGAGCGAGGGATGCAGTAAAGGAGGAATAATGCATCGGAAAAGAGATACTCGGAACCCCAAACAAAATCCTATCGTTTCCGTAGAAACGTATCTCGATTTACAAGGACAATGCAGGGAATCCAGAGTATTTCATATGGACGCAAATTGTGTGTCAATTCGTCAATGTCAGGGAGCGAGGGATGCAGTAAAGGAGGAATAATGCATCGGAAAAGAGATACTCGGAACCCCAAAGAAAATCCTATCGTTTCCGTAGAAACGTATCTCGATTTAGAAGGACAATGCAGGGAATCCAGAGTATTTCATATGGACGCAAATTGTGTGTTAATTCGTCAATGTGAGGGAGCGAGGGATGCAGTAAAGGAGGAATAATGCATCGGAAAAGAGATACTCGACTCCCAAAAGAAAATCCTATCGTTTCCGTAGAAACGTATCTCGATTTAGAAAGATAATGCAGGGAACCCAGAGTATTTCATGTGGACGCAATTTGTGTGTTAATTCGGCAATGTGAGGGAGCAAGAGATGCAGTAAAGGAAGAATAATGCATCGGAAAATAGATACTCGGAACCCCAAAGAAAATCCTGTCGTTTCCGTAGAAACGAATCCCGATTTAGAAGGGCAATGCAGGGAATCCAGAGTATTTCATATGGACGCAAATTGTGTGTTAATTCGTCAATGTGAGGGAGCGAGGGATGCAGTGAAGGAGGAATAATGCATCGGAAAAGAGATACTCGGAACGCCAAAGAAAATCCTATCGTTTCCGTAGAAACGTATCTCGATTTAGAAGGACAATGCAGGGAATCCAGAGTATTTCATATGGACGCAAATTGTGTGTTCATTCGTCAATGTGAGTTAGCGAGGGATGCAGTAAAGGAGGAATAATGCATCGGAAAAGAGATACGCGGAACCCCAAAGAAAATCCTATCGTTTCCGTAGAAACGTATCTCGATTTAGAAGGACAATCCAGGGAATCCTGAGTATTTCATATGGACGCTAATTGTGTGTTAATTCGTTAATGTGAGGGAGCGAGGGATGCAGTAAAGGAGGAATAATGCATCGGAAAAGAGATACTCGGAACCCCAAAGAAAATCCTATCGTTTCCGTAGAAACGTATCTCGATTTAGGAGGACAATGCAGGGAATCCAGAGTATTTCATATGGACGCAAATTGTGTGTTAATTCGTCAATGTGAGGGAGCGAGGGATGCAGTAAGGGAGGAATAATGCATCGGAAAAGAGATACTCGGAACCACAAAGAAAATCCTATCGTTTCCGTAGAAAAGTATCTCGATTTAGAAGGACAATGCAGGGAATCCAGAGTATTTCATATGGACGCAAAAGGTGTGTTAATTCGTCAATGTGAGGAAGCGAGGGATGCAGTAAAGGATTATTAATGCATCGGAAAAGAGATACTCGGAACCCCAAAGAAAATCCTATCGTTTCCGTAGAAATGTATCTCGCTTTAGAAGGACAATGCCGGGAATCCAGAGTATTTCATACGGACGCAAATTGTGTGTTAATTCTTCAATGTGAGGGAGCGAGATATGCAGTAAAGGAGGAATAATGCATCGGAAAAGAGATACTCGGAACCCCAAAGAAATTCCTATCGTTTCCGTAGAAACGTATCTTGATTTAGAAGGACAATGCAGGGAATCCAGAGTATTTCATATGGACGCAAATTGTGTATTAATTCGTCAATGTGAGGGAGCGAGGGATGCAGTAAAGGAGGAATAATGCATCGGAAAAGAGATACTCGGAACCCCAAAGAAAATCCTATCGTTTCCGTAGAAACGTATCTCATTTTAGAAGGACAGTGCAGGGAAACCAGAGTGTTTCATATGGACGCAAATTGTGTGTTAATTCGTCAATGTGAGGGAGCGAGGGATGCAGTAAAGGAGGAATAATGCATCGGAAAAGAGATACTCGACTCCCAAAAGATAATCCTATCGTTTCCGTAGAAACGTATCTCGATTTAGGAGGACAATGCGGGGAATCCAGAGTTTTTCATTTGGACGCAAAATGCGTGTTAATTCGTCAATGTGAGGGAGCGAGGGATGCAGTAAAGGAGGAATAATGCATCGGAAAAGAGATACTCGGAACCCCAAAGAAAATCCTATCGTTTCCGTAGAAACGTATCTCGATTTAGAAGGACAATGCAGGGAATCCAGATTATATCATATGGACGCAAATTGTGTGTTAATTCGTCAATGTGAGGGAGCGAGGGATGCAGTAAAGGAGGAATAATGCATCGGAAAAGAGATACTCGGAACCCCAAACAAAATCCTATCGTTTCCGTAGAAACGTATCTCGATTTACAAGGACAATGCAGGGAATCCAGAGTATTTCATATGGACGCAAATTGTGTGTCAATTCGTCAATGTCAGGGAGCGAGGGATGCAGTAAAGGAGGAATAATGCATCGGAAAAGAGATACTCGGAACCCCAAAGAAAATCCTATCGTATCCGTAGAAACGTATCTCGATTTAGAAGGACAATGCCGGGAATCCAGAGTATTTCATATGGACGCAAATTGTGTGTTAATTCGTCAATGTGAGGGAGCGAGGGATGCAGTAAAGGAGGAATAATGTATCGGAAAAGAGATACTCGACTCCCAAAAGAAAATCCTATCGTTTCCGTAGAAACGTATCTCGATTTAGAAAGATAATGCAGGGAACCCAGAGTATTTCATGTGGACGCAAATTGTGTGTTAATTCGTCAATGTGAGTTAGCGAGGGATGCAGTAAAGGAGGAATAATGCATCGGAAAAGAGATACTCGGAACCCCAAAGAAAATCCTATCGTTTCCGTAGAAACGTATCTCGATTTAGAAGGACATTGCAGGGAATCCAGAGTATATCATATGGACGCAAATTGTGTGTTAATTCGTCAATGTGAGGGAGCGAGGGATGCAGTAAAGGAGGAATAATGCATCGGAAAATAGATACTCGGAGCCCCAAAGAAAATCCTATCGTTTCCGTAGAAACGTATCTCGAATTACAAAGACAAAACAGGGAATCCAGTGTATTTCATATGGACGCAAATTGTGTGTTAATTCGTCAATGTGAGGGAGCGAGGGATGCAGTTAAGGAGGAATAATGCATCGGAAAAGAGATACGCGGAACCCCAAAGAAAATCCTATCGTTTCCGTAGAAACGTATCTCGATTTAGAAGGACAATGCAGGGAATCCAGAGTATTTCATATGGACGCAAATTGTGTGTTCATTCGTCAATGTGAGTTAGCGAGGGATGCAGTAAAGGAGGAATAATGCATCGGAAAAGAGATACGCGGAACCCCAAAGAAAATCCTATCGTTTCCGTAGAAATGTATCTCGTTTTAGAAAGATAATGCAGGGAACCCAGAGTATTTCATATGGACGCACATTGTGTGTTAATTCGGCAATGTGAGGGGGCGAGGGGTGCAGTAAAGGAGGAATAATGCATCGGAAAAGAGATGCCCGGAACCCCAAAGAAAATCCTGTCGTTTCCGTAGAAACGTATCCCGATTTAGAAGGACTATGCAAGGAATCCAGAGTATTTCATATGGACGCAAATTGTGTATTAATTCGTCAATGTGAGGGAGCGAGGGATGCAGTAAAGGAGGAATAATGCATCGGAAAAGACATACTCGGAACCCCAAAGATAATCCTATCGTTTCCGTAGAAACGTATCTCGATTTAGAAGGACTATGCAGGGAAACCAGAGTATTTCATATGGACGCAAATTGTGTGTTAATCCGTCAATGTGAGGGAGCGAGGGATGCAGTAAAGGAGGAATAATGCATCGGAAAAGAGATACTCGGAACCACAAAGAAAATCCTATCGTTTCCGTAGAAACGTATCTCGATTTAGAAGGACAATGCAGGGAATCCAGAGTATTTCATATGGACCCAAATTGTGTGTTAATTCGTCAATGTGAGGAAGCGAGGGATGCGGTAAAGGAGGAATAATGCATCGGAAAAGAGATACGCGGAACCCCAAAGAAAATCCTATCGTTTCGGTAGAAACATATCTCGATTTAGAAGGACAATGCAGGGAATCCGGAGTATTTCATATGGACGCAAATTTTGTGTTAATTCGTCAATGTGAGGGAGCGAGGGATGCAGTAAAGGAGGAATAATGCATCGGAAAAGAGATACTCGGAACCCCAAAGAAAATCCTATCGTTTTCGTAGAAACGTATCTTGATTTAGAAGGACAATGCAGGGAATCCAGAGTATTTCATATGGACGCAAATTGTGTGTTAATTCGTCAATGTGAGGGAGCGAGGGATGCAGTAAAGGAGGAATAATGCATCGGAAAAGAGATACTCGGAACCCCAAAGAAAATCCTCTCGTTTCCGTAGAAACGTATCTCGATTTAGGAGGACAATGCGGGGAATCCAGAGTATTTCATTTGGACGCAAATTGCGTGTTAATTCGTCAATGTGAGGGAGCGAGGGATGCTGTAAAGGAGGAATAATGCATCGGAAAAGAGATACTCGGAACCCCAAAGAAAATCCTATCGTTTCCGTAGAAACGTATCTCGATTTAGAAGGACAATGCAGGGAATCCAGAGTATATCATATGGACGCAAATTGTGTGTTAATTCGTCAATGTGAGGGAGCGAGGGATGCAGTAAAGGAGGAATAATGCATCGGAAAAGAGATACTCGGAACCCCAAACAAAATCCTATCGTTTCCGTAGAAACGTATCTCGATTTACAAGGACAATGCAGGGAATCCAGAGTATTTCATATGGACGCAAATTGTGTGTCAATTCGTCAATGTCAGGGAGCGAGGGATGCAGTAAAGGAGGAATAATGCATCGGAAAAGAGATACTCGGAACCCCAAAGAAAATCCTATCGTTTCCGTAGAAACGTATCTCGATTTAGAAGGACAATGCAGGGAATCCAGAGTATTTCATATGGACGCAAATTGTGTGTTAATTCGTCAATGTGAGGGAGCGAGGGATGCTGTAAAGGAGGAATAATGCATCGGAAAAGAGATACTCGACTCCCAAAAGAAAATCCTATCGTTTCCGTAGAAACGTATCTCGATTTAGAAAGATAATGCAGGGAACCCAGAGTATTTCATGTGGACGCAATTTGTGTGTTAATTCGGCAATGTGAGGGAGCAAGAGATGCAGTAAAGGAAGAATAATGCATCGGAAAATAGATACTCGGAACCCCAAAGAAAATCCTGTCGTTTCCGTAGAAACGAATCCCGATTTAGAAGGACAATGCAGGGAATCCAGAGTATTTCATATGGACGCAAATTGTGTGTTAATTCGTCAATGTGAGGGAGCGAGGGATGCAGTGAAGGAGGAATAATGCATCGGAAAAGAGATACTCGGAACGCCAAAGAAAATCCTATCGTTTCCGTAGAAACGTATCTCGATTTAGAAGGACAATGCAGGGAATCCAGAGTATTTCATATGGACGCAAATTGTGTGTTCATTCGTCAATGTGAGTTAGCGAGGGATGCAGTAAAGGAGGAATAATGCATCGGAAAAGAGATACGCGGAACCCCAAAGAAAATCCTATCGTTTCCGTAGAAACGTATCTCGATTTAGAAGGACAATCCAGGGAATCCTGAGTATTTGATATGGACGCTAATTGTGTGTTAATTCGTTAATGTGAGGGAGCGAGGGATGCAGTAAAGGAGGAATAATGCATCGGAAAAGAGATACTCGGAACCCCAAAGAAAATCCTATCGTTTCCGTAGAAACGTATCTCGATTTAGGAGGACAATGCAGGGAATCCAGAGTATTTCATAAGGACGCAAATTGTGTGTTAATTCGTCAATGTGAGGGAGCGAGGGATGCAGTAAAGGAGGAATAATGCATCGGAAAAGAGATACTCGGAACCCCAAAGAAAATCCTCTCGTTTCCGTAGAAACGTATCTCGATTTAGGAGGACAATGCGGGGAATCCAGAGTATTTCATTTGGACGCAAATTGCGTGTTAATTCGTCAATGTGAGGGAGCGAGGGATGCTGTAAAGGAGGAATAATGCATCGGAAAAGAGATACTCGGAACCCCAAAGAAAATCCTATCGTTTCCGTAGAAACGTATCTCGATTTAGAAGGACAATGCAGGGAATCCAGAGTATATCATATGGACGCAAATTGTGTGTTAATTCGTCAATGTGAGGGAGCGAGGGATGCAGTAAAGGAGGAATAATGCATCGGAAAAGAGATACTCGGAACCCCAAACAAAATCCTATCGTTTCCGTAGAAACGTATCTCGATTTACAAGGACAATGCAGGGAATCCAGAGTATTTCATATGGACGCAAATTGTGTGTCAATTCGTCAATGTCAGGGAGCGAGGGATGCAGTAAAGGAGGAATAATGCATCGGAAAAGAGATACTCGGAACCCCAAAGAAAATCCTATCGTTTCCGTAGAAACGTATCTCGATTTAGAAGGACAATGCAGGGAATCCAGAGTATTTCATATGGACGCAAATTGTGTGTTAATTCGTCAATGTGAGGGAGCGAGGGATGCTGTAAAGGAGGAATAATGCATCGGAAAAGAGATACTCGACTCCCAAAAGAAAATCCTATCGTTTCCGTAGAAACGTATCTCGATTTAGAAAGATAATGCAGGGAACCCAGAGTATTTCATGTGGACGCAATTTGTGTGTTAATTCGGCAATGTGAGGGAGCAAGAGATGCAGTAAAGGAAGAATAATGCATCGGAAAATAGATACTCGGAACCCCAAAGAAAATCCTGTCGTTTCCGTAGAAACGAATCCCGATTTAGAAGGACAATGCAGGGAATCCAGAGTATTTCATATGGACGCAAATTGTGTGTTAATTCGTCAATGTGAGGGAGCGAGGGATGCAGTGAAGGAGGAATAATGCATCGGAAAAGAGATACTCGGAACGCCAAAGAAAATCCAATCGTTTCCGTAGAAACGTATCTCGATTTAGAAGGACAATGCAGGGAATCCAGAGTATTTCATATGGACGCAAATTGTGTGTTCATTCGTCAATGTGAGTTAGCGAGGGATGCAGTAAAGGAGGAATAATGCATCGGAAAAGAGATACGCGGAACCCCAAAGAAAATCCTATCGTTTCCGTAGAAACGTATCTCGATTTAGAAGGACAATCCAGGGAATCCTGAGTATTTGATATGGACGCTAATTGTGTGTTAATTCGTTAATGTGAGGGAGCGAGGGATGCAGTAAAGGAGGAATAATGCATCGGAAAAGAGATACTCGGAACCCCAAAGAAAATCCTATCGTTTCCGTAGAAACGTATCTCGATTTAGGAGGACAATGCAGGGAATCCAGAGTATTTCATATGGACGCAAATTGTGTGTTAATTCGTCAATGTGAGGGAGCGAGGGATGCAGTAAGGGAGGAATAATGCATCGGAAAAGAGATACTCGGAACCACAAAGAAAATCCTATCGTTTCCGTAGAAACGTATCTCGATTTAGAAGGACAATGCAGGGAATCCAGAGTATTTCATATGGACGCAAATGGTGTGTTAATTCGTCAATGTGAGGAAGCGAGGGATGCAGTAAAGGATTAATAATGCATCGGAAAAGAGATACGCGGAACCCCAAAGAAAATCCTATCGTTTCCGTAGAAATGTATCTCGCTTTAGAAGGACAATGCCGGGAATCCAGAGTATTTCATACGGACGCAAATTGTGTGTTAATTCGTCAATGTGAGGGAGCGAGATATGCAGTAAAGGAGGAATAATGCATCGGAAAAGAGATACTCGGAACCCCAAAGAAATTCCTATCGTTTCCGTAGAAATGTATCTTGATTTAGAAGGACAATGCAGGGAATCCAGAGTATTTCATATGGACGCAAATTGTGTATTAATTCGTCAATGTGAGGGAGCGAGGGATGCAGTAAAGGAGGAATAATGCATCGGAAAAGAGATACTCGGAACCCCAAAGAAAATCCTATCGTTTCCGTAGAAACGTATCTCATTTTAGAAGGACAGTGCCGGGAATCCAGAGTATTTCATATGGACGCAAATTGTGTGTTAATTCGTCAATGTGAGGGAGCGAGGGATGCAGTAAAGGAGGAATAATGCATCGGAAAAGAGATACTCGACTCCCAAAAGATAATCCTATCGTTTCCGTAGAAACGTATCTCGATTTAGGAGGACAATGCGGGGAATCCAGAGTTTTTCATTTGGACGCAAATTGTGTGTTAATTCGTCAATGTGAGGGAGCGAGGGATGCAGTAAAGGAGGAATAATGCATCGGAAAAGAGATACTCGGAACCCCAAAGAAAATCCTCTCGTTTCCGTAGAAACGTATCTCGATTTAGGAGGACAATGCGGGGAATCCAGAGTATTTCATTTGGACGCAAATTGCGTGTTAATTCGTCAATGTGAGGGAGCGAGGGATGCTGTAAAGGAGGAATAATGCATCGGAAAAGAGATACTCGGAACCCCAAAGAAAATCCTATCGTTTCCGTAGAAACGTATCTCGATTTAGAAGGACAATGCAGGGAATCCAGAGTATATCATATGGACGCAAATTGTGTGTTAATTCGTCAATGTGAGGGAGCGAGGGATGCAGTAAAGGAGGAATAATGCATCGGAAAAGAGATACTCGGAACCCCAAACAAAATCCTATCGTTTCCGTAGAAACGTATCTCGATTTACAAGGACAATGCAGGGAATCCAGAGTATTTCATATGGACGCAAATTGTGTGTCAATTCGTCAATGTCAGGGAGCGAGGGATGCAGTAAAGGAGGAATAATGCATCGGAAAAGAGATACTCGGAACCCCAAAGAAAATCCTATCGTTTCCGTAGAAACGTATCTCGATTTAGAAGGACAATGCAGGGAATCCAGAGTATTTCATATGGACGCAAATTGTGTGTTAATTCGTCAATGTGAGGGAGCGAGGGATGCTGTAAAGGAGGAATAATGCATCGGAAAAGAGATACTCGACTCCCAAAAGAAAATCCTATCGTTTCCGTAGAAACGTATCTCGATTTAGAAAGATAATGCAGGGAACCCAGAGTATTTCATGTGGACGCAATTTGTGTGTTAATTCGGCAATGTGAGGGAGCAAGAGATGCAGTAAAGGAAGAATAATGCATCGGAAAATAGATACTCGGAACCCCAAAGAAAATCCTGTCGTTTCCGTAGAAACGAATCCCGATTTAGAAGGACAATGCAGGGAATCCAGAGTATTTCATATGGACGCAAATTGTGTGTTAATTCGTCAATGTGAGGGAGCGAGGGATGCAGTGAAGGAGGAATAATGCATCGGAAAAGAGATACTCGGAACGCCAAAGAAAATCCTATCGTTTCCGTAGAAACGTATCTCGATTTAGAAGGACAATGCAGGGAATCCAGAGTATTTCATATGGACGCAAATTGTGTGTTCATTCGTCAATGTGAGTTAGCGAGGGATGCAGTAAAGGAGGAATAATGCATCGGAAAAGAGATACGCGGAACCCCAAAGAAAATCCTATCGTTTCCGTAGAAACGTATCTCGATTTAGAAGGACAATCCAGGGAATCCTGAGTATTTGATATGGACGCTAATTGTGTGTTAATTCGTTAATGTGAGGGAGCGAGGGATGCAGTAAAGGAGGAATAATGCATCGGAAAAGAGATACTCGGAACCCCAAAGAAAATCCTATCGTTTCCGTAGAAACGTATCTCGATTTAGGAGGACAATGCAGGGAATCCAGAGTATTTCATAAGGACGCAAATTGTGTGTTAATTCGTCAATGTGAGGGAGCGAGGGATGCAGTAAAGGAGGAATAATGCATCGGAAAAGAGATACTCGGAACCCCAAAGAAAATCCTCTCGTTTCCGTAGAAACGTATCTCGATTTAGGAGGACAATGCGGGGAATCCAGAGTATTTCATTTGGACGCAAATTGCGTGTTAATTCGTCAATGTGAGGGAGCGAGGGATGCTGTAAAGGAGGAATAATGCATCGGAAAAGAGATACTCGGAACCCCAAAGAAAATCCTATCGTTTCCGTAGAAACGTATCTCGATTTAGAAGGACAATGCAGGGAATCCAGAGTATATCATATGGACGCAAATTGTGTGTTAATTCGTCAATGTGAGGGAGCGAGGGATGCAGTAAAGGAGGAATAATGCATCGGAAAAGAGATACTCGGAACCCCAAACAAAATCCTATCGTTTCCGTAGAAACGTATCTCGATTTACAAGGACAATGCAGGGAATCCAGAGTATTTCATATGGACGCAAATTGTGTGTCAATTCGTCAATGTCAGGGAGCGAGGGATGCAGTAAAGGAGGAATAATGCATCGGAAAAGAGATACTCGGAACCCCAAAGAAAATCCTATCGTTTCCGTAGAAACGTATCTCGATTTAGAAGGACAATGCAGGGAATCCAGAGTATTTCATATGGACGCAAATTGTGTGTTAATTCGTCAATGTGAGGGAGCGAGGGATGCTGTAAAGGAGGAATAATGCATCGGAAAAGAGATACTCGACTCCCAAAAGAAAATCCTATCGTTTCCGTAGAAACGTATCTCGATTTAGAAAGATAATGCAGGGAACCCAGAGTATTTCATGTGGACGCAATTTGTGTGTTAATTCGGCAATGTGAGGGAGCAAGAGATGCAGTAAAGGAAGAATAATGCATCGGAAAATAGATACTCGGAACCCCAAAGAAAATCCTGTCGTTTCCGTAGAAACGAATCCCGATTTAGAAGGACAATGCAGGGAATCCAGAGTATTTCATATGGACGCAAATTGTGTGTTAATTCGTCAATGTGAGGGAGCGAGGGATGCAGTGAAGGAGGAATAATGCATCGGAAAAGAGATACTCGGAACGCCAAAGAAAATCCAATCGTTTCCGTAGAAACGTATCTCGATTTAGAAGGACAATGCAGGGAATCCAGAGTATTTCATATGGACGCAAATTGTGTGTTCATTCGTCAATGTGAGTTAGCGAGGGATGCAGTAAAGGAGGAATAATGCATCGGAAAAGAGATACGCGGAACCCCAAAGAAAATCCTATCGTTTCCGTAGAAACGTATCTCGATTTAGAAGGACAATCCAGGGAATCCTGAGTATTTGATATGGACGCTAATTGTGTGTTAATTCGTTAATGTGAGGGAGCGAGGGATGCAGTAAAGGAGGAATAATGCATCGGAAAAGAGATACTCGGAACCCCAAAGAAAATCCTATCGTTTCCGTAGAAACGTATCTCGATTTAGGAGGACAATGCAGGGAATCCAGAGTATTTCATATGGACGCAAATTGTGTGTTAATTCGTCAATGTGAGGGAGCGAGGGATGCAGTAAGGGAGGAATAATGCATCGGAAAAGAGATACTCGGAACCACAAAGAAAATCCTATCGTTTCCGTAGAAACGTATCTCGATTTAGAAGGACAATGCAGGGAATCCAGAGTATTTCATATGGACGCAAATGGTGTGTTAATTCGTCAATGTGAGGAAGCGAGGGATGCAGTAAAGGATTAATAATGCATCGGAAAAGAGATACGCGGAACCCCAAAGAAAATCCTATCGTTTCCGTAGAAATGTATCTCGCTTTAGAAGGACAATGCCGGGAATCCAGAGTATTTCATACGGACGCAAATTGTGTGTTAATTCGTCAATGTGAGGGAGCGAGATATGCAGTAAAGGAGGAATAATGCATCGGAAAAGAGATACTCGGAACCCCAAAGAAATTCCTATCGTTTCCGTAGAAATGTATCTTGATTTAGAAGGACAATGCAGGGAATCCAGAGTATTTCATATGGACGCAAATTGTGTATTAATTCGTCAATGTGAGGGAGCGAGGGATGCAGTAAAGGAGGAATAATGCATCGGAAAAGAGATACTCGGAACCCCAAAGAAAATCCTATCGTTTCCGTAGAAACGTATCTCATTTTAGAAGGACAGTGCCGGGAATCCAGAGTATTTCATATGGACGCAAATTGTGTGTTAATTCGTCAATGTGAGGGAGCGAGGGATGCAGTAAAGGAGGAATAATGCATCGGAAAAGAGATACTCGACTCCCAAAAGATAATCCTATCGTTTCCGTAGAAACGTATCTCGATTTAGGAGGACAATGCGGGGAATCCAGAGTTTTTCATTTGGACGCAAAATGCGTGTTAATTCGTCAATGTGAGGGAGCGAGGGATGCAGTAAAGGAGGAATAATGCATCGGAAAAGAGATACTCGGAACCCCAAAGAAAATCCTATCGTTTCCGTAGAAACGTATCTCGATTTAGAAGGACAATGCAGGGAATCCAGATTATATCATATGGACGCAAATTGTGTGTTAATTCGTCAATGTGAGGGAGCGAGGGATGCAGTAAAGGAGGAATAATGCATCGGAAAAGAGATACTCGGAACCCCAAACAAAATCCTATCGTTTCCGTAGAAACGTATCTCGATTTACAAGGACAATGCAGGGAATCCAGAGTATTTCATATGGACGCAAATTGTGTGTCAATTCGTCAATGTCAGGGAGCGAGGGATGCAGTAAAGGAGGAATAATGCATCGGAAAAGAGATACTCGGAACCCCAAAGAAAATCCTATCGTTTCCGTAGAAACGTATCTCGATTTAGAAGGACTATGCAGGGAATCCAGAGTATTTCATATGGACGCAAATTGTGTGTTAATTCGTCAATGTGAGGGAGCGAGGGATGCAGTAAAGGAGGAATAATGCATCGGAAAAGAGATACTCGACTCCCAAAAGAAAATCCTATCGTTTCCGTAGAAACGTATCTCGATTTAGAAAGATAATGCAGGGAACCCAGAGTATTTCATGTGGACGCAAATTGTGTGTTAATTCGTCAATGTGAG
This sequence comes from Schistocerca nitens, assembly GCF_023898315.1. NCBI lineage: Eukaryota > Metazoa > Arthropoda > Insecta > Orthoptera > Acrididae > Schistocerca > Schistocerca nitens. The sequence goes on along the minus strand of NC_064614.1, from coordinate 1,281,395,278 downwards.
TTAGCGAGGGATGCAGTAAAGGAGGAATAATGCATCGGAAAAGAGATACTCGGAACCCCAAAGAAAATCCTATCGTTTCCGTAGAAACGTATCTCGATTTAGAAGGACATTGCAGGGAATCCAGAGTATATCATATGGACGCAAATTGCGTGTTAATTCGTCAATGTGAGGGAGCGAGGGATGCAGTAAAGGAGGAATAATGCATCGGAAAATAGATACTCGCAGCCCCAAAGAAAATCCTATCGTTTCCGTAGAAACGTATCTCGAATTACAAAGACAAAACAGGGAATCCAGTGTATTTCATATGGACGCAAATTGTGTGTTAATTCGTCAATGTGAGGAAGCGAGGGATGCAGTAAATAAGGAATAATGCATCGGAAAAGAGATACGTGGAACCCCAAAGAAAATCCTGTCGTTTCCGTAGAAACGTATCTCGATTTAGAAGGACAATGCAGGGAATCCAGAGTATTTCATATGGACGCAAATTGTGTGTTAATTCGTCAATGTGAGGGAGCGAGGGATGCAGTAAAGGAGGAATAATGCATCGGAAATGAGATACTCGGAACCCCAAAGAAAATCCTATCGTTTCCGTAGAAACGTATCTTGATTTAGAAGGACAATGCAGGGAATCCAGAGTATTTCATATGGACGCAAATTGTGTGTTAATTCGTCAATGTGAGGGAGCGAGGGATGCAGTAAAGGAGAAATAATGCATCGGAAAAGAGATACTCGACTCCCAAAAGAAAATCCTATCGTTTCCGTAGAAACGTATCTCGATTTAGAAAGATAATGCAGGGAACCCAGAGTATTTCATGTGGACGCAATTTGTGTGTTAATTCGGCAGTGTGAGGGAGCAAGAGATGCAGTAAAGAAGAATAATGCATCGGAAAAGAGATACTCGGAACCCCAAAGAAAATCATGTCGTTTCCGGAGAAACGAATCCCGATGTAGAAGGACAATGCAGGGAATCCAGAGTATTTCATATGGACGCAAATTGTGTGTTAATTCGTCAATGTGAGGGAGCGAGGGATGCAGTAAAGGAGGAATAATGCATCGGAAAAGAGATACTCGGAACCCCAAAGAAAATCCTATCGTTTCCGTAGAAACGTATCTCGATTTAGAAGGACAATGCAGGGAATCCAGAGTATTTCATATGGACGCAAATTGTGTGTTAATTCGTCAATGTGAGTTAGCGAGGGATGCAGTAAAGGAGGAATAATGCATCAGAAAAGAGATACGCGGAACCCCAAAAAAATCCTATCGTTTCCGTAGAAACGTATCTCGATTTAGAAAGATATTCCTGGGAATCCTGAGTATTTCATATGGACGCAAATTGTGTGTTACTTCGTCAATGTGAGTTAGCGAGGGATGCAGTAAAGGAGGAATAATGCATCGGAAATAAGATACTCGGAACCCCAAAGAAAATCCTATCGTTTCCGTAGAAACGTATCTCGTTTTAGAAAGATAATGCAGGGAACCCAGAGTATTTCATATGGACGCACATTGTGTGTTAATTCGGCAATGTGAGGGGGCGAGGGGTGCAGTAAAGGAGGAATAATGCATCGGAAAAGAGATGCCCGGAACCCCAAAGAAAATCCTGTCGTTTCCGTAGAAACGTATCCCGATTTAGAAGGACTATGCAAGGAATCCAGAGTATTTCATATGGACGCAAATTGTGTATTAATTCGTCAATGTGAGGGAGCGAGGGATGCAGTAAAGGAGGAATAATGCATCGGAAAAGAGATACTCGGAACCCCAAAGAAAATCCTATCGTTTCCGTAGAAACGTATCTCATTTTAGAAGGACAGTGCAGGGAATCCAGAGTATTTCATATGGACGCAAATTGTGTGTTAATTCGTCAATGTGAGGGAGCGAGGGATGCAGTAAAGGAGGAATAATGCATCGGAAAAGAGATACTCGACTCCCAAAAGATAATCCTATCGTTTCCGTAGAAACGTATCTCGATTTAGGAGGACAATGCGGGGAATCCAGAGTTTTTCATTTGGACGCAAAATGCGTGTTAATTCGTCAATGTGAGGGAGCGAGGGATGCAGTAAAGGAGGAATAATGCATCGGAAAAGAGATACTCGGAACCCCAAAGAAAATCCTATCGTTTCCGTAGAAACGTATCTCGATTTAGAAGGACAATGCAGGGAATCCAGATTATATCATATGGACGCAAATTGTGTGTTAATTCGTCAATGTCAGGGAGCGAGGGATGCAGTAAAGGAGGAATAATGCATCGGAAAAGAGATACTCGGAACCCCAAAGAAAATCCTATCGTTTCCGTAGAAACGTATCTCGATTTAGAAGGACAATGCAGGGAATCCAGAGTATTTCATATGGACGCAAATTGTGTGTTAATTCGTCAATGTGAGGGAGCGAGGGATGCAGTAAAGGAGGAATAATGCATCGGAAAAGAGATACTCGACTCCCAAAAGAAAATCCTATCGTTTCCGTAGAAACGTATCTCGATTTAGAAAGATAATGCAGGGAACCCAGAGTATTTCATGTGGACGCAAATTGTGTGTTAATTCGTCAATGTGAGTTAGCGAGGGATGCAGTAAAGGAGGAATAATGCATCGGAAAAGAGATACTCGGAACCCCAAAGAAAATCCTATCGTTTCCGTAGAAACGTATCTCGATTTAGAAGGACATTGCAGGGAATCCAGAGTATATCATATGGACGCAAATTGTGTGTTAATTCGTCAATGTGAGGGAGCGAGGGATGCAGTAAAGGAGGAATAATGCATCGGAAAATAGATACTCGGAGCCCCAAAGAAAATCCTATCGTTTCCGTAGAAACGTATCTCGAATTACAAAGACAAAACAGGGAATCCAGTGTATTTCATATGGACGCAAATTGTGTGTTAATTCGTCAATGTGAGGAAGCGAGGGATGCAGTAAATAAGGAATAATGCATCGGAAAAGAGATACGTGGAACCCCAAAGAAAATCCTGTCGTTTCCGTAGAAACGTATCTCGATTTAGAAGGACAATGCAGGGAATCCAGAGTATTTCATATGGACGCAAATTGTGTGTTAATTCGTCAATGTGAGGGAGCGAGGGATGCAGTAAAGGAGGAATAATGCATCGGAAATGAGATACTCGGAACCCCAAAGAAAATCCTATCGTTTCCGTAGAAACGTATCTTGATTTAGAAGGACAATGCAGGGAATCCAGAGTATTTCATATGGACGCAAATTGTGTGTTAATTCGTCAATGTGAGGGAGCGAGGGATGCAGTAAAGGAGGAATAATGCATCGGAAAAGAGATACTCGACTCCCAAAAGAAAATCCTATCGTTTCCGTAGAAACGTATCTCGATTTAGAAAGATAATGCAGGGAACCCAGAGTATTTCATGTGGACGCAATTTGTGTGTTAATTCGGCAGTGTGAGGGAGCAAGAGATGCAGTAAAGAAGAATAATGCATCGGAAAAGAGATACTCGGAACCCCAAAGAAAATCCTGTCGTTTCCGGAGAAACGAATCCCGATGTAGAAGGACAATGCAGGGAATCCAGAGTATTTCATATGGACGCAAATTGTGTGTTAATTCGTCAATGTGAGGGAGCGAGGGATGCAGTAAAGGAGGAATAATGCATCGGAAAAGAGATACTCGGAACCCCAAAGAAAATCCTATCGTTTCCGTAGAAACGTATCTCGATTTAGAAGGACAATGCAGGGAATCCAGAGTATTTCATATGGACGCAAATTGTGTGTTATTTCGTCAATGTGAGTTAGCGAGGGATGCAGTAAAGGAGGAATAATGCATCAGAAAAGAGATACGCGGAACCCCAACAAAATCCTATCGTTTCCGTAGAAACGTATCTCGATTTAGAAAGATATTCCTGGGAATCCTGAGTATTTCATATGGACGCAAATTGTGTGTTAATTCGTCAATGTGAGTTAGCGAGGGATGCAGTAAAGGAGGAATAATGCATCGGAAATGAGATACTCGGAACCCCAAAGAAAATCCTATCGTTTCCGTAGAAACGTATCTCGTTTTAGAAAGATAATGCAGGGAACCCAGAGTATTTCATATGGACGCACATTGTGTGTTAATTCGGCAATGTGAGGGGGCGAGGGGTGCAGTAAAGGAGGAATAATGCATCGGAAAAGAGATGCCCGGAACCCCAAAGAAAATCCTGTCGTTTCCGTAGAAACGTATCCCGATTTAGAGGACTATGCAAGGAATCCAGAGTATTTCATATGGACGCAAATTGTGTATTAATTCGTCAATGTGAGGGAGCGAGGGATGCAGTAAAGGAGGAATAATGCATCGGAAAAGACATACTCGGAACCCCAAAGATAATCCTATCGTTTCCGTAGAAACATATCTCGATTTAGGAGGACAATGCAGGGAATCCAGAGTATTTCATTTGGTCGCAAATTGCGTGTTAATTCGTCAATGTGAGGGAGCGAGGGATGCAGTAAAGGAGGAATAATGCATCGGAAAAGAGATACTCGGAACCCCAAAGAAAATCCTATCGTTTCCGTAGAAACGTATCTCGATTTTGAAGCACAATGCAGGGAATCCAGAGTATATCATATGGACGCAAATTGTGTGTTAATTCGTCAATGTGAGGGAGCGAGGGATGCAGTAAAGGAGGAATAATGCATCGGAAAAGAGATACTCGGAACCCCAAACAAAATCCTATCGTTTCCGTAGAAACGTATCTCGATTTACAAGGACAATGCAGGGAATCCAGAGTATTTCATATGGACGCAAATTGTGTGTCAATTCGTCAATGTCAGGGAGCGAGGGTTGCAGTAAAGGAGGAATAATGCATCGGAAAAGAGATACTCGGAACCCCAAAGAATATCCTATCGTTTCCGTAGAAACGTATCTCGATTTAGAAGGACAATGCAGGGAATCCAGAGTATTTCATATGGACGCAAATTGTGTGTTAATTCGTCAATGTGAGGGAGCGAGGGATGCAGTAAAGGAGGAATAATGCATCGGAAAAGAGATACTCGACTCCCAAAAGAAAATCCTATCGTTTCCGTAGAAACGTATCTCGATTTAGAAAGATAATGCAGGGAATCCAGAGTATTTCATGTGGACGCAATTTGTGTGTTAATTCGGCAATGTGAGGGAGCAAGAGATGCAGTAAAGGAAGAATAATGCATCGGAAAATAGATACTCGGAACCCCAAAGAAAATCCTGTCGTTTCCGTAGAAACGAATCCCGATTTAGAAGGACAATGCAGGGAATCCAGAGTATTTCATATGGACGCAAATTGTGTGTTAATTCGTCAATGTGAGGGAGCGAGGGATGCAGTGAAGGAGGAATAATGCATCGGAAAAGAGATACTCGGAACGCCAAAGAAAATCCTATCGTTTCCGTAGAAACGTATCTCGATTTAGAAGGACAATGCAGGGAATCCAGAGTATTTCATATGGACGCAAATTGTGTGTTAATTCGTCAATGTGAGTTAGCGAGGGATGCAGTAAAGGAGGAATAATGCATCGGAAAAGAGATACGCGGAACCCCAAAGAAAATCCTATCGTTTCCGTAGAAACGTATCTCGATTTAGAAGGACAATCCAGGGAGTCCTGAGTATTTCATATGGACGCTAATTGTGTGTTAATTCGTTAATGTGAGGGAGTGAGGGATGCAGTAAAGGAGGAATAATGCATCGGAAAAGAGATACTCGGAACCCCAAAGAAAATCCTATCGTTTCCGTAGAAACGTATCACGATTTAGGAGGACAATGCAGGGAATCCAGAGTATTTCATACGGACGCAAATTGTGTGTTAATTCGTCAATGTGAGGGAGCGAGGGATGCAGTAAGGGAGGAATAATGCATCGGAAAAGAGATACTCGGAACCACAAAGAAAATCCTATCGTTTCCGTAGAAACGTATCTCGATTTAGAAGGACAATGCAGGGAATCCAGAGTATTTCATATGGACGCAAATTGTGTGTTAATTCGTCAATGTGAGGAAGCGAGGGATGCAGTAAAGGAGGAATAATGCATCGGAAAAGAGATACGCGGAACCCCAAAGAAAATCCTATCGTTTCCGTAGAAATGTATCTCGCTTTAGAAGGACAATGCCGGGAATCCAGAGTATTTCATACGGACGCAAATTGTGTGTTAATTCGTCAATGTGAGGGAGCGAGGGATGCAGTAAAGGAGGAATAATGCATCGGAAAAGAGATACTCGGAACCCCAAAGAAATTCCTATCGTTTCCGTAGAAACGTATCTTGATTTAGAAGGACAATGCAGGGAATCCAGAGTATTTCATGTGGACGCAATTTGTGTGTTAATTCGGCAGTGTGAGGGAGCAAGAGATGCAGTAAAGAAGAATAATGCATCGGAAAAGAGATACTCGGAACCCCAAAGAAAATCCTGTCGTTTCCGGAGAAACGAATCCCGATGTAGAAGGACAATGCAGGGAATCCAGAGTATTTCATATGGACGCAAATTGTGTGTTAATTCGTCAATGTGAGGGAGCGAGGGATGCAGTAAAGGAGGAATAATGCATCGGAAAAGAGATACTCGGAACCCCAAAGAAAATCCTATCGTTTCCGTAGAAACGTATCTCGATTTAGAAGGACAATGCAGGGAATCCAGAGTATTTCATATGGACGCAAATTGTGTGTTAATTCGTCAATGTGAGTTAGCGAGGGATGCAGTAAAGGAGGAATAATGCATCAGAAAAGAGATACGCGGAACCCCAACAAAATCCTATCGTTTCCGTAGAAACGTATCTCGATTTAGAAAGATATTCCTGGGAATCCTGAGTATTTCATATGGACGCAAATTGTGTGTTAATTCGTCAATGTGAGTTAGCGAGGGATGCAGTAAAGGAGGAATAATGCATCGGAAATGAGATACTCGGAACCCCAAAGAAAATCCTATCGTTTCCGTAGAAACGTATCTCGTTTTAGAAAGATAATGCAGGGAACCCAGAGTATTTCATATGGACGCACATTGTGTGTTAATTCGGCAATGTGAGGGGGCGAGGGGTGCAGTAAAGGAGGAATAATGCATCGGAAAAGAGATGCCCGGAACCCCAAAGAAAATCCTGTCGTTTCCGTAGAAACGTATCCCGATTTAGAAGGACTATGCAAGGAATCCAGAGTATTTCATATGGACGCAAATTGTGTATTAATTCGTCAATGTGAGGGAGCGAGGGATGCAGTAAAGGAGGAATAATGCATCGGAAAAGACATACTCGGAACCCCAAAGATAATCCTATCGTTTCCGTAGAAACGTATCTCGATTTAGGAGGACAATGCAGGGAATCCAGAGTATTTCATTTGGACGCAAATTGCGTGTTAATTCGTCAATGTGAGGGAGCGAGGGATGCAGTAAAGGAGGAATAATGCATCGGAAAAGAGATACTCGGAACCCCAAAGAAAATCCTATCGTTTCCGTAGAAACGTATCTCGATTTTGAAGCACAATGCAGGGAATCCAGAGTATATCATATGGACGCAAATTGTGTGTTAATTCGTCAATGTGAGGGAGCGAGGGATGCAGTAAAGGAGGAATAATGCATCGGAAAAGAGATACTCGGAACCCCAAACAAAATCCTATCGTTTCCGTAGAAACGTATCTCGATTTACAAGGACAATGCAGGGAATCCAGAGTATTTCATATGGACGCAAATTGTGTGTCAATTCGTCAATGTCAGGGAGCGAGGGTTGCAGTAAAGGAGGAATAATGCATCGGAAAAGAGATACTCGGAACCCCAAAGAATATCCTATCGTTTCCGTAGAAACGTATCTCGATTTAGAAGGACAATGCAGGGAATCCAGAGTATTTCATATGGACGCAAATTGTGTGTTAATTCGTCAATGTGAGGGAGCGAGGGATGCAGTAAAGGAGGAATAATGCATCGGAAAAGAGATACTCGACTCCCAAAAGAAAATCCTATCGTTTCCGTAGAAACGTATCTCGATTTAGAAAGATAATGCAGGGAATCCAGAGTATTTCATGTGGACGCAATTTGTGTGTTAATTCGGCAATGTGAGGGAGCAAGAGATGCAGTAAAGGAAGAATAATGCATCGGAAAATAGATACTCGGAACCCCAAAGAAAATCCTGTCGTTTCCGTAGAAACGAATCCCGATTTAGAAGGACAATGCAGGGAATCCAGAGTATTTCATATGGACGCAAATTGTGTGTTAATTCGTCAATGTGAGGGAGCGAGGGATGCAGTGAAGGAGGAATAATGCATCGGAAAAGAGATACTCGGAACGCCAAAGAAAATCCTATCGTTTCCGTAGAAACGTATCTCGATTTAGAAGGACAATGCAGGGAATCCAGAGTATTTCATATGGACGCAAATTGTGTGTTAATTCGTCAATGTGAGTTAGCGAGGGATGCAGTAAAGGAGGAATAATGCATCGGAAAAGAGATACGCGGAACCCCAAAGAAAATCCTATCGTTTCCGTAGAAACGTATCTCGATTTAGAAGGACAATCCAGGGAATCCTGAGTATTTCATATGGACGCTAATTGTGTGTTAATTCGTTAATGTGAGGGAGTGAGGGATGCAGTAAAGGAGGAATAATGCATCGGAAAAGAGATACTCGGAACCCCAAAGAAAATCCTATCGTTTCCGTAGAAACGTATCACGATTTAGGAGGACAATGCAGGGAATCCAGAGTATTTCATACGGACGCAAATTGTGTGTTAATTCGTCAATGTGAGGGAGCGAGGGATGCAGTAAGGGAGGAATAATGCATCGGAAAAGAGATACTCGGAACCACAAAGAAAATCCTATCGTTTCCGTAGAAACGTATCTCGATTTAGAAGGACAATGCAGGGAATCCAGAGTATTTCATATGGACGCAAATTGTGTGTTAATTCGTCAATGTGAGGAAGCGAGGGATGCAGTAAAGGAGGAATAATGCATCGGAAAAGAGATACGCGGAACCCCAAAGAAAATCCTATCGTTTCCGTAGAAATGTATCTCGCTTTAGAAGGACAATGCCGGGAATCCAGAGTATTTCATACGGACGCAAATTGTGTGTTAATTCGTCAATGTGAGGGAGCGAGGGATGCAGTAAAGGAGGAATAATGCATCGGAAAAGAGATACTCGGAACCCCAAAGAAATTCCTATCGTTTCCGTAGAAACGTATCTTGATTTAGAAGGACAATGCAGGGAATCCAGAGTATTTCATATGGACGCAAATTGTGTATTAATTCGTCAATGTGAGGGAGCGAGGGATGCAGTAAAGGAGGAATAATGCATCGGAAAAGAGATACTCGGAACCCCAAAGAAAATCCTATCGTTTCCGTAGAAACGTATCTCATTTTAGAAGGACAGTGCAGGGAATCCAGAGTATTTCATATGGACGCAAATTGTGTGTTAATTCGTCAATGTGAGGGAGCGAGGGATGCAGTAAAGGAGGAATAATGCATCGGAAAAGAGATACTCGACTCCCAAAAGAAAATCCTATCGCTTCCGTAGAAACGTATCTCGATTTAGGAGGACAATGCGGGGAATCCAGAGTATTTCATTTGGACGCAAATTGCGTGTTAATTCGTCAATGTGAGGGAGCGAGGGATGCAGTAAAGGAGGAATAATGCATCGGAAAAGAGATACTCGGAACCCCAAAGAAAATCCTATCGTTTCCGTAGAAACGTATCTCGATTTAGAAGGACAATGCAGGGAATCGAAAGTATTTCATATGGACGCAAATTGTGTGTTAATTCGTCAATGTGAGGGAGCGAGGGATGCAGTAAAGGAGGAATAATGCATCGGAAAAGAGATACTCGGAACCCCAAACAAAATCCTATCGTTTCCGTAGAAACGTATCTCGATTTACAAGGACAATGCAGGGAATCCAGAGTATTTCATATGGACGCAAATTGTGTGTCAATTCGTCAATGTCAGGGAGCGAGGGATGCAGTAAAGGAGTAATAATGCATCGGAAAAGAGATACTCGGAACCCCAAAGAAAATCCTATCGTTTCCGTAGAAACGTATCTCGATTTAGAAGGACAATGCAGGGAATCCAGAGTATTTCATATGGACGCAAATTGTGTGTTAATTCGTCAATGTGAGGGAGCGAGGGATGCAGTAAAGGAGGAATAATGCATCGGAAAAGAGATACTCGACTCCCAAAAGAAAATCCTATCGTTTCCGTAGGAACGTATCTCGACTTAGAAAGATAATGCAGGGAACCCAGAGTATATCATGTGGACGCAAATTGTGTGTTAATTCGTCAATGTGAGTTAGCGAGGGATGCAGTAAAGGAGGAATAATGCATCGGAAAACAGATACGCGGAACCCCAAAGAAAATCCTATCGTTTCCGTAGAAACGTATCTCGATTTAGAAGGACACTCCAGGGAATCCTGAGTATTTCATATGGACGCAAATTGTGTGTTAATTCGTTAATGTGAGGGAGCGAGGGATGCAGTAAAGGAGGAATAATGCATCGGAAAAGAGATACTCGGAACCCCAAAGAAAATCCAATCGTTTCCGTAGAAACGTATCTCGATTTAGGAGGACAATGCAGGGAATCCAGAGTATTTCATATGGACGCAAATTGTGTGTTAATTCGTCAATGTGAGGGAGCGAGGGATGCAGTAAGGGAGGAATAATGCATCGGAAAAGAGATACTCGGAACCACAAAGAAAATCCTATCGTTTCCGTAGAAACGTATCTTGATTTAGAAGGACAATGCAGGGAATCCAGAGTATTTCATATGGACGCAAATTGTGTGTTAATTCGTCAATGTGAGGGAGCGAGGGATGTAGTAAAGGAGGAATAATGCATCGGAAAAGAGATACTCGACTCCCAAAAGAAAATCCTACGGTTCCGTAGAAACGTATATCGATTTAGAAAGATAATGCAGGGAACCCAGAGTATTTCATGTGGACGCAATTTGTGTGTTAATTCGGCAGTGTGAGGGAGCAAGAGATCCAGTAAAGAAGAATAATGCATCGGAAAAGAGATACTCGGAACCCCAAAGAAAATCCTGTCGTTTCCAGAGAAACGAATCCCGATGTAGAAGGACAATGCAGGGAATCCAGAGTATTTCATATGGACGCAAATTGTGTGTTAATTCGTCAATGTGAGGGAGCGAGGGATGCAGTAAAGGAGGAATAATGCATCGGAAAAGAGATACTCGACTCCCAAAAGAAAATCCTATCGTTTCCGTAGAAACGTATCTCGATTTAGAAAGATAATGCAGGGAACCCAGAGTATTTCATGTGGACGCAATTTGTGTGTTAATTCGGCAGTGTGAGGGAGCAAGAGATGCAGTAAAGAAGAATAATGCATCGGAAAAGAGATACTCGGAACCCCAAATAAAATCCTGTCGTTTCCGGAGAAACGAATCCCGATGTAGAAGGACAATGCAGGGAATCCAGAGTATTTCATATGGACGCAAATTGTGTGTTAATTCGTCAATGTGAGGGAGCGACGGATGCAGTAAAGAAGGAATAATGCATCGGAAAAGAGATACTCGGAACCCCAAAGAAAATCCTATCGTTTCCGTAGAAACGTATCTCGATTTAGAAGGACAATGCAGGGAATCCAGAGTATTTCATATGGAGGCAAATTGTGTGTTAATTCGTCAATGTGAGTTAGCGAGGGATGCAGTAAAGGAGGAATAATGCATCAGAAAAGAGATACGCGGAACCCCAAAAAAATCCTATCGTTTCCGTAGAAACGTATCTCGATTTAGAAAGACATTCCTGGGAATCCTGAGTATTTCATATGGACGCAAATTGTGTGTTAATTCGTCAATGTGAGTTAGCGAGGGATGCGGTAAAGGAGGAATAATGCATCGGAAAAGAGATACGCGGAACCCCAAAGAAAATCCTATCGTTTCCGTAGAAACGTATCTCGATTTAGAAGGACAATGCAGGGAATACAGAGTATTTCATATGGACGCAAATTGTGTGTTAATTCGTCAATGTGAGGGAGCGAGGGATGCAGTAAAGGAGGAATAATGCATCGGAAAAGAGATACTCGGAACCCCAAAGAAAATCCTATCGTTTCCGTAGAAACGTATCTTGATTTAGAAGAACAATGCAGGGAATCCAGAGTATTTCATATGGACGCAAATTGTGTGTTAATTCGTCAATGTGAGGGAGCGAGGGATGCAGTAAAGGAGGAATAATGCATCGGAAAAGAGATACTCGGAACCCCAAAGAAAATCCTATCGTTTCCGTAGAAACGTATCTCGATTTAGGAAGACAATGCGGGGAATCCAGAGTATTTCATTTGGACGCAAACTGCGTGTTAATTCGTCAATGTGAGGGAGCGAGGGATGCAGTAAAGGAGGAATAATGCATCGGAAAAGAGATACTCGGAACCCCAAAGAAAATCCTATCGTTTCCGTAGAAACGTATCTCGATTTAGAAGGACAATGCAGGGAATCCAGAGTATATCATATGGACGCAAATTGTGTGTTAATTCGTCAATGTGAGGGAGCGAGGGATGCAGTAAAGGAGGAATAATGCATCGGAAAAGAGATAATCGGAACCCCAAACAAAATCCTATCGTTTCCGTAGAAACGTATCTCGATTTACAAGGACAATGCAGGGAATCCAGAGTATTTCATATGGACGCAAATTGTGTGTCAATTCGTCAATGTCAGGGAGCGAGGGTTGCAGTAAAGGAGGAATAATGCATCGGAAAAGAGATACTCGGAACCCCAAAGAATATCCCATCGTTTCCGTAGAAACGTATCTCGATTTAGAAGGACAATGCAGGGAATCCAGAGTATTTCATATGGACGCAAATTGTGTGTTAATTCGTCAATGTGAGGGAGCGAGGGATGCAGTAAAGGAGGAATAATGCATCGGAAAAGACATACTCGACTCCCAAAAGAAAATCCTATCGTTTCCGTAGAAACGTATCTCGATTTAGAAAGATAATGCAGGGAAGCCAGAGTATTTCATGTGGACGCAATTTGTGTGTTAATTCGGCAATGTGAGGGAGCAAGAGATGCAGTAAAGGAAGAATAATGCATCGGAAAATAGATACTCGGAACCCCAAAGAAAATCCTGTCGTTTCCGTAGAAACGAATCCCGATTTAGAAGGACAATGCAGGGAATCCAGAGTATTTCATATGGACGCAAATTGTGTGTTAATTCGTCAATGTGAGGGAGCGAGGGATGCAGTGAAGGAGGAATAATGCATCGGAAAAGAGATACTCGGAACGCCAAAGAAAATCCTATCGTTTCTGTAGAAACGTATCTCGATTTAGAAGGACAATGCAGGGAATCCAGAGTATTTCATATGGACGCAAATTGTGTGTTAATTCGTCAATGTGAGATAGCGAGGGATGCAGTAAAGGAGGAATAATGCATCGGAAAAGAGATACGCGTAACCCCAAAGAAAATCCTATCGTTTCCGTAGAAACGTATCTCGATTTAGAAGGACAATGCAGGGAATCCAGAGTATTTCATATGGACGCAAATTGTGTGTTAATTCGTCAATGTGAGGAAGCGAGGGATGCAGTAAAGGAGGAATAATGCATCGGAAAAGAGATACGCGGAACCCCAAAGAAAATCCTATCGTTTCCGTAGAAATGTATCTCGCTTTAGAAGGACAATGCCGGGAATCCAGAGTATTTCATACGGACGCAAATTGTGTGTTAATTAGTCAATGTGAGGGAGCGAGGGATGCAGTAAAGGAGGAATAATGCATCGGAAAAGAGATACTCGGAACCCCAAAGAAATTCCTATCGTTTCCGTAGAAACGTATCTTGATTTAGAAGGACAATGCAGGGAATCCAGAGTATTTCATATGGACGCAAATTGTGTATTAATTCGTCAATGTGAGGGAGCGAGGGATGCAGTAAAGGAGGAATAATGCATCGGAAAAGAGATACTCGGAACCCCAAAGAAAATCCTATCGTTTCCGTAGAAACGTATCTCATTTTAGAAGGACAGTGCAGGGAATCCAGAGTATTTCATATGGACGCAAATTGTGTGTTAATTCGTCAATGTGAGGGAGCGAGGGATGCAGTAAAGGAGGAATAATGCATCGGAAAAGAGATACTCGACTCCCAAAAGAAAATCCTTTCGTTTCCGTAGAAACGTTTCTCGATTTAGGAGGACAATGCGGGGAATCCAGAGTATTTCATTTGGACGCAAATTGCGTGTTAATTCGTCAATGTGAGGGAGCGAGGGATGCAGTAAAGGAGGAATAATGCATCGGAAAAGAGATACTCGGAACCCCAAAGAAAATCCTATCGTTTCCGTAGAAACGTATCTCGATTTAGAAGGACAATGCAGGGAATCCAGATTATATCATATGGACGCAAATTGTGTGTTAATTCGTCAATGTGAGGGAGCGAGGGATGCAGTAAAGGAGGAATAATGCATCGGAAAAGAGATACTCGGAACCCCAAACAAAATCCTATCGTTTCCGTAGAAACGTATCTCGATTTACAAGGACAATGCAGGGAATCCAGAGTATTTCATATGGACGCAAATTGTGTGTCAATTCGTCAATGTCAGGGAGCGAGGGATGCAGTAAAGGAGGAATAATGCATCGGAAAAGAGATACTCGGAACCCCAAAGAAAATCCTATCGTTTCCGTAGAAACGTATCTCGATTTAGAAGGACAATGCAGGGAATCCAGAGTATTTCATATGGACGCAAATTGTGTGTTAATTCGTCAATGTGAGGGAGCGAGGGATGCAGTAAAGGAGGAATAATGCATCGGAAAAGAGATACTCGACTCCCAAAAGAAAATCCTATCGTTTCCGTAGAAACGTATCTCGACTTAGAAAGATAATGCAGGGAACCCAGAGTATTTCATGTGGACGCAAATTGTGTGTTAATTCGTCAATGTGAGTTAGCGAGGGATGCAGTAAAGGAGGAATAATGCATCGGAAAAGAGATACGCGGAACCCCAAAGAAAATTCTATCGTTTCCGTAGAAACGTATCTCGATTTAGAAGGACAATCCAGGGAATCCTGAGTATTTCATATGGACGCAAATTGTGTGTTAATTCGTTAATGTGAGGGAGCGAGGGATGCAGTAAAGGAGGAATAATGCATCGGAAAAGAGATACTCGGAACCCCAAAGAAAATCCTATCGTTTCCGTAGAAACGTATCTCGATTTAGGAGGACAATGCAGGGAATCCAGAGTATTTCATATGGACGCAAATTGTGTGTTAATTCGTCAATGTGAGGGAGCGAGGGATGCAGTAAGGGAGGAATAATGCATCGGAAAAGAGATACTCGGAACCACAAAGAAAATCCTATCGTTTCCGTAGAAACGTATCTCGATTTAGAAGGACAATGCAGGGAATCCAGAGTATTTCATATGGACGCAAATTTTGTGTTAATTCGTCAATGTGAGGATGCGAGGGATGCAGTAAAGGAGGAATAATGCATCGGAAAAGAGATACGCGGAACCCCAAAGAAAATCCTATCGTTTCCGTAGAAATGTATCTCGATGTAGAAGGACAATGCAGGGAATCCAGAGTATTTCATACGGACGCAAATTGTGTGTTAATTCGTCAATGTGAGGGAGCGAGGGATGCAGTAAAGGAGGAATAATGCATCGGAAAATAGATACTCGGAACCCCAAAGAAAATCCTATCGTTTCCGTCGAAACGTATCTTGATTTAGAAGGACAATGCAGGGAATCCAGAGTATTTCATATGCACGGAAATTGTGTGTTAATTCGTCAATGTGAGGGAGCGAGGGATGCAGTAATGGAGGAATAATGCATCGGAAAGGAGATACTCGGAACCCCAAAGAAAATCCTATCGTTTCCGTAGAAACGTATCTCATTTTAGAAGGACAGTGCAGGGAATCCAGAGTATTTCATATGGACGCAAATTGTGTGTTAATTCGTCAATGTGAGGGAGCGAGGGATGCAGTAAAGGAGGAATAATGCATCGGAAAAGAGATACTCAACTCCCAAAAGAAAATCCTATCGTTTCCGTAGAAATGTATCTCGATTTAGAAAGATAATGCAGGGAACCCAGAATATTTCATATGGACGCAATTTGTGTGTTAATTCGGCAATGTGAGGGAGCGAGGGATGCAGTAAAGGAGGAATAATGCATCGGAAAAGAGATAATCGGTACCCCAAAGAAAATCCTGTCGTTTCCGTAGAAACGAATCCCGATTTAGAAGGACAATGCAGGGAATCCAGAGTATTTCATATGGACGCAAATTGTGTGTTAATTCGTCAATGTGAGGGAGCGAGGGATGCAGTAAAAGAGGAATAATGCATCGGAAAAGAGATACTCGGAACCCCAAAGAAAATCCTATCGTTTCCGTACAAACGTATCTCGATTTAGAAGGACAATGCAGGGAATCCTGAGTATTTCATATGGACGCAAATTGTGTGTTAATTCGTCAATGTGAGTTAGCGAGGGATGCAGTAAAGGAGGAATAATGCATCGGAAAAGAGATACTCGGAACCCCAAAGAAAATCCTATCGTTTCCCTAGAAACGTATCTCGATTTAGAAGGACAATGCAGGGAATCCTGAGTATTTCATATGGACGCAAATTGTGTGTTAATTCGTCAATGTGAGGGAGCGAGGGATGCATTAAAGGAGGAATAATGCATCGGAAAAGAGATACTCGGAACCCCAAAGAAAATCCTATCGTTTCCGTAGAAACGTATCTCGATTTAGGAGGACAATGCGGGGAATCCAGAGTATTTCATATGGACGCAAATTGTGTGTTAATTCGTCAATGTGAGGGAGCGAGGGATGCAGTAAAGGAGGAATAGTGCATCGGAAAAGAGATACTCGGAACCCCAAACAAAATCCTATCGTTTCCGTAGAAACGTATCTCGATTTACAAGGACAATGCAGGGAATCCAGAGTATTTCATATGGACGCAAATTGTGTGTCAATTCGTCAATGTCAGGGAGCGAGGGATGCAGTAAAGGAGGAATAATGCATCGGAAAAGAGATACTCGGAACCCCAAAGAAAATCCTATCGTTTCCGTAGAAACGTATCTCGATTTAGAAGGACAATGCAGGGAATCCAGAGTATTTCATATGGACGCAAATTGTGTGTTAATTCGTCAATGTGAGGGAGCGAGGGATGCAGTAAAGGAGGAATAATGCATCGGAAAAGAGATACTCGACTCCCAAAAGAAAATCCTATCGTTTCCGTAGAAACGTATCTCGATTTAGAAAGATAATGCAGGGAACCCAGAGTATTTCATGTGGACGCAATTTGTGTGTTAATTCGGCAATGTGAGGGAGCAAGAGATGCAGTAAAGGAAGAATAATGCATCGGAAAATAGATACTCGGAACCCCAAAGAAAATCCTGTCGTTTCCGTAGAAACGAATCCCGATTTAGAAGGACAATGCAGGGAATCCAGAGTATTTCATATGGACGCAAATTGTGTGTTAATTCGTCAATGTGAGGGAGCGAGGGATGCAGTAAAGGAGGAAAATGCATCGGAAAAGAGACACTCGACTCCCAAAAGAAAATCCTATCGCTTCCGTAGAAATGTATCTCGATTTAGAAAGATAATGTAGGGAACCCAGAGTATTTCATATGGACGCAATTTGTGTGTTAATTCGGCAATGTGAGGGAGCGAGGGATGCAGTAAAGGATGAATAATGCATCGGAAAAGAGATAATCGGAACCCCAGAGAAAATCCTGTCGTTTCCGTAGAAACGAATCCCGATTTAGAAGGACAATGCAGGGAATCCAGAGTATTTCATATGGGCGCAAATTGTGTGTTAATTCGTCAATGTGAGGGAGCGAGGGATGCAGTAAAGGAGGAATAATGCATCGGAAAAGAGATACTCGGAACCCCAAAGAAAATCCTATCGTTTCCGTAGAAACGTATCTCGATTTAGAAGGACAATGCAGGGAATCCAGAGTATTTCATATGGACGCAAATTGTGTGTTAATTCGTCAATGTGAGTTACCGAGGGATGCAGTAAAGGAGGAATAATGCATCGGAAAAGAGATACTCGGAACCCCAAAGAAAAGCCTATCGTTTCCGTAGAAACGTATCTCGATTTAGAAGGACAATGCAGGGAATCCTGAGAATTTCATATGGACGCAAATTGTGTGTTAATTCGTCAATGTGAGGGTGCGAGGGATGCAGTAAAGGAGGAATAATGCATCGGAAAAGAGATACTCGGAACTCCAAAGAAAATCCTATCGTTTCCGTAGAAACGTATCTCGATTTAGGAGGACAATGCAGGGAATCCAGAGTATTTCATATGGACGCAAATTGTGCGTTAATTCGTCAATGTTAGGGAGCGAGGGATGCAGTAAAGGAGGAATAATGCATCGGAAAAGACATACTCGGAACCCCAAAGAAAATCCTATCGTTTCCGTAGAAACGTATCTCGATTTAGAAGGACATTGCAGGGAATCCAGAGTATATCATATGGACGCAAATTGTGTGTTAATTCGTCAATGTGAGGGAGCGAGGGATGCAGTAAATGAGGAATAATGCATCGGAAAATAGATACTCGGAACCCCAAAGAAAATCCTATCGTTTCCGTAGAAACGATATCGATTTACAAAGACAATGCAGGGAATCCAGAGTATTTCATATGGACGCAAATTGTGTGTCAATTCGTCAATGTCAGGGAGCGAGGGATGCAGTAAAGGAGGAATAATGCATCGGAAAAGAGATACTCGGAACCCCAAAGAAAATCCAATCGTTTCCGTAGAAACGTATCTCGATTTAGAAGGACAATGCACGGAATCCAGAGTATTTCATATGGACGCAAATTGTGTGTTAATTCGTCAATGTGAGGAAGCGAGGGATGCAGTAAAGGAGGAATAATGCATCGGAAAAGAGATACGCGGAACCCCAAAGAAAATCCTATCGTTTCCGTAGAAACGTATCTCGATTTAGAAGGACAATGCAGGGAATCCAGAGTATTTCATATGGACGCAAATTGTGTGTTAATTCGTCAATGTGAGGGAGCGAGGGATGCAGTAAAGGAGGAATAATGCATCGGAAAAGAGATACTCGGAACCCCAAAGAAAATCTTATCGTTTCCGTAGAAACGTATCTTGATTTAGAAGGACAATGCAGGGAATCCAGAGTATTTCATATGGACGCAAATTGTGTGTTAATTCGTCAATGTGAGGGAGCGAGGGATGCAGTAAAGGAGGAATAATGCATCGGAAAAGAGATACTCGGAACCTCAAAGAAAATCCTATCGTTTCCGTAGAAACGTATCTCGATTTAGAAGGACAATGCAGGGAATCCAGAGTATTTGATATGGACGCAAATTGTGTGTTAATTCGTCAATGTGAGGGAGCGAGGGATGCAGGAAAGGAGGAATAATGCATCGGAAAAGAGATACTCGACTCCCAAAAGAAAATCCTATCGTTTCCGTAGAAACGTATCTCGATTTAGAAAGATAATGCAGGGAACCCAGAGTATTTCATGTGGACGCAATTTGTGTGTTAATTCGGCAATGTGAGGGAGCAAGAGTTGCAGTAAAGGAGGAATAATGCATCGGAAAAGAGATACTCGGAACCCCAAAGAAAATCCTGTCGTTTCCGTAGGAACGAATCCCGATGTAGAAGGACAATGCAGGGAATCCAGAGTATTTCATATGGACGCAAATTGTGTGTTAATTCGTCAATGTGAGGGAGCGAGGGATGCAGTAAAGGAGGAGTAATGCATTGGAAAAGAGATACTCGGAACCCCAAAGAAAATCGTATCGTTTCCATAGAAACGTATCTCGATATAGAAGGACAATGCAGGGAACTCAGAGTATTTCATATGGACGCAAATTATGTGTTAATTCGTCAATGTGAGTTAGCGAGGGATGCAGTAAAGGAGGAATAATGCATCGGAAAAGAGATACTCGGAACCCCAAAGAAAATCCTATCGTTTCCCTAGAAACGTATCTCGATTTAGAAGGACAATGCAGGGAATCCTGAGTATTTCATATGGACGCAAATTGTGTGTTAATTCGTCAATGTGAGGGAGCGAGGGATGCATTAAAGGAGGAATAATGCATCGGAAAAGAGATACTCGGAACCCCAAAGAAAATCCTATCGTTTCCGTAGAAACGTATCTCGATTTAGGAGGACAATGCGGGGAATCCAGAGTATTTCATATGGACGCAAATTGTGTGTTAATTCGTCAATGTGAGGGAGCGAGGGATGCAGTAAAGGAGGAATAGTGCATCGGAAAAGAGATACTCGGAACCCCAAACAAAATCCTATCGTTTCCGTAGAAACGTATCTCGATTTACAAGGACAATGCAGGGAATCCAGAGTATTTCATATGGACGCAAATTGTGTGTAAATTCGTCAATGTCAGGGAGCGAGGGATGCAGTAAAGGAGGAATAATGCATCGGAAAAGAGATACTCGGAACCCCAAAGAAAATCCTATCGTTTCCGTAGAAACGTATCTCGATTTAGAAGGACAATGCAGGGAATCCAGAGTATTTCATATGGACGCAAATTGTGTGTTAATTCGTCAATGTGAGGGAGCGAGGGATGCAGTAAAGGAGGAATAATGCATCGGAAAAGAGATACTCGACTCCCAAAAGAAAATCCTATCGTTTCCGTAGAAACGTATCTCGATTTAGAAAGATAATGCAGGGAACCCAGAGTATTTCATGTGGACGCAATTTGTGTGTTAATTCGGCAATGTGAGGGAGCAAGAGATGCAGTAAAGGAAGAATAATGCATCGGAAAATAGATACTCGCAACCCCAAAGAAAATCCTGTCGTTTCCGTAGAAACGAATCCCGATTTAGAAGGACAATGCAGGGAATCCAGAGTATTTCATATGGACGCAAATTGTGTGTTAATTCGTCAATGTGAGGGAGCGAGGGATGCAGTAAAGGAGGAAAATGCATCGGAAAAGAGACACTCGACTCCCAAAAGAAAATCCTATCGCTTCCGTAGAAATGTATCTCGATTTAGAAAGATAATGTAGGGAACCCAGAGTATTTCATATGGACGCAATTTGTGTGTTAATTCGGCAATGTGAGGGAGCGAGGGATGCAGTAAAGGATGAATAATGCATCGGAAAAGAGATAATCGGAACCCCAGAGAAAATCCTGTCGTTTCCGTAGAAACGAATCCCGATTTAGAAGGACAATGCAGGGAATCCAGAGTATTTCATATGGGCGCAAATTGTGTGTTAATTCGTCAATGTGAGGGAGCGAGGGATGCAGTAAAGGAGGAATAATGCATCGGAAAAGAGATACTCGGAACCCCAAAGAAAATCCTATCGTTTCCGTAGAAACGTATCTCGATTTAGAAGGACAATGCAGGGAATCCAGAGTATTTCATATGGACGCAAATTGTGTGTTAATTCGTCAATGTGAGTTACCGAGGGATGCAGTAAAGGAGGAATAATGCATCGGAAAAGAGATACTCGGAACCCCAAAGAAAAGCCTATCGTTTCCGTAGAAACGTATCTCGATTTAGAAGGACAATGCAGGGAATCCTGAGAATTTCATATGGACGCAAATTGTGTGTTAATTCGTCAATGTGAGGGTGCGAGGGATGCAGTAAAGGAGGAATAATGCATCGGAAAAGAGATACTCGGAACTCCAAAGAAAATCCTATCGTTTCCGTAGAAACGTATCTCGATTTAGGAGGACAATGCAGGGAATCCAGAGTATTTCATATGGACGCAAATTGTGCGTTAATTCGTCAATGTTAGGGAGCGAGGGATGCAGTAAAGGAGGAATAATGCATCGGAAAAGACATACTCGGAACCCCAAAGAAAATCCTATCGTTTCCGTAGAAACGTATCTCGATTTAGAAGGACATTGCAGGGAATCCAGAGTATATCATATGGACGCATATTGTGTGTTAATTCGTCAATGTGAGGGAGCGAGGGATGCAGTAAATGAGGAATAATGCATCGGAAAATAGATACTCGGAACCCCAAAGAAAATCCTATCGTTTCCGTAGAAACGATATCGATTTACAAAGACAATGCAGGGAATCCAGAGTATTTCATATGGACGCAAATTGTGTGTCAATTCGTCAATGTCAGGGAGCGAGGGATGCAGTAAAGGAGGAATAATGCATCGGAAAAGAGATACTCGGAACCCCAAAGAAAATCCAATCGTTTCCGTAGAAACGTATCTCGATTTAGAAGGACAATGCAGGGAATCCAGAGTATTTCATATGGACGCAAATTGTGTGTTAATTCGTCAATGTGAGGAAGCGAGGGATGCAGTAAAGGAGGAATAATGCATCGGAAAAGAGATACGCGGAACCCCAAAGAAAATCCTATCGTTTCCGTAGAAACGTATCTCGATTTAGAAGGACAATGCAGGGAATCCAGAGTATTTCATATGGACGCAAATTGTGTGTTAATTCGTCAATGTGAGGGAGCGAGGGATGCAGTAAAGGAGGAATAATGCATCGGAAAAGAGATACTCGGAACCCCAAAGAAAATCTTATCGTTTCCGTAGAAACGTATCTTGATTTAGAAGGACAATGCAGGGAATCCAGAGTATTTCATATGGACGCAAATTGTGTGTTAATTCGTCAATGTGAGGGAGCGAGGGATGCAGTAAAGGAGGAATAATGCATCGGAAAAGAGATACTCGGAACCTCAAAGAAAATCCTATCGTTTCCGTAGAAACGTATCTCGATTTAGAAGGACAATGCAGGGAATCCAGAGTATTTGATATGGACGCAAATTGTGTGTTAATTCGTCAATGTGAGGGAGCGAGGGATGCAGGAAAGGAGGAATAATGCATCGGAAAAGAGATACTCGACTCCCAAAAGAAAATCCTATCGTTTCCGTAGAAACGTATCTCGATTTAGAAAGATAATGCAGGGAACCCAGAGTATTTCATGTGGACGCAATTTGTGTGTTAATTCGGCAATGTGAGGGAGCAAGAGTTGCAGTAAAGGAGGAATAATGCATCGGAAAAGAGATACTCGGAACCCCAAAGAAAATCCTGTCGTTTCCGTAGAAACGAATCCCGATGTAGAAGGACAATGCAGGGAATCCAGAGTATTTCATATGGACGCAAATTGTGTGTTAATTCGTCAATGTGAGGGAGCGAGGGATGCAGTAAAGGAGGAATAATGCATCGGAAAAGAGATACTCGGAACCCCAAAGAAAATCCTATCGTTTCCGTAGAAACGTATCTCGATTTAGAAAGACAATCCAGGGAATCCTGAGTATTTCATATGGACGCAAATTGTGTGTTAATTCGTCAATGTGAGTTAGCGAGGGATGCAGTAAAGGAGGAATAATGCATCGGAAAAGAGATACTCGGAACCCCAAAGAAAATCCTATCGTTTCCGTAGAAACGTATCTCGTTTTAGAAAGATAATGCAGGGAACCCAGAGTATTTCATATGGACGCACATTGTGTGTTAATTCGGCAATGTGAGGGGGCGAGGGGTGCAGTAAAGGAGGAATAATGCATCGGAAAAGAGATACCCGGAAACCCAAAGAAATTCCTATCGTTTCCATAGAAACGTATCCCGATTTAGAAGGACTATGCAAGGAATACAGAGTATTTCATATGGACGCAAATTGTGTGTTAATTCGTCAATGTGAGGGCGCGAGGGATGCAGTAAAGGAGGAATAATGCATCGGAAAAGACATACTCGGAACCCCAAAGATAATCCTATCGATTCCGTAGAAACGTATCTCGATTTAGAAGGACAATGCAGGGAATCCAGAGTGTTTCATATGGACGCAAATTGTGTGTTAATTCGTCAATGTGAGGGAGCGAGGGATGCAGTAAAGGAGGAATAATGCATCGGAAAAGAGATACTCGGAACCACAAAGAAAATCCTATTGTTTCCGTAGAAACGTATCTCGATTTAGAAGGACAATGCAGGGAATCCAGAGTATTTCATATGGACGCAAATTGTGTGTTAATTCGTCAATGTGAGGATGCGAGGGATGCAGTAAAGGAGGAATAATGCATCGGAAAAGAGATACGCGGAACCCCAAAGAAAATCCTACCTTTTCCGTAGAAACGTATCTCGATTTAGAAGGACAATGCAGGGAATCCAGAGTATTTCATATGGACGCAAATTGTGTGTTAATTCGTCAATGTGAGGGAGCGAGGGATGCAGTAAAGGAGGAATAATGCATCGGAAAAGAGATACTCGGAACCCCAAAGAAAATCCTATCGTTTCCGTAGAAACGTATCTCGATTTAGGAGGACAATGCGGGGAATCCAGAGTATTTCATATGGACGCAAATTGCGTGTTAATTCGTCAATGCGAGGGAGCGAGGGATGCAGTAAAGGAGGAATAATGCATCGGAAAAGAGATACTCGGAACCCCAAAGAAAATCCTATCGTTTCCGTAGAAACGTATCTCGATTTAGAAGGACAATGCAGGGAATCCAGAGTATATCATATGGACGCAAATTGTGTGTTAATTCGTCAATGTGAGGGAGCGAGGGATGCAGTAAAGGAGGAATAATGCATCGGAAAAGAGATACTCGGAACCACAAACAAAATCCTATCGTTTCCGTAGAAACGTATCTCGATTTACAAGGACAATGCAGGGAATCCAGAGTATTTCATATGGACGCAAATTGTGTGTCAATTCGTCAATGTCAGGGAGCGAGGTATGCAGTAAAGGAGGAATAATGCATCGGAAAAGAGATACTCGGAACCCCAAAGATGATCCTATCGTTTCCGTAGAAACGTATCTCGATTTAGAAGGACAATGCAGGGAATCCAGAGTATTTCATATGGACGCAAATTGTGTGTTAATTCGTCAATGTGAGGGAGCGAGGGATGCAGTAAAGGAGGAATAATGCATCGGAAAAGAGATACTCGACTCCCAAAAGAAAATCCTATAGTTTCCGTAGAAACGTATCTCGATTTAGAAAGATAATGCAGGGAACCCAGAGTATTTCATGTGGACGCAATTTGTGTGTTAATTCGGCAATGTGAGGGAGCAAGAGATGCAGTAAAGGAAGAATAATGCTTCGGAAAATAGATACTCGGAACCCCAAAGAAAATCCTGTCGTTTCCGTAGAAACGAATCCCGATTTAGAAGGACAATGCAGGGAATCCAGAGTATTTCATACGGACGCAAATTGTGTGTTAATTCGTCAATGTGAGGGAGCGAGGGATGCAGTAAAGGAGAAAAAATGCATCGGAAAAGAGATACTCGGAACCCCAAAGAAAATCCTATCGTTTCCGTAGAAACGTATCTTGATTTAGAAGGACAATGCAGGGAATCCAGAGTATTTCATATGGACGCAAATTGTGTGTTAATTCGTCAATGTGAGGGAGCGAGGGATGCAGTAAAGGAGGAATAATGCATCGGAAAAGAGATACTCGGAACCCCAAAGAAAATCCTATCGTTTCCGTAGAAACGTATCTCGATTTAGGAGGACAATGCGGGGAATCCAGAGTATTTCATATGGACGCAAATTGTGTGTTAATTCGTCAATGTGAGGGAGCGAGGGATGCAGTAAAGGAGGAATAATGCATCGGAAAAGAGATACTCGGAACCCCAAAGAAAATCCTATCGTTTCCGTAGAAACGTATCTCGATTTAGAAGGACAATGCAGGGAATCCAGAGTATATCATATGGACGCAAATTGTGTGTTAATTCGTCAATGTGAGGGAGCGAGGGATGCAGTAAAGGAGGAATAATGCATCGGAAAAGAGATACTCGGAACCCCAAACAAAATCCTATCGTTTCCGTAGAAACGTATCTCGATTTACAAGGACAATGCAGGGAATCCAGAGTATTTCATATGGACGCAAATTGTGTGTCAATTCGTCAATGTCAGGGAGCGAGGGATGCAGTAAAGGAGGAATAATGCATCGGAAAAGAGATACTCGGAACCCCAAAGAAAATCCTATCGTTTCCGTAGAAACGTATCTCGATTTAGAAGGACAATGCAGGGAATCCAGAGTATTTCATATGGACGCAAATTGTGTGTTAATTCGTCAATGTGAGGGAGCGAGGGATGCAGTAAAGGAGGAATAATGCATCGGAAAAGAGATACTCGACTCCCAAAAGAAAATCCTATCGTTTAAGTAGAAACGTATCTCGATTTAGAAAGATAATGCAGGGAACCCAGAGTATTTCATGTGGACGCAATTTGTGTGTTAATTCGGCAATGTGAGGGAGCAAGAGATGCAGTAATGGAAGAATAATGCATCGGAAAATAGATACTCGGAACCCCAAAGTAAATCCTGTCGTTTCCGCAGAAACGAATCCCGATTTAGAAGGACAATGCAGGGAATCCAGAGTATTTCATATGTACGCAAATTGTGTGTTAATTCGTCAATGTGAGGGAGCGAGGGATGCAGTGAAGGAGGAATAATGCATCGGAAAAGAGATACTCGGAACCCCAAAGAAAATCCCATCGTTTCCGTAGAAACGTATCTCGATTTAGAGGGACAATGCAGGGAATCCAGAGTATTTCATATGGACGCAAATTGTGTGTTAATTCGTCAATGTGAGTAAGCGAGGGAAGCAGTAAAGGAGGAATAATGCATCGGAAAAGAGATACGCGGAACCCCAAAGAAAATCCTATCGTTTCCGTAGAAACGTATCTCGATTTAGAAGGACAATCCAGGGAATCCTGAGTATTTCATATGGACGCAAATTGTGTGTTAATTAGTTAATTTGAGGGAGCGAGGGATGCAGTAAAGGAGGAATAATGCATCGGAAAAGAGATACTCGGAACCCCAAAGAAAATCCTATCGTTTCCGTAGAAACGTATCTCGATTTAGGAGGACAATGCAGGGAATCCAGAATATTTCATATGGACGCAAATTGTGTGTTAATTCGTCAATGTGAGGGAGCGAGGGATGCAGTAAAGGAGGAATAATGCATCGGAAAAGAGATACTCGGTACCCCAAAGAAAATCCTATCGTTTCCGTAGAAACGTATCTTGATTTAGAAGGACAATGCAGGGAATCCAGAGTATTTCATATGGACGCAAATTGTGTGTTAATTCGTCAATGTGAGGGAGCGAGGAATGCAGTAAAGGAGGAATAATGCATCGGAAAAGAGATACTCTTAACCCCAAAGAAAATACTATCTTATCCGTAGAAACGTATCTCGATTTAGAAGGACAATGCAGGGAATCCAGAGTATTTCATATGGACGCAAATTGTGTGTTAATTCGTCAATGTGAGGGAACGAGGGATGCAGTAAAGGAGGAATAATGCATCGGAAAAGAGATACTCGGAACCCCAAAGAAAATCCTATCGTTTCCGTAGAAACGTATCTCGATTTAGAAGGACAATGCAGGGAATACAGAGTATTTCATATGGACGCAAATTGTGTGTTAATTCGTCAATGTGAGTTAGCGAGGGATGCAGTAAAGGAGGAATAATGCATCGGAAAAGAGATACGCGGAACCCCAAAGAAAATCCTATCGTTTCCGTAGAAACGTATCTCGATTTAGAAAGACAATCCAGGGAATCCTGAGTATTTCATATGGACGCAAATTGTGTGTTAATTCGTCAATGTGAGTTAGCGAGGGATGCAGTAAAGGAGGAATAATGCATCGGAAAAGAGATACTCGGAACCCCAAAGAAAATCCTATCGTTTCCGTAGAAACGTATCTCGTTTTAGAAAGATAATGCAGGGAACCCAGAGTATTTCATATGGACGCAAATTGTGTGTTAATTCGGCAATGTGAGGGAGCGAGGGGTGCAGTAAAGGAGGAATATTGCATCGGAAAAGAGATACTCGGAACCCCAAAGAAAATCCTATCGTTTCCGTAGAAACGTATCTCGATTTAGGAAGACAATGCAGGGAATCCAGAGTATTTCATATGGACGCAAATTGTGTGTTAATTCGTCAATGTGAGGGAGCGAGGGATGCAGTAAAGGAGGAATAATGCATCGGAAAAGAGATACTCGGAACCCCAAGGAAAATCCTACCGTTTCCGTAGAAATGTATCTCGATTTAGAAGGACAATGCAGGGAATCCAGAGTATTTCATAAAGACGCAAATTGTGTGTTAATTCTTCAATGTGAGGGAGCGGGGGATGCAGTAAAGGAGGAATAATGCATCGGAAAAGAGATACTCGGAACCCCAAAGGAAATCCAATCGTTTCCGTAGAAACGTATCTCGATTTAGAAGGACAGTGCAGGGAATCCAGAGTATTTCATATGGACACAAATTGTATGTTAATTCGTCAATGTGAGGGAGCGAGGGATGCAGTAAAGGAGGAATAATGCTTCGGAAAAGAGATACTCGGAACCCCAAAGAAAATCCTATCGTTTCCGTAGAAACGTATCTCGATTTAGAAGGACAATGCAGGGAATCCAGAGTATTTCATATGGACGCAAATTGTGTGTTAATTCGTCAATGTGGGTTAGCGAGGCATGCAGTGAAGGAGGAATAATGCATCGGAAAAGAGATACGCGGAACCCCAAAGAAAATCCTATCGTTTCCGTAGAAACGTATCTCGATTTAGAAAGACAATCCAGGGAATCCTGAGTATTTCATATGGACGCAAATTGTGTGTTAATTCGTCAATGTGAGTTAGCGAGGGATGCAGTAAAGGAGGAATAATGCATCGGAAAAGAGATACTCGGAACCCCAAAGAAAATCCTGTCGTTTCCGTAGAAACGAATCCCGATTTAGAAGGACAATGCAGGGAATCCAGAGTATTTCATATGGACGCAAATTGTGTGTTAATTCGTCAATGTGAGGGAGCGAGGGTATGCAGTAAAGGAGGAATAATGCATCGGAAAAGAGATACTCGGAACCCCAAAGAAAATCCTATCGTTTCCGTAGAAACGTATCTCGATTTAGAAGGACAATGCAGGGAATCCAGAGTATTTCATATGGACGCAAATTGTGTGTTATTCGTCAATGTGAGTTTGCGAGGGATGCAGTAAAGGAGGAATAATGCATCGGAAAAGAGATACGCGGAACCCCAAAGAAAATCCTATCGTTTCCGTAGAAACGTATCTCGATTTAGAAAGACAATCCAGGGAATCCTGAGTATTTCATATGGACGCAAATTGTGTGTTAATTCGTCAATGTGAGTTAGCGAGGGATGCAGTAAAGGAGGAATAATGCATCGGAAAAGAGATACTCGGAACCCCAAAGAAAATCCTATCGTTTCCGTAGAAACGTATCTCGTTTTAGAAAGATAATGCAGGGAACCCAGAGTATTTCATATGGACGCAAATTGTGTGTTAATTCGGCAATGTGAGGGAGCGAGGGGTGCAGTAAAGGAGGAATAATGCATCGGAAAAGAGATACTCGGAACCTCAAAGAAAATCCTATCGTTTCCGTAGAAACGTATCTCGATTTAGGAGGACAATGCAGGGAATCCAGAGTATTTCATATGGACGCAAATTGTGTGTTAATTCGTCAATGTGAGTTAGCGAGGGATCCAGTAAAGGAGGAATAATGCATCGGAAAAGAGATACGCGGAACCCCAAATAAAATCCTATCGTTTCCGTAGAAACGTATCTCGATTTAGAAAGACAATCCAGCGAATCCTGAGTATTTCATATGGACGAAAATTGTGTGTTAATTCGTCAATGTGAGTTAGCGAGGGATGCAGCAAAGGAGCAATAATGCATCGGAAAAGAGATACTCGGAACCCCAAAGAAAATCCTATCGTTTCCGTAGAAACGTATCTCGTTTTAGAAAGATAATGCAGGGAACCCAGAGTATTTCATATGGACGCAAATTGTGTGTTAATTCGGCAATGTGAGGGAGCGAGGGGTGCAGTAAAGGAGGAGTAATGCATCGGAAAAGAGATACTCGGAACCCCAAAGAAAATCCCATCGTTTCCGTAGAAACGTATCTCGATTTTGAAGGACAATGCAGGGAATCCAGAGTATTTCATATGGACGCAAATTATGTGTTAATTCGTCAATGTGAGGAAGCGAGGGATGCAGTAAAGGAGGAATAATGCATCGGAAAAGAGATACGCGGAACCCCAAAGAAAACCCTATCGTTTCCTTAGAAACGTATCTCGATTTAGAAGGACAATGCAGGGAATCCAGAGTATTTCATATGGACGCAAATTGTGTGTTAATTCGTCAATGTGAGGGAGCGAGGGATGCATAAAGGAGGAATAATGCATAGGAAAAGAGATACTCGACTCCCAAAAGAAAATCCTATCGTTTCCGTAGAAATGTATCTCGATTTAGAAAGATAAAGCAGGGAACCCAGAATATTTCATATGGACGCAATTTGTGTGTTAATTCGGCAATGTGAGGGAGCGAGGGATGCAGTAAAGGAGGAATAATGCATCGGAAAAGAGATAATCGGTACCCCAAAGAAAATCCTGTCGTTTCCGTAGAAACGAATCCCGATTTAGAAGGACAATGCAGGGAATCCAGAGTATTTCATATGGACGCAAATTGTGTGTTAATTCGTCAATGTGAGGGAGCGAGGGATGCAGTAAAGGAGGAATAATGCATCGGAAAAGAGATACTCGGAACCCCAAAGAAAATCCTATCGTTTCCGTAGAAACATATCTCGATTTAGAAGGACAATGCAGAGAATCCAGAGTATTTCATATGGACGCAAATTGTGTGTTAATTCGTCAATGTGAGGGAGCGAGGGATGCAGTAAAGGAGGAATAATGCATCGGAAAAGAGATACTCGGAACCCCAAAGAAAATCCTATCGTTTCCGTAGAAACATATCTCGATTTAGAAGGACAATGCAGGGAATCCAGAGTATTTCCTATGGACGCAAATTGTGTGTTAATTCGTTAATGTGAGTTAGCGAGGGATGCAGTAAAGGAGGAATAATGCATCGGAAAAGAGATACTCGGAACCCCAAAGAAAATCCTATCGTTTCCGTAGAAACGTATCTCGATTTAGAAGGACAATGCAGGGAATCCAGAGTATTTCATATGGACGCAAATTGTGTATTAATTCGTCAATGTGAGGGAGCGAGGGATGCTGTAAAGGAGGAATAATACATCGGAAAAGAGATACTCGACTCCCAAAAGAAAATCCTATCGTTTCCGTAGAAACGTATCTCGATTTAGAAAGATAATGCAGGGAACCCAGAGTATTTCATGTGGACGCAATTTGTGTGTTAATTCGGCAATGTGAGTGAGCAAGAGATGCAGTAAAGGAAGAATAATGCATCGGAAAATAGATACTCGGAACCCCAAAGAAATTCCTGTCGTTTCCGTAGAAACGAATCCCGATTTAGAAGGACAATGCAGGGAATCCAGAGTATTTCATATGGACGCAAATTGTGTGTTAATTCGTCAATGTGAGGGAGCGAGGGATGCAGTGAAGGAGGAATAATGCATCGGAAAAGAGATACTCGGAACCCCAAAGAAAATCCTATCGTTTCCGTAGAAACGTATCTCGATTTAGAAGGACAATGCAGGGAATCCAGAGTATTTCATATGGACGCAAATTTTGTGTAAATTCGTCAATGTGAGTTAGCGAGGGATGCAGTAAAGGAGGAATAATGCATCGGAAAAGAGATACGCGGAACCCCAAAGAAAATCCTATCGTTTCCTTAGAAACGTATCTCGATTTAGAAGGACAATCCAGGGAATCCTGAGTATTTCATATGGACGCAAATTGTGTGTTAATTCGTTAATGTGAGGGAGCGAGGGATGCAGTAAAGGAGGAATATTGCATCGGAAAAGAGATACTCGGAACCCCAAAGAAAATCCTATCGTTTCCGTAGAAACGTATCTCGATTTAGGAGGACAATGCAGGGAATCCAGAGTATTTCATATGGACGCAAATTGTGTGTTAATTCGTCAATGTGAGGGAGCGAGGGATGCAGTAAAGGAGGAATAATGCATCAGAAAAGAGATACTCGGTACCCCAAAGAAAATCGTATCGTTTCCGTAGAAACGTATCTCGATTTAGAAAGACAATCCAGGGAATCCTGAGTATTTCATATGGACGCAAATTGTGTGTTAATTCGTCAATGTGAGTTAGCGAGGGATGCAGTAAAGGAGGAATAATGCATCGGAAAAGAGATACGCAGAACCCCAAAGAAAATCCTATCGCTTCCGTAGAATCGTATCTCGATTTAGAAGGACAATCCAGGGAATCCTGAGTATTTCATATGGACGCAAATTGTGTGTTAATTCGTTAATGTGAGGGAGCGAGGGATGCCGTAAAGGAGGAATAATGCATCGGAAAAGAGATACTCGGAACCCCAAAGAAAATCCTATCGTTTCCGTAGAAACGTATCTCGATTTAGGAGGACAATGCAGGGAATCCAGAGTATTTCATATGGACGCAAATTGTGTGTTAATTCGTCAATGTGAGGGAGCGAGGGATGCAGTAAATGAGGAATAATGCATCGGAAAAGAGATACTCGGAACCCCAAAGAAAATCCTATCGTTTCCGTAGAAACGTATTTCGATTTAGAAGTACAATGCAGGGAATCCAGAGTATATCATATGGACGCAAATTGTGTGTTAATTCGTCAATGTGAGGGAGCGAGGGATGCTGTAAAGGAGGAATAATGCATCGGAAAAGAGATACTCGACTCCCAAAAGAAAATCCTATCGTTTCCGTAGAAACGTATCTCGATATAGAAAGATAATGCAGGGAACCCAGAGTATTTCATGTGGACGACAATTCGTGTGTTAATTCGGCATGTGAGTGAGCAAGAGATGCAGTAAAGGAAGAATAATGCATCGGAAAATAGATACTCGGAACCCCAAAGAAAATCCTGTCGTTTCCGTAGAAACGAATCCCGATTTAGAAGGACAATGCAGGGAATCCAGAGTATTTCATATGGACGCAAATTGTGTGTTAATTCGTCAATGTGAGGGAGCGAGGGATGCAGTGAAGGAGGAATAATGCATCGGAAAAGAGATACTCGGAACCCCAAAGAAAATCCTATCGTTTCCGTAGAAACGTATCTCGATTTAGAAGGACAATGCAGGGAATCCAGAGTATTTCATATGGACGCAAATTGTGTGTAAATTCGTCAATGTGAGTTAGCGAGGGATGCAGTAAAGGAGGAATAATGCATCGGAAAAGAGATACGCGGAACCCCAAAGAAAATCCTATCGTTTCCGTAGAAACGTATCTCGATTTAGAAGGACAATCCAGGGAATCCTGAGTATTTCATATGGACGCAAATTGTGTGTTAATTCGTTAATGTGAGGGAGCGAGGGATGCAGTAAAGGAGGAATAATGCATCGGAAAAGAGATACTCGGAACCCCAAAGAAAATCCTATCGTTTCCGTAGAAACGTATCTCGATTTAGGAGGACAATACAGGGAATCTAGAGTATTTCATATGGACGCAAATTGTGTGTTAATTCGTCAATGTGAGGGAGCGAGGGATGCAGTAAAGGAGGAATAATGCATCGGAAAAGAGATACTCGGTACCCCAAAGAAAATCCTATCGTTTCCGTAGAAACGTATCTCGATTTAGAAAGACAATCCAGGGAATCCTGAGTATTTCATATGGACGCAAATTGTGTGTTAATTCGTCAATGTGAGTTAGCGAGGGATGCAGTAAAGGAGCAATAATGCATCGGAAAAGAGATACTCGGAACCCCAAAGAAAATCCTATCGTTTCCGCAGAAACGTATCTCGTTTTAGAAAGATAATGCAGGGAACCCAGAGTATTTCATATGGACGCATATTGTGTGTTAATTCGGCAATGTGAGGGAGCGAGGGGTGCAGTAAAGGAGGAATAATGCATCGGAAAAGAGATACTCGGAACCCCAAAGAAAATCCTATCGTTCCCGTAGAAACGTATCTCGATTTAGAAGGACAATGCAGGGAATCCAGAGTATTTCATATGGACGCAAATTGTGTGTTAATTCGTCAATGTGAGGGAGCGAGGGATGCAGTAAAGGAGGAATAATGCATCGGAAAAGAGATACGCGGAACCCCAAAGAAAATCCTATCGTTTCCGTAGAAACGTATCTAGATTTAGAAGGACAATGCAGGGAATCCAGAGTATTTCATATGGACGCAAATTGTGTGTTAATTCGTCAATGTGAGGGAGCGAGGGATGCAGTAAAGGAGGAATAATGCATCGGAAAAGAGATACTCGGAACCCCAAAGAAAATCCTATCGTTTCCGTAGAAACGTATCTTGATTTAGAAGGACAATGCAGGGAATCCACAGTATTTCATATGGACGCAAATTGTGTGTTAATTCGTCAATGTGAGGGAGCGAGGGATGCAGTAAAGGAGGAATAATGCATCGGAAAAGAGATACTCGGAACCCCAAAGAAAATCCTATCGTTTCCGTAGAAACGTATTTCATTTTAGAAGGACAGTGCAGGGAATCCAGAGTATTTCATATGGACGCAAATTGTGTGTTAATTCGTCAATGTGAGGGAGCGAGGGATGCAGTAAAGGAGGAATAATGCATCGGAAAAGAGATACTCGACTCCCAAAAGAAAATCCTATCGTTTCCGTAGAAATGTATCACGATTTAGAAAGATAATGCAGGGAACCCAGAATATTTCATATGGACGCAATTTGTGTGTTAATTCGGCAATGTGAGTGAGCAAGAGATGCAGTAAAGGAAGAATAATGCATCGGAAAATAGATACTCGGAACCCCAAAGAAAATCCTGTCGTTTCCGTAGAAACGAATCCCGATTTAGAAGGACAATGCAGGGAATCCAGAGTATTTCATATGGACGCAAATTGTGTGTTAATTCGTCAATGTGAGGGAGCGAGGGATGCAGTGAAGGAGGAATAATGCATCGGAAAAGAGATACTCGGAACCCGAAAGAAAATCCTCTCGTTTCCGTAGAAACGTATCTCGATTTAGAAGGACAATGCAGGGAATCCAGAGTATTTCATGTGGACGCAAATTGTGTGTAAATTCGTCAATGTGAGTTAGCGAGGGATGCAGTAAAGGAGGAATAATGCATCGGAAAAAGAGATACGCGGAACCCCAAAGAAAATCCTATCGTTTCCGTAGAAACGTATCTCGATTTAGAAGGACAATCCAGGGAATCCTGAGTATTTCATATAGACGCAAATTGTGTGTTAATTCGTTAATGTGAGGGAGCGAGGGATGCAGTAAAGGAGGAATATTGCATCGGAAAAGAGATACTCGGAACCCCAAAGAAAATCCTATCGTTTCCGTAGAAACGTATCTCGATTTAGGAGGACAATGCAGGGAATCCAGAGTATTTCATATGGACGCAAATTGTGTGTTAATTCGTCAATGTGAGGGAGCGAGGGATGCAGTAAAGGAGGAATAATGCATCGGAAAAGAGATACTCGGTACCCCAGAGAAAATCCTATCGTTTCCGTAGAAGCGTATCTCGATTTAGAAAGACAATCCAGGGAATCCTGAGTATTTCATATGGACGCAAATTGTGTGTTAATTCGTCAATGTGAGTTAGCGAGGGATGCAGTAAAGGAGGAATAATGCATCGGAAAAGAGATACGCGGAACCCCAAAGAAAATCCTATCGTTTCCGTAGAAACGTATCTCGATTTAGAAGGACAATCCAGGGTCTCCTGAGTATTTCATATGGACGCAAATTGTGTGTTAATTCGTTAATGTGAGGGAGCGAGGGATGCAGTAAAGGAGGAATAATGCATCGGAAAAGAGATACTCGGAACCCCAAAGAAAATCCTATCGTTTCCGTAGAAACGTATCTCGATTTAGGAGGACAATGCAGGGAATCCAGAGTATTTCATATGGACGCATATTGTGTGTTAATTCGTCAATGTGAGGGAGCGAGGGATGCAGTAAAAGAGGAATAATGCATCGGAAAAGAGATACTCGGAACCCCAAAGAAAATCCTATCGTTTCCGTAGAAACGTATCTCGATTTAGAAGGACAATGCAGGGAATCCAGAGTATTTCATATGGACGCAAATTGTGTGTTAATTCGTCAATGTGAGGGAGCGAGGGATGCTGTAAAGGAGGAATAATGCATCGGAAAAGAGATACTCGACTCCCAAAAGAAAATCCTATCGTTTCCGTAGAAACATATCTCGATTTAGAAAGATAATGCAGGGAACCCAGAGTATTTCATGTGGACGCAATTTGTGTGTTAATTCGGCAGTGTGAGTGAGCAAGAGATGCAGTAAAGGAAGAATAATGCATCGGAATATAGATACTCGGAACCCCAAAGGAAATCCTGTCGTTTCCGTAGAAACGAATCCCGATTTAGAAGGACAATGCAGGGAATCCAGAGTATTTCATATGGACGCAAATTGTGTGTTAATTCGTCAATGTGAGGGAGCGAGGGATGCAGTGAAGGAGGAATAATGCATCGGAAAAGAGATACTCGGAACCCCAAAGAAAATCCTATCGTTTCCGTAGAAACGTATCTCGATTTAGAAGGACAATGCAGGGAATCCAGAGTATTTCATATGGACGCAAATTGTGTGTTAATTCGTCAATGTGAGTTAGCGAGGGATGCAGTAAAGGAGGAATAATGCATCGGAAAAGAGATACTCGGAACCCCAAAGAAAATCCTATCGTTCCCGTAGAAACGTATCTCGATTTAGAAGGACAATGCAGGGAATCCAGAGTATTTCATATGGACGCAAATTGTGTGTTAATTCGTCAATGTGAGGGAGCGAGGGATGCAGTAAAGGAGGAATAATGCATCGGAAAAGAGATACGCGGAACCCCAAAGAAAATCCTATCGTTTCCGTAGAAACGTATCTAGATTTAGAAGGACAATGCAGGGAATCCAGAGTATTTCATATGGACGCAAATTGTGTGTTAATTCGTCAATGTGAGGGAGCGAGGGATGCAGTAAAGGAGGAATAATGCATCGGAAAAGAGATACTCGGAACCCCAAAGAAAATCCTATCGTTTCCGTAGAAACGTATCTTGATTTAGAAGGACAATGCAGGGAATCCACAGTATTTCATATGGACGCAAATTGTGTGTTAATTCGTCAATGTGAGGGAGCGAGGGATGCAGTAAAGGAGGAATAATGCATCGGAAAAGAGATACTCGGAACCCCAAAGAAAATCCTATCGTTTCCGTAGAAACGTATTTCATTTTAGAAGGACAGTGCAGGGAATCCAGAGTATTTCATATGGACGCAAATTGTGTGTTAATTCGTCAATGTGAGGGAGCGAGGGATGCAGTAAAGGAGGAATAATGCATCGGAAAAGAGATACTCGACTCCCAAAAGAAAATCCTATCGTTTCCGTAGAAATGTATCACGATTTAGAAAGATAATGCAGGGAACCCAGAATATTTCATATGGACGCAATTTGTGTGTTAATTCGGCAATGTGAGTGAGCAAGAGATGCAGTAAAGGAAGAATAATGCATCGGAAAATAGATACTCGGAACCCCAAAGAAAATCCTGTCGTTTCCGTAGAAACGAATCCCGATTTAGAAGGACAATGCAGGGAATCCAGAGTATTTCATATGGACGCAAATTGTGTGTTAATTCGTCAATGTGAGGGAGCGAGGGATGCAGTGAAGGAGGAATAATGCATCGGAAAAGAGATACTCGGAACCCGAAAGAAAATCCTCTCGTTTCCGTAGAAACGTATCTCGATTTAGAAGGACAATGCAGGGAATCCAGAGTATTTCATGTGGACGCAAATTGTGTGTAAATTCGTCAATGTGAGTTAGCGAGGGATGCAGTAAAGGAGGAATAATGCATCGGAAAAAGAGATACGCGGAACCCCAAAGAAAATCCTATCGTTTCCGTAGAAACGTATCTCGATTTAGAAGGACAATCCAGGGAATCCTGAGTATTTCATATAGACGCAAATTGTGTGTTAATTCGTTAATGTGAGGGAGCGAGGGATGCAGTAAAGGAGGAATATTGCATCGGAAAAGAGATACTCGGAACCCCAAAGAAAATCCTATCGTTTCCGTAGAAACGTATCTCGATTTAGGAGGACAATGCAGGGAATCCAGAGTATTTCATATGGACGCAAATTGTGTGTTAATTCGTCAATGTGAGGGAGCGAGGGATGCAGTAAAGGAGGAATAATGCATCGGAAAAGAGATACTCGGTACCCCAGAGAAAATCCTATCGTTTCCGTAGAAGCGTATCTCGATTTAGAAAGACAATCCAGGGAATCCTGAGTATTTCATATGGACGCAAATTGTGTGTTAATTCGTCAATGTGAGTTAGCGAGGGATGCAGTAAAGGAGGAATAATGCATCGGAAAAGAGATACGCGGAACCCCAAAGAAAATCCTATCGTTTCCGTAGAAACGTATCTCGATTTAGAAGGACAATCCAGGGTCTCCTGAGTATTTCATATGGACGCAAATTGTGTGTTAATTCGTTAATGTGAGGGAGCGAGGGATGCAGTAAAGGAGGAATAATGCATCGGAAAAGAGATACTCGGAACCCCAAAGAAAATCCTATCGTTTCCGTAGAAACGTATCTCGATTTAGGAGGACAATGCAGGGAATCCAGAGTATTTCATATGGACGCAAATTGTGTGTTAATTCGTCAATGTGAGGGAGCGAGGGATGCAGTAAAAGAGGAATAATGCATCGGAAAAGAGATACTCGGAACCCCAAAGAAAATCCTATCGTTTCCGTAGAAACGTATCTCGATTTAGAAGGACAATGCAGGGAATCCAGAGTATTTCATATGGACGCAAATTGTGTGTTAATTCGTCAATGTGAGGGAGCGAGGGATGCTGTAAAGGAGGAATAATGCATCGGAAAAGAGATACTCGACTCCCAAAAGAAAATCCTATCGTTTCCGTAGAAACATATCTCGATTTAGAAAGATAATGCAGGGAACCCAGAGTATTTCATGTGGACGCAATTTGTGTGTTAATTCGGCAGTGTGAGTGAGCAAGAGATGCAGTAAAGGAAGAATAATGCATCGGAATATAGATACTCGGAACCCCAAAGGAAATCCTGTCGTTTCCGTAGAAACGAATCCCGATTTAGAAGGACAATGCAGGGAATCCAGAGTATTTCATATGGACGCAAATTGTGTGTTAATTCGTCAATGTGAGGGAGCGAGGGATGCAGTGAAGGAGGAATAATGCATCGGAAAAGAGATACTCGGAACCCCAAAGAAAATCCTATCGTTTCCGTAGAAACGTATCTCGATTTAGAAGGACAATGCAGGGAATCCAGAGTATTTCATATGGACGCAAATTGTGTGTTAATTCGTCAATGTGAGTTAGCGAGGGATGCAGTAAAGGAGGAATAATGCATCGGAAAAGAGATACTCGGAACCCCAAAGAAAATCCTATCGTTTCCCTAGAAACGTATCTCGATTTAGAAGGACAATGCAGGGAATCCTGAGTATTTCATAAGGACGCAAATTGTGTGTTAATTCGTCAATGTGAGGGACCGAGGGATGCAGTAAAGGAGGAATAATGCATCGGAAAAGAGATACTCGGAACCCCAAAGAAAATCCTATCGTTTCCGTAGAAACGTATCTCGATTTAGGAGGACAATGCTGGAAATCCAGAGTATTTCATATGGACGCAAATTGTGTGTTAATTCGTCAATGTGAGGGAGCGAGGGATGCAGTAAAGGAGGAATAACGCATCGGAAAAGAGATACTTGGTACCCCAACAAATATCCTATCGTTTCCGTAGAAACGTATCTCGATTTAGAAAGACAATCCAGGGAATCCTGAGTATTTCATATGGACGCAAATGGTGTGTTAATTCGTCAATGTGAGTTAGCGAGGGATGCAGTGAAGGAGCAATAATGCATCGGAAAAGAGATACTCGGAACCCCAAAGAAAATCCTATCGTTTCCGTAGAAACGTATCTCGTTTTAGAAAGATATTGCAGGGAACCTAGAGTATTTCATATGGACGAAAATTGTGTGTTAATTCGGCAATGTGAGGGAGCGAGGGGTGCAGTAAAGGAGGAATAATGCATCGGAAAAGAGATACTCGGAACCCCAAAGAAAATCCTATCGTTCCCGTAGAAACGTATCTCGATTTAGAAGGACAATGCAGGGAATCCAGAGTATTTCATATGGACGCAAATTGTGTGTTAATTCGTCAATGTGAGGAAGCGAGGGATGCAGTAAAGGAGGAATAATGCATCGGAAAAGAGATACGCGGAACCCCAAAGAAAATCCTATCGTTTCCCTAGAAACGTATCTCGATTTAGAAGGACAATGCAGGGAATCCAGAGTATTTCATATGGACGCAAATTGTGTGTTAATTCGTCAATGTGAGGGAGCGAGGGATGCAGTAAAGGAGGAATAATGCATCGGAAAAGAGATACTCGGAACCCCAAAGAAAATCCTATCGTTTCCGTAGAAACGTATCTTGATTTAGAAGGACAATGCAGGGAATCCAGAGTATTTCATATGGACGCAAATTGTGTGTTAATTCGTCAATGTGAGGGAGCGAGGGATGCAGTAAAGGAGGAATAATGCATCGGAAAAGAGATACTCGGAACCCCAAGGAAAATCCTATCGTTTTCGTAGAAACGTATCTCAATTTAGAAGGACAGTGCAGGGAATCCAGAGTATTTCATATGGACGCAAATTGTGTGTTAATTCGTCAATGTGAGGGAGCGAGGGATGCAGTGAAGGAGGAATAATGCATCGGAAAAGAGATACTCGGAACCCCAAAGAAAATCCTATCGTTTCCGTAGAAACGTATCTCGATTTAGGAGGACAATGCAGGGAATCCAGAGTATTTCATATGGACGCAAATTGTGTGTTAATTCGTCAATGTGAGGGAGCGAGGGATGCAGTAAAAGAGGAATAATGCATCGGAAAAGAGATACTCGGAACCCCAAAGAAAATCCTATCGTTTCCGTAGAAACGTATCTCGATTTAGAAGGACAATGCAGGGAATCCAGAGTATTTCATATGGACGCAAATTGTGTGTTAATTCGTCAATGTGAGGGAGCGAGGGATGCTGTAAAGGAGGAATAATGCATCGGAAAAGAGATACTCGACTCCCAAAAGAAAATCCTATCGTTTCCGTAGAAACATATCTCGATTTAGAAAGATAATGCAGGGAACCCAGAGTATTTCATGTGGACGCAATTTGTGTGTTAATTCGGCAGTGTGAGTGAGCAAGAGATGCAGTAAAGGAAGAATAATGCATCGGAATATAGATACTCGGAACCCCAAAGGAAATCCTGTCGTTTCCGTAGAAACGAATCCCGATTTAGAAGGACAATGCAGGGAATCCAGAGTATTTCATATGGACGCAAATTGTGTGTTAATTCGTCAATGTGAGGGAGCGAGGGATGCAGTGAAGGAGGAATAATGCATCGGAAAAGAGATACTCGGAACCCCAAAGAAAATCCTATCGTTTCCGTAGAAACGTATCTCGATTTAGAAGGACAATGCAGGGAATCCAGAGTATTTCATATGGACGCAAATTGTGTGTTAATTCGTCAATGTGAGTTAGCGAGGGATGCAGTAAAGGAGGAATAATGCATCGGAAAAGAGATACTCGGAACCCCAAAGAAAATCCTATCGTTTCCCTAGAAACGTATCTCGATTTAGAAGGACAATGCAGGGAATCCTGAGTATTTCATAAGGACGCAAATTGTGTGTTAATTCGTCAATGTGAGGGACCGAGGGATGCAGTAAAGGAGGAATAATGCATCGGAAAAGAGATACTCGGAACCCCAAAGAAAATCCTATCGTTTCCGTAGAAACGTATCTCGATTTAGGAGGACAATGCAGGAAATCCAGAGTATTTCATATGGACGCAAATTGTGTGTTAATTCGTCAATGTGAGGGAGCGAGGGATGCAGTAAAGGAGGAATAATGCATCGGAAAAGAGATACTTGGTACCCCAACAAAAATCCTATCGTTTCCGTAGAAACGTATCTCGATTTAGAAAGACAATGCAGGGAATCCAGAGTATTTCATATGGACGCAAATTGTGTGTTAATTCGTCAATGTGAGTTAGCGAGGGATGCAGTAAAGGAGGAATAATGCATCGGAAAAGAGATACTCGGAACCCCAAAGAAAATCCTATCGTTTCCGTAGAAACGTATCTCGATTTAGAAAGACAATCCAGGGAATCCTGAGTATTTCATATGGACGCAAATGGTGTGTTAATTCGTCAATGTGAGTTAGCGAGGGATGCAGTGAAGGAGCAATAATGCATCGGAAAAGAGATACTCGGAACCCCAAAGAAAATCCTATCGTTTCCGTAGAAACGTATCTCGTTTTAGAAAGATATTGCAGGGAACCTAGAGTATTTCATATGGACGAAAATTCTGTGTTAATTCGGCAATGTGAGGGAGCGAGGGATGCAGTAAAGGAGGAATAATGCATCGGAAAAGAGATACTCGGAACCCCAAAGAAAATCCTATCGTTCCCGTAGAAACGTATCTCGATTTAGAAGGACAATGCAGGGAATCCAGAGTATTTCATATGGACGCAAATTGTGTGTTAATTCGTCAATGTGAGGAAGCGAGGGATGCAGTAAAGGAGGAATAATGCATCGGAAAAGAGATACGCGGAACCCCAAAGAAAATCCTATCGTTTCCCTAGAAACGTATCTCGATTTAGAAGGACAATGCAGGGAATCCAGAGTATTTCATATGGACGCAAATTGTGTGTTAATTCGTCAATGTGAGGGAGCGAGGGATGCAGTAAAGGAGGAATAATGCATCGGAAAAGAGATACTCGGAACCCCAAAGAAAATCCTATCGTTTCCGTAGAAACGTGTCTTGATTTAGAAGGACAATGCAGGGAATCCAGAGTATTTCATATGGACGCAAATTGTGTGTTAATTCGTCAATGTGAGGGAGCGAGGGATGCAGTAAAGGAGGAATAATGCATCGGAAAAGAGATACTCGGAACCCCAAGGAAAATCCTATCGTTTCCGTAGAAACGTATCTCAATTTAGAAGGACAGTGCAGGGAATCCAGAGTATTTCATATGGACGCAAATTGTGTGTTAATTCGTCAATGTGAGGGAGCGAGGGATGCAGTAAAGGAGGAATAATGCATCGGAAAAGAGATACTCGGAACCCCAAACAAAATCCTATCGTTTCCGTAGAAACGTATCTCTATTTACAAGGACAATGCAGGGAATACAGGGTATTTCATATGGACGCAAATTGTGTGTCAATTCGTCAATGTCAGGGAGCGAGGGATGCAGTAAAGGAGGAATAATGCATCGGAAAAGAGATACTCGGAACCCCGAAGAAAATCCTATCGTTTCCGTAGAAACGTATCTCGATTTAGAAGGACAATGCAGGGAATCCAGAGTATCTCATATGGACGCAAATTGTGTGTTAATTCGTCAATGTGAGGGAGCGAGGGATGCAGTAAAGGAGGAATAATGCATCGGAAAAGAGATACTCGGTACCCCAAAGAAAATCCTATCGTTTCCGTAGAAACGTATCTCGATTTAGAAAGACAATCCAGGGAATCCTGAGTATTTCATATGGACGCAAATTGTGTGTTAATTCGTCAATGTGAGTTAGCGAGGGATGCAGTAAAGGAGCAATAATGCATCGGAAAAGAGATACTCGGAACCCCAAAGAAAATCCTATCGTTTCCGTAGAAACGTATCTCGTTTTAGAAAGATAATGCAGGGAACCCAGAGTATTTCATATGGACGCAAATTGTGTGTTAATTCGGCAATGTGAGGGAGCGAGGGATGCAGTAAAGGAGGAATAATGCATCGGAAAAGAGATACTCGGAACCCCAAAGAAAATCCTATCGTTTCCGTAGAAACGTATGTCGATTTAGGAGGACAATGCAGGGAATCCAGAGTATTTCATATGGACGCAAATTGTTTGTTAATTCGTCAATGTGAGGGAGCGAGGGATGCAGTAAAGGAGGAATAATGCATCGGAAAAGAGATACTCGGAACCCCAAAGAAAATCCTATCGTTTCCGTTGAAACGTATCTTAATTTAGAAGGACAATGCAGGGAATCCAGAGTATATCATATGGACGCAAATTGTGTGTTAATTCGTCAATGTGAGGGAGCGAGGGATGCAGTAAAGGAGGAATAATGCATCGGAAAAGAGATACTCGGAACCCCAAACAAAATCCTATCGTTTCCGTAGAAACGTATCTCTATTTACAAGGACAATGCAGGGAATACAGAGTATTTCATATGGACGCAAATTGTGTGTCAATTCGTCAATGTCAGGGAGCGAGGGATGCAGTAAAGGAGGAATAATGCATCGGAAAAGAGATACTCGGAACCCCGAAGAAAATCCTATCGTTTCCGTAGAAACGTATCTCGATTTAGAAGGACAATGCAGGGAATCCAGAGTATTTCAT
The DNA here is from genome assembly GCF_023898315.1 of Schistocerca nitens. Classification (NCBI taxonomy): domain Eukaryota; kingdom Metazoa; phylum Arthropoda; class Insecta; order Orthoptera; family Acrididae; genus Schistocerca; species Schistocerca nitens. The sequence goes on along the minus strand of NC_064614.1, from coordinate 1,281,351,298 downwards.
ATGGACGCAAATTGTGTGTTAATTCGTCAATGTGAGGGAGCGAGGGATGCAGTAAAGGAGGAATAATGCATCGGAAAAGAGATACTCGGTACCCCAAAGAAAATCCTATCGTTTCCGTAGAAACGTATCTCGATTTAGAAAGACAATCCAGGGAATCCTGAGTATTTCATATGGACGCAAATTGTGTGTTAATTCGTCAATGTGAGTTAGCGAGGGATGCAGTAAAGGAGCAATAATGCATCGGAAAAGAGATACTCGGAACCCCAAAGAAAATCCTATCGTTTCCGTAGAAACGTATCTCGTTTTAGAAAGATAATGCAGGGAACCCAGAGTATTTCATATGGACGCAAATTGTGTGTTAATTCGGCAATGTGAGGGAGCGAGGGATGCAGTAAAGGAGGAATAATGCATCGGAAAAGAGATACTCGGAACCCCAAAGAAAATCCTATCGTTTCCGTAGAAACGTATGTCGATTTAGGAGGACAATGCAGGGAATCCAGAGTATTTCATATGGACGCAAATTGTTTGTTAATTCGTCAATGTGAGGGAGCGAGGGATGCAGTAAAGGAGGAATAATGCATCGGAAAAGAGATACTCGGAACCCCAAAGAAAATCCTATCGTTTCCGTAGAAACGTATCTTGATTTAGAAGGACAATGCAGGGAATCCAGAGTATTTCATATGGACGCAAATTGTGTGTTAATTCGTCAATGTGAGGGAGCGAGGGATGCAGTAAAGGAGGAATAATGCATCGGAAAAGAGATACTCGGAACCCCAAAGAAAATCCTATCGTTTCCGTAGAAACGTATCTCAATTTAGAAGGACAGTGCAGGGAATCCAGAGTATTTCATATGGACGCAAATTGTGTGTTAATTCGTCAATGTGAGGGAGCGAGGGATGCAGTAAAGGAGGAATAATGCATCGGAAAAGAGATACTCGGAACCCCAAACAAAATCCTATCGTTTCCGTAGAAACGTATCTCTATTTACAAGGACAATGCAGGGAATACAGAGTATTTCATATGGACGCAAATTGTGTGTCAATTCGTCAATGTCAGGGAGCGAGGGATGCAGTAAGGGAGGAATAATGCATCGGAAAAGAGATACTCGGAACCCCGAAGAAAATCCTATCGTTTCCGTAGAAACGTATCTCGATTTAGAAGGACAATGCAGGGAATCCAGAGTATTTCATACGGACGCAAATTGTGTGTTAATTCGTCAATGTGAGGGAGCGAGGGATGCAGTAAAGGAGGAATAATGCATCGGAAAAGAGATACTCGGTACCCCAAAGAAAATCCTATCGTTTCCGTAGAAACGTATCTCGATTTAGAAAGACAATCCAGGGAATCCTGAGTATTTCATATGGACGCAAATTGTGTGTTAATTCGTCAATGTGAGTTAGCGAGGGATGCAGTAAAGGAGCAATAATGCATCGGAAAAGAGATACTCGGAACCCCAAAGAAAATCCTGTCGTTTCCGTAGAAACGTATGTCGTTTTAGAAAGATAATGCAGGGAACCCAGAGTATTTCATATGGACGCAAATTGTGTGTTAATTCGGCAATGTGAGGGAGCGAGGGATGCAGTAAAGGAGGAATAATGCATCGGAAAAGAGATACTCGGAACCCCAAAGAAAATCCTATCGTTTCCGCAGAAACGTATGTCGATTTAGGAGGACAATGCAGGGAATCCAGAGTATTTCATATGGACGCAAATTGTTTGTTAATTCGTCAATGTGAGGGAGCGAGGGATGCAGTAAAGGAGGAATAATGCATCGGAAAAGAGATACTCGGAACCCCAAAGAAAATCCTATCGTTTCCGTTGAAACGTATCTTAATTTAGAAGGACAATGCAGGGAATCCACAGTATATCATATGGACGCAAATTGTGTGTTAATTCGTCAATGGGAGGGAGCGAGGGATGCAGTAAAGGAGGAATAATGCATCGGAAAAGAGATACTCGGAACCCCAAACAAAATCCTATCGTTTCCGTAGAAACGTATCTCTATTTACAAGGACAATTCAGGGAATACAGAGTATTTCATATGGACGCAAATTGTGTGTCAATTCGTCAATGACAGGGAGCGAGGGATGCAGTAAAGGAGGAATAATGCATCGGAAAAGAGATACTCGGAACCCCGAAGAAAATCCTATCGTTTCCGTAGAAACGTATCTCGATTTAGAAGGACAATGCAGGGAATCCAGAGTATTTCATATGGACGCAAATTGTGTGTTAATTCGTCAATGTGAGGGAGCGTTGGATGCAGTAAAGGAGGAATAATGCATCGGAAAAGAGATACTCGGAACCCCAAACAAAATCCTATCGTTTCCGTAGAAACGTATCTCTATTTACAAGGACAATGCAGGGAATACAGAGTATTTCATATGGACGCAAATTGTGTGTCAATTCGTCAATGTCATGGAGCGAGGGATGCAGTAAAGGAGGAATAATTCATCGGAAAAGAGATACTCGGAACCCCAAAGAAAATCCTATCGTTTCCCTAGAAACGTATCTCGATTTAGAAGGACAATGCTGGGAATCCTGAATATTTCATATGGACGCAAATTGTGTGTTAATTCGTCAATGTGAGGGAGCGAGGGATGCAGTAAAGGAGGAATAATGCATCGGAAAAGAGATACACGGAACCCCAAAGAAAATCCTATCGTTTCCGTAGAAACGTATCTCGATTTAGGAGGACAATGCAGGGAATCCAGAGTATTTCATATGGACGCAAATTGTGTGTTAATTCGTCAATGTGAGGGAGCGAGGGATGCAGTAAAGGAGGAATAATGCATCGGAAAAGAGATCCTCGACTCCCAAAAGAAAATCCTATCGTTTCCGTAGAAACGTATCTCGATTTAGAAAGATAATGCAGGGAACCCAGAGTATTTCATGTGCACGCAATGTGTGTGTTAATTCGGCAATGTGAGGGAGCAAGAGATGCAGTAAAGGAAGAATAATGCATCGGAAAAGAGATACTCGGAACCCCAAAGAAAATCCTATCGTTTCCGTAGAAACGTATCTCATTTTAGAAGGACAGTGCAGGGAAACCAGAGTATTTCATATGGACGCAAATTGTGTGTTAATTCGTCAATGTGAGGGAGCGAGGGATGCAGTAAAGGAGGAATAATGCATCGGAAAAGAGATACTCGGAACCCCAAACAAAATCCTATCGTTTCCGTAGAAACGTATCTCTATTTACAAGGACAATGCAGGGAATACAGAGTATTTCTTATGGACGCAAATTGTGTGTCAATTCGTCAATGTCATGGAGCGAGGGATGCAGTAAAGGAGGAATAATGCATCGGAAAAGAGATACTCGGAACCCCAAAGAAAATCCTATCGTTTCCCTAGAAACGTATCTCGATTTAGAAGGACAATGCAGGGAATCCTGAGTATTTCATATGGACGCAAATTGTGTGTTAATTCGTCAATGTGAGGGAGCGAGGGATGCAGTAAAGGAGGAATAATGCATCGGAAAAGAGATACTCGGAACCCCAAAGAAAATCCTATCGTTTCCGTAGAAACGTATCTCGATTTAGGAGGACAATGCAGGGAATCCAGAGTATTTCATATGGACGCAAATTGTGTGTTAATTCGTCAATGTGAGGGAGCGAGGGATGCAGTAAAGGAGGAATAATGCATCGGAAAAGAGATACTCGGAACCCCAAAGAAAATCCTATCGTTTCCGTTGAAACGTATCTCGATTCAGAAGGACAATGCAGGGAATCCAGAGTATATCATATGGACGCAAATTGTGTGTTAATTCGTCAATGTGAGGGAGCGAGGGATGCAGTAAAGGAGGAATAATGCATCGGAAAAGAGATACTCGGAACCCCAAACAAAATCCTATCGTTTCCATAGAAACGTATCTCTATTTACAAGGACAATGCAGGGAATACAGAGTATTTCATATGGACGCAAATTGGTAGTCAATTCGTCAATGTCAGGGAGCGAGGGATGCAGTAAAGGAGGAATAATGCATCGGAAAAGAGATACTCGGAACCCCGAAGAAAATCCTATCGTTTCCGTAGAAACGTATCTCGATTTAGAAGGACAATGCAGGGAATCCAGAGTATTTCATATGGACGCCAATTGTGTGTTAATTCGTCAATGTGAGGGAGCGAGGGATGCAGTAAAGGAGGAATAATGCATCGGAAAAGAGATACTCGGTACCCCAAAGAAAATCCTATCGTTTCCGTAGAAACGTATCTCGATTTAGAAGGACAATGCAGGGAATCCAGAGTATATCATATGGACGCAAATTGTGTGTTAATTCGTCAATGTGAGGGAGCGAGGGATGCAGTAAAGGAGCAATAATGCATCGGAAAAGAGATACTCGGAACCCCAAAGAAAATCCTATCGTTTCCCTAGAAACGTATCTCGATTTAGAAGGACAATGCAGGGAATCCTGAGTATTTCATATGGACGCAAATTGTGTGTTAATTCGTCAATGTGAGGGAGCGAGGGATGCAGTAAAGGTGGAATAATGCATCGGAAAAGAGATACTCGACTCCCAAAAGAAAATCCTATCGTTTCCGTAGAAATGTATCACGATTTAGAAAGATAATGCAGGGAACCCAGAATATTTCATATGGACGCAATTTGTGTGTTAATTCGGCAATGTGAGTGAGCAAGAGATGCAGTAAAGGAAGAATAATGCATCGGAAAATAGATACTCGGAACCCCAAAGAAAATCCTGTCGTTTCCATAGAAACGAATTCCGATTTAGAAGGACAATGCAGGGAATCCAGAGTATTTCATATGGACGCAAATTGTGTGTTAATTCGTCAATGTGAGGGAGCGAGGGATGCAGTGAAGGAGGAATAATGCATCGGAAAAGAGATACTCGGAACCCCAAAGAAAATCCTATCGTTTCCGTAGAAACGTATCTCGATTTAGAAGGACAATGCAGGGAATCCAGAGTATATCATATGGACGCAAATTGTGTGTTAATTCGTCAATGTGAGGGAGCGAGGGATGCAGTAAAGGAGGAATAATGCATCGGAAAAGAGATACTCGGAACCCCAAACAAAATCCTATCGTTTCCGTAGAAACGTATCTCTATTTACAAGGACATTGCAGGGAATACAGAGTATTTCATATGGACGCAAATTGTGTGTCAATTCGTCAATGTCAGGGAGCGAGGGATGCAGTAAAGGAGGAATAATGCATCGGAAAAGAGATACTCGGAACCCCGAAGAAAATCCTATCGTTTCCGTAGAAACGTATCTCGATTTAGAAGGACAATGCAGGGAATCCAGAGTATTTCATATGGACGCAAATTGTGTGTTAATTCGTCAATGTGAGGGAGCGAGGGATGCAGTAAAGGAGGAATAATGCATCGGAAAAGAGATACTCGGTACCCCAAAGAAAATCCTATCGTTTCCGTAGAAACGTATCTCGTTTTAGAAAGACAATCCAGGGAATCCTGAGTATTTCATATGGACGCAAATTGTGTGTTAATTCGTCAATGTGAGTTAGCGAGGGATGCAGTAAAGGAGCAATAATGCATCGGAAAAGAGATACTCGGAACCCCAAAGAAAATCCTATCGTTTCCCTAGAAACGTATCTCGATTTAGAAGGACAATGCAGGGAATCCTGAGTATTTCATATTGACGCAAATTGTGTGTTAATTCGTCAATGTGAGGGAGCGAGGGATGCAGTAAAGGTGGAATAATGCATCGGAAAAGAGATACTCGACTCCCAAAAGAAAATCCTATCGTTTCCGTAGAAATGTATCACGATTTAGAAAGATAATGCAGGGAACCCAGAATATTTCATATGGACGCAATTTGTGTGTTAATTCGGCAATGTGAGTGAGCAAGAGATGCAGTAAAGGAAGAATAATGCATCGGAAAATAGATACTCGGAACCCCAAAGAAAATCCTGTCGTTTCCGTAGAAACGAATCCCGATTTAGAAGGACAATGCAGGGAATCCAGAGTATTTCATATGGACGCAAATTGTGTGTTAATTCGTTAATGTGAGGGAGCGAGGGATGCAGTAAAGGAGGAATAATGCATCGGAAAAGAGATACTCGGAACCCCAAAGAAAATCCTATCGTTTCCGTAGAAACGTATCTCGATTTAGGAGGACAATGCAGGGAATCCAGAGTATTTCATATGGACGCAAATTGTGTGTTAATTCGTCAATGTGAGGGAGCGAGGGATGCAGTAAAAGAGGAATAATGCATCGGAAAAGAGATACTCGCAACCCCAAAGAAAATCCTATCGTTTCCGTAGAAACGTATCTCGATTTAGAAGGACAATGCAGGGAATCCAGAGTATTTCATATGGACGCAAATTGTGTGTTAATTCGTCAATGTGAGTTAGCGAGGGATGCAGTAAAGGAGCAATAATGCATCGGAAAAGAGATACTCGGAACCCCAAAGAAAATCCTATCGTTTCCGTAGAAACGTATCTCGTTTTAGAAAGATAATGCAGGGAACCCAGAGTATTTCATATGGACGCAAATTGTGTGTTAATTCGGCAATGTGAGGGAGCGAGAGGTGCAGTAAAGGAGGAATAATGCATCGGAAAAGAGATACTCGGAACCCCAAAGAAAATCCTATCGCTCCCGTAGAAACGTATCTCGATTTAGAAGGACAATGCAGGGAATCCAGAGTATTTCATATGGACGCAAATTGTGTGTTAATTCGTCAATGTGAGGAAGCGAGGGATGCAGTAAAGGAGGAATAATGCATCGGAAAAGAGATACGCGGAAACCCAAAGAAAATCCTATCGTTTCCGTAGAAACGTATCTCGATTTAGAAGGACATGCAGGGAATCCAGAGTATTTCATATGGACGCAAATTGTGTGTTAATTCATCAATGTGAGGGAGCGAGGGATGCAGTAAAGGAGGAATAATGCATCGGAAAAGAGATACTCGGAACCCCAAAGAAAATCCTATCGTTTCCGTAGAAACGTATCTTGATTTAGAAGGACAATGCAGGGAATCCAGAGTATTTCATATGGACGCAAATTGTGTGTTAATTCGTCAATGTGAGGGAGCGAGGGATGCAGTAAAGGAGGAATAATGCATCGGAAAAGAGATACTGGGAACCCCAAAGAAAATCCTATCGTTTCCGTAGAAACGTATCTCATTTTAGAAGGACAGTGCAGGGAATCCAGAGTATTTCATATGGACGCAAATTGTGTGTTAATTCGTCAATGTGAGGGAGCGAGGGATGCAGTAAAGGAGGAATAATGCATCGGAAAAGAGATACCCGACTCCCAAAAGAAAATCCTATCGTTTCCGTAGAAATGCATCACGATTTAGAAAGATAATGCAGGGAACCCAGAATATTTCATATGGACGCAATTTGTGTGTTCATTCGGCAATGTGAGGGAGCGAGGGATGCAGTAAAGGAGGAATAATGCATCGGAAAAGAGATAATCGGTACCCCAAAGAAAATCCTGTCGTTTCCGTAGAAACGAATCCCGATTTAGAAGGACAATGCAGGGAATCCAGAGTATTTCATATGGACGCAAATTGTGTGTTAATTCGTCAATGTGAGGGAGCGAGGGATGCAGTAAAGGTGGAATAATGCATCGGAAAAGAGAAACTCGGATACCCAAAGTATATCCTATCGTTTCCGTAGAAACGTATCTCGATTTAGAAGGACAATGCAGGGAATCCAGAGTATTTCATATGGACGCAAATTGTGTGTTAATTCGTCAATGTGAGTTAGCGAGGGATGCAGTAAAGGAGGAATAATGCATCGGAAAAGAGATACACGGAACCCAAAAGAAAATCCTATCGTTTCCCTAGAAACGTATCTCGATTTAGAAGGACAATGCAGGGAATTCTGAGTATTTCATAAGGACGCAAATTGTGTGTTAATTCGTCAATGTGAGGGACCGAGGGATGCAGTAAAGGAGGAATAATGCATCGGAAAAGAGATACTCGGAACCCCAAAGAAAATCCTATCGTTTCCGTAGAAACGTATCTCGATTTAGGAGGACAATGCAGGGAATCCAGAGTATTTCATATGGACGCAAATTGTGTGTTAATTCGTCAATGTGAGGGAGCGAGGGATGCAGTAAAGGAGGAATAATGCATCGGAAAAGAGATACTCGGAACCCCAAAGAAAATCCTATCGTTTCCGTTGAAACGTATCTCGATTTTGAAGGACAATGCAGGGAATCCAGAGTATATCATATGGACGCAAATTGTGTGTTAATTCGTCAATGTGAGGGAGCGAGGGATGCAGTAAAGGAGGAACAATGCATCGGAAAAGAGATACTCGGAACCCCAAACAAAATCCTATCGTTTCCGTAGAAACGTATCTCTATTTACAAGGACAATGCAGGGAATACAGAGTATTTCATATGGACGCAAATTGTGTGTCAATTCGTCAATGTCAGGGAGCGAGGGATGCAGTAAAGGAGGAATAATGCATCGGAAAAGAGATACTCGGAACCCCGAAGAAAATCCTATCGTTTCTGTAGAAACGTATCTCGATTTAGAAGGACAATGCAGGGAATCCAGAGTATTTCATATGGTCGCAAATTGTGTGTTAATTCGTCAATGTGAGGGAGCGAGGGATGCAGTAAAGGAGGAATAATGCATCGGAAAAGAGATACTCGGTACCCCAAAGAAAATCCTATCGTTTCCGTAGAAACGTATCTCGATTTAGAAAGACAATCCAGGGAATCCTGAGTGTTTCATATGGACGCAAATTGTGTGTTAATTCGTCAATGTGAGTTAGCGAGAGATGCAGTAAAGGAGCAATAATGCATCGGAAAAGAGATACTCGGAACCCCAAAGAAAATCCTATCGTGTCCGTAGAAACGTATCTCGTTTTAGAAAGATAATGCAGGGAACCCAGAGTATTTCATATGGACGCAAATTGTGTGTTAATTCGGCAATGTGAGGGAGCGAGGGATGCAGTAAAGGAGGAATAATGCATCGGAAAAGAGATACTCGGAACCCCAAAGAAAATCCTATCGTTTCCGTAGAAACGTATGTCGATTTAGGAGGACAATGCAGGGAATCCAGAGTATTTCATATGGACGCAAATTGTGTGTTAATTCGTCAATGTGAGGGAGTGAGGGATGCAGTAAAGGAGGAATAATGCATCGGAAAAGAGATACTCGGAACCCCAAAGAAAATCCTATCGTTTCCGTTGAAACGTATCTCGATTTTGAAGGACAATGCAGGGAATCCAGAGTATATCATATGGACGCAAATTGTGTGTTAATTCGTCAATGTGAGGGAGCGAGGGATGCAGTAAAGAAGGAATAATGCATCGGAAAAGAGATACTCGACTCCCAAAAGAAAATCCTATCGTTTCCGTAGAAACGTATCTCGATTTAGAAAGATAATGCAGGGAACCCAGAGTATTTCATGTGGACGCAATTTGTGTGTTATTCGGCAATGTGAGGGAGCAAGAGATGCAGTACAGGAAGAATAATGCTTCGGAAAAGAGATACTCGGAACCCCAAAGAAAATCCTATCGTTTCCGTAGAAACGTATCTCATTTTAGAAGGACAGTGCAGGGAATCCAGAGTATTTCATATGGACGCAAATTGTGTGTTAATTCGTCAATGTGAGGGAGCGAGGGATGCAGTAAAGGAGGAATAATGCATCGGAAAAGAGATACTCGACTCCCAAAAGAAAATCCTATCGTTTCCGTAGAAATGTATCTCGATTTAGAAAGATAATGCAGGGAACCCAGAATATTTCATATGGACGCAATTTGTGTGTTAATTCGGCAATGTGAGGGAGCGAGGGATGCAGTAAAGGAGGAATAATGCATCGGAAAAGAGATAATCGGTACCCCAAAGAAAATCCTGTCGTTTCCGTAGAAACGAATCCCGATTTAGAAGGACAATGCAGGGAATCCAGAGTATTTCATATGGACGCAAATTGTGTGTTAATTCGTCAATGTGAGGGAGCGAGGGATGCAGTAAAGGTGGAATAATGCATCGGAAAGGAGATACTCGGATACCCAAAGTATATCCTATCGTTTCCGTAGAAACGTATCTCGATTTAGAAGGACAATGCAGGGAATCCAGAGTATTTCATATGGACGCAAATTGTGTGTTAATTCGTCAATGTGAGTTAGCGAGGGATGCAGTAAAGGAGGAATAATGCATCGGAAAAGAGATACTCGGAACCCCAAAGAAAATCCTATCGTTTCCCTAGAAACGTATCTCGATTTAGAAGGACAATGCAGGGAATCCTGAGTATTTCATAAGGACGCAAATTGTGTGTTAATTCGTCAATGTGAGGGACCGAGGGATGCAGTAAAGGAGGAATAATGCATCGGAAAAGAGATACTCGGAACCCCAAAGAAAATCCTATCGTTTCCGTAGAAACGTATCTCGATTTAGGAGGACAATGCAGGGAATCCAGAGTATTTCATATGGACGCAAATTGTGTGTTAATTCGTCAATGTGAGGGAGCGAGGGATGCAGTAAAGGAGGAATAATGCATCGGAAAAGAGATACTCGGAACCCCAAAGAAAATCCTATCGTTTCCGTTGAAACGTATCTCGATTTTGAAGGACAATGCAGGGAATCCAGAGTATATCATATGGACGCAAATTGTGTGTTAATTCGTCAATGTGAGGGAGCGAGGGATGCAGTAAAGGAGGAACAATGCATCGGAAAAGAGATACTCGGAACCCCAAACAAAATCCTATCGTTTCCGTAGAAACGTATCTCTATTTACAAGGACAATGCAGGGCATACAGAGTATTTCATATGGACGCAAATTGTGTGTCAATTCGTCAATGTCAGGGAGCGAGGGATGCAGTAAAGGAGGAATAATGCATCGGAAAAGAGATACTCGGAACCCCGAAGAAAATCCTATCGTTTCTGTAGAAACGTATCTCGATTTAGAAGGACAATGCAGGGAATCCAGAGTATTTCATATGGTCGCAAATTGTGTGTTAATTCGTCAATGTGAGGGAGCGAGGGATGCAGTAAAGGAGGAATAATGCATCGGAAAAGAGATACTCGGTACCCCAAAGAAAATCCTATCGTTTCCGTAGAAACGTATCTCGATTTAGAAAGACAATCCAGGGAATCCTGAGTGTTTCATATGGACGCAAATTGTGTGTTAATTCGTCAATGTGAGTTAGCGAGAGATGCAGTAAAGGAGCAATAATGCATCGGAAAAGAGATACTCGGAACCCCAAAGAAAATCCTATCGTTTCCGTAGAAACGTATCTCGTTTTAGAAAGATAATGCAGGGAACCCAGAGTATTTCATATGGACGCAAATTGTGTGTTAATTCGGCAATGTGAGGGAGCGAGGGATGCAGTAAAGGAGGAATAATGCATCGGAAAAGAGATACTCGGAACCCCAAAGAAAATCCTATCGTTTCCGTAGAAACGTATGTCGATTTAGGAGGACAATGCAGGGAATCCAGAGTATTTCATATGGACGCAAATTGTGTGTTAATTCGTCAATGTGAGGGAGTGAGGGATGCAGTAAAGGAGGAATAATGCATCGGAAAAGAGATACTCGGAACCCCAAAGAAAATCCTATCGTTTCCGTTGAAACGTATCTCGATTTTGAAGGACAATGCAGGGAATCCAGAGTATATCATATGGACGCAAATTGTGTGTTAATTCGTCAATGTGAGGGAGCGAGGGATGCAGTAAAGGAGGAATAATGCATCGGAAAAGAGATACTCGGAACCCCAAACAAAATCCTATCGTTTCCGTAGAAACGTATCTCTATTTACAAGGACAATGCAGGGAATACAGAGTATTTCATATGGACGCAAATTGTGTGTCAATTCGTCAATGACAGGGAGCGAGGGATGCAGTAAAGGAGGAATAATGCATCGGAAAAGAGATACTCGGAACCCCGAAGAAAATCCTATCGTTTCCGTAGAAACGTATCTCGATTTAGAAGGACAATGCAGGGAATCCAGAGTATTTCATATGGACGCAAATTGTGTGTTAATTCGTCAATGTGAGGGAGCGAGGGATGCAGTAAAGAAGGAATAATGCATCGGAAAAGAGATACTCGACTCCCAAAAGAAAATCCTATCGTTTCCGTAGAAACGTATCTCGATTTAGAAAGATAATGCAGGGAACCCAGAGTATTTCATGTGGACGCAATTTGTGTGTTATTCGGCAATGTGAGGGAGCAAGAGATGCAGTAAAGGAAGAATAATGCATCGGAAAAGAGATACTCGGAACCCCAAAGAAAATCCTATCGTTTCCGTAGAAACGTATCTCATTTTAGAAGGACAGTGCAGGGAATCCAGAGTATTTCATATGGACGCAAATTGTGTGTTAATTCGTCAATGTGAGGGAGCGAGGGATGCAGTAAAGGAGGAATAATGCATCGGAAAAGAGATACTCGACTCCCAAAAGAAAATCCTATCGTTTCCGTAGAAATGTATCTCGATTTAGAAAGATAATGCAGGGAACCCAGAATATTTCATATGGACGCAATTTGTGTGTTAATTCGGCAATGTGAGGGAGCGAGGGATGCAGTAAAGGAGGAATAATGCATCGGAAAAGAGATAATCGGTACCCCAAAGAAAATCCTGTCGTTTCCGTAGAAACGAATCCCGATTTAGAAGGACAATGCAGGGAATCCAGAGTATTTCATATGGACGCAAATTGTGTGTTAATTCGTCAATTTGAGGGAGCGAGGGATGCAGTAAAGGAGGAATAATGCATCGGAAAAGAGATACTCGGAACCCCAAAGAAAATCCTATCGTTTCCGTAGAAACGTATCTCGATTTAGAAGGACAATGCAGGGAATCCAGAGTTTTTCATATGGACGCAAATTGTGTGTTAATTCGTCAATGTGAGTTAGCGAGGGATGCAGTAAAAGAGGAATAATGCATCGGAAAAGAGATACTCGGAACCCCAAAGAAAATGCTATCGTTTCCGTAGAAACGTATCTCGATTTAGAAGGACAATGCAGGGAATCCAGAGTATTTCATATGGACGCAAATTGTGTGTCAATTCGTCAATGTCAGGGAGCGAGGGATGCAGTAAAGGAGGAATAATGCATCGGAAAAGAGTTACTCGGAACCCCAAAGAAAATCTTATCGTTTCCGTAGAAACGTATCTCGATTTAGAAGGACAATGCAGGGAATCCAGAGTATTTCATATGGACGCAAATTGTGTGTTAATTCGTCAATGTGAGGGAGCGAGGGATGCAGTAAAGGAGGAATAATGCATCGGAAAAGAGATACTCGACTCCCAAAAGAAAATCCTATCGTTTCCGTAGAAACGTATCTCGATTTAGAAAGATAATGCAGGGAACCCAGAGTATTTCATGTGGACGCAATTTGTGTGTTAATTCGGCAATGTGAGGGCGCAAGAGATGCAGTAAAGGAAGAATAATGCATCGGAAAATAGATACTCGGAACCCCAAAGAAAATCCTGTCGTTTCCGTAGAAACGAATCCCGATTTAGAAGGACAATGCAGGGAATCCAGAGTATTTCATATGGACGCAAATTGTGTGTTAATTCGTCAAAGTGAGGGAGCGAGGGATGCAGTGAAGGAGGAATAATGCATCGGAAAAGAGATACTCGGAACCCCAAAGAAAATCCTATCGTTTCCGTAGAAACGTATCTCGATTTAGAAGGACAATGCAGGGAATCCAGAGTATTTCATATGGACGCAAATTGTGTGTTAATTCGTTAATGTGAGGGAGCGAGGGATGCAGTAAAGGAGGAATAATGCATCGGAAAAGAGATACTCGGAACCCGAAAGAAAATCCTATCGTTTCCGTAGAAACGTATCTCGATTTAGGAGGACAATGCAGGGAATCCAGAGTATTTCATATGGACGCAAATTGTGTGTTAATTCGTCAATGTGAGGGAGCGAGGGATGCAGTAAAGGAGGAATAATGCATCGGAAAACAGATACTCGGTACCCCAAAGAAAATCCTATCGTTTCCGTAGAAACGTATCTTGATTTAGAAGGACAATGCAGGGAATCCAGAGTATTTCATATGGACGCAAATTGTGTGTTAATTCGTCAATGTGAGGGAGCGAGGGATGCAGTAAAGGAGGAATAATGCATCGGAAAATAGATACTCGGAACCCCAAGGAAAATCCTACCGTTTCCGTAGAAACGTATCTCGATTTAGAAGGACAATGCAGGGAATCCAGAGTATTTCATATGGACGCAAATTGTGTGTCAATTCGTCAGTGTCAGGGAGCGAGGGATGCAGTAAAGGAGGAATAATGCATCGGAAAAGAGTTACTCGGAACCCCAAAGAAAATCTTATCGTTTCCGTAGAAACGTATCTCGATTTAGAAGGACAATGCAGGGAATCCAGAGTATTTCATATGGACGCAAATTGTGTGTTAATTCGGCAATGTGAGGGAGCGAGGGATGCAGTAAAGGAGGAATAATGCATCGGAAAAGAGATACTCGGAACCCCAAAGAAAATCCTATCGTTTCCGTAGAAACGTATGTCGATTTAGGAGGACAATGCAGGGAATCCAGAGTATTTCATATGGACGCAAATTGTGTGTTAATTCGTCAATGTGAGGGAGCGAGGGATGCAGTAAAGGAGGAATAATGCATCGGAAAAGAGATACTCGGAACCCCAAACAAAATCCTATCGTTTCCGTTGAAACGTATCTCGATTTTGAAGGACAATGCAGGGAATCCAGAGTATATCATATGGACGCAAATTGTGTGTTAATTCGTCAATGTGAGGGAGCGAGGGATGCAGTAAAGGAGGAATAATGCATCGGAAAAGAGATACTCGGAACCCCAAACAAAATTCTATCGTTTCCGTAGAAACGTATCTCTATTTACAAGGACAATGCAGGGAATACAGAGTATTTCATAAGGTCGCAAATTGTGTGTCAATTCGTCAATGACAGGGAGCGAGGGATGCAGTAAAGGAGGAATAATGCATCGGAAAAGAGATACTCGACTCCCAAAAGAAAATCCTATCGTTTCCGTAGAAACGTATCTCGATTTAGAAAGATAATGCAGGGAACCCAGAGTATTTCATGTGGACGCAATTTGTGTGTTAATTCGGCAATGTGAGGGAGCAAGAGATGCAGTAAAGGAGGAATAATGCATCGGAAAAGAGATACTCGGAACCCCAAAGAAAATCCTATCGTTTCCGTAGAAACGTATCTCATTTTAGTAGGACAGTGCAGGGAATCCAGAGTATTTCATATGGACGCAAATTGTGTGTTAATTCTTCAATGTGAGGGAGCGAGGGATGCAGTAAAGGAGGAATAATGCATCGGAAAAGAGATACTCGACTCCCGAAAGAAAATCCTATCGTTTCCGTAGAAATGTATCTCGATTTAGAAAGATGATGCAGGGAACCCAGAATATTTCATATGGACGCAAATTGTGTGTTAATTCGTCAATGTGAGGGAGCGAGGGATGCAGTAATGGAGGAATAATGCATCGGAAAAGAGATACTCGGAACCCCAAAGAAAAACCTATCGTTTCCGTAGAAACGTATCTCGATTTAGAAGGACAATGCAGGGAATCCAGAGTATTTCATATGGACGCAAATTGTGTGTTAATTCATCAATGTGAGTTAGCGAGGGATGCAGTAAAGGAGGAATAATGCATCGGAAAAGAGATACTCGGAACCCCAAAGAAAATCCTATCGTTTCCGTAGAAACGTATCTCGATTTAGAAGGACAATGCAGGGAATCCAGAGTATTTCATATGGACGCAAATTGTGTGTCAATTCGTCAATGTCAGGGAGCGAGGGATGCAGTAAAGGAGGAATAATGCATCGGAAAAGAGTTACTCGGAACCCCAAAGAAAATCTTATCGTTTCCGTAGAAACGTATCTCGATTTAGAAGGACAATGCAGCGAATCCAGAGTATTTCATATGGACGCAAATTGTGTGTTAATTCGTCAATGTGAGGGAGCGAGGGATGCAGTAAAGGAGGAATAATGCATCGGAAAAGAGATACTCGACTCCCAAAAGAAAATCCTATCGTTTCCGTAGAAACGTATCTCGATTTAGAAGGATAATGCAGGGAACCCAGAGTATTTCATGTGGACGCAATTTGTGTGTTAATTCGGCAATGTGAGGGAGCAAGAGATGCAGTAAAGGAAGAATAATGCATCGGAAAATAGATACTCGGAACCCCAAAGAAAATCCTGTCGTTTCCGTAGAAACGAATCCCGATTTAGAAGGACAATGCAGGGAATCCAGAGTATTTCATATGGACGCAAATTGTGTGTTAATTCGTCAAAGTGAGGGAGCGAGGGATGCAGTGAAGGAGGAATAATGCATCGGAAAAGAGATACTCGGAACCCCAAAGAAAATCCTATCGTTTCCGTAGAAACGTATCTCGATTTAGAAGGACAATGCAGGGAATCCAGAGTATTTCATATGGACGCAAATTGTGTGTAAATTCGTCAATGTGAGTTAGCGAGGGATGCAGTAAAGGAGGAATAATGCATCGGAAAAGAGATACGCGGAACCACAAAGAAAATCCTATCGTTTCCGTGGAAACGTATCGCGATTTAGAAGGACAATTCAGGGAATCCTGAGTATTTCATATCGACGCAAATTGTGTGTTAATTCGTTAATGTGAGGGAGCGAGGGATGCAGTAAAGGAGGAATAATGCATCGGAAAAGAGATACTCGGAACCCCAAAGAAAATCCTATCGTTTCCGTAGAAACGTATCTCGATTTAGGAGGACAATGCAGGGAATCCAGAATATTTCATATGGACGCAAATTGTGTGTTAATTCGTCAATGTGAGGGAGCGAGGGATGCAGTAAAGGAGGAATAATGCATCGGAAAACAGATACTCGGTACCCCAAAGAAAATCCTATCGTTTCCGTAGAAACGTATCTGGATTTAGAAGGACAATGCAGGGAATCCAGAGTATTTCATATGGACGCAAATTGTGTGTTAATTCGTCAATGTGAGGGAGCGAGGGATGCAGTAAAGGAGGAATAATGCATCGGAAAATAGATACTCGGAACCCCAAAGAAAATCCTACCGTTTCCGTAGAAACGTATCTCGATTTAGAAGGACAATGCAGGGAATCCAGAGTATTTCATATGGACGCAAATTGTGTGTCAATTCGTCAATGTGAGGGAGCGAGGGATGCAGTAAAGGAGGAATAATGCATCGGAAAAGAGTTACTCGGAACCCCAGAGAAAATCTTATCGTTTCCGTAGAAACGTATCTCGATTTAGAAGGACAATGCAGGGAATCCAGAGTATTTCATATGGACGCAAATTGTGTGTTAATTCGGCAATGTGAGGGAGCGAGGGATGCAGTAAAGGAGGAATAATGCATCTGAAAAGAGATACTCGGAACCCCAAAGAAAATCCTATCGTTTCCGTAGAAACGTATGTCGATTTAGGAGGACAATGCAGGGAATCCAGAGTATATCATATGGACGCAAATTGTGTGTTAATTCGTCAATGTGAGGGAGCGAGGGATGCAGTAAAGGAGGAATAATGCATCGGAAAAGAGATACTCGGAACCCCAAAGAAAATCCTATCGTTTCCGTTGAAACGTATCTCGATTTTGAAGGACAATGCAGGGAATCCAGAGTATATCATATGGACGCAAATTGTGTGTTAATTCGTCAATGTGAGGGAGCGAGGGATGCAGTAAAGGAGGAATAATGCATCGGAAAAGAGATACTCGGAACCCCAAAGAAAATCCTATCGTTTCCGTAGAAACGTATCTCTATTTACAAGGACTATGCAGGGAATACAGAGTATTTCATATGGTCGCAAATTGTGTGTCAATTCGTCAATGACAGGGAGCGAGGGATGCAGTAAAGGAGGAATAATGCATCGGAAAAGAGATACTCGGTACCCCGAAGAAAATCCTATCGTTTCCGTAGAAACGTATCTCGATTTAGAAGGACAATGCAGGGAATCCAGAGTATTTCATATGGACGCAAATTGTGTGTTAATTCGTCAATGTGAGGGAGCGAGGGATGCAGTAAAGGAGGAATAATGCATCGGAAAAGAGATACTCGACTCCCAAAAGAAAATCCTATCGTTTCCGTAGAAACGTATCTCGATTTAGAAAGATAATGCAGGGAACCCAGAGTATTTCATGTGGACGCAATTTGTGTGTTAATTCGGCAATGTGAGGGAGCAAGAGATGCAGTAAAGGAAGAATAATGCATCGGAAAAGAGATACTCGGAACCCCAAAGAAAATCCTATCGTTTCCGTAGAAACGTATCTCATTTTAGAAGGACAGTGCAGGGAATCCAGAGTATTTCATATGGACGCAAATTGTGTGTTAATTCGTCAATGTGAGGGAGCGAGGGATGCAGTAAAGGAGGAATAATGCATCGGAAAAGAGATACTCGACTCCCAAAAGAAAATCCTATCGTTTCCGTAGAAATGTATCTCGATTTAGAAAGATAATGCAGGGAACCCAGAATATTTCATATGGACGCAATTTGTGTGTTAATTCGGCAATGTGAGGGAGCGAGGGATGCAGTAAAGGAGGAATAATGCATCGGAAAAGAGATAATCGGTACCCCAAAGAAAATCCTGTCGTTTCCGTAGAAACGAATCCCGATTTAGAAGGACAATGCAGGGAATCCAGAGTATTTCATATGGACGCAAATTGTGTGTTAATTCGTCAATGTGAGGGAGCGAGGGATGCAGTAAAGGAGGAATAATGCATCGGAAAAGAGATACTCGGAACCCCAAAGAAAATCCTATCGTTTCCGTAGAAACGTATCTCGATTTAGAAGGACAATGCAGGGAATCCAGAGTATTTCATATGGACGCAAATTGTGTGTTAATTCGTCAATGTGAGTTAGCGAGGGATGCAGTAAAGGAGGAATAATGCATCGGAAAAGAGATACTCGGAACCCCAAAGAAAATCCAATCGTTTCCGTAGAAACGTATCTCGATTTAGAAGGACAATGCAGGGAATCCAGAGTATATCATATGGACGCAAATTGGGTGTTAATTCGTCAATGTGAGGGAGCGAGGGATGCAGTAAAGGAGGAATAATGCATCGGAAAAGAAATACTCGGAACCCCAAACAAAATCCTATCGTTTCCGTAGAGACGTATCTCGATTTACAAGGACAATGCAGGGAATCCAGAGTATTTCATATGGACGCAAATTGTGTGTCAATTCGTCAATGTCAGGGAGCGAGGGATGCAGTAAAGGAGGAATAATGCATCGCAAAAGAGTTACTCGGAACCCCAAAGAAAATCTTATCGTTTCCGTAGAAACGTATCTCGATTTAGAAGGACAATGCAGGGAATCCAGAGTATTTCATATGGACGCAAATTGTGTGTTAATTCGTCAATGTGAGGGAGCGAGGGATGCAGTAAAGGAGGAATAATGCATCGGAAAAGAGATTCTCGACTCCCAAAAGAAAATCCTATCGTTTCCGTAGAAACGTATCTCGATTTAGAAAGATAATGCAGGGAACCCAGAGTATTTCATGTGGACGCAATTTGTGTGTTAATTCGGCAATGTGAGGGAGCAAGAGATGCAGTAAAGGAAGAATAATGCATCGGAAAATAGATACTCGGAACCCCAAAGAAAATCCTGTCGTTTCCGTAGAAACGAATCCCGATTTAGAAGGACAATGCAGGGAATCCAGAGTATTTCATATGGACGCAAAATGTGTGTTAATTCGTCAAAGTGAGGGAGCGAGGGATGCAGTGAAGGAGGAATAATGCATCGGAAAAGAGATACTCGGAACCCCAAAGAAAATACTATCGTTACCGTAGAAACGTATCTCGATTTAGAAGGACAATGCAGGGAATCCAGAGTATTTCATATGGACGCAAATTGTGTGTAAATTCGTCAATGTGAGTTAGCGAGGGATGCAGTAAAGGAGGAATAATGCATCGGAAAAGAGATACTCGGTACCCCGAAGAAAATCCTATAGTTTCCGTAAAAAACGGTTCTCGATTTAGAAGGACAGTGCAGGGAATCCAGAGTATTTCATATGGACGCAAATTGTGTGTTAATTCGTCAATGTGAGGGAGCGAGGGATGCAGTAAAGGAGGAATAATGCATCGGAAAAGAGATACTCGACTCCCAAAAGAAAATCCTATCGTTTCCGTAGAAATGTATCTCGATGTAGAAAGATAATGCAGGGAACCCAGAATATATCATATGGACGCAATTTGTGTGTTAATTCGGCAATGTGAGGGAGCGAGGGATGCAGTAAAGGAGGAATAATGCATCGGAAAAGAGATAATCGGTACCCCAAAGAAAATCCTGTCGTTTCCGTAGAAACGAATCCCGATTTAGAAGGACAATGCAGGGAATCCAGAGTATTTCATATGGACGCAAATTGTGTGTTAATTCGTCAATGTGAGGGAGCGAGGGATGCAGTAAAGGAGGAATAATGCATCGGAAAAGAGATACTCGGAACCCCAAAGAAAATCCTATCGTTTCCGTAGAAACGTATCTCGATTTAGAAGGACAATGCAGGGAATCCAGAGTATTTCATATGGACGCAAATTGTGTGTTAATTCGTCAATGTGAGTTAGCGAGGGATGCAGTAAAGGAGGAATAATGCATCGGAAAAGAGATACTCGGAACCCCAAAGAAAATCCAATCGTTTCCGTAGAAACGTATCTCGATTTAGAAGGACAATGCAGGGAATCTAGAGTATATCATATGGACGCAAATTGGGTGTTAATTCGTCAATGTGAGGGAGCGAGGGATGCAGTAAAGGAGGAATAATGCATCGGAAAAGAGATACTCGGAACCCCAAACAAAATCCTATCGTTTCCGTAGAAACGTATCTCGATTTACAAGGACAATGCAGGGAATCCAGAGTATTTCATATGGACGCAAATTGTGTGTCAATTCGTCAATGTCAGGGAGCGAGGGATGCAGTAAAGGAGGAATAATGCATCGCAAAAGAGTTACTCGGAACCCCAAAGAAAATCTTATCGTTTCCGTAGAAACGTATCTCGATTTAGAAGGACAATGCAGGGAATCCAGAGTATTTCATATGGACGCAAATTGTGTGTTAATTCGTCAATGTGAGGGAGCGAGGGATGCAGTAAAGGAGGAATAATGCATCGGAAAAGAGATACTCGACTCCCAAAAGAAAATCCTATCGTTTCCGTAGAAACGTATCTCGATTTAGAAAGATAATGCAGGGAACCCAGAGTATTTCATGTGGACGCAATTTGTGTGTTAATTCGGCAATGTGAGGGAGCAAGAGATGCAGTAAAGGAAGAATAATGCATCGGAAAATATATACTCGGAACCCCAAAGAAAATCCTGTCGTTTCCGTAGAAACGAATCCCGATTTAGAAGGACAATGCAGGGAATCCAGAGTATTTCATATGGACGCAAAATGTGTGTTAATTCGTCAAAGTGAGGGAGCGAGGGATGCAGTGAAGGAGGAATAATGCATCGGAAAAGAGATACTCGGAACCCCAAAGAAAATCCTATCGTGTCCGTAGAAACGTATCTCGATTTAGGAGGACAATACAGGGAATCCAGAGTATTTCATATGGACGCAAATTGTGTGTTAATTCGTCAATGTGAGGGAGCGAGGGATGCAGTAAAGGAGGAATAATGCATCGGAAAACAGATACTCGGTACCCCAAAGAAAATCCTATCGTTTCCGTAGAAACGTATCTTGATTTAGAAGGACAATGCAGGGAATCCAGAGTATTTCATATGGATGCAAATTGTGTGTTAATTCGTCAATGTGGGGGAGCGAGGGATGCAGTAAAGGAGGAATAATGCATCGGAAAATAGATACTCCGAACCCCAAGGGAAATCCTACCGTTTCCGTAGAAACGTATCTCGATTTAGAAGGACAATGCAGGGAATCCAGAGTATTTCATATAGACGCAAATTGTGTGTTAATTCTTCAATGTGAGGGAGCGGGGGATGCAGTAAAGGAGGAATAATGCATCGGAAAAGAGATACTCGGAACCCCAAAGGAAATCCTATCGTTTCCGTAGAAACGTATCTCGATTTAGAAGGACAATGCAGGGAATCCAGAGTATTTCATATGGACACAAATTGTGTGTTAATTCGTCAATGTGAGGGAGCGAGGAATACAGTAAAGGAGGAATAATGCATCGGAAAAGAGATACTCTTAACCCCAAAGAAAATCCTATCTTATCCGTAGAAACGTATCTCGATTTAGAAGGACAATGCAGGGAATCCAGAGTATTTCATATGGACGCAAATTGTGTGTTAATTCGTCAATGTGAGGGAGCGAGGGATGCAGTAAAGGAGGAATAATGCATCGGAAAAGAGATACTCGGAACCCCAAAGATAATCCTATCGTTTCCGTAGAAACGTATCTCGATTTAGAAGGACAATGCAGGGAATCCAGAGTATTTCATATGGACGCAAATTGTGTGTTAATTCGTCAATGTGAGTTAGCGAGGGATGCAGTAAAGGAGGAATAATGCATCGGAAAAGAGATACTCGGAACCCCAAAGAAAATCCTCTCGTTTCCGTAGAAACGTATCTCGATTTAGAAAGACAATCCAGGGAATCCTGAGAATTTCATATGGACGCAAATTGTGTGTTAATTCGTCAATGTGAGTTAGCGAGGGATGCAGTAAAGGAGGAATAATGCATCGGAAAAGAGATACTCGGAACCCCAAAGAAAATCCTATCGTTTCCGTAGAAACGTATCTCGTTTTAGAAAGATAATGCAGGGAACCCAGAGTATTTCATATGGACGCAAATTGTGTGTTAATTCGGCAATGTGAGGAAGCGAGGGGTGCAGTAAAGGAGGAATAATGCATCGGAAAAGAGATACTCGGAACCCCAAAGAAAATCCTATCGTTTCCGTAGAAACGTATCTCGATTTAGGAGGACAATGCAGGGAATCCAGAGTATTTCATATGGACGCAAATTGTGTGTAAATTCGTCAATGTGAGTTAGCGAGGGATGCAGTAAAAGGAGGAATAATGCATCGGAAAAGAGATACGCGGAACCCCAAAGAAAATCCTATCGTTTCCGTAGAAACGTATCTCGATTTTGAAGGACAATCCAGGGAATCCTGAGTATTTCATATGGACGCAAATTGTGTGTTAATTCGTTAATGTGAGGGAGCGAGGGATGCAGTAAAGGAGGAATAATGCATCGGAAAAGTGATACTCGGAACCCCAAAGAAAATCCTATCGTTTCCGTAGAAACGTATCTCGATTTAGGAGGACAATGCAGGGAATCCAGAGTATTTCGTATGGACGCAAATTGTGTGTTAATTCGTCAATGTGAGGGAGCGAGGGATGCAGTAAAGGAGGAATAATGCATCGGAAAAGAGATACTCGGTACCCCAAAGAAAATCCTATCGTTTCCGTAGAAACGTATCTTGATTTAGAAGGACACTGCAGGGAATCCAGAGTATTTCATATAGACGCAAATTGTGTGTTAATTCGTCAATGTGAGGGAGCGAGGGATGCAGTAAAGGAGGAATAATGCATCGGAAAAGAGATACTCGGAACCCCAAGGAAAATCCTACCGTTTCCGTAGAAACGTATCTCGATTTAGATGGACAATGCAGGGAATCCAGAGTATTTCATATAGACGCAAATTGTGTGTTAATTCTTCAATGTGAGGGAGCGGGGGATGCAGTAAAGGAGGAATAATGCATCGGAAAAGAGATACTCGGTACCCCAAAGGAAATCCTATCGTTTCCGCAGAAACGTATCTCGATTTAGAAGGACAATGCAGGGAATCCAGAGTATTTCTTATGGACACAAATTGTGTGTTAATTCGTCAATGTGAGGGAGCGAGGAATACAGTAAAGGAGGAATAATGCATCGGAAAAGAGATACTCTTAACACCAAAGAAAATCCTATCTTATCCGTAGAAACGTATCTCGATTTAGAAGGACAATGCAGGGAATCCAGAGTATTTCATATGGACGCAAATTGTGTGTTAATTCGTCAATGTGAGGGAGCGAGGGATGCAGTAAAGGAGGAATATTGCATCGGAAAAGAGGTACTCGGAACCCCAAAGAAAATCCTATCGTTTCCGTAGAAACGTATCTCGATTTAGAAGGACAATGCAGGGAATCCAGAGTATTTCATATGGACGCAAATTGTGTGTTAATTCGTCAATGTGAGTTAGCGAGGGATGCAGTAAAGGAGGAATAATGCTTCGGAAAAGAGATACTCGGAACCCCAAAGAAAATCCTCTCGTTTCCGTAGAAACGTATCTCGATTTAGAAAGACAATCCAGGGAATCCTGAGTATTTCATATGGACGCAAATTGTGTGTTAATTCGTCAATGTGAGTTAGCGACGGATGCAATAAAGGAGGAATAATGCATCGGAAAAGAGATACTCGGAACCCGAAAGAAAATCCTATCGTTTCCGTAGAAACGTATCTCGTTTTAGAAAGATAATGCAGGGAACCCAGAGTATTTCATATGGACGCAAATTGTGTGTTAATTCGGCAATGTGAGGGAGCGAGGGGTGCAGTAAAGGAGGAATAATGCATCGGAAAAGAGATACTCGGAACCCCAAAGAAAATCCTTTCGTTTCCGTAGAAACGTATCTCGATTTAGGAGGACAATGCAGGGAATCCAGAGTATTTCATATGGACGCAAATTGTGTGTTAATTCGTCAATGTGAGGGAGCGAGGGATGCAGTAAAGGAGGAATAATGCATCGGAAAAGAGATACTCGGTACCCCAAAGAAAATCCTATCGTTTCCGTAGAAACGTACCTTGATTTAGAAAGACAATGCAGGGAATCCAGAGTATTTCATATGGACGCAAAATGTGTGTTAATTCGTCAATGTGAGGGAGCGAGGGAAGCAGTAAAGGAGGAATAATGCATCGGAAAAGAGATACTCGGAACCCCAAGGAAAATCCTACCATTTCCGTAGAAACGTATCTCGATTTAGAAGGACAATGCAGGGAATCCGGAGTATTTCATATAGACGCAAATTGTGTGTTAATTCTTCAATGTCAGGGAGCGGGGGATGCAGTAAAGGAGGAATAATGCATCGGAAAAGAGATACTCGGAACCCCAAAGGAAATCCTATCGTTTCCGTAGAAACGTATCTCGATTTAGAAGGACAATGCAGGGAATCCAGAGTATTTCATATGGACGCAAATTGTGTGTTAATTCGTCAATGTGAGGGAGCGAGGAATGCAGTAAAGGAGGAATAATGCATCGGAAAAGAGATACTCGGAACCCCAAAGAAAATCCTATCTTATCCGTAGAAACGTATCTCGATTTAGAAAGACAATCCAGGGAATCCTGAGTATTTCATATGGACGCAAATTGTGTGTTAATTCGTCAATGTGAGTTAGCGAGGGATGCAGTAAAGGAGGAATAATGCATGGGAAAAGAGATACTCGGAACCCGAAAGAAAATCCTATCGTTTCCGTAGAAACGTATCTCGTTTTAGAAAGATAATGCAGGGAACCCAGAGTATTTCATATGGACGCAAAATGTGTGTTAATTCGGCAATGTGAGGGAGCGAGGGGTGCAGTAAAGGAGGAATAATGCATCGGAAAAGAGATACTCGGAACCCCAAAGAAAATCCTATCGTTTCCGTAGAAACGTATCTCGATTTAGGAGGACAATGCAGGGAATCCAGAGTAATTTCATATGGACGCAAATTGTGTGTTAATTCGTCAATGTGAGGGAGCGAGGGATGCAGTAAAGGAGGAATAATGCATCGGAAAAGAGATACTCGGTACCCCAAAGAAAATCCTATCGCTTCCGTAGAAACGTATCTTGATTTAGAAAGACAATGCAGGGAATCCAGAGTATTTCATATGGACGTAAATTGTGTATTAATTCGTCAATGTGAGGGAGCGAGGGATGCAGCAAAAGGAGGAATAATGCGTCGGAAAAGAGATACTCGGAAAACCAAGGAAAATCCTACCTTTTCCGTAGAAACGTATCTCGATTTAGAAGGACAATGCAGGGAATCCAGAGTATTTCATATGGACACAAATTATGTGTTAATTCGTCAATGTGAGGGAGCGAGGAATACAGTAAAGGAGGAATAATGCATCGGAAAAGAGATACTCTTAACCCCAAAGAAAATCCTATCTTATCCGTAGAAACGTATCTCGATTTAGAAGGACAATGCAGGGAATCCAGAGTATTTCATATGGACGCAAATTGTGTGTTAATTCGTCAATGTGAGGGAGCGAGGGATGCAGTAAAGGAGGAATAATGCATCGGAAAAGAGATACTCGGAACCCGAAAGAAAATCCTATCGTTTCCGTAGAAACGTATCTCGTTTTAGAAAGATAATGCAGGGAACCCAGAGTATTTCATATGGACGCAAATTGTGTGTTAATTCGGCAATGTGAGGGAGCGAGGGGTGCAGTAAAGGAGGAATAATGCATCGGAAAAGAGATACTCGGAACCCCAAAGAAAATCCTATCGTTTCCGTAGAAACGTATCTCGATTTAGGAGGACAATGCAGGGAATCCAGAGTATTTCATAAGGACGCAAATTGTGTGTTAATTCGTCAATGTGAGGGAGCGAGGGATGCAGTAAAGGAGGAATAATGCATCGGAAAAGAGATACTCGGTACCCCAAAAAAAATCCTATTGTTTCCGTAGAAACGTATCTTGATTTAGAAAGACAATGCAGGGAATCCAGAGTATTTCATATGGACGCAAATTGTGTGTTAATTCGTCAATGTGAGGGAGCGAGGGATGCAGTAAAGGAGGCATAATGCATCGGAAAAGAGATACTCGGAACCCCAAGGAAAATCCTACCATTTCCGTAGAAACGTATCTCGATTTAGAAGGACAATGCAGGGAATCCGGAGTATTTCATATAGACGCAAATTGTGTGTTAATTCTTCAATGTCAGGGAGCGGGGGATGCAGTAAAGGAGGAATAATGCATCGGAAAAGAGATACTCGGAACCCCAAAGAAAATCCTATCGTTTCCGTAGAAACGTATCTCGATTTAGAAGGACAATGCAGGGAATCCAGAGTATTTCATATGGACGCAAATTGTGTGTTAATTCGTCAATGTGAGGGAGCGAGGAATGCAGTAAAGGAGGAATAATGCATCGGAAAAGAGATACTCGGAACCCCAAAGAAAATCCTATCTTGTCCGTAGAAACGTATCTCGATTTAGAAGGACAATTCAGGGAATCCAGAGTATTTCATATGGACGCAAATTGTGTGTTAATTCGTCAATGTGAGGGAGCGAGGGATGCAGTAACGGAGGAATAATGCATCGGAAAAGAGATACTCGGAACCCCAAAGAAAATCCTGTCGTTTCCGTAGAAACGAATCCCGATTTAGAAGGACAATGCAGGGAATCCAGAGTATTTCATATGGACGCAAATTGTGTGTTAATTCGTCAATGTGAGGGAGCGAGGGATGCAGTAAAGGAGGAATATTGCATCGGAAAAGAGGTACTCGGAACCCCAAAGAAAATCCTATCGTTTCCGTAGATACGTATCTCGATTTAGAAGGACAATGCAGGGAATCCAGAGTATTTCATATGGACGCAAATTGTGTGTTAATTCGTCAATGTGAGTTAGCGAGGGATGCAGTAAAGGAGGAATAATGCATCGGAAAAGAGATACTCGGAACCCCAAAGAAAATCCTATCGTTTCCGTAGAAACGTATCTCGATTTAGAAAGACAATCCAGGGAATCCTGAGTATTTCATATGGACGCAAATTGTGTGTTAATTCGTCAATGTGAGTTAGCGACGGATGCAGTAAAGGAGGAATAATGCATCGGAAAAGAGATACTCGGAACCCGAAAGAAAATCCTATCGTTTCCGTAGAAAGGTATCTCGTTTTAGAAAGATAATGCAGGGAACCCAGAGTATTTCATATGGACGCAAATTGTGTGTTAATTCGGCAATGTGAGGGAGCGAGGGGTGCAGTAAAGGAGGAATAATGCATCGGAAAAGAGATACTCGGAACCCCGCAGAAAATCCTTTCGTTTCCGTAGAAACGTATCTCGATTTAGGAGGACAATGCAGGGAATCCAGAGTATTTCATATGGACGCAAATTGTGTGTAAATTCGTCAATGTGAGGTAGCGAGGGATGCAGTAAAGGAGGAATAATGCATCGGAAAAGAAATACGCGGAACCCCAAAGAAAATCCTATCGTTTCCGTAGAAACGTATCTCGATTTAGAAGGACAATACAGGGAATCGTGAGTATTTCATATGCACGCAAATTGTGTGTTAATTCGTTAATCTGAGGGAGCGAGGGATGCAGTAAAGGAGGAATAATGCATCGGAAAAGAGATACTCGGAACCCCAAAGAAAATCCTATCGTTTCCGTAGAAACGTATCTCGATTTAGAAAGACAATCCAGGGAATCCTGAGTATTTCATATGGACGCAAATTGTGTGTTAATTCGTCAATGTGAGTTAGCGAGGGATGCAGTAAAGGAGGAATAATGCATCGGAAAAGAGATACTCGGAACCCGAAAGAAAATCCTATCGTTTCCGTAGAAACGTATCTCGTTTTAGAAAGATAATGCAGGGAACCCAGTGTATTTCATATGGACGCAAATTGTGTGTTAATTCGGCAATGTGAGGTAGCGAGGGGTGCAGTAAAGGAGGAATAATGCATCGGAAAAGAGATACTCGGAACCCCAAAGAAAATCCTATCGTTTCCGTAGAAACGTATCTCGATTTAGGAGGACAATGCAGGGAATCCAGAGTATTTCATATGGACGCAAATTGTGTGTTAATTCGTCAATGTGAGGGAGCGAGGGATGCAGTAAAGGAGGAATAATGCATCGGAAAAGAGATACTCGGTACCCCAAAGAAAATCCTATCGCTTCCGTAGAAACGTATCTTGATTTAGAAAGACAATGCAGGGAATCCAGAGTATTTCATATGGACGCAAATTGTGTGTTAATTCGTCAATGTGAGGGAGCGAGGGATGCAGCAAAAGGAGGAATAATGCGTCGGAAAAGAGATACTCGGAAAACCAAGGAAAATCCTACCTTTTCCGTAGAAACGTATCTCGATTTAGAAGGACAATGCAGTGAATCCAGAGTATTTCATATGGACACAAATTGTGTGTTAATTCGTCAATGTGAGGGAGCGAGGAATACAGTAAAGGAGGAATAATGCATCGGAAAAGAGATACTCTTAACCCCAAAGAAAATCCTATCTTATCCGTAGAAACGTATCTCGATTTAGAAGGACAATGCAGGGAATCCAGGGTATTTCATATGGACGCAAATTGTGTGTTAATTCGTCAATGTGAGGGAGCGAGGGATGCAGTAAAGGAGGAATAATGCATCGGAAAAGAGATACTCGGAACCCCAAAGAAAATCCTATCGTTTCCGTAGAAACGTATCTCGATTTAGAAGGACAATGCAGGGAATCCAGAGTATTTCATATGGACGCAAATTGTGTGTTAAATCGTCAATGTGAGTTAGCGAGGGATGCAGTAAAGGAGGAATAATGCATCGGAAAAGAGATACTCGGAACCCCAAAGAAAATCCTCTCGTTTCCGTAGAAACGTATCTCGATTTAGAAAGACAATCCAGGGAATCCTGAGTATTTCATATGGACGCAAATTGTGTGTTAATTCGTCAATGTGAGTTAGCGAGGGATGCAGTAAAGGAGGAATAATGCATCGGAAAAGAGATACTCGGAACCCGAAAGAAAATCCTATCGTTTCCGTAGAAACGTATCTCGTTTTAGAAAGATAATGCAGGGAACCCAGAGTATTTCATATGGACGCAAATTGTGTGTTAATTCGGCAATGTGAGGGAGCGAGGGGTGCAGTAAAGGAGGAATAATGCATCGGAAAAGAGATACTCGGTACCCCAAAGAAAATCCTTTCGTTTCCGTAGAAACGTATCTCGATTTAGGAGGACAATGCAGGGAATCCAGAGTATTTCATATGGACGCAAATTGTGTGTTAATTCGTCAATGTGAGGGAGCGAGGGATGCAGTAAAGGAGGAATAATGCATCGGAAAAGAGATACTCGGTACCCCAAAGAAAATCCTATCGTTTCCGTAGAAACGTATCTTGATTTAGAAAGACAATGCAGGGAATCCAGAGTATTTCGTATGGACGCAAATTGTGTGTTAATTCGTCAATGTGAGGGAGCGAGGGATGCAGTAAAGGAGGAATAATGCATCGGAAAAGAGATACTCGGAACCCCAAGGAAAATCCTACCATTTCCGTAGAAACGTATCTCGATTTAGAAGGACAATGCAGGGAATCCGGAGTATTTCATATAGACGCAAATTGTGTGTTAATTCTTCAATGTCAGGGAGCGGGGGATGCAGTAAAGTAGGAATAATGCATCGGAAAAGAGATACTCGGAACCCCAAAGGAAATCCTATCGTTTCCGTAGAAACGTATCTCGATTTAGAAGGACAATGCAGGGACTCCAGAGTATTTCATATGGACACAAATTGTGTGTTAATTCGTCAATGTGAGGGAGCGAGGAATGCAGTAAAGGAGGAATAATGCATCGGAAAAGAGATACTCGGAACCCCAAAGAAAATCCCATCTTATCCGTAGAAACGTATCTCGATTTAGAAGGACAATGCAGGGAATCCAGAGTATTTCATATGGACGCAAATTGTGTGTTAATTCGTCAATGTGAGGGAGCGAGGGATGCAGTAAAGGAGGAATAATGCATCGGAAAAGAGATACTCGGAACCCCAAAGAAAATCCTGTCGTTTCCGTAGAAACGAATCCCGATTTAGAAGGACAATGCAGGGAATCCAGAGTATTTCATATGGAAGCAAATTGTGTGTTAATTCGTCAATGTGAGGGAGCGAGGGATGCAGTAAACGAGGAATAATGCATCGGAAAAGAGATACTCGGAACCCCAAAGAAAATCCTATCGTTTCCGTAGAAACGTATCTCGATTTAGAAGGACAATGCAGTGAATCCAGAGTATTTCATATGGACGCAAATTGTGTGTTAATTCGTCAATGTGAGTTAGCGAGGGATGCAGTAAAGGAGGAATAATGCATCGGAAAAGAGATACTCGGAACCCCAAAGAAAATCCTCTCGTTTCCGTAGAAACGTATCTCGATTTAGAAAGACAATCCAGGGAATCCTGAGTATTTCATATGGACGCAAATTGTGTGTTAATTCGTCAATGTGAGTTAGCGAGGGATGCAGCAAAGGAGGAATAATGCATCGGAAAAGAGATACTCGGAACCTGAAAGAAAATCCTATCGTTTCCGTAGAAACGTATCTCGTTTTAGAAAGATAATGCAGGGAACCCAGAGTATTTCTTATGGACGCAAATTGTGTGTTAATTCGGCAATGTGAGGGAGCGAGGGGTGCAGTAAAGGAGGAATAATGCATCGGAAAAGAGATACTCGGAACCCCAAAGAAAATCCTATCGTTTCCGTAGAAACGTATCTCGATTTAGGAGGACAATGCAGGGAATCCAGAGTATTTCATATGGACGCAAATTGTGTGTAAATTCGTCAATGTGAGTTAGCGAGGGATGCAGTAAAGAAGGAATAATGCATCGGAAAAGAGATACGCGGAACCCCAAAGAAAATCCTATCGTTTCCGTAGAAACGTATCTCGATTTAGAAGGACAATCCAGGGAATCCTGAGTATTTCATATGGACGCAAATTGTGTGCTAATTCCTTAATCTGAGGAAGCGAGGGATGCAGTAAAGGAGGAATAATGCATCGGAAAAGAGATACTCGGAACCCCAAAGAAAATCCTATCGTTTCCGTAGAAACGTATCTCGATTTAGGAGGACAATGCAGGGAATCCAGAGTATTTCATATGGACGCAAATTGTGTGTTAATTCGTCAATATGAGGGAGCGAGGGATGCAGTAAAGGAGGAATAATGCATCGGAAAAGAGATACTCGGTACCCCAAAGAAAATCCTATCGTTTCCGTAGAAACGTATCTTGATTTAGAAGGACAATGCAGGGAATCCAGAGTATTTCATATAGACGCAAATTGTGTGTTAATTCGTCAATGTGAGGGAGCGAGGGATGCAGTAAAGGAGGAATAATGCATCGGAAAAGAGATACTCGGAACCCCAAGTAAAATCCTATCTTATCCGTAGAAATGTATCTCGATTTAGAAGGACAATGCAGGGAATCCAGAGTATTTCATATGGACGCAAATTGTGTGTAATTCGTCAATGTGAGGGAGCGAGGGATGCAGTAAAGGAGGAATAATGCATCGGAAAAGAGATACTCGGAACCCCAAAGATAATCCTATCGTTTCCGTAGAAACGTATCTCGATTTAGAAGGACAATGCAGGGAATCCAGAGTATTTCATATGGACGCAAATTGTGTGTTAATTCGT
Organism: Schistocerca nitens; assembly: GCF_023898315.1. Taxonomy (NCBI): domain Eukaryota; kingdom Metazoa; phylum Arthropoda; class Insecta; order Orthoptera; family Acrididae; genus Schistocerca; species Schistocerca nitens. The sequence goes on along the minus strand of NC_064614.1, from coordinate 1,281,319,140 downwards.
CAATGTGAGTTAGCGAGGGATGCAGTAAAGGAGGAATAATGCATCGGAAAAGAGATACTCGGAACCCCAAAGAAAATCCTCTCGTTTCCGTAGAAACGTATCTCGATTTATAAAGACAATCCAGGGAATCCTGAGTATTTCATATGGACGCAAATTGTGTGTTAATTCGTCAATGTGAGTTAGCGAGGGATGCAGTAAAGGAGGAATAATGCATCGGAAAAGAGATACTCGGAACCCCAAAGAAAATCCTATCGTTTCCGTAGAAACGTATCTCGTTTTAGAATGATAATGCAGGGAACACAGAGTATTTCATATGGACGCAAATTGTGTGTTAATTCGGCAATGTGGGGGAGCGAGGGGTGCAGTAAAGGAGGAATAATGCATCGGAAAAGAGATACTCGGAACCCCAAAGAAAATCCTATCGTTTCCGTAGAAACGTATCTCGATTTAGGAGGACAATGCAGGGAATCCAGAGTATTTCATATGGACGCAAATTGTGTGTTAATTCGTCAATGTGAGGGAGCGAGGGATGCAGTAAAGGAGGAATAATGCATCGGAAAAGAGATACTCGGTACCCCAAAGAAAATCCTATCGTTTCCGTAGAAACGTATCTTGATTTAGAAGGACAATGCAGGGAATCCAGAGTATTTCATATGGACGCAAATTGTGTGTTAATTCGTCAATGTGAGGGAGCGAGGGATGCAGTAAAGGAGGAATAATGCATCGGAAAAGAGATACTCGGAACCCCAAGGAAAATCCTACCGTTTCCGTAGAAACGTATCTCGATTTAGATGGACAATGCAGGGAATCCAGAGTATTTCATATAGACGCAAATTGTGTGTTAATTCTTCAATGTGAGGGAGCGGGGGATGCAGTAAAGGAGGAATAATGCATCGGAAAAGAGATACTCGGAACCCCAAAGGAAATCCTATCGTTTCCGTAGAAACGTATCTCGATTTAGAAGGACAATGCAGGGAATCCAGAGTATTTCATATGGACACAAATTGTGTGTTAATTCGTCAATGTGAGGGAGCGAGGAATACAGTAAAGGAGGAATAATGCATCGGAAAAGAGATACTCTTAACCCCAAAGAAAATCCTATCTTATCCGTAGAAACGTATCTCGATTTAGAAGGACAATGCAGGGAATCCAGAGTATTTCATATGGACGCAAATTGTGTGTTAATTCGTCAATGTGAGTTAGCGAGGGATGCAGTAAAGGAGGAATAATGCATCGGAAAAGAGATACTCGGAACCCCAAAGAAAATCCTATCGTTTCCGTAGAAACGTATCTCGATTTAGAAGGACAATGCAGGGAATCCAGAGTATTTCATATGGACGCAAATTGTGTGTTAATTCGTCAATGTGAGTTAGCGAGGGATTCAGTAAAGGAGGAATAATGCATCAGAAAAGAGATACTCGGAACCTGAAAGAAAATCCTATCGTTTCCGTAGAAACTTATCTCGATTTAGAAGGACAATGCAGGGAATCCTGAGTATTTCATATGGACGCAAATTGTGTGTTAATTCGTCAATGTGAGTTAGCGAGGGATGCAGCAAAGGAGGAATAATGCATCGGAAAAGAGATACTCGGAACCCCAAAGAAGATCCTCTCGTTTCCGTAGAAACGTATCTCGATTTAGAAAGACAATCCAGGGAATCCTGAGTATTTCATATGGACGCAAATTGTGTGTTAATTCGTCAATGTGAGTTAGCGAGGGATGCAGTAAAGGAGGAATAATGCATCGGAAAAGAGATACTCGGAACCAGAAAGAAAATCCTATCGTTTCCGTAGAAACGTATCTCGTTTTAGAAAGATAATGCAGGGAACCCAGAGTATTTCATATGGACGCAAATTGTGTGTTAATTCGGCAATGTGAGGGAGCGAGGGGTGCAGTAAAGGAGGAATAATGCATCGGAAAAGAGATACTCGGAACCCCAAAGAAAATCCTATCGTTTCCGTAGAAACGTATCTCGATTTAGGAGGACAATGCAGGGAATCCTGAGTATTTCATATGGACGCAAATTGTGTGTTAATTCGTTAATCTGAGGGAGCGAGGGATGCAGTAAAGGAGGAATAATGCATCGGAAAAGAGATACTCGGAACCCCAAAGAAAATCCTATCGTTTCCGTAGAAACGTAACTCGATTTAGAAAGACAATCCAGGGAATCCTGAGTATTTCATATGGACGCGAATTGTGTGTTAATTCGTCAATGTGAGTTAGCGAGGGATGCAGTAAAGGAGGAATAATGCATCGGAAAAGAGATACTCGGAACCCGAAAGAAAATCCTATCGTTTCCGTAGAAACGTATCTCGTTTTAGAAAGATAATGCAGGGAACCCAGAGTATTTCATATGGACGCAAATTGTGTGTTAATTCGGCAATGTGAGGGAGCGAGGGGTGCAGTAAAGGAGGAATAATGCATCGGAAAAGAGATACTCCGAACCCCAAAGAAAATCCTATCGTTTCCGTAGAAACGTATCTCGATTTAGGAGGACAATGCAGGGAATCCAAAGTATTTCATATGGACGCAAATTGTGTGTTAATTCGTCAATGTGAGGGAGCGAGGGATGCAGTAAAGGAGGAATAATGCATCGGAAAAGAGATACTCGGTACCCCAAAGAAAATCCTATCGTTTCCGTAGAAACGTATCTTGATTTAGAAAGACAATGCAGGGAATCCAGAGTATTTCATATGGACGCAAATTGTGTGTTAATTCGTCAATGTGAGGGAGCGAGGGATGCAGTAAAGGAGGAATAATGCGTCGGAAAAGAGATACTCGGAACCCCAAGGAAAATCCTACCATTTCCGTAGAAACGTATCTCGATTTAGAAGGACAATGCAGGGAATCCAGAGTATTTCATATGGACACAAATTGTGTGTTAATTCGTCAATGTGATGGAGCGAGGAATACAGTAAAGGAGGAATAATGCATCGGAAAAGAAATACTCTTAACCCCAAGGAAAATCCTATCTTATCCGTAGAAACGTATCTCGATTTAGAAGGACAATGCAGGGAATCCAGAGTATTTCATATGGACGCAAATTGTGTGTTAATTCGTCAATGTGAGGGAGCGAGGTATGCAGTAAAGGAGGAATAATGCATCGGAAAAGAGATACTCGGAACCCCAAAGAAAATCCTATCGTTTCCGTAGAAACGTATCTCGATTTAGAAGGACAATGCAGGGAATCCAGAGTATTTCATATGGACGCAAATTGTGTGTTAATTCGTCAATGTGAGTTAGCGAGGGATGCAGTAAAGGAGGAATAATGCATCGGAAAAGAGATACTCGGAACCCCAAAGAAAATCCTATCGTTTCCGTAGAAACGTATCTCGATTTAGAAGGACAATGCAGGGAATACAGAGTATTTCATATGGACGCAAATTGTGTGTTAATTCGTCAATGTGAGTTAGCGAGGGATTCAGTAAAGGAGGAATAATGCATCGGAAAAGAGATACTCGGAACCCGAAAGAAAATCCTATCGTTTCCGTAGAAACTTATCTCGATTTTGAAGGACAATGCAGGGAATCCAGAGTATTTCATATGGACGCAAATTGTGTGTTAATTCGTCAATGTGAGTTAGCGAGGGATGCAGCAAAGGAGGAATAATGCATCGGAAAAGAGATACTCGGAACCCCAAAGAAGATCCTCTCGTTTCCGTAGAAACGTATCTCGATTTAGAAAGACAATCCAGGGAATCCTGAGTATTTCATATGGACGCAAATTGTGTGTTAATTCGTCAATGTGAGTTAGCGAGGGATGCAGTAAAGGAGGAATAATGCATCGGAAAAGAGATACTCGGAACCAGAAAGAAAATCCTATCGTTTCCGTAGAAACGTATCTCGTTTTAGAAAGATAATGCAGGGAACCCAGAGTATTTCATATGGACGCAAATTGTGTGTTAATTCGGCAATGTGAGGGAGCGAGGGGTGCAGTAAAGGAGGAATAATGCATCGGAAAAGAGATACTCGGAACCCCAAAGAAAATCCTATCGTTTCCGTAGAAACGTATCTCGATTTAGGAGGACAATGCAGGGAATCCTGAGTATTTCATATGGACGCAAATTGTGTGTTAATTCGTTAATCTGAGGGAGCGAGGGATGCAGTAAAGGAGGAATAATGCATCGGAAAAGAGATACTCGGAACCCCAAAGAAAATCCTATCGTTTCCGTAGAAACGTAACTCGATTTAGAAAGACATTCCAGGGAATCCTGAGTATTTCATATGGACGCAAATTGTGTGTTAATTCGTCAATGTGAGTTAGCGAGGGATGCAGTAAAGGAGGAATAATGCATCGGAAAAGAGATACTCGGAACCCGAAAGAAAATCCTATCGTTTCCGTAGAAACGTATCTCGTTTTAGAAAGATAATGCAGGGAACCCAGAGTATTTCATATGGACGCAAATTATGTGTTAATTCGGCAATGTGAGGGAGCGAGGGGTGCAGTAAAGGAGGAATAATGCATCGGAAAAGAGATACTCGGAACCCCAAAGAAAATCCTATCGTTTCCGTAGAAACGTATCTCGATTTAGGAGGACAATGCAGGGAATCCAAAGTATTTCATATGGACGCAAATTGTGTGTTAATTCGTCAATGTGAGGGAGCGAGGGATGCAGTAAAGGAGGAATAATGCATCGGAAAAGAGATACTCGGTACCCCAAAGAAAATCCTATCGTTTCCGTAGAAACGTATCTTGATTTAGAAAGACAATGCAGGGAATCCAGAGTATTTCATATGGACGCAAATTGTGTGTTAATTCGTCAATGTGAGGGAGCGAGGGATGCAGTAAAGGAGGAATAATGCGTCGGAAAAGAGATACTCGGAACCCCAAGGAAAATCCTACCATTTCCGTAGAAACGTATCTCGATTTAGAAGGACAATGCAGGGAATCCAGAGGATTTCATATGGACACAAATTGTGTGTTAATTCGTCAATGTGAGGGAGCGAGGAATACAGTAAAGGAGGAATAATGCATCGGAAAAGAGATACTCTTAACCCCAAAGAAAATCCTTTTTTATCCGTAGAAACGTATCTCGATTTAGAAGGACAATGCAGGGAATCCAGAGTATTTCATATGGACGCAAATTGTGTGTTAATTCGTCAATGTGAGGGAGCGAGGGATGCAGTAAAGGAGGAATAATGCATCGGAAAAGAGATACTCGGAACCCCAAAGAAAATCCTATCGTTTCTGTAGAAACGTATCTCGATTTAGAAGGACAATGCAGGGAATCCAGAGTATTTCATATGGACGCAAATTGTGTGTTAATTCGTCAATGTGAGTTAGCGAGGGATGCAGTAAAGGAGGAATAATGCATCGGAAAAGAGATACTCGGAACCCCAAAGAAAATCCTATCGTTTCCGTAGAAACGTATCTCGATTTAGAAAGACAATCCAGGGAATCCTGAGTATTTCATATGGACGCAAATTGTGTGTTAATTCGTCAATGTGAGTTAGCGAGGGATGCAGTAAAGGAGGAATAATGCATCGGAAAAGAGATACTCGGAACCCGAAAGAAAATCCTATCGTTTCCGTAGAAACTTATCTCGATTTTGAAGGACAATGCAGGGAATCCAGAGTATTTCATATGGACGCAAATTGTGTGTTAATTCGTCAATGTGAGTTAGCGAGGGATGCAGCAAAGGAGGAATTATGCATCGGAAAAGAGATACTCGGAACCCCAAAGAAGATCCTCTCGTTTCCGTAGAAACGTATCTCGATTTAGAAAGACAATCCAGGGAATCCTGAGTATTTCATATGGACGCAAATTGTGTGTTAATTCGTCAATGTGAGTTAGCGAGGGATGCAGTAAAGGAGGAATAATGCATCGGAAAAGAGATAATCGGAACCAGAAAGAAAATCCTATCGTTTCCGTAGAAACGTATCTCGTTTTAGAAAGATAATGCAGGGAACCCAGAGTATTTCATATGGACGCAAATTGTGTGTTAATTCGGCAATGTGAGGGAGCGAGGGGTGCAGTAAAGGAGGAATAATGCATCGGAAAAGAGATACTCGGAACCCCAAAGAAAATCCTATCGTTTCCGTAGAAACGTATCTCGATTTAGGAGGACAATGCAGGGAATCCTGAGTATTTCATATGGACGCAAATTGTGTGTTAATTCGTTAATCTGAGGGAGCGAGGGATGCAGTAAAGGAGGAATAATGCATCGGAAAAGAGATACTCGGAACCCCAAAGAAAATCCTATCGTTTCCGTAGAAACGTAACTCGATTTAGAAAGACATTCCAGGGAATCCTGAGTATTTCATATGGACGCAAATTGTGTGTTAATTCGTCAATGTGAGTTAGCGAGGGATGCAGTAAAGGAGGAATAATGCATCGGAAAAGAGATACTCGGAACCCGAAAGAAAATCCTATCGTTTCCGTAGAAACGTATCTCGTTTTAGAAAGATAATGCAGGGAACCCAGAGTATTTCATATGGACGCAAATTGTGTGTTAATTCGGCAATGTGAGGGAGCGAGGGGTGCAGTAAAGGAGGAATAATGCATCGGAAAAGAGATACTCGGAACCCCAAAGAAAATCCTATCGTTTCCGTAGAAACGTATCTCGATTTAGGAGGACAATGCAGGGAATCCAAAGTATTTCATATGGACGCAAATTGTGTGTTAATTCGTCAATGTGAGGGAGCGAGGGATGCAGTAAAGGAGGAATAATGCATCGGAAAAGAGATACTCGGTACCCCAAAGAAAATCCTATCGTTTCCGTAGAAACGTATCTTGATTTAGAAAGACAATGCAGGGAATCCAGAGTATTTCATATGGACGCAAATTGTGTGTTAATTCGTCAATGTGAGGGAGCGAGGGATGCAGTAAAGGAGGAATAATGCGTCGGAAAAGAGATACTCGGAACCCCAAGGAAAATCCTACCATTTCCGTAGAAACGTATCTCGATTTAGAAGGACAATGCAGGGAATCCAGAGGATTTCATATGGACACAAATTGTGTGTTAATTCGTCAATGTGAGGGAGCGAGGAATACAGTAAAGGAGGAATAATGCATCGGAAAAGAGATACTCTTAACCCCAAAGAAAATCCTATCTTATCCGTAGAAACGTATCTCGATTTAGAAGGACAATGCAGGGAATCCAGAGTATTTCATATGGACGCAAATTGTGTGTTAATTCGTCAATGTGAGGGATGCGAGGGATGCAGTAAAGGAGGAATAATGCATCGGAAAAGAGATACTCGGAACCCCAAAGAAAATCCTATCGTTTCTGTAGAAACGTATCTCGATTTAGAAGGACAATGCAGGGAATCCAGAGTATTTCATATGGACGCAAATTGTGTGTTAATTCGTCAATGTGAGTTAGCGAGGGATGCAGTAAAGGAGGAATAATGCATCGGAAAAGAGATACTCGGAACCCCAAAGAAAATCCTATCGTTTCCGTAGAAACGTATCTCGATTTAGAAAGACAATCCAGGGAATCCTGAGTATTTCATATGGACGCAAATTGTGTGTTAATTCGTCAATGTGAGTTAGCGAGGGATGCAGTAAAGGAGGAATAATGCATCGGAAAAGAGATACTCGGAACCCGAAAGAAAATCCAATCGTTTCCGTAGAAACGTATCTCGTTTTAGAAAGATAATGCAGGGAACCCAGAGTATTTCATATGGACGCAAATTGTGTGTTAATTCGGCAATGTGAGGGAGCGAGGGGTGCAGTAAAGGAGGAATAATGCATCGGAAAAGAGATACTCGGAACCCCAAAGAAAATCCTATCGTTTCCGTAGAAACGTATCTCGATTTAGGAGGACAATGCAGGGAATCCTGAGTATTTCATATGGACGCAAATTGTGTGTTAATTCGTCAATGTGAGGGAGCGAGGGATGCAGTAAAGGAGGAATAATGCATCGGAAAAGAGATACTCGGTACCCCAAAGAAAATCCTATCGTTTCCGTAGAAACGTATCTTGATTTAGAAGGACAATGCAGGGAATCCAGAGTATTTCATATAGACGCAAATTGTGTGTTAATTCGTCAATGTGAGGGAGCGAGGGATGCAGTAAAGGAGGAATAATGCATCGGAAAAGAGATACTCGGAACCCCAAGTAAAATCCTATCTTATCCGTAGAAACGTATCTCGATTTAGAAGGACAATGCAGGGAATCCAGAGTATTTCATATGGACGCAAATTGTGTGTAATTCGTCAATGTGAGGGAGCGAGGGATGCAGTAAAGGAGGAATAATGCATCCGAAAAGAGATACTCGGAACCCCAAAGAAAATCCTATCGTTTCCGTAGAAACGTATCTCGATTTAGAAGGACAATGCAGGGAATCCAGAGTATTTCATATGGACGCAAATTGTGTGTTAATTCGTCAATGTGAGTTAGCGAGGGATGCAGTAAAGGAGGAATAATGCATCGGAAAAGAGATACTCGGAACCCCAAAGAAAATCCTCTCGTTTCCGTAGAAACGTATCTCGATTTAGAAAGACAATCCAGGGAATCCTGAGTATTTCATATGGACGCAAATTGTGTGTTAATTCGTCAATGTGAGTTAGCGAGGGATGCAGTAAAGGAGGAATAATGCATCGGAAAAGAGATACACGGAACCCCAAAGAAAATCCTATCGTTTCCGTAGAAACGTATCTCGTTTTTGAATGATAATGCAGGGAACACAGAGTATTTCATATGGACGCAAATTGTGTGTTAATTCGGCAATGTGAGGGAGCGAGGGGTGCAGTAAAGGAGGAATAATGCATCGGAAAAGAGATACTCGGAACCCCAAAGAAAATCCTATCGTTTCCGTAGAAACGTATCTCGATTTAGGAGGACAATGCAGGGAATCCAGAGTATTTCATATGGACGCAAATTGTGTGTAAATTCGTCAATGTGAGTTAGCGAGGGATGCAGTAAAGAAGGAATAATGCATCGGAAAAGAGATACGCGGAACCCCAAAGAAAATCCTATCGTTTCCGTAGAAACGTATCTCGATTTAGAAGGACAATCCAGGGAATCCTGAGTATTTCATATGGACGCAAATTGTGTGCTAATTCGTTAATCTGAGGAAGCGAGGGATGCAGTAAAGGAGGAATAATGCATCGGAAAAGAGATACTCGGAACCCCAAAGAAAATCCTATCGTTTCCGTAGAAACGTATCTCGATTTAGGAGGACAATGCAGGGAATCCAGAGTATTTCATATGGACGCAAATTGTGTGTTAATTCGTCAATATGAGGGAGCGAGGGATGCAGTAAAGGAGGAATAATGCATCGGAAAAGAGATACTCGGTACCCCAAAGAAAATCCTATCGTTTCCGTAGAAACGTATCTTGATTTAGAAGGACAATGCAGGGAATCCAGAGTATTTCATATAGACGCAAATTGTGTGTTAATTCGTCAATGTGAGGGAGCGAGGGATGCAGTAAAGGAGGAATAATGCATCGGAAAAGAGATACTCGGAACCCCAAGTAAAATCCTATCTTATCCGTAGAAACGTATCTCGATTTAGAAGGACAATGCAGGGAATCCAGAGTATTTCATATGGACGCAAATTGTGTGTAATTCGTCAATGTGAGGGAGCGAGGGATGCAGTAAAGGAGGAATAATGCATCGGAAAAGAGATACTCGGAACCCCAAAGAAAATCCTATCGTTTCCGTAGAAACGTATCTCGATTTAGAAGGACAATGCAGGGAATCCAGAGTATTTCATATGGACGCAAATTGTGTGTTAATTCGTCAATGTGAGTTAGCGAGGGATGCAGTAAAGGAGGAATAATGCATCGGAAAAGAGATACTCGGAACCCCAAAGAAAATCCTCTCGTTTCCGTAGAAACGTATCTCGATTTATAAAGACAATCCAGGGAATCCTGAGTATTTCATATGGACGCAAATTGTGTGTTAATTCGTCAATGTGAGTTAGCGAGGGATGCAGTAAAGGAGGAATAATGCATCGGAAAAGAGATACTCGGAACCCGAAAGAAAATCCTATCGTTTCCGTAGAAACGTATCTCGTTTTAGAATGATAATGCAGGGAACACAGAGTATTTCATATGGACGCAAATTGTGTGTTAATTCGGCAATGTGGGGGAGCGAGGGGTGCAGTAAAGGAGGAATAATGCATCGGAAAAGAGATACTCGGAACCCCAAAGAAAATCCTATCGTTTCCGTAGAAACGTATCTCGATTTAGGAGGACAATGCAGGGAATCCAGAGTATTTCATATGGACGCAAATTGTGTGTTAATTCGTCAATGTGAGGGAGCGAGGGATGCAGTAAAGGAGGAATAATGCATCGGAAAAGAGATACTCGGTACCCCAAAGAAAATCCTATCGTTTCCGTAGAAACGTATCTCGATTTAGAAAGACAATCCAGGGAATCCTGAGTATTTCATATGGACGCAAATTGTGTGTTAATTCGTCAATGTGAGTTAGCGAGGGATGCAGTAAAGGAGGAATAATGCATCGGAAAAGAGATACTCGGAACCCGAAAGAAAATCCTATCGTTTCCGTAGAAACTTATCTCGATTTTGAAGGACAATGCAGGGAATCCAGAGTATTTCATATGGACGCAAATTGTGTGTTAATTCGTCAATGTGAGTTAGCGAGGGATGCAGCAAAGGAGGAATAATGCATCGGAAAAGAGATACTCGGAACCCCAAAGAAGATCCTCTCGTTTCCGTAGAAACGTATCTCGATTTAGAAAGACAATCCAGGGAATCCTGAGTATTTCATATGGACGCAAATTGTGTGTTAATTCGTCAATGTGAGTTAGCGAGGGATGCAGTAAAGGAGGAATAATGCATCGGAAAAGAGATAATCGGAACCAGAAAGAAAATCCTATCGTTTCCGTAGAAACGTATCTCGTTTTAGAAAGATAATGCAGGGAACCCAGAGTATTTCATATGGACGCAAATTGTGTGTTAATTCGGCAATGTGAGGGAGCGAGGGGTGCAGTAAAGGAGGAATAATGCATCGGAAAAGAGATACTCGGAACCCCAAAGAAAATCCTATCGTTTCCGTAGAAACGTATCTCGATTTAGGAGGACAATGCAGGGAATCCTGAGTATTTCATATGGACGCAAATTGTGTGTTAATTCGTTAATCTGAGGGAGCGAGGGATGCAGTAAAGGAGGAATAATGCATCGGAAAAGAGATACTCGGAACCCCAAAGAAAATCCTATCGTTTCCGTAGAAACGTAACTCGATTTAGAAAGACATTCCAGGGAATCCTGAGTATTTCATATGGACGCAAATTGTGTGTTAATTCGTCAATGTGAGTTAGCGAGGGATGCAGTAAAGGAGGAATAATGCATCGGAAAAGAGATACTCGGAACCCGAAAGAAAATCCTATCGTTTCCGTAGAAACGTATCTCGTTTTAGAAAGATAATGCAGGGAACCCAGAGTATTTCATATGGACGCAAATTGTGTGTTAATTCGGCAATGTGAGGGAGCGAGGGGTGCAGTAAAGGAGGAATAATGCATCGGAAAAGAGATACTCGGAACCCCAAAGAAAATCCTATCGTTTCCGTAGAAACGTATCTCGATTTAGGAGGACAATGCAGGGAATCCAAAGTATTTCATATGGACGCAAATTGTGTGTTAATTCGTCAATGTGAGGGAGCGAGGGATGCAGTAAAGGAGGAATAATGCATCGGAAAAGAGATACTCGGTACCCCAAAGAAAATCCTATCGTTTCCGTAGAAACGTATCTTGATTTAGAAAGACAATGCAGGGAATCCAGAGTATTTCATATGGACGCAAATTGTGTGTTAATTCGTCAATGTGAGGGAGCGAGGGATGCAGTAAAGGAGGAATAATCCGTCGGAAAAGAGATACTCGGAACCCCAAGGAAAATCCTACCATTTCCGTAGAAACGTATCTCGATTTAGAAGGACAATGCAGGGAATCCAGAGGATTTCATATGGACACAAATTGTGTGTTAATTCGTCAATGTGAGGGAGCGAGGAATACAGTAAAGGAGGAATAATGCATCGGAAAAGAGATACTCTTAACCCCAAAGAAAATCCTATCTTATCCGTAGAAACGTATCTCGATTTAGAAGGACAATGCAGGAAATCCAGAGTATTTCATATGGACGCAAATTGTGTGTTAATTCGTCAATGTGAGGGAGCGAGGGATGCAGTAAAGGAGGAATAATGCATCGGAAAAGAGATACTCGGAACCCCAAAGAAAATCCTATCGTTTCTGTAGAAACGTATCTCGATTTAGAAGGACAATGCAGGGAATCCAGAGTATTTCATATGGACGCAAATTGTGTGTTAATTCGTCAATGTGAGTTAGCGAGGGATGCAGTAAAGGAGGAATAATGCATCGGAAAAGAGATACTCGGAACCCCAAAGAAAATCCTATCGTTTCCGTAGAAACGTATCTCGATTTAGAAAGACAATCCAGGGAATCCTGAGTATTTCATATGGACGCAAATTGTGTGTTAATTCGTCAATGTGAGTTAGCGAGGGATGCAGTAAAGGAGGAATAATGCATCGGAAAAGAGATACTTGGAACCCGAAAGAAAATCCTATCGTTTCCGTAGAAACGTATCTCGTTTTAGAAAGATAATGCAGGGAACACAGAGTATTTCATATGGACGCAAATTGTGTGTCAATTCGGCAATGTGAGGGAGCGAGGGGTGCAGTAAAGGAGGAATAATGCATCGGAAAAGAGATACTCGGAACCCCAAAGAAAATCCTATCGTTTCCGTAGAAACGTATCTCGATTTAGGAGGACAATGCAGGGAATCCTGAGTATTTCATATGGACGCAAATTGTGTGTTAATTCGTCAATGTGAGGGAGCGAGGGATGCAGTAAAGGAGGAATAATGCATCGGAAAAGAGATACTCGGTACCCCAAAGAAAATCCTATCGTTTCCGTAGAAACGTATCTTGATTTAGAAGGACAATGCAGGGAATCCAGAGTATTTCATATAGACGCAAATTGTGTGTTAATTCGTCAATGTGAGGGAGCGAGGGATGCAGTAAAGGAGGAATAATGCATCGGAAAAGAGATACTCGGAACCCCAAGTAAAATCCTATCTTATCCGTAGAAACGTATCTCGATTTAGAAGGACAATGCAGGGAATCCAGAGTATTTCATATGGACGCAAATTGTGTGTAATTCGTCAATGTGAGGGAGCGAGGGATGCAGTAAAGGAGGAATAATGCATCCGAAAAGAGATACTCGGAACCCCAAAGAAAATCCTATCGTTTCCGTAGAAACGTATCTCGATTTAGAAGGACAATGCAGGGAATCCAGAGTATTTCATATGGACGCAAATTGTGTGTTAATTCGTCAATGTGAGTTAGCGAGGGATGCAGTAAAGGAGGAATAATGCATCGGAAAAGAGATACTCGGAACCCCAAAGAAAATCCTCTCGTTTCCGTAGAAACGTATCTCGATTTAGAAAGACAATCCAGGGAATCCTGAGTATTTCATATGGACGCAAATTGTGTGTTAATTCGTCAATGTGAGTTAGCGAGGGATGCAGTAAAGGATTATTAATGCATCGGAAAAGAGATACTCGGAACCCCAAAGAAAATCCTATCGTTTCCGTAGAAATGTATCTCGCTTTAGAAGGACAATGCCGGGAATCCAGAGTATTTCATACGGACGCAAATTGTGTGTTAATTCGGCAATGTGAGGGAGCGAGGGGTGCAGTAAAGGAGGAATAATGCATCGGAAAAGAGATACTCGGAACCCCAAAGAAAATCCTATCGTTTCCGTAGAAACGTATCTCGTTTTTGAATGATAATGCAGGGAACACAGAGTATTTCATATGGACGCAAATTGTGTGTTAATTCGGCAATGTGAGGGAGCGAGGGGTGCAGTAAAGGAGGAATAATGCATCGGAAAAGAGATACTCGGAACCCCAAAGAAAATCCTATCGTTTCCGTAGAAACGTATCTCGATTTAGGAGGACAATGCAGGGAATCCAGAGTATTTCATATGGACGCAAATTGTGTGTAAATTCGTCAATGTGAGTTAGCGAGGGATGCAGTAAAGAAGGAATAATGCATCGAAAAAGAGATACGCGGAACCCCAAAGAAAATCCTATCGTTTCCGTAGAAACGTATCTCGATTTAGAAGGACAATCCAGGGAATCCTGAGTATTTCATATGGACGCAAATTGTGTGCTAATTCGTTAATCTGAGGAAGCGAGGGATGCAGTAAAGGAGGAATAATGCATCGGAAAAGAGATACTCGGAACCCCAAAGAAAATCCTATCGTTTCCGTAGAAACGTATCTCGATTTAGGAGGACAATGCAGGGAATCCAGAGTATTTCATATGGACGCAAATTGTGTGTTAATTCGTCAATATGAGGGAGCGAGGGATGCAGTAAAGGAGGAATAATGCATCGGAAAAGAGATACTCGGTACCCCAAAGAAAATCCTATCGTTTCCGTAGAAACGTATCTTGATTTAGAAGGACGATGCAGGGAATCCAGAGTATTTCATATAGACGCAAATTGTGTGTTAATTCGTCAATGTGAGGGAGCGAGGGATGCAGTAAAGGAGGAATAATGCATCGGAAAAGAGATACTCGGAACCCCAAGTAAAATCCTATCTTATCCGTAGAAACGTATCTCGATTTAGAAGGACAATGCAGGGAATCCAGAGTATTTCATATGGACGCAAATTGTGTGTAATTCGTCAATGTGAGGGAGCGAGGGATGCAGTAAAGGAGGAATAATGCATCGGAAAAGAGATACTCGGAACCCCAAAGAAAATCCTATCGTTTCCGTAGAAACGTATCTCGATTTAGAAGGACAATGCAGGGAATCCAGAGTATTTCATATGGACGCAAATTGTGTGTTAATTCGTCAATGTGAGTTAGCGAGGGATGCAGTAAAGGAGGAATAATGCATCGGAAAAGAGATACTCGGAACCCCAAAGAAAATCCTCTCGTTTCCGTAGAAACGTATCTCGATTTATAAAGACAATCCAGGGAATCCTGAGTATTTCATATGGACGCAAATTGTGTGTTAATTCGTCAATGTGAGTTAGCGAGGGATGCAGTAAAGGAGGAATAATGCATCGGAAAAGAGATACTCGGAACCCGAAAGAAAATCCTATCGTTTCCGTAGAAACGTATCTCGTTTTAGAATGATAATGCAGGGAACACAGAGTATTTCATATGGACGCAAATTGTGTGTTAATTCGGCAATGTGGGGGAGCGAGGGGTGCAGTAAAGGAGGAATAATGCATCGGCAAAGAGATACTCGGAACCCCAAAGAAAATCCTATCGTTTCCGTAGAAACGTATCTCGATTTAGGAGGACAATGCAGGGAATCCAGAGTATTTCATATGGACGCAAATTGTGTGTTAATTCGTCAATGTGAGGGAGCGAGGGATGCAGTAAAGGAGGAATAATGCATCGGAAAAGAGATACTCGGTACCTCAAAGAAAATCCTATCGTTTCCGTAGAAACGTATCTTGATTTAGAAGGACAATGCAGGGAATCCAGAGTATTTCATATGGACGCAAATTGTGTGTTAATTCGTCAATGTGAGGGAGCGAGGGATGCAGTAAAGGAGGAATAATGCATCGGAAAAGAGATACTCGGAACCCCAAGGAAAATCCTACCGTTTCCGTAGAAACGTATCTCGATTTAGATGGACAATGCAGGGAATCCAGAGTATTTCATATAGACGCAAATTGTGTGTTAATTCTTCAATGTGAGGGAGCGGGGGATGCAGTAAAGGAGGAATAATGCATCGGAAAAGAGATACTCGGAACCCGAAAGAAAATCCTATCGTTTCCGTAGAAACTTATCTCGATTTAGAAAGACAATGCAGGGAATCCAGAGTATTTCATATGGAAGCAAATTGTGTGTTAATTCGTCAATGTGAGTTAGCGAGGGATGCAGCAAAGGAGGAATAATGCATCGGAAAAGAGATACTCGGAACCCCAAAGAAGATCCTCTCGTTTCCGTAGAAACGTATCTCGATTTAGAAAGACAATCCAGGGAATCCTGAGTATTTCATATGGACGCAAATTGTGTGTTAATTCGTCAATGTGAGTTAGCGAGGGATGCAGTAAAGGAGGAATAATGCATCGGAAAAGAGATACTCGGAACCAGAAAGAAAATCCTATCGTTTCCGTAGAAACGTATCTCGTTTTAGAAAGATAATGCAGGGAACCCAGAGTATTTCATATGGACGCAAATTGTGTGTTAATTCGGCAATGTGAGGGAGCGAGGGGTGCAGTAAAGGAGGAATAATGCATCGGAAAAGAGATACTCGGAACCCCAAAGAAAATCCTATCGTTTCCGTAGAAACGTATCTCGATTTAGGAGGACAATGCAGGGAATCCTGAGTATTTCATATGGACGCAAATTGTGTGTTAATTCTTTAATCTGAGGGAGCGAGGGATGCAGTAAAGGAGGAATAATGCATCGGAAAAGAGATACTCGGAACCCCAAAGAAAATCCTATCGATTCCGTAGAAACGTAACTCGATTTAGAAAGACAATCCAGGGAATCCTGAGTATTTCATATGGACGCAAATTGTGTGTTAATTCGTCAATGTGAGTTAGCGAGGGATGCAGTAAAGGAGGAATAATGCATCGGAAAAGAGATACTCGGAACCCGAAAGAAAATCCTATCGTTTCCGTAGAAACGTATCTCGTTTTAGAAAGATAATGCAGGGAACCAAGAGTATTTCATATGGACGCAAATTGTGTGTTAATTCGGCAATGTGAGGGAGCGAGGGGTGCAGTAAAGGAGGAATAATGCATCGGAAAAGAGATACTCGGAACCCCAAAGAAAATCCTATCGTTTCCGTAGAAACGTATCTCGATTTAGGAGGACAATGCAGGGAATCCAGAGTATTTCATATGGACGCAAATTGTGTGTTAATTCGTCAATGTGAGGGAGCGAGGGATGCAGTAAAGGAGGAATAATGCATCGGAAAAGAGATACTCCGTACCCCAAAGAAAATCCTATCGTTTCCGTAGAAACGTATCTCGTTTTAGAAAGATAATGCAGGGAACCCAGAGTATTTCATATGGATGCAAATTGTGTGTTAATTCGTCAATGTGAGTTAGCGAGGGATGCAGTAAAGGAGGAATAATGCATCGGAAAAGAGATACGCGGAACCCGAAAGAAAAACCTATCGTTTCCGTAGAAACGTATCTCGTTTTAGAAAGATAATGCAGGGAAACCAGAGTATTTCATATGGACGCAAATTGTGTGTTAATTCGGCAATGTGAGGGAGCGAGGGGTGCAGTAAAGGAGGAATAATGCATCGGAAAAGAGATACTCGGAACCCCAAAGAAAATCCTATCGTTTCCGTAGAAACGTATCTCGATTTAGGAGGACAATGCAGGGAATCCTGAGTATTTCATATGGACGCAAATTGTGTGTTAATTCGTCAATGTGAGGGAGCGAGGGATGCAGTAAAGGAGGAATAATGCATCGGAAAAGAGATACTCGGTACCCCAAAGAAAATCCTATCGTTTCCGTAGAAACGTATCTTGATTTAGAAGGACAATGCAGGGAATCCAGAGTATTTCATATAGACCCAAATTGTGTGTTAATTCGTCAATGTGAGGGAGCGAGGGATGCAGTAAAGGAGGAATAATGCATCGGAAAAGAGATACTCGGAACCCCAAGTAAAATCCTATCTTATCCGTAGAAACGTATCTCGATTTAGAAGGACAATGCAGGGAATCCAGAGTATTTCATATGGACGCAAATTGTGTGTAATTCGTCAATGTGAGGGAGCGAGGGATGCAGTAAAGGAGGAATAATGCATCGGAAAAGAGATACTCGGAACCCCAAAGAAAATCCTATCGTTTCCGTAGAAACGTATCTCGATTTAGAAGGACAATGCAGGGAATCCAGAGTATTTCATATGGACGCAAATTGTGTGTTAATTCGTCAATGTGAGTTAGCGAGGGATGCAGTAAAGGAGGAATAATGCATCGGAAAAGAGATACTCTGAACCCCAAAGAAAATCCTCTCGTTTCCGTAGAAACGTATCTCGATTTAGAAAGACAATCCAGGGAATCCTGAGTATTTCATATGGACGCAAATTGTGTATTAATTCGTCAATGTGAGTTAGCGAGGGATGCAGTAAAGGAGGAATAATGCATCGGAAAAGAGATACTCGGAACCCCACAGAAAATCCTATCGTTTCCGTAGAAACGTATCTCGTTTTTGAATGATAATGCAGGGAACACAGAGTATTTCATATGGACGCAAATTGTGTGTTAATTCGGCAATGTGAGGGAGCGAGGGGTGCAGTAAAGGAGGAATAATGCATCGGAAAAGAGATACTCGGAACCCCAAAGAAAATCCTATCGTTTCCGTAGAAACGTATCTCGATTTAGGAGGACAATGCAGGGAATCCAGAGTTTTTCATATGGACGCAAATTGTGTGTTAATTCGTCAATGTGAGTTAGCGAGGGATGCAGTAAAGAAGGAATAATGCATCGGAAAAGAGATACGCGGAACCCCAAAGAAAATCCTATCGTTTCCGTAGAAACGTATCTCGATTTAGAAGGACAATCCAGGGAATCCTGAGTATTTCATATGGACGCAAATTGTGTGCTAATTCGTTAATCTGAGGAAGCGAGGGATGCAGTAAAGGAGGAATAATGCATCGGAAAAGAGATACTCGGAACCCCAAAGAAAATCCTATCGTTTCCGTAGAAACGTATCTCGATTTAGGAGGACAATGCAGGGAATCCAGAGTATTTCATATGGACGCAAATTGTGTGTTAATTCGTCAATATGAGGGAGCGAGGGATGCAGTAAAGGAGGAATAATGCATTGGAAAAGAGATACTCGGTACCCCAAAGAAAATCCTATCGTTTCCGTAGAAACGTATCTTGATTTAGAAGGACAATGCAGGGAATCCAGAGTATTTCATATAGACGCAAATTGTGTGTTAATTCGTCAATGTGAGGGAGCGAGGGATGCAGTAAAGGAGGAATAATGCATCGGAAAAGAGATACTCGGAACCCCAAGTAAAATCCTATCTTATCCGTAGAAACGTATCTCGATTTAGAAGGACAATGCAGGGAATCCAGAGTATTTCATATGGACGCAAATTGTGTGTAATTCGTCAATGTGAGGGAGCGAGGGATGCAGTAAAGGAGGAATAATGCATCGGAAAAGAGATACTCGGAACCCCAAAGAAAATCCTATCGTTTCCGTAGAAACGTATCTCGATTTAGAAGGACAATGCAGGGAATCCAGAGTATTTCATATGGACGCAAATTGTGTGTTAATTCGTCAATGTGAGTTAGCGAGGGATGCAGTAAAGGAGGAATAATGCATCGGAAAAGAGATACTCGGAACCCCAAAGAAAATCCTCTCGTTTCCGTAGAAACGTATCTCGATTTATAAAGACAATCCAGGGAATCCTGAGTATTTCATATGGACGCAAATTGTGTGTTAATTCGTCAATGTGAGTTAGCGAGGGATGCAGTAAAGGAGGAATAATGCATCGGAAAAGAGATACTCGGAACCCCAAAGAAAATCCTATCGTTTCCGTAGAAACGTATCTCGTTTTAGAATGATAATGCAGGGAACACAGAGTATTTCATATGGACGCAAATTGTGTGTTAATTCGGCAATGTGGGGGAGCGAGGGGTGCAGTAAAGGAGGAATAATGCATCGGAAAAGAGATACTCGGAACCCCAAAGAAAATCCTATCGTTTCCGTAGAAACGTATCTCGATTTAGGAGGACAATGCAGGGAATCCAGAGTATTTCATATGGACGCAAATTGTGTGTTAATTCGTCAATGTGAGGGAGCGAGGGATGCAGTAAAGAAGGAATAATGCATCGGAAAAGAGATAATCGGTACCCCAAAGAAAATCCTATCGTTTCCGTAGAAACGTATCTTGATTTAGAAGGACAATGCAGGGAATCCAGAGTATTTCATATGGACGCAAATTGTGTGTTAATTCGTCAATGTGAGGGAGCGAGGGATGCAGTAAAGGAGGAATAATGCATCGGAAAAGAGATACTCGGAACCCCAAGGAAAATCCTACCGTTTCCGTAGAAACGTATCTCGATTTAGATGGACAATGCAGGGGATCCAGAGTATTTCATATAGACGCAAATTGTGTGTTAATTCTTCAATGTGAGGGAGCGGGGGATGCAGTAAAGGAGGAATAATGCATCGGAAAAGAGATACTCGGAACCCCAAAGGAAATCCTATCGTTTCCGTAGAAACGTATCTCGATTTAGAAGGACAATGCAGGGAATCCAGAGTATTTCATATGGACACAAATTGTGTGTTAATTCGTCAATGTGAGGGAGCGAGGAATACAGTAAAGGAGGAATAATGCATCGGAAAAGAGATACTCTTAACCCCAAAGAAAATCCTATCTTATCCGTAGAAACGTATCTCGATTTAGAAGGACAATGCAGGGAATCCAGAGTATTTCATATGGACGCAAATTGTGTGTTAATTCGTCAATGTGAGTTAGCGAGGGATGCAGTAAAGGAGGAATAATGCATCGGAAAAGAGATACTCGGAACCCCAAAGAAAATCCTATCGTTTCCGTAGAAACGTATCTCGATTTAGAAGGACAATGCAGGGAATCCAGAGTATTTCATATGGACGCAAATTGTGTGTTAATTCGTCAATGTGAGTTAGCGAGGGATTCAGTAAAGGAGGAATAATGCATCGGAAAAGAGATACTCGGAACCCCAAAGAAGATCCTCTCGTTTCCGTAGAAACGTATCTCGATTTAGAAAGACAATCCAGGGAATCCTGAGTATTTCATATGGACGCAAATTGTGTGTTAATTCGTCAATGTGAGTTAGCGAGGGATGCAGTAAAGGAGGAATAATGCATCGGAAAAGAGATACTCGGAACCCGAAAGAAAATCCTATCGTTTCCGTAGAAACGTACCTCGTTTTAGAAAGATAATGCAGGGAACCCAGAGTATTTCATATGGACGCAAATTGTGTGTTAATTCGGCAATGTGAGGGAGCGAGGGGTGCAGTAAAGGAGGAATAATGCATCGGAAAAGAGATACTCGGAACCCCAAAGAAAATCCTATCGTTTCCGTAGAAACATATCTCGATTTAGGAGGACAATGCAGGGAATCCTGAGTATTTCATATGGACGCAAATTGTGTGTTAATTCTTTAATCTGAGGGAGCGAGGGATGCAGTAAAGGAGGAATAATGCATCGGAAAAGAGATACTCGGAACCCCAAAGAAAATCCTATCGTTTCCGTAGAAACGTAACTCGATTTAGAAAGACAATCCAGGGAATCCTGAGTATTTCATATGGACGCAAATTGTGTGTTAATTCGTCAATGTGAGTTAGCGAGGGATGCAGTAAAGGAGGAATAATGCATCGGAAAAGAGATACTCGGAACCCGAAAGAAAATCCTATCGTTTCCGTAGAAACGTATCTCGTTTTAGAAAGATAATGCAGGGAACCCAGAGTATTTCATATGGACGCAAATTGTGTGTTAATTCGGCAATGTGAGGGAGCGAGGGGTGCAGTAAAGGAGGAATAATGCATCGGAAAAGAGATACTCGGAACCCCAAAGAAAATCCTATCGTTTCCGTAGAAACGTATCTCGATTTAGGAGGACAATGCAGGGAATCCAGAGTATTTCATATGGACGCAAATTGTGTGTTAATTCGTCAATGTGAGGGAGCGAGGGATGCAGTAAAGGAGGAATAATGCATCGGAAAAGAGATACTCGGTACCCCAAAGAAAATCCTATCGTTTCCGTAGAAACGTATCTTGAATTAGGAAGACAATGCTGGGAATCCAGAGTATTTCATATGGACGCAAATTGTGTGTTAATTCGTCAATGTGAGGGAGCGAGGGATGCAGTAAAGGAGGAATAATGCGTCGGAAAAGAGATACTCGGAACCCCAAGGAAAATCCTACCATTTCCGTAGAAACGTATCTCGATTTAGAAGGACAATGCAGGGAATCCAGAGTATTTCATATGGACACAAATTGTGTGTTAATTCGTCAATGTGAGGGAGCGAGGAATACAGTAAAGGAGGAATAATGCATCGGAAAAGAGATACTCTTAACCCCAAAGAAAATCCTATCTTATCCGTAGAAACGTATCTCGATTTAGAAGGACAATGCAGGGAATCCAGAGTATTTCATATGGACGCAAATTGTGTGTTAATTCGTCAATGTGAGGGAGCGAGGGATGCAGTAAAGGAGGAATAATGCATCGGAAAAGAGATACTCGGAACCCCAAAGAAAATCCTATCGTTTCCGTAGAAACGTATCTCGATTTAGAAGGACAATGCAGGGAATCCAGAGTATTTCATATGGACGCAAATTGTGTGTTAATTCGTCAATGTGAGTTAGCGAGGGATGCAGTAAAGGAGGAATAATGCATCGGAAAAGAGATACTCGGAACCCCAAAGAAAATCCTCTCGTTTCCGTAGAAACGTATCTCGATTTAGAAAGACAATCCAGGGAATCCTGAGTATTTCATATGGACGCAAATTGTGTGTTAATTCGTCAATGTGATTTAGCGAGGGATGCAGTAAAGGAGGAATAATGCATCGGAAAAGAGATACTCGGAACCCGAAAGAAAATCCTATCGTTTCCGTAGAAACGTATCTCGTTTTAGAAAGATAATGCAGGGAACCCAGAGTTTTCATATGGACGCAAATTGTGTGTTAATTCGGAAATGTGAGGGAGCGAGGGGTGCAGTAAAGGAGGAATAATGCATCGGAAAAGAGATACTCGGAACCCCAAAGAAAATCCTATCGTTTCCGTAGAAAAGTATCTCGATTTAGGAGGACAATGCAGGGAATCCTGAGTATTTCATATGGACGCAAATTGTGTGTTAATTCGTCAATGTGAGGGAGCGAGGGATGCAGTAAAGGAAGAATAATGCATCGGAAAAGAGATACTCAGTACCCCAAAGAAAATCCTATCGTTTCCGTAGAAACGTATCTTGATTTTGAAGGACAATGCAGGGAATCCAGAGTATTTCATATAGACGCAAATTGTGTGTTAATTCGTCAATGTGAGGGAGCGAGGGATGCAGTAAAGGAGGAATAATGCATCGGAAAAGAGATACTCGGAACCCCAAGTAAAATCCTATCTTATCCGTAGAAACGTATCTCGATTTAGAAGGAGAATGCAGGGAATCCAGAGTATTTCATATGGACGCAAATTGTGTGTAATTCGTCAATGTGAGGGAGCGAGGGATGCAGTAAAGGAGGAATAATGCATCGGAAAAGAGATACTCGGAACCCCAAAGAAAATCCTATCGTTTCCGTAGAAACGTATCTCGATTTAGAAGGACAATGCAGGGAATCCAGAGTATTTCATATGGACGCAAATTGTGTGTTAATTCGTCAATGTGAGTTAGCGAGGGATGCAGTAAAGGAGGAATAATGCATCGGAAAAGAGATACTCGGAACCCCAAAGAAAATCCTCTCGTTTCCGTAGAAACGTATCTCGATTTAGAAAGACAATCCAGGGAATCCTGAGTATTTCATATGGACGCAAATTGTGTGTTAATTCGTCAATGTGAGTTAGCGAGGGATGCAGTAAAGGAGGAATAAGGCATCGGAAAAGAGATACTCGGAACCCGAAAGAAAATCCTATCGTTTCCGTAGAAACGTATCTCGTTTTTGAATGATAATGCAGGGAACACAGAGTATTTCATATGGACGCAAATTGTGTGTTAATTCGGCAATGTGGGGGAGCGAGGGGTGCAGTAAAGGAGGAATAATGCATCGGAAAAGAGATACTCGGAACCCCAAAGAAAATCCTATCGTTTCCGTAGAAACGTATCTCGATTTAGGAGGACAATGCAGGGAATCCAGAGTATTTCATATGGACGCAAATTGTGTGTTAATTCGTCAATGTGAGGGAGCGAGGGATGCAGTAAAGGAGGAATAATGCATCGGAAAAGAGATACTCGGTACCCCAAAGAAAATCCTATCGTTTCCGTAGAAACGTATCTTGATTTAGAAGGACAATGCAGGGAATCCAGAGTATTTCATATGGACGCAAATTGTGTGTTAATTCGTCAATGTGAGGGCGCGAGGGATGCAGTAAAGGAGGAATAATGCATCGGAAAAGAGATACTCGGAACCCCAAGGAAAATCCTACCGTTTCCGTAGAAACGTATCTCGATTTAGATGGACAATGCAGGGAATCCAGAGTATTTCATATAGACGCAAATTGTGTGTTAATTCTTCAATGTGGGGGAGCGGGGGATGCAGTAATGGAGGAATAATGCATCGGAAAAGAGATACTCGGAACCCCAAAGGAAATCCTATCGTTTCCGTAGAAACGTATCTCGATTTAGAAGGACAATGCAGGGAATCCAGAGTATTTCATATGGACACAAATTGTGTGTTAATTCGGCAATGTGAGGGAGCGAGGAATACAGTAAAGGAGGAATAATGCATCGGAAAAGAGATACTCTTAACCCCAAAGGAAATCCTATCTTATCCATAGAAACGTATCTCGATTTAGAAGGACAATGCAGGGAATCCAGAGTATTTCATATGGACGCAAATTGTGTGTTAATTCGTCAATGTGAGTTAGCGAGGGATGCAGTAAAGGAGGAATAATGCATCGGAAAAGAGATACTCGGAACCCCAAAGAAAATCCTATCGTTTCCCTAGAAACGTATCTCGATTTAGAAGGACAATGCAGGGAATCCAGAGTATTTCATATGGACGCAAATTGTGTGTTAATTCGTCAATGTGAGTTAGCGAGGGATGCAGTAAAGGAGGAATAATGCATCGGAAAAGAGATACTCGGAACCCGAAAGAAAATCCTATCGTTTCCGTAGAAACGTATCTCGATTTAGAAGGACAATGCAGGGAATCCAGAGTATTTCATATGGACGCAAATTGTGTGTTAATTCGTCAATGTGAGTTAGCGAGGGATGCAGTAAAGGAGGAATAATGCATCGGAAAAGAGATACTCGGAACCCCAAAGAAGATCCTCTCGTTTCTGTAGAAACGTATCTCGATTTAGAAAGACAATCCAGGGAATCCTGAGTATTTCATATGGACGCAAATTGTGTGTTAATTCGTCAATGTGAGTTAGCGAGGGATGCAGTAAAGGAGGAATAATGCATCGGAAAAGAGATACTCGGAACCCGAAAGAAAATCCTATCGTTTCCGTAGAAACGTATCTCGTTTTAGAAAGATAATGCAGGGAACCCAGAGTATTTCATATGGACGCAAATTGTGTGTTAATTCGGCAATGTGAGGGAGCGAGGGGTGCAGTAAAGGAGGAATAATGCATCGGAAAAGAGATACTCGGAACCCCAAAGAAAATCCTATCGTTTCCGTAGAAACGTATCTCGATTTAGGAGGACAATGCAGGGAATCCAGAGTATTTCATATGGACGCAAATTGTGTGTAAATTCGTCAATGTGAGTTAGCGAGGGATGCAGTAAAGGAGGAATAATGCATCGGAAAAGAGATACGCGGAACCCCAAAGAAAATCCTATCGTTTCCGTAGAAACGTATCTCGATTTAGGAGGACAATCCAGGGAATCCTGAGTATTTCATATGGACGCAAATTGTGTGTTAATTCGTTAATCTGAGGGAGCGAGGGATGCAGTAAAGGAGGAATAATGCATCGGAAAAGAGATACTCAGAACCCCAAAGAAAATCCTATCGTTTCCGTAGAAACATATCTCGATTTAGAAAGACAATCCAGGGAATCCTGAGTATTTCATATGGACGCAAATTGTGTGTTAATTCGTCAATGTGAGTTAGCGAGGGATGCAGTAAAGGAGGAATAATGCATCGGAAAAGAGATACTCGGAACCCGAAAGAAAATCCTATCGTTTCCGTAGAAACGTATCTCGTTTTAGAAAGATAATGCAGGGAACCCAGAGTATTTCATATGGACGCAAATTGTGTGTTAATTCGGCAATGTGAGGGAGCGAGGGGTGCAGTAAAGGAGGAATAATGCATCGGAAAAGAGATACTCGGAACCCCAAAGAAAGTCCTATCGTTTCCGTAGAAACGTATCTCGATTTAGGAGGACAATGCAGGGAATCCAGAGTATTTCATATGGACGCAAATTGTGTGTTAATTCGTCAATGTGAGGGAGCGAGGGATGCAGTAAAGGAGGAATAATGCATCGGAAAAGAGATACTCGGTACCCCAAAGAAAATCCTATCGTTTCCGTAGAAACGTATCTTGATTTAGAAAGACAATGCAGGGAATCCAGAGTATTTCATATGGACGCAAATTGTGTGTTAATTCGTCAATGTGAGGGAGCGAGGGATGCAGTAAAGGAGGAATAATGCGTCGGAAAAGAGATACTCGGAACCCCAAGGAAAATCCTACCATTTCCGTAGAAACGTATCTCGATTTAGAAGGACAATACAGGGAATCCAGAGTATTTCATATGGACACAAATTGTGTGTTAATTCTTCAATGTCAGGGAGCGGGGGATGCAGTAAAGGAGGAATAATGCATCGGAAATGAGATACTCGGAACCCCAAAGGAAATCCTATCGTTTCCGTAGAAACGTATCTCGATTTAGAAGGACAATGCAGGGAATCCAGAGTATTTCATATGGACACAAATTGTGTGTTAATTCGTCAATGTGAGGGAGCGAGGAATGCAGTAAAGGAGGAATAATGCATCGGAAACGAGATACTCGGAACCCCAAAGAAAATCCTATCTTATCCGTAGAAACGTATCTCGATTTAGAAGGACAATGCAGGGAATCCAGATTATTTCATATGGACGCAAATTGTGTGTTAATTCGTCAATGCGAGGGAGCGAGGGATGCAGTAAAGGAGGAATAATGCATCGGAAAAGAGATACTCGGAACCCCAAAGAAAATCCTGTCGTTTCCGTAGAAACGAATCCCGATTTAGAAGGACAATGCAGGGAATCCAGAGTATTTCACATGGACGCAAATTGTGTGTTAATTCGTCAATGTGAGGGAGCGAGGGATGCAGTAAAGGAGGAAGAATGCATCGGAAAAGAGATACTCGGAACCCCAAAGAAAATCCTATCGTTTCCGTAGAAACGTATCTCGATTTAGAAGGACAATGCAGGGAATCCAGGGTATTTCATATGGACGCAAATTGTGTGTTAATTCGTCAATGTGAGTTAGCGAGGGATGCAGTAAAGGAGGAATAATGCATCGGAAAAGAGATACTCGGAACCCCAAAGAAAATCCTCTCGTTTCCGTAGAAACGTATCTCGATTTAGAAAGACAATCCAGGGAATCCTGAGTATTTCATATGGACGCAAATTGTGTGTTAATTCGTCAATGTGAGTTAGCGAGGGATGCAGTAAAGGAGAAATAATGCATCGGAAAAGAGATACTCGGAACCCGAAAGAAAATCCTATCGTTTCCGTAGAAACGTATCTCGTTTTAGAAAGATAATGCAGGGAACCCAGAGTATTTCATATGGACGCAAATTGTGTGTTAATTCGGCAATGTGAGAGAGCGAGGGGTGCAGTAAAGGAGGAATAATGCATCGGAAAAGAGATACTCGGAACCCCAAAGAAAATCCTATCGTTTCCGTAGAAACGTATCTCGATTTAGAAAGACAATCCAGGGAATCCTGAGTATTTCATATGGACGCAAATTGTGTGTTAATTCGTCAATGTGAGTTAGCGAGGGATGCAGTAAAGGAGGAATAAGGCATCGGAAAAGAGATACTCGGAACCCGAAAGAAAATCCTATCGTTTCCGTAGAAACGTATCTCGTTTTTGAATGATAATGCAGGGAACACAGAGTATTTCATATGGACGCAAATTGTGTGTTAATTCGGCAATGTGGGGGAGCGAGGGGTGCAGTAAAGGAGGAATAATGCATCGGAAAAGAGATACTCGGAACCCCAAAGAAAATCCTATCGTTTCCGTAGAAACGTATCTCGATTTAGGAGGACAATGCAGGGAATCCAGAGTATTTCATATGGACGCAAATTGTGTGTTAATTCGTCAATGTGAGGGAGCGAGGGATGCAGTAAAGGAGGAATAATGCATCGGAAAAGAGATACTCGGTACCCCAAAGAAAATCCTATCGTTTCCGTAGAAACGTATCTTGATTTAGAAGGACAATGCAGGGAATCCAGAGTATTTCATATGGACGCAAATTGTGTGTTAATTCGTCAATGTGAGGGAGCGAGGGATGCAGTAAAGGAGGAATAATGCATCGGAAAAGAGATACTCGGAACCCCAAGGAAAATCCTACCGTTTCCGTAGAAACGTATCTCGATTTAGATGGACAATGCAGGGAATCCAGAGTATTTCATATAGACGCAAATTGTGTGTTAATTCTTCAATGTGGGGGAGCGGGGGATGCAGTAAAGGAGGAATAATACATCGGAAAAGAGATACTCGGAACCCCAAAGGAAATCCTATCGTTTCCGTAGAAACGTATCTCGATTTAGAAGGACAATGCAGGGAATCCAGAGTATTTCATATGGACACAAATTGTGTGTTAATTCGTCAATGTGAGGGAGCGAGGAATACAGTAAAGGAGGAATAATGCATCGGAAAAGAGATACTCTTAACCCCAAAGAAAATCCTATCTTATCCATAGAAACGTATCTCGATTTAGAAGGACAATGCAGGGAATCCAGAGTATTTCATATGGACGCAAATTGTGTGTTAATTCGTCAATGTGAGTTAGCGAGGGATGCAGTAAAGGAGGAATAATGCATCGGAAAAGAGATACTCGGAACCCCAAAGAAAATCCTATCGTTTCCCTAGAAACGTATCTCGATTTAGAAGGACAATGCAGGGAATCCAGAGTATTTCATATGGACGCAAATTGTGTGTTAATTCGTCAATGTGAGTTAGCGAGGGATGCAGTAAAGGAGGAATAATGCATCGGAAAAGAGATACTCGGAACCCGAAAGAAAATCCTATCGTTTCCGTAGAAACGTATCTCGATTTAGAAGGACAATGCAGGGAATCCAGAGTATTTCATATGGACGCAAATTGTGTGTTAATTCGTCAATGTGAGTTAGCGAGGGATGCAGTAAAGGAGGAATAATGCATCGGAAAAGAGATACTCGGAACCCCAAAGAAGATCCTCTCGTTTCTGTAGAAACGTATCTCGATTTAGAAAGACAATCCAGGGAATCCTGAGTATTTCATATGGACGCAAATTGTGTGTTAATACGTCAATGTGAGTTAGCGAGGGATGCAGTAAAGGAGGAATAATGCATCGGAAAAGAGATACTCGGAACCCGAAAGAAAATCCTATCGTTTCCGTAGAAACGTATCTCGTTTTAGAAAGATAATGCAGGGAACCCAGAGTATTTCATATGGACGCAAATTGTGTGTTAATTCGGCAATGTGAGGGAGCGAGGGGTGCAGTAAAGGAGGAATAATGCATCGGAAAAGAGATACTCGGAACCCCAAAGAAAATCCTATCGTTTCCGTAGAAACGTATCTCGATTTAGGAGGACAATGCAGGGAATCCAGAGTATTTCATATGGACGCAAATTGTGTGTAAATTCGTCAATGTGAGTTAGCGAGGGATGCAGTAAAGGAGGAATAATGCATCGGAAAAGAGATACGCGGAACCCCAAAGAAAATCCTATCGTTTCCGTAGAAACGTATCTCGATTTAGGAGGACAATCCAGGGAATCCTGAGTATTTCATATGGACGCAAATTGTGTGTTAATTCGTTAATCTGAGGGAGCGAGGGATGCAGTAAAGGAGGAATAATGCATCGGAAAAGAGATACTCAGAACCCCAAAGAAAATCCTATCGTTTCCGTAGAAACATATCTCGATTTAGAAAGACAATCCAGGGAATCCTGAGTATTTCATATGGACGCAAATTGTGTGTTAATTCGTCAATGTGAGTTAGCGAGGGATGCAGTAAAGGAGGAATAATGCATCGGAAAAGAGATACTCGGAACCCGAAAGAAAATCCTATCGTTTCCGTAGAAACGTATCTCGTTTTAGAAAGATAATGCAGGGAACCCAGAGTATTTCATATGGACGCAAATTGTGTGTTAATTCGGCAATGTGAGGGAGCGAGGGGTGCAGTAAAGGAGGAATAATGCATCGGAAAAGAGATACTCGGAACCCCAAAGAAAGTCCTATCGTTTCCGTAGAAACGTATCTCGATTTAGGAGGACAATGCAGGGAATCCAGAGTATTTCATATGGACGCAAATTGTGTGTTAATTCGTCAATGTGAGGGAGCGAGGGATGCAGTAAAGGAGGAATAATGCATCGGAAAAGAGATACTCGGTACCCCAAAGAAAATCCTATCGTTTCCGTAGAAACGTATCTTGATTTAGAAAGACAATGCAGGGAATCCAGAGTATTTCATATGGACGCAAATTGTGTGTTAATTCGTCAATGTGAGGGAGCGAGGGATGCAGTAAAGGAGGAATAATGCGTCGGAAAAGAGATACTCGGAACCCCAAGGAAAATCCTACCATTTCCGTAGAAACGTATCTCGATTTAGAAGGACAATACAGGGAATCCAGAGTATTTCATATGGACACAAATTGTGTGTTAATTCTTCAATGTCAGGGAGCGGGGGATGCAGTAAAGGAGGAATAATGCATCGGAAATGAGATACTCGGAACCCCAAAGGAAATCCTATCGTTTCCGTAAAAACGTATCTCGATTTAGAAGGACAATGCAGGGAATCCAGAGTATTTCATATGGACACAAATTGTGTGTTAATTCGTCAATGTGAGGGAGCGAGGAATGCAGTAAAGGAGGAATAATGCATCGGAAACGAGATACTCGGAACCCCAAAGAAAATCCTATCTTATCCGTAGAAACGTATCTCGATTTAGAAGGACAATGCAGGGAATCCAGATTATTTCATATGGACGCAAATTGTGTGTTAATTCGTCAATGCGAGGGAGCGAGGGATGCAGTAAAGGAGGAATAATGCATCGGAAAAGAGATACTCGGAACCCCAAAGAAATTCCTGTCGTTTCCGTAGAAACGAATCCCGATTTAGAGGGACAATGCAGGGAATCCAGAGTATTTCACATGGACGCAAATTGTGTGTTAATTCGTCAATGTGAGGGAGCGAGGGATGCAGTAAAGGAGGAAGAATGCATCGGAAAAGAGATACTCGGAACCCCAAAGAAAATCCTATCGTTTCCGTAGAAACGTATCTCGATTTAGAAGGACAATGCAGGGAATCCAGAGTATTTCATATGGACGCAAATTGTGTGTTAATTCGTCAATGTGAGTTAGCGAGGGATGCAGTAAAGGAGGAATAATGCATCGGAAAAGAGATACTCGGAACCCCAAAGAAAATCCTCTCGTTTCCGTAGAAACGTATCTCGATTTAGAAAGACAATCCAGGGAATCCTGAGTATTTCATATGGACGCAAATTGTGTGTTAATTCGTCAATGTGAGTTAGCGAGGGATGCAGTAAAGGAGAAATAATGCATCGGAAAAGAGATACTCGGAACCCGAAAGAAAATCCTATCGTTTCCGTAGAAACGTATCTCGTTTTAGAAAGATAATGCAGGGAACCCAGAGTATTTCATATGGACGCAAATTGTGTGTTAATTCGGCAATGTGAGAGAGCGAGGGGTGCAGTAAAGGAGGAATAATGCATCGGAAAAGAGATACTCGGAACCCCAAAGAAAATCCTATCGTTTCCGTAGAAACGTATCTCGATTTAAGAGGACAATGCAGGGAATCCAGAGTATTTCATATGGACGCAAATTGTGTGTTAATTCGTCAATGTGAGGGAGCGAGGGATGCAGTAAAGGAGGAATAATGCATCGGAAAAGAGATACTCGGTACCCCAAAGAAAATCCTATCGTTTCCGTAGAAACGTATCTCGATTTAGAAGGACAATGCAGGGAATCCTGAGTATTTCATATAGACGCAAATTGTGTGTTAATTCGTCAATGTGAGGGAGCGAGGGATGCAGTAAAGGAGGAATAATGCATCGGAAAAGAGATACTCGGAACCCCAAGTAAAATCCTACCATTTCCGTAGAAACGTATCTCAATTTAGAAGGACAATGCAGGGAATCCAGAGTATTTCATATAGACGCAAATTGTGTGTTAATTCTTCAATGTGAGGGAGCGGGGGATGCAGTAAAGGAGGAATAATGCATCGGAAAAGAGATACTCCGAACCCCAAAGGAAATCCTATCGTTTCCGTAGAAACGTATCTCGATTTAGAAGGACAATGCAGGGAATCCAGAGTATTTCATATGGACACAAATTATGTGTTAATTCGTCAATGTGAGGGAGCGAGGAATACAGTAAAGGAGGAATAATGCATCGGAAAAGAGATACTCTTAACCCCAAAGAAAATCCTATCTTATCCGTAGAAACGTATCTCGATTTAGAAGGACAATGCAGGGAATCCAGAGTATTTCATATGGACGCAAATTGTGTGTAATTCGTCAATGTGAGGGAGCGAGGGATGCAGTAAAGGAGGAATAATGCATCGGAAAAGAGATACTCGGAACCCCAAAGAAAATCCTATCGTTTCCGTAGAAACGTATCTCGATTTAGAAGGACAATGCAGGGAATCCAGTGTATTTCATATGGACGCAAATTGTGTGTTAATTCGTCAATGTGAGTTAGCGAGGGATGCAGTAAAGGAGGAATAATGCATCGGAAAAGAGATACTCGGAACCCCAAAGAAAATCCTATCGTTTCCGTAGAAACGTATCTCGATTTAGAAGGACAATTCAGGGAATCCTGAGTATTTCATATGGACGCAAATTGTGTGTTAATTCGTTACTCTGAGGGAGCGAGGGATGCAGTAAAGGAGGAATAATGCATCGGAAAAGAGATACTCGGAACCCCAAAGAAAATCCTATCGTTTCCGTAGAAACGTATCTTGATTTAGGAGGACAATGCAGGGAATCCAGAGTATTTCATATGGACGCAAATTGTGTGTTAATTCGTCAATGTGAGGGGCGAGGGATGCAGTAAAGGAGGAATAATGCATCGGAAAAGAGATACTCGGTACCCCAAAGAAAATCCTATCGTTTCCGTAGAAACGTATCTCGATTTAGAAGGACAATGCAGGGAATCCAGAGTATTTCATATAGACGCAAATTGTGTGTTAATTCGTCAATGTGAGGGAGCGAGGGATGCAGTAAAGGAGGAATAATGCATCGGAAAAGAGATACTCGGAACCCCAAGTAAAATCCTACCGTTTCCGTAGAAACGTATCTCAATTTAGAAGGACAATGCAGGGAATCCAGAGTATTTCATATAGACGAAAATTGTGTGTTAATTCTTCAATGTGAGGGAGCGGGGGATGCAGTAAAGGAGGAATAATGCATCGGAAAAGAGATACTCGGAACCCCAAAGGAAATCCTATCGTTTCCGTAGAAACGTATCTCGATTTAGAAGCACAATGCAGGGAATCCAGACTATTTCATATGGACACAAATTGTGTGTTAATTCGTCAATGTGAGGGAGCGAGGAATACAGTAAAGGAGGAATAATGCATCGGAAAAGAGATACTCTTAACCCCAAAGAAAATCCTATCTTATCCGTAGAAACGTATCTCGATTTAGAAGGACAATGCAGGGAATCCAGAGTATTTCATATGGACGCAAATTGTGTGTAATTCGTCAATGTGAGGGAGCGAGGGATGCAGTAAAGGAGGAATAATGCATCGGAAAAGAGATACTCGGAACCCCAAAGAAAATCCTATCGTTTCCGTAGAAACGTATCTCGATTTAGAAGGACAATGCAGGGAATCCAGAGTATTTCATATGGACGCAAATTGTGTGTTAATTCGTCAATGTGAGTTAGCGAGGGATGCAGTAAAGGAGGAATAATGCATCGGAAAAGAGATACTCGGAACCCCAAAGAAAATCCTATCGTTTCCGTAGAAACGTATCTCGATTTAGAAAGACAATCCAGGGAATCCTGAGTATTTCATATGGACGCAAATTGTGTGTTAATTCGTCAATGTGAGTTAGCGAGGGATGCAGTAAAAGAGGAATAATGCATCGGAAAAGAGATACTCGGAACCCGAAAGAAAATCCTATCGTTTCCGTAGAAACGTATCTCGTTTTAGAATGATAATGCAGGGAACCCAGAGTATTTCATATGGACACAAATTGTGTGTTAATTCGGCAATGTGATGGAGCGAGGGGTGCAGTAAAGGAGGAATAATGCATCGGAAAAGAGATACTCGGAACCCCAAAGAAAATCCTATCGTTTCCGTAGAAACATATCTCGATTTAGGAGGACAATGCAGGGAATCCAGAGTATTTCATATGGACGCAAATTGTGTGTTAATTCGTCAATGTGAGGAAGCGAGGGATGCAGTAAAGGAGGAATAATGCATCGGAAAAGAGATACTCGGTACCCCAAAGAAAATCCTATCGTTTCCGTAGAAACGTATCTTGATTTAGAAGGACAATGCAGGGAATCCAGAGTATTTCATATGGACGCAAATTGTGTGTTAATTCGTCAATGTGAGGGAGCGAGGGATGCAGTAAAGGAGGAATAATGCATCGGAAAAGAGATACTCGGAACCCCAAGGAAAATCCTACCGTTTCCGTAGAAACGTATCTCGATTTAGAAGGACAATGCAGGGAATCCGGAGTATTTCATATAGACGCAAATTGTGTGTTAATTCTTCAATGTCAGGGAGCGGGGGATGCAGTAAAGGAGGAATAATGCATCGGAAAAGAGATACTCGGAACCCCAAAGGAAATCCTATCGTTTCCGTAGAAACGTATCTCAATTTAGAAGGACAATGCAGGGAATCCAGAGTATTTCATATGGACACAAATTGTGTGTTAATTCGTCAATGTGAGGGAGCGAGGAATGCAGTAAAGGAGGAATAATGCATCGGAAAAGAGATACTCGGAACCCCAAAGAAAATCCTATCTTATCCGTAGAAACGTATCTCGATTTAGAAGGACAATGCAGGGAATCCAGAGTATTTCATATGGACGCAAATTGAGTGTTAATTCGTCAATGTGAGGGAGCGAGGGATGCAGTAAAGGAGGAGTAATGCATCGGAAAAGAGATACTCGGAACCCCAAAGAAAATCCTGTCGTTCTGTAGAAAAGGTACCCGATTTAGAAGGACAATGCGGGGAATCCAGAGCATTTCATATGGACGCAAATTGTGTGTTAATTCGTCAATGTGAGGGAGCGAGGGATGCAGTAAAGGAGGAATAATGCATCGGAAAAGAGATACTCGGAACCCCAAAGAAAATCCTATCGTTTCCGTAGAAACGTATCTCGATTTAGAAGGACAATGCAGGGAATCCAGAGTATTTCATATGGACGCAAATTGTGTGTTAATTCGTCAATGTGAGTTAGCGAGGGATGCAGTAAAGGAGGAATAATGCATCGGAAAAGAGATACTCGGAACCCCAAAGAAAATCCTATCGTTTCCGTAGAAACGTATCTCGATTTAGAAGGACAATCCAGGGAATCCTGAGTATTTCATATGGACGCAAATTGTGTGTTAATTCGTCAATGTGAGTTAGCGAGGGATGCAGTAAAAGAGGAATAATGCATCGGAAAAGAGATACTCGGAACCCGAAAATAAATCCTATCGTTTCCGTAGAAACGTATCTCGTTTTAGAATGATAATGCAGGGAACCCAGAGTATTTCATATGGACACAAATTGTGTGTTAATTCGGCAATGTGATGGAGCGAGGGGTGCAGTAAAGGAGGAATAATGCATCGGAAAAGAGATACTCGGAACCCCAAAGAAAATCCTATCGTTTCCGTAGAAACATATCTCGATTTAGGAGGACAATGCAGGGAATCCAGAGTATTTCATATGGACGCAAATTGTGTGTTAATTCGTCAATGTGAGGAAGCGAGGGATGCAGTAAAGGAGGAATAATGCATCGGAAAAGAGATACTCGGTACCCCAAAGAAAATCCTATCGTTTCCGTAGAAACGTATCTTGATTTAGAAGGACAATGCAGGGAATCCAGAGTATTTCATATGGACGCAAATTGTGTGTTAATTCGTCAATGTGAGGGAGCGAGGGATGCAGTAAAGGAGGAATAATGCATCGGAAAAGAGATACTCGGAACCCCAAGGAAAATCCTACCGTTTCCGTAGAAACGTATCTCGATTTAGAAGGACAATGCAGGGAATCCGGAGTATTTCATATAGACGCAAATTGTGTGTTAATTCTTCAATGTCAGGGAGCGGGGGATGCAGTAAAGGAGGAATAATGCATCGGAAAAGAGATACTCGGAACCCCAAAGGAAATCCTATCGTTTCCGTAGAAACGTATCTCAATTTAGAAGGACAATGCAGGGAATCCAGAGTATTTCATATGGACACAAATTGTGTGTTAATTCGTCAATGTGAGGGAGCGAGGAATGCAGTAAAGGAGGAATAATGCATCGGAAAAGAGATACTCGGAACCCCAAAGAAAATCCTATCTTATCCGTAGAAACGTATCTCGATTTAGAAGGACAATGCAGGGAATCCAGAGTATTTCATATGGACGCAAATTGAGTGTTAATTCGTCAATGTGAGGGAGCGAGGGATGCAGTAAAGGAGGAGTAATGCATCGGAAAAGAGATACTCGGAACCCCAAAGAAAATCCTGTCGTTCTGTAGAAAAGGTACCCGATTTAGAAGGACAATGCAGGGAATCCAGAGCATTTCATATGGACGCAAATTGTGTGTTAATTCGTCAATGTGAGGGAGCGAGGGATGCAGTAAAGGAGGAATAATGCATCGGAAAAGAGATACTCGGAACCCCAAAGAAAATCCTATCGTTTCCGTAGAAACGTATCTCGATTTAGAAGGACAATGCAGGGAATCCAGAGTATTTCATATGGACGCAAATTGTGTGTTAATTCGTCAATGTGAG
Organism: Schistocerca nitens; assembly: GCF_023898315.1. Classification (NCBI taxonomy): domain Eukaryota; kingdom Metazoa; phylum Arthropoda; class Insecta; order Orthoptera; family Acrididae; genus Schistocerca; species Schistocerca nitens. The sequence continues at coordinate 1,281,282,423 of NC_064614.1, read as the reverse complement.
TTAGCGAGGGATGCAGTAAAGGAGGAATAATGCATCGGAAAAGAGATACGCGGAACCCCAAAGAAAATCCTATCGTTTCCGTAGAAACGTATCTCGATTTAGAAAGACAATCCAGGGAATCCAGAGTTTTTCATATGGACGCAAATTGTGTGTTAATTCGTCAATGTGAGTTAGCGAGGGATGCAGTAAAGGAGGAATAATGCATCGGAAAAGAGATACTCGGAACCCCAAAGAAAATCCTATCGTTTCCGTAGAAACGTATCTCGTTTTAGAAAGATAATGCAGGGAACCCAGAGAATTTCATATGGACGCAAATTGTGTGTTAATTCGGCAATGTGAGGGAGCGAGGGGTGCAGTAAAGGAGGAATAATGCATCGGAAAAGAGATACTCGGAACCCCAAAGAAAATCCTATCGTTTCCGTAGAAACGTATCTCGATTTAGGAGGACAATGCAGGGAATCCAGAGTATTTCATATGGACGCAAATTGTGAGTTAATTCGTCAATGTGAGGGAGCGAGGGATGCAGTAAAGGAGGAATAATGCATCGGAAAAGAGATACTCGGTGCCCCAAGGAAAATCCTATCGTTTCCGTAGAAACGTATCTTGATTTAGAAGGACAATGCAGGGAATCTAGAGTAATTCATATGGACGCAAATTGTGTGTTAATTCGTCAATGTGAGGGAGCGAGGGATGCAGTAAAGGAGGTATAATGCATCGGAAAAGAGATACTCGGAACCCCAAGGAAAATCCTACCGTTTCCGTAGAAACGTATCTCGATTTAGAAGGACAATGTAGGGAATCCAGAGTATTTCATATAGACGCAAATTGTGTGTTAATTCGTCAATGTGGGTTAGCGAGGGATGCAGTAAAGGAGGAATAATGCATCGGAAAAGAGATACGCGGAACCCCAAAGAAAATCCTTTCGTTTCCGTAGAAACGTATCTCGTTTTAGAATGATAATGCAGGGAACCCAGAGTATTTCATATGGACGCAAATTGTGTGTTAATTCGGCAATGTGAGGGAGCGAGGGGTGCAGTAAAGGAGGAATAATGCATCGGAAAAGAGATACTCGGAACCCCAAAGAAAATCCTATCGTTTCCGTAGAAACATATCTCGATTTAGGAGGACAATGCAGGGAATCCAGAGTATTTCATATGGACGCAAATAGTGTGTTAATTCGTCAATGTGAGGGAGCGAGGGATGCAGTAAAGGAGGAATAATGCATCGGAAAAGAGATACTCGGTACCCCAAAGAAAATCCTATCGTTTCCGTAGAAACGTATCTTGATTTAGAAGGACAATGCAGGGAATCCAGAGTATTTCATATGGACGCAAATTGTGTGTTAATTCGTCAATGTGAGGGAGCGAGGGATGCCGTAAAGGAGGAATAATGCATCGGAAAAGTGATACTCGGAACCCCAAAGGAAATCCTATCGTTTCCGTAGAAACGTATCTCGATTTAGAAGGACAATGCAGGGAATCCAGAGTATTTCATATGGACACAAATTGTGTGTTAATTCGTCAATGTGAGGGAGCGAGGAATGCAGTAAAGGAGGAATAATGCATCGGAAAAGAGATACTCGGAACCCCAAAGAAAATCCTATCTTATCCGTAGAAACGTATCACGATTTAGAAGGACAATGCAGGGAATCCAGAGTATTTCATATGGACGCAAATTGAGTGTTAATTCGTTAATGTGAGGGAGCGAGGGATGCAGTAAAGGAGGAATAATGCATCGGAAAAGAGATACTCGGAACCCCAAAGAAAATCCTATCGTTTCCGTAGAAACGTATCTCGATTTAGAAGGACAATGCAGGGAATCCAGAGATTTCATATGGAGGCAAATTGTGTGTTAATTCGTCAATGTGAGTTAGCGAGGGATGCAGTAAAGGAGGAATAATGCATCGGAAAAGAGATACGCGGAACCCCAAAGAAAATCCTATCGTTTCCGTAGAAACGTATCTTGATTTAGAAAGACAATCCAGGGAATCCTGAGTTTTTCATATGGACGCAAATTGTGTGTTAATTCGTCAATGTGAGTTAGCGAGGGATGCAGTAAAGGAGGAATAATGCATCGGAAAAGACATACTCGGAACCCCAAAGAAAATCCTATCGTTTCCGTAGAAACGTATCTCGTTTTAGAAAGATAATGCAGGGAACCCAGAGAATTTCATATGGACCAAAATTGTGTGTTAATTCGGCAATGTGAGGGAGCGAGGGGTGCAGTAAAGGAGGAATAATGCATCGGAAAAGAGATACTCGGAACCCCAAAGAAAATCCTATCGTTTCCGTAGAAACGTATCTCGATATAGGAGGACAATGCAGGGAATCCAGAGTGTTTCATATGGACGCAAATTGTGAGTTAATTCGTCAATGTGAGGGAGCGAGGGATGCAGTAAAGGAGGAATAATGCATCGGAAAAGAGATACTCGGTGCCCCAAGGAAAATCCTATCGTTTCCGTAGAAACGTATCTTGATTTAGAAGGACAATGCAGGGAATCCAGAGTATTTCATATGGACGCAAATTGTGTGTTAATTCGTCAATGTGAGGGAGCGAGGGATGCAGTAAAGGAGGTATAATGCATCGGAAAAGAGATACTCGGAACCCCAAGGAAAATCCTACCGTTTCCGTAGAAACGTATCTCGATTTAGAAGGACAATGCAGGGAATCCAAAGTATTTCATATAGACGCAAATTGTGTGTTAATTCGTCAATGTGGGTTAGCGAGGGATGCAGTAAAGGAGGATTAATGCATCGGAAAAGAGATACGCGGAACCCCAAAGAAAATCCTTTCGTTTCCGTAGAAACGTATCTCGATTTAGAAAGACAATCCAGGGAATCCTGAGTATTTCATATGGACGCAAATTGTGTGTTAATTCGTCAATGTGAGTTAGCGAGGGATGCAGTAAAGGAGGAATAATGCATCGGAAAAGAGATACTCGGAACCCCAAAGAAAATCCTGTCGTTTCGTAGAAACGAATCCCGATTTAGAAGGACAATGCAGGGAATCCAGAGTATTTCATATGGACGCAAATTGAGTGTTAATTCGTCAATGTGAGGGAGCGAGGGATGCAGTAAAGGAGGAATAATGCATCGGAAAAGAGATACTCGGAACCCCAAAGAAAATCCTATCGTTTCCGTAGAAACGTATCTCGATTTAGAAGGACAATGCAGGGAATCCAGAGTATTTCATATGGACGCAAATTGTGTGTTAATTCGTCAATGTGAGTTAGCGAGGGATGCAGTAAAGGAGGAATAATGCATCGGAAAAGAGATACGCGGAACCCCAAAGAAAATCCTATCGTTTCTGTAAAAAACGTATCTCGATTTAGAAAGACAATCCAGGGAACCCTGAGTATTTCATATGGACGCAAATTGTGTGTTAATTCGTCAATGTGAGTTAGCGAGGGATGCAGTAAAGGAGCAATAATGCATCGGAAAAGAGATACTCGGAACCCCAAAGAAAATACTATCGTTTCCGTAGAAACGTATCTCGTTTTACAAAGATAATGCAGGGAACCCAGAGTATTTCATATGGACGCAAATTGTGTGTTAATTCGGCAATGTGAGGGAGCGAGGGGTGCAGTAAAGGAGGAATAATGCATCGGAAAAGAGATACTCTGAACCCCAAAGAAAATCCTATCGTTTCCGTAGAAACGTATCCCGATTTAGAAGGACTATGCAAGGAATCCAGAGTATTTCATATGGACGCAAATTGTTTGTTAATTCGTCAATGTGAGGGAGCGAGGGATGCAGTAAAGGAGGAATAATGCATCGGAAAAGACATACTCGGAACCCCAAAGATAGTCCGGTCGTTTCCGTAGAAACGTATCTCGATTTAGAAGGACAATGCAGGGAATCCAGAGTATTTCATATGGACGCAAATTGTGTGTTAATTCGTCAATGTGAGGGAGCGAGGGATGCAGTAAAGGAGGAATAATGCATCGGAAAAGAGATACTCGGTACCCCAAAGAAAATCCTATCGTTTCCGTAGAAACGTATCTTGATTTAGAAGGACAATGCAGGGAATCCAGAGTATTTCATATGGACGCAAATTGTGTGTTAATTCGTCAATGTGAGGGAGCGAGGGATGCAGTAAAGGAGGAATAATGCATCGGAAAAGAGATACTCGGAACCGCAAGGAAAATCCTACCGTTTCCGTAGAAACGTATCTCGATTTAGAATGACAATGCAGGGAATCCAGAGTATTTCATATAGACGCAAATTGTGTGTTAATTCTTCAATGTCAGGGAGCGGGGGATGCAGTAAAGGAAGAATAATGCATCGGAAAATAGATACTCGGAACCCCAAAGAAAATCCTGTCGTTTCCGTAGAAACGAATCCCGATTTAGAAGGACAATGCAGGGAATCCAGAGTATTTCATATGGACGCAAATTGTGTGTTAATTCGTCAATGTGAGGGAGCGAGGGATGCAGTAAAGGAGGAATAATGCATCGGAAAAGAGATACTCGGAACCCCAAAGAAAATCCTATCGTTTCCGTAGAAACGTATCTCGATTTAGAAGGACAATGCAGGGAATCCAGAGTATTTCATATGGACGTAAATTGTGTGTTAATTCGTCAATGTGAGTTAGCGAGGGATGCAGTAAAGGAGGAATAATGCATCGGAAAAGAGATACGCGGAACCCCAAAGAAAATCCTATCGTTTCCGTAGAAACGTATCTCGATTTAGAAGGACAATCCAGGGAATCCTGAGTATTTCATATGGACGCAAATTGTGTGTTAATTCGTTAATGTGAGGGAGCGAGGGATGCAGTAAAGGAGGAATAATGCATCGGAAAAGAAATACTCGGAACCCCAAAGAAAATCCTATCGTTTCCGTAGAAACGTATCTCGATTTAGGAGGACAATGCAGGGAATCCAGAGTATTTCATATGGACGCAAATTGTGTGTTAATTCGTCAATGTGAGGGAGCGAGGGATGCAGTAAAGGAGGAATAATCCATCGGAAAAGAGATACTCGGTACCCCAAAGAAAATCCTATCGTTTCCGTAGAAACGTATCTTGATTTAGAAGGACAATGCAGGGAATCCAGAGTATTTCATATGGACGCAAATTGTGTGTTAATTCGTCAATGTGACGGAGCGAGGGATGCAGTAAAGGAGGAATAATGCATCGGAAAAGAGATACTCGGAACCCCAAGGAAAATCCTACCGTTTCCGTAGAAACGTATCTCGATTTAGAAGGACAATGCAGGGAATCCAATTTCATATAGACGCAAATTGTGTGTTAATTCTTCAATGTGAGGGAGCGGGGGATGCAGTAAAGGAGGAATAATGCATCGGAAAAGAGATACTCTTAACCCCAAAGAAAATCCTATCTTATCCGTAGAAACGTATCTCGATTTAGAAGGACAATGCAGGGAATCCAGAGTAATTCATATGGACGCAAATTGGGTGTTAATTCGTCAAAGTGAGGGAGCGAGGGATGCAGTAAAGGAGGAATAATGCATCGGAAAAGAGATACTCGGAACCCCAAAGAAAATACTATCGTTTCCGTTGAAACGAATCCCGATTTAGAAGGACAATGCAGGGAATCCAGAGAATTTCATATGGACGCAAATTGTGTGTTAATTTGTCAATGTGAGGGAGCGAGGTATGCAGTAAAGGAGGAATAATGCATCAGAAAAGAGATACTCGGAACCCCAAAGAAAATCCTATCGTTTCCGTTGAAACATATCTCGATTTAGAAGGACAATGCACGGAATCCAGAGTATTTCATATGGACGCAAATTGTGTGTTAATTGGTCAATGGGAGGGAGCGAGGGATGCAGTAAAGGAGGAATAATGTATCGGAAAAGAGATATTTGGAACCCCAAAGAAAATCCTATCGTTTCCGTAGAAACGTATCTCGATTTAGAAGGACAATGCAGGGAATCCAGAGTATTTCATATGGATGCAAATTGTGTGTTAATTCGTCAATGTGAGGGAGCGAGGGATGCAGTAAAGGAGGAATAATGCATCGGAAAAGAGATACTCGGAACCCCAAAGTAAATCCTATCGTTTCCATAGAAACGTATCTCGATTTAGAAGGACAATGCAGGGAATCCAGAGTATTTCATATGGACGCAAATTGTGTGTTAATTCGTCAATGTGAGGGAGCGAGGGATGCAGTAAAGGAGGAATAATGCATCGGAAAAGAGATACTCGGAACCCCAAAAAAAATCCTATCGTTTCCGTAGAAACGAATCCCGATTTAGGACAATGCAGGGAACCCAGAGTATTTCATATGGACGCAATGTGTGTGTTAATTCGTCAATGTGAGAGAGCGAGGGATGCAGTAAAGGAGGAATAATGCATCGGAAAAGAGATACTCGGAACCCCAAAGAAAATCCTATCTTATCCGTAGAAACGTATCTCGATTTAGAAGGACAATGCAGGGAATCCAGAGTATTTCATATGGACGCAAATTGTGTGTTAATTCGTCAATGTGAGGGAGCGAGGGATGCAGTAAAGGAGGAATAATGCATTGGAAAAAAGATACTCGGTACCCCTAAGAAAATCCTATCGTTTCCGTAGCAACGTATCTTGATTTAGAAGGACAATGCAGGGAATCCAGAGTATTTCATATGGACGCAAATTGTGTGTTAATTCGTCAATGTGAGGGAGCGAGGGATGCAGTAAAGGAGGAATAATGCATCGGAAAAGAGATACTCGGAACCCCAAGGAAAATCCTACCGTTTCCGTAGAAACGTATCTCGATTTAGAAGTACAATCAGGGAATCCAGAGTATTTCATATAGACGCAAATTGTGTGTTAATTCTTCAATGTGAGGGAGTGGGGGATGCAGTAAAGGAGGAATAATGCATCGGAAAAGAGATACTCGGAACCTCAAAGGAAATCCTATCGTTTCCGTAGAAACGTATCTCGATTTAGAAGGACAATGCTGGGAATCCAGAGTATTTCATATGGACACAAATTGTGTGTTAATTCGTCAATGTGAGGGAGCGAGGAATGCAGTAAAGGAGGAATAATGCATCGGAAAAGAGATACTCTTAACCCCAAAGAAAATCCTATCTTATCCGTAGAAACGTATCTCGATTTAGAAGGACAATGCAGGGAATCCAGAGTATTTCATATGGACGCAAATTGTGTGTTAATTCGTCATTGTGAGGGAGCGAGGGAAGCAGTAAAGGAGGAATAATGCATCGGAAAAGAGATACTCGGAACCCCAAAGAAAATCCTATCGTTTCCGTAGAAACGTATCTCGATTTAGAAGGACAATGCAGGGAATCCAGAGTATTTCATATGGACGCAAATTGTGTGTTAATTCGTCAATGTGAGTTAGCGAGGGATGCAGTAAAGGAGGAATAATGCATCGGAAAAGAGATACGCGGAACCCCAAAGAAAATCCTATCGTTTCCGTAGAAACGTATCTCGATTTAGAAGGACAATCCAGGGAATCCTGAGTATTTCATATGGACGCAAATTGTGTGTTAATTCGTTAATGTGAGGGAGCGAGGGATGCAGTAAAGGAGGAATAATGCATCGGAAAAGAAATACTCGGAACCCCAAAGAAAATCCTATCGTTTCCGTAGAAACGTATCTCGATTTAGAAGGACAATGCAGGGAATCCAGAGTATTTCATATGGACGCAAATTGTGTGTTAATTCGTCAATGTGAGGGAGCGAGGGATGCAGTAAAGGAGGAATAATGCATCGGAAAACAGATACTCGGAACCCCAAAGAAAATCCTATCGTTTCCATAGAAACGTATCTCGATTTAGAAGGACAATGCAGGGAATCCAGAGTATTTCATATGGACGCAAATTGTGTGTTAATTCGTCAATGTGAGGGAGCGAGGGATGCAGTAAAGGAGGAATAATGCATCGGAAAAGAGATACTCGGAACCCCAAAGAAAATCCTATCGTTTCCGTAGAAACGAATCCCGATTTAGGACAATGCAGGGAACCCAGAGTATTTCATATGGACGCAATGTGTGTGTTAATTCGTCAATGTGAGAGAGCGAGGGATGCAGTAAAGGAGGAATAATGCATCGGAAAAGAGATACTCGGAACCCCAAAGAAAATCCTATCTTATCCGTAGAAACGTATCTCGATTTAGAAGGACAATGCAGGGAATCCAGAGTATTTCATATGGACGCAAATTGTGTGTTAATTCGTCAATGTGAGGGAGCGAGGGATGCAGTAAAGGAGGAATAATGCATCGGAAAAGAGATACTCGGTACCCCTAAGAAAATCCTATCGTTTCCGTAGAAACGTATCTTGATTTAGAAGGACAATGCAGGGAATCCAGAGTATTTCATATGGACGCAAATTGTGTGTTAATTCGTCAATGTGAGGGAGCGAGGGATGCAGTAAAGGAGGAATAATGCATCGGAAAAGAGATACTCGGAACCCCAAGGAAAATCTTACCGTTTCCGTAGAAACGTATCTCGATTTAGAAGTACAATCAGGGAATCCAGAGTATTTCATATAGACGCAAATTGTGTGTTAATTCTTCAATGTGAGGGAGTGGGGGATGCAGTAAAGGAGGAATAATGCATCGGAAAAGAGATACTGGGAACCCCAAAGGAAATCCTATCGTTTCCGTAGAAACGTATCTCGATTTAGAAGGACAATGCTGGGAATCCAGATTATTTCATATGGACACAAATTGTGTGTTAATTCGTCAATGTGAGGGAGCGAGGAATGCAGTAAAGGAGGAATAATGCATCGGAAAAGAGATACTCTTAACCCCAAAGAAAATCCTATCTTATCCGTAGAAACGTATCTCGATTTAGAAGGACAATGCAGGGAATCCAGAGTATTTCATATGGACGCAAATTGTGTGTTAATTCGTCAATGTGAGGGAGCGAGGGATGCAGTAAAGGAGGAATAATGCATCGGAAAAGAGATACTCGGAACCCCAAAGGAAATCCTATCGTTTCCGTAGAAACGTATCTCGATTTAGAAGGACAATCCAGGGAATCCTGAGTATTTCATATGGACGCAAATTGTGTGTTAATTCGTCAATGTGAGGGAGCGAGGGATGCAGTAAAGGAGGAATAATGCATCGGAAAAGAGATACGCGGAACCCCAAAGAAAATCCTATCGATTCCGTAGAAACGTATCTCGATTTAGGAGGACAATGCAGGGAATCCAGAGTATTTCATATGGACGCAAATTGTGTGTTAATTCGTCAATGTGAGGGAGCGAGGGATGCAGTAAAGGAGGAATAATGCATCGGAAAGGAGATACTCGGTACCCCAAAGAAAATCCTATCGTTTCCGTAGAAACGTATCTTGATTTAGAAGGACAATGTAGGGAATCCAGAGTATTTCATATGGACGCAAATTGTGTGTTAATTCGTCAATGTGAGGGAGCGAGGGATGCAGTAAAGGAGGAATAATGCATCGGAAAAGAGATACTCGGAACCCCAAGGAAAATCCTACCGTTTCCGTAGAAACATATCTCGATTTAGAAGGACAATCCAGGGAATCCAATTTCATATGGACGCAAATTGTGTGTTAATTCTTCAATGTGAGGGAGCGGGGGATGCAGTAAAGGAGGAATAATGCATCGGAAAAGAGATACTCGGAACCCCAAAGAAAATCCTATCGTTTCCGTTGAAACATATCTCGATTCAGAAGGACAATGCACGGAATCCAGAGTATTTCATATGGACGCAAATTGTGTGTTAATTGGTCAATGGGAGGAGGCGAGGGATGCAGTAAAGGAGGAATAATGTATCGGAAAAGAGAAACTTGGAACCCCAAAGAAAATCCTATCGTTTCCGTAGAAACGTATCTCGTTTTAGAAGGACAATGCAGGGAATCCAGAGTATTTCATATGGACGCAAATTGTGTGTTAATTCGTCAATGTGAGGGAGCGAGGGATGCAGTAAAGGAGGAATAATGCATCGGAAAAGAGATACTCGGAACCCCAAAGAAAATCCTATCGTTTCCATAGAAACGTATCTCGATTTAGAAGGACAATGCAGGGAATCCAGAGTATTTCATATGGACGCAAATTGTGTGTTAATTGGTCAATGGGAGGGAGCGAGGGATGCAGTAAAGGAGGAATAATGCATCGGAAAAGAGATACTCGGAACCCCAAAGAAAATCCTATCGTTTCCGTAGAAACGAATCCCGATTTAGGACAATGCAGGGAACCCAGAATATTTCATATGGACGCAATGTGTGTGTTAATTCGTCAATGTGAGAGAGCGAGGGATACAGTAAAGTAGGAATAATGCATCGGAAAAGAGATACTCGGAACCCCAAAGAAAATCCTATCTTATCCGTAGAAACGTATCTCGATTTAGAAGGAAAATGCAGGGAATCCAGAGTATTTCATATGTACGCAAATTGTGTGTTAATTCGTCAATGTGAGGGAGCGAGGGATGCAGTAAAGGAGGAATAATGCATCGGAAAAGAGATACTCGGAACCCCAAAGAAAATCCCTTCGTTTCCATAGAAACGTATCTCGATTCAGAAGGACAATGCAAGGAATCCAGAGTAATTCATATGGACGCAAATTGTGTGTTAATTCGTCAAAGTGAGGGAGCGAGGGATGCAGTAAAGGAGGAATAATGCATCGGAAAAGAGATACTCGGAACCCCAAAGAAAATCCTATCGCTTCCGTAGAAACTAATCCCGATTTAGGACAATGCAGGGAACCCAGAGTATTTCATATGGACGCAATGTGTGTGTTAATTCGTCAATGTGAGGGAGCGAGGGATGCAGTAAAGGAGGAATAATGCATCGGAAAAGAGATACTCGGAACCCCAAAGAAAATCCTATCGTTTCCATAGAAACGTATCTCGATTTAGAAGGACAATGCAGGGAATCCAGAGTATTTCATATGGACGCAAATTGTGTGTTAATTCGTCAATGTGAGGGAGCGAGGGATGCAGTTAAGGAGGAATAATGCATCGGAAAAGAGATACTCGGAGCCCCAAAGAAAATCCTTTCGTTTCCGGAGAAACGTATCTCGATTTAGAAGGACAATGCAGGGAATCCAGAGTATTTCATATAGACGCAAATTGTGTGTTAATTCTTCAATGTGAGGGAGGGAGGGATGCAGTAAAGGAGGAATAATGCGTCGGAAAAGAGATACTCGGAACCCCAAAGAAAATCCTATCGTTTCCATAGAAACGTATCTCGATTTAGAAGGACAATGCAGGGAATCCAGAGTATTTCATATGGACGCAAATTGTGTGTTAATTGGTCAATGGGAGGGAGCGAGGGATGCAGTAAAGGAGGAATAATGCATCGGAAAAGAGATACTCGGAACCCCAAAGAAAATCCTATCGTTTCCGTAGAAACGAATCCCGATTTAGGACAATGCAGGGAACCCAGAATATTTCATATGGACGCAATGTGTGTGTTAATTCGTCAATGTGAGAGAGCGAGGGATGCAGTAAAGGAGGAATAATGCATCGGAAAAGAGATACTCGGAACCCCAAAGAAAATCCTATCTTATCCGTAGAAACGTATCTCGATTTTGAAGGAAAATGCAGGGAATCCAGAGTATTTCATATGTACGCAAATTGTGTGTTAATTCGTCAATGTGAGGGAGCGCGGGATGCAGTAAAGGAGGAATAATGCATCGGAAAAGAGATACTCGGAACCCCAAAGAAAATCCTTTCGTTTCCATAGAAACGTATCTCGATTCAGAAGGACAATGCAAGGAATCCAGAGTAATTCATATGGACGCAAATTGTGTGTTAATTCGTCAAAGTGAGGGAGCGAGGGATGCAGTAAAGGAGGAATAATGCATCGGAAAAGAGATACTCGGAACCCCAAAGAAAATCCTATCGTTTCCGTTGAAACGAATCCCGATTTAGAAGGACAATGCAGGGAATTCAGAGAATTTGATATGGACGCAAATTGTGTGTTAATTTGTCAATGTGAGGGAGCGAGGTATGCAGTAAAGGAGGAATAATGCATCAGAAAAGAGATACTCGGAACCCCAAAGAAAATCCTATCGTTTCCGTTGAAACATATCTCGATTTAGAAGGACAATGCAGGGAATCCAGAGTATTTCATATGGACGCAAATTGTGTGTTAATTCGTGAATGTGAGCGAGCGAGGGATGCAGTAAAGCAGGAATAATGCATCGGAAAAGAGATACTCGGAACCCCAAAGAAAATCCTATCGTTTCCATAGAAACGTATCTCGATTTAGGAGGCAATGCAAGGAATCCAGAATATTTCATATGGACGCAAATTGTGTGTTAATTCGTCAATGTGAGGGAGCGAGGGATGCAGTAAAGGAGGAATAATGCATCGGAAAAGAGATACTCGGAACCCCAAAGAAAATCCTATCGATTCCGTAGAAACGAATCCCGATTTAGGACAATGCAGGGAACCCAGAGTATTTCATATGGACGCAATGTGTGTGTTAATTCGTCAATGTGAGAGAGCGAGGGATGCAGTAAAGGAGGAATAATGCATCGGAAAAGAGATACTCGGAACCCCAAAGAAAATCCTATCTTATCCGTAGAAACGTATCTCGATTTAGAAGGACAATGCAGGGAATCCAGAGTATTTCATATGGACGCAAATTGTGTGTTAATTCGGCAATGTGAGGGAGCGAGGGATGCAGTAAAGGAGGAATAATGCATCGGAAAAGAGATACTCGGAGCCCCAAAGAAAATCCTATCGTTTCCGTAGAAACGTATCTCGATTTAGAAGGACAATGCAGGGAATCCAGAGTATTTCATATGGACGCAAATTGTGTGTTAATTCGTCAATGTGAGGGAGCGAGGGATGCGGTAAAGGAGGAATAATGCATCGGAAAAGAGATACTCGGAACCCCAAAGAAAATCCTCTCGTTTCCGTAGAAACGGATCTCGATTCAGAAGGACAATGCAGGGAATCCAGAGTATTTCATATGGACGCAAATTGTGTGTTAATTCGTCAATGTGAGGGAGCGAGGGATGCAGTAAAGGAGGAATAATGCATCGGAAAAGAGATACTCGGAACCCCAAAGAAAATCCTATCGCTTCCGTAGAAACTAATCCCGATTTAGGACAATGCAGGGAACCCAGAGTATTTCATATAGACGCAATGTGTGTGTTAATTCGTCAATGTGAGGGAGCGAGGGATGCAGTAAAGGAGGAATAATGCATCGGAAAAGAGATACTCGGAACCCCAAAGAAAATCCTATCGTTTCCATAGAAACGTATCTCGATTTAGAAGGACAATGCAGGGAATCCAGAGTATTTCATATGGACGCAAATTGTGTGTTAATTCGTCAATGTGAGGGAGCGAGGGATGCAGTTAAGGAGGAATAATGCATCGGAAAAGAGATACTCGGAGCCCCAAAGAAAATCCTTTCGTTTCCGTAGAAACGTATCTCGATTTAGAAGGACAATCCAGGGAATCCAGAGTATTTCATATAGACGCAAATTGTGTGTTAATTCTTCAATGTGAGGGAGGGAGGGATGCAGTAAAGGAGGAATAATGCATCGGAAAAGAGATACTCGGAACCCCAAAAAAAATCCTATCGTTTCCGTAGAAACGTATCTCGATTTAGAAGGACAATGCAGGGAATCCAGAGTATTTCATATGGACACAAATTGTGTGTTAATTCGTCAATGTGAGGGAGCGAGGAATGCAGTAAAGGAGGAATAATGCATCGGAAAAGAGATACTCTTAACCCCAAAGAAAATCCTATCATATCCGTAGAAACGTATCTCGATTTAGAAGGACAATGCAGGGAATCCAGAGTATTTCATATGGACGCAAATTGTGTGTTAATTCGTCAATGTGAGGGAGCGAGGGATGCAGTAAAGGAGGAATAATGCATCGGAAAAGAGATACTCGGAACGCCAAAGAAAATCATATCGTTTCCATAGAAACGTATCTCGATTTGGAAGGACAATGCAGGGAATCCAGAGTATTTCATATGGACGCAAATTGTGTGTTAATTCGTCAATATGAGGGAGCGAGGAATGCAGTAAAGGAGGAATAATGCATCGGAAAAGAGATACTCTTAACCCCAAAGATAATCCTATCTTATCCGTAGAAACGTATCTCGATTTAGAAGGACAATGCAGGGAATCCAGAGTATTTCATATGTACGCAAATTGTGTGTTAATTCGTCAATGTGAGGGAGCGAGGGATGCAGTAAAGGAGGAATAATGCATCGGAAAAGAGATACTCGGAACCCCAAAGAAAATCCTATCGTTTCCATAGAAACGTATCTCGATTTAGAAGGACAATGCAGGGAATCCAGAGTATTTCATATGGACGCAAATTGTGTGTTAATTTGTCAATGTGGGGGAGCGAGGGATGCAGTAAAGGAGGAATAATGCATCGGAAAAGAGATACTCGAAACCCCAAAGAAAATCCTATCGTTTCCATAGAAACGTATCTCGATTTAGAAGGACAATGCAGGGAATCCAGAGTATTTCATATGGACGCAAATTGTGTGTTAATTCGTCAATGTGAGGGAGCGAGGGATGCAGTTAAGGAGGAATAATGCATCGGAAAAGAGATACTCGGAGCCCCAAAGAAAATCCTATCGTTTCCGTAGAAACGTATCTCGATTTAGAAGGACAATGCAGGGAATCAAGAGTATTTCATATAGACGCAAATTGTGTGTTAATTCTTCAATGTGAGGGAGGGAGGGATGCAGTAAATGAGGAATAATGCATCGGAAAAGAGATACTCGGAACCCCAAAAAAAATCCTATCGTTTCCGTAGAAACGTATCTCGATTTAGAAGGACAATGCAGGGAATCCAGAGTATTTCATATGGACACAAATTGTGTGTTAATTCGTCAATGTGAGGGAGCGAGGAATGCAGTAAAGGAGGAATAATGCATCGGAAAAGAGATACTCTTAACCCCAAAGAAAATCCTATCTTATCCGTAGAAACGTATCTCGATTTAGAAGGACAATGCAGGGAATCCAGAGTATTTCATATGGACGCAAATTGTGTGTTAATTCGTCAATGTGAGGGAGCGAGGGATGCAGTAAAGGAGGAATAATGCATCGGAAAAGAGATACTCGGAACGCCAAAGAAAATCATATCGTTTCCATAGAAACGTATCTCGATTTGGAAGGACAATGCAGGGAATCCAGAGTATTTCATATGGACGCAAATTGTGTGTTAATTCGTCAATGTGAGGGAGCGAGGAATGCAGTAAAGGAGGAATAATGCATCGGAAAAGAGATACTCTTAACCCCAAAGAAAATCCTATCTTATCCGTAGAAACGTATCTCGATTTAGAAGGACAATGCAGGGAATCCAGAGTATTTCATATGTACGCAAATTGTGTGTTAATTCGTCAATGTGAGGGAGCGAGGGATGCAGTAAAGGAGGAATAATGCATCGGAAAAGAGATACTCGGAACCCCAAAGAAAATCCTATCGTTTCCATAGAAACGTATCTCGATTTAGAAGGACAATGCAAGGAATCCAGAGTAATTCATATGGACGCAAATTGTGTGTTAATTCGTCAAAGTGAGGGAGCGAGGGATGCAGTAAAGGAGGAATAATGCATCGGAAAAGAGATACTCGGAACCCCAAAGAAAATCCTATCGTTTCCGTTGAAACGAATCCCGATTTAGAAGGACAATGCAGGGAATTCAGAGAATTTGATATGGACGCAAATTGTGTGTTAATTTGTCAATGTGAGGGAGCGAGGTATGCAGTAAAGGAGGAATAATGCATCAGAAAAGAGATACTCGGAACCCCAAAGAAAATCCTATCGTTTCCGTTGAAACATATCTCGATTTAGAAGGAAAATGCAGGGAATCCAGAGTATTTCATATGGACGCAAATTGTGTGTTAATTGGTCAATGGGAGGGAGCGAGGGATGCAGTAAAGGAGGAATAACGTATCGGAAAAGAGATACTTGGAACCCCAAAGAAAATCCTATCGTTTCCGTAGAAACGTATCTCGATTTACAAGGACAATGCAGGGAATCCAGAGTATTTCATATGGACGCAAATTGTGTGTTAATTCGTCAATGTGAGCGAGCGAGGGATGCAGTAAAGCAGGAATAATGCATCGGAAAAGAGATACTCGGAACCCCAAAGAAAATCCTATCGTTTCCATAGAAACGTATCTCGATTTAGGAGGCAATGCAGGGAATCCAGAATATTTCATATGGACGCAAATTGTGTGTTAATTCGTCAATGTGAGGGAGCGAGGGATGCAGTAAAGGAGGAATAATGCATCGGAAAAGAGATACTCGGAACCCCAAAGAAAATCCTATCGTTTCCGTAGAAACGAATCCCGATTTAGGACAATGCAGGGAACCCAGAGTATTTCATATGGACGCAATGTGTGTGTTAATTCGTCAATGTGAGGGAGCGAGGGATGCAATAAAGGAGGAATAATGCATCGGAAAAGAGATACTCGGAGCCCCAAAGAAAATCCTATCGTTTCCGTAGAAACGTATCTCGATTTAGAAGGACAATGCAGGGAATCCAGAGTATTTCATATGGACGCAAATTGTGTGTTAATTCGTCAATGTGAGGGAGCGAGGGATGCGGTAAAGGAGGAATAATGCATCGGAAAAGAGATACTCGGAACCCCAAAGAAAATCCTCTCGTTTCCGTAGAAACGGATCTCGATTCAGAAGGACAATGCAGGGAATCCAGAGTATTTCATATGGACGCAAACTGTGTGTTAATTCGTCAATGTGAGGGAGCGAGGGATGCAGTAAAGGAGGAATAATGCATCGGAAAAGAGATACTCGGAACCCCAAAGAAAAACCTATCGCTTCCGTAGAAACTAATCCCGATTTAGGACAATGCAGGGAACCCAGAGTATTTCATATGGACGCAATGTGTGTGTTAATTCGTCAATGTGAGGGAGCGAGGGATGCAGTAAAGGAGGAATAATGCATCGGAAAAGAGATACTCGGAACCCCAAAGAAAATCCTATCGTTTCCATAGAAACGTATCTCGATTTAGAAGGACAATGCAGGGAATCCAGAGTATTTCATATGGACGCAAATTGTGTGTTAATTCGTCAATGTGAGGGAGCGAGGGATGCAGTAAAGGAGGAATAATGCATCGGAAAAGAGATACTCGGAACCCCAAAAAAAATCCTATCGTTTCCGTAGAAACGTATCTCGATTTAGAAGGACAATGCAGGGAATCCAGAGTATTCCATATGGACACAAATTGTGTGTTAATTCGTCAATGTGAGGGAGCGAGGAATGCAGTAAAGTAGGAATAATGCATCGGAAAAGAGATACTCTTAACCCCAAAGAAAATCCTATCTTATCCATAGAAACGTATCTCGATTTAGAAGGACAATGCAGGGAATCCAGAGTATTTCATATGGACGCAAATTGTGTGTTAATTCGTCAATGTGAGGGAGCGAGGGATGCAGTAAAGGAGGAATAATGCATCGGAAAAGAGATACTCGGAACGCCAAAGAAAATCATATCGTTTCCATAGAAACGTATCTCGATTTGGAAGGACAATGCAGGGAATCCAGAGTATTTCATATGGACGCAAATTGTGTGTTAATTCGTCAATGTGAGGGAGCGAGGGATGCAGTAAAGGAGGAATAATGCATAGGAAAAGAGAGACTCGGAACCCCAAAGAAAATCCTATCGTTTCCGTAGAAACGAATCCCGATTTAGAAGGACAATGAAGGGAATCCAGAGAATTTCATATGGACGCAAATTGTGTGTTAATTTGTCAATGTGAGGGAGCGAGGTATGCAGTAAAGGAGGAATAATTCATCAGAAAAGAGATACTCGGAACCCCAAAGAAAATCCTATCGTTTCAGTTGAAACATATCTCGATTTAGAAGGACAATGCAGGGAATCCAGAGTATTTCATATGGACGCAAATTGTGTGTTAATTGGTCAATGTGAGGGAGCGAGGGATGCAGTAAAGGAGGAATAATGCATCGGAAAAGAGATACTCGGAACCCCAAAGAAAATCCTATCGTTTCCATAGAAACGTATCTCGATTTAGAAGGACAATGCAGGGAATCCAGAGTATTTCATATGGACGCAAATTGTGTGTTAATTCGTCAATGTGAGGGAGCGAGGGATGCAGTAAAGGAGGAATAATGCATCGGAAAAGAGATACTCGGAACCCAAAAGAAAATCCTATCGTTTCCGTAGAAACGTATCTCGATTTAGAAGGACAATGCAGGGAATCCAGAGTATTTCATATGGACGCAAATTGTGTGTTAATTCGTCAATGTGAGGGAGCGAGGGATGCAGTAAAGGAGGAATAATGCATCGGAAAAGAGATACTCGGAACCCCAAAGAAAATCCTATCGTTTCCGTAGAAAAGTATCTCGATTTCGAAGGACAATGCAGGGAATCCAGGGTAATCCATATGGACGCAAATTGTGTGTTAATTCGTCAATGTGAGGGAGCGAGGGATGCAGTAAAGGAGGAATAATGCATCGGATAAGCGATACACGGAACCCCAAAGAAAATCCTATCGTTTCCGTAGAAACGAATCCCGATTTAGAAGGACAATGCAGGGAACCCAGAGTATTGCATATAGACGCAATTTGTGTGTTAATTCGTCAATGTGAGGTAGCGAGGGATGCAGTAAAGGAGGAATAATGCATCGGAAAAGAGATACTCGGAACCCCAAAGAAAATCCTATCGTTTCCATAGAAACATATCTCGATTTAGAAGACAATGCAGGGAATCCAGAGTATTTCATATGGACGGAAATTGTGTGTTAATTCGTCAATGTGAGGGAGCGAGGGATGCAGTAAAGGAGGAATAATGCATCGGAAAAGAGATACTCGGAACCCCAAAGAAAATCCTATCGTTTCCGTAGAAACGTATCTCGATTTAGAAGGACAATGCAGGGAATCCAGAGTATTTCATATGGACGCAAATTGTGTGTTAATTCGTCAATGTGAGGGAGCGAGGGATGCAGTAAAGGATGAATAATGCATCGGAAAAGAGATACTCGGAACCCCAAAGAAATTCCTATCGTTTCCGTATAAACGTACCTCGATTTAGAAGGACAATGCAGGGAATCCAGAGTATTTCATATGGACGCAAATTGTGTGTTAATTCGTCAATGTGAGGGAGCGAGGGATGCAGTAAAGCGGGAATAATGCATCGGAAAAGAGATACACGGAACCCGAAAGAAAATCCTATCGTTTCCGTAGAAACGTATCTCGATTTAGAAGGACAATGCAGGGAATCCAGAGTATTCCATATGGACGCAAATTGTGTGTTAATTCGTCAATGTGAGGGAGCGAGGGATGCAGTAAAGGAGGAATAATGCATCGGATAAGCGATACACGGAACCCCAAAGAAAATGCTATCGTTTCCGTAGAAACGTATCTCGATTTAGAACGACAATGCAGGGAATCCAGAGTATTTCATATGGACGCAAATTGTGTGTTAATTCGTCAATGTGAGGGAGCGATAAATGCAGTAAAGGAGTAATAATGCATTGGAAAAGAGATACTCGGAACCCCAAAGAAAATCCTATCGTTTCCGTAGAAACGTATCTCGATTTAGAAGGACAATGCAGGGAATCCAGAGTATATCATATGGACGCAAATTGTGTGTTAATTCGTCAATGTGAGGGAGCGAGGGATGCAGTAAAGGAGGAATAATGCATCGGAAAAGAGATACTCGGAACCCCAAAGAAAATCCTATCGTTTCCGTAGAAACGTATCTCGATTTAGAAGAACAATGCAGGGAATCCAGAGTATTTCATATGGACGCAAATTGTGTGTTAATTCGTCAATGTGAGGGAGCGAGGGATGCAGTAAAGGAGGAATAAAGCATCGGAAAAGAGATACTCGGAACCCCAAAGAAATTCCTATCGTTTCCGTATAAACGTATCTCGATTTAGAAGGACAATGCAGGGAATCCAGAGTATTTCATATGGACGCAAATTGTGTGTTAATTCGTCAATGTGAGGGAGCGAGGGATGCAGTAAAGGGGGAATAATGCATCGGAAAAGAGATACACGGAACCCGAAAGAATATCCTATCGTTTCCGTAGAAACGTATCTCGATTTAGAAGGACAATGCAGGGAATCCAGAGTATTCCATATGGACGCAAATTGTGTGTTAATTCGTCAATGTGAGGGAGCGAGGGATGCAGTAAAGGAGGAATAATGCATGGGATAAGCGATACACGGTACCCCAAAGAAAATCCTATCGTTTCCGTAGGAACGTATCTCGATTTAGAAGGACAATGCAGGGAATCCAGAGTATTTCATATGGACGCAAATTGTGTGTTAATTCGTCAATGTGAGGGAGCGAGAAATGCAGTAAAGGAGGAATAATGCATTGGAAAAGAGGTACTCGGAACCCCAAAGAAAATCCTATCGTTTCCGTAGAAACTTATCTCGATTTAGAATGACAATGCAGGGAATCCAGTGTATATCATATGGACGCAAATTGTGTGTTAATTCTTGAATGTGAGGGAGCGAGGGATGCAGTAAAGGAGGAATAATGCATCGGAAAAGAGATACTCGGAACCCCAAAGAAAATCCTATCGTTTCCGTAGAAACGTATCTCGTTTTAGAAAGATAATGCAGGGAACCCAGAGTATTTCATATGGACGCAAATTGTGTGTTAATTCGTCAATGTGAGGGAGCGAGGGATGCAGTAAAGGATGAATAATGCATCGGAAAAGAGATACTCGGTACCCCAAAGAAAATCCTATCGTTTCCGTAGAAACGTATCTCGATATAGAAGGACAATGCAGGGCATCCGGAGTATATCATATGGACGCAAATTGTGTGTTAATTCGTCAATGTGAGGGAGCGAGGGATGCAGTAAAGGAGGAATAGATGCAGTAAAGGAGGAGTAATGCATCGGAAAAGAGATACTCGACTCCCAAAAGAAAATCCTATCGTTTCCGTAGAAACGTATCTCGTTTTAGAAAGATAATGCAGGGAACCCAGAGTATTTCATATGGACGCAAATTGTGTGTTGATTTGTCAATATGAGGGACCGAGGGATGCAGTGAAGGAGGAATAATGCATCGGAAATAGATACTCGGCACCCCAAAGAAAATCCTATCGTTTCCGTAGAAACGTATCTCGATTTAGAAGGACAATGCAGGGAATCCAGAGTATTTCATATGGACGCAAATTGTGTGTTAATTCGTCAATGTGAGGGAACGAGGGCTGCAGTAAAGGAGGAATAATGCATCGGAAAAGAGATACTCGGAACCCCAAAGAAAATCCTATCGTTTCCGTAGAAACGTATCTCGATTTAGAATGACAATGCAGGGAATCCAGAGTATTTCATATGGACGCAAATTGTGTGTTAATTCGTCAATGTGAGGAAGCGAGGGATGCAGTAAAGGACGAATAATGCATCGGAAAAGAGATACGCGGAACCCCAAAGAAAATCCTATCGTTGCCGTAGAAACGTATCTCGATTTAGAAGGACAATGCAGGGAATCCAGAGTATTTCATATGGACGCAAAATGTGTGTTAATTCGTCAATGTGAGGGAGCGAGGGATGCAGTAAAGGAGGAACAATGCATCGGAAAAGAGATACTCGGAACCCCAAAAAAAAACCTATCGTTTCCGTAGAAACGTATCTCGATTTAGAAGGACAATGCAGGGAATCCAGCGTATTTTATATGGACGCAAATTGTGTGTTAATTCTTCAATGTGAGGGAGCGAGGGATGCAGTAATGGAGGAATAACGCATCGGAAAAGAGATACTCGGAACCCCAAAGAAAATCCTATCGTTTCCGTAGAAACGTATCTTGATTTAGAAGGACAATGCAGGGAATCCAGAGTATTTCATATGGACGCAAATTGTGTGTTAATTCGTCAATGTGAGGGAGCGAGGGATGCAGTAAAGGATGAATAATGCATCGGAAAAGAGATACTCGGAACCCCAAAGAAAATCCTATCGTTTCCGTAGAAACGTATCTCGATATAGAAGGACAATGCAGGGCATCCGGAGTATATCATATGGACGCAAATTGTGTGTTAATTCGTCAATGTGAGGGAGCGAGGGATGCAGTAAAGGAGGCATAGATGCAGTAAAGGAGGAATAATGCATCGGAAAAGAGATACTCGACTCCCAAAAGAAAATCCTATCGTTTCCGTAGAAACGTATCTCGTTTTAGAAAGATAATGCAGGGAACCCAGAGTATCTCATATGGGCGCAAATTGTGTGTTAATTCGTCAATGTGAGGAAGCGAGGGATGCAGTAAAGGAGGAATAATGCATCGGAAAAGATATACGCGGAACCCCAAAGAAAATCCTATCGTTGCTGTAGAAACGTATCTCGATTTAGAAGGACAATGCAGGGAATCCAGAGTATTTCATATGGACGCAAAATGTGTGTTACTTCGTCAATGTGAGGGAGCGAGGGATGCAGTAAAGGAGGAACAATGCATCAGAAAAGAGAAACTCGGAACCCCAAAAAAAAACCTATTGTTTCCGTAGAAACGTATCTCGATTTAGAAGGACAATGCAGGGAATCCAGCGTATTTTATATGGACGCAAATTGTGTGTTAATTCTTCAATGTGAGGGAGCGAGGGATGCAGTAAAGGAGGAATAACGCATCGGAAAAGAGATACTCGGAACCCCAAAGAAAATCCTATCGTTTCCGTAGAAACGTATCTCGATTTAGAAGGACAATGCAGGGAATCCAGGGTATTTCATATGGACGCAAATTGTGTGTTAATTCGTCAATGTGAGGGAGCGAGGGATGCAGTAAAGGAGGAATAATGCATCGGAAAAGAGATACTCGACTCCCAAAAGAAAATCCTATCGTTTCCGTAGAAACGTATCTCGATTTAGAAAGATAATGCAGGGAACCCAGAGTATTTCATATGGACGCAATTTGTGTGTTAATTCGGCAATGTGAGGGAGCGAGGGATGCAGTAAAGGAGGAATAATGCCTCGGAAAAGAGATACTCGGAACCCCAAAGAAAATCCAATTGTTTCCGTAGAAACTTATCTCGATTTAGAAGGACAATGCAGGGAATCCAGAGTATTTCATATGGACGCAAATTGTGTGTTAATTCGTCAATGTGAGGGAGCGAGGGATGCAGTAAGGGAGGAATAATGCTTCGGAAAAGAGATACTCGGAACCCAAAAGAAAATCCTTTCGTTTCCGTAGAAACGTATCTCGATTTAGAAGGACAATGCAGGAATCCAGAGTATTTCATATGGACGCAAATTGTGTGTTAATTCGTCAATGTGAGGGAGCGAGGGATGCAGTAAAGGAGGAATAATGCATCGGAAAAGAGATACTCGGATACCCAAAGAAAATCCTATCGTTTCCGTAGAAACGTATCTCGATTTAGAAGAACAATGCAGGGAATCCAGAGTATTTCATATGGACGCAAATTGTGTGTTAATTCGTCAATGTGAGGGAGCGAGGGATGCAGTAAAGGAGGAATAATGCAT
The DNA here is from genome assembly GCF_023898315.1 of Schistocerca nitens. NCBI lineage: Eukaryota > Metazoa > Arthropoda > Insecta > Orthoptera > Acrididae > Schistocerca > Schistocerca nitens. Next base: position 1,281,259,101 of record NC_064614.1, on the reverse strand, counting down.
AGGAAAAGAGATACTCGGAACCCCAAAGAAATTTCTATCGTTTCCGTATAAACGTATCTCGATTTAGAAGGACAATGCAGGGAATCCAGAGTATTTCATATGGACGCAAATTGTGTGTTAATTCGTCAATGTGAGGGAGCGAGGGATGCAGTAAAGGGGGAATAATGCATCGGAAAAGAGATACACGGAACCCGAAAGAAAATCCTATCGTTTCCGTAGAAACGTATCTCGATTTAGAAGGACAATGCAGGGAATCCAGAGTATTCCATATGGACGCAAATTGTGTGTTAATTCGTCAATGTGAGGGAGCGAGGGATGCAGTAAAGGAGGAATAATGCATCGGATGAGCGATACACGGTACCCCAAAGAAAATCCTATCGTTTCCGTAGAAACGTATCTCGATTTAGAAGGACAATGCAGGGAATCCAGAGTATTTCATATGGACGCAAATTGTGTGTTAATTCGTCAATGTGAGGGAGCGAGAAATGCAGTAAAGGAGGAATAATGCATTGGAAAAGAGGTACTCGGAACCCCAAAGAAAATCCTATCGTTTCCGTAGAAACGTATCTCGATTTAGAATGACAATGCAGGGAACCCAGAGTATTTCATATGGACGCAAATTGTGTGTTAATTCGTCAATGTGAGGGAGCGAGGGATGCAGTAAAGGATGAATAATGCATCGGAAAAGAGATACTCGGTACCCCAAAGAAAATCCTATCGTTTCCGTAGAAACGTATCTCGATATAGAAGGACAATGCAGGGCATCCGGAGTATATCATATGGACGCAAATTGTGTGTTAATTCGTCAATGTGAGGGAGCGAGGGATGCAGTAAAGGAGGAATAGATGCAGTAAAGGAGGAGTAATGCATCGGAAAAGAGATACTCGACTCCCAAAAGAAAATCCTATCGTTTCCGTAGAAACGTATCTCGTTTTAGAAAGATAATGCAGGGAACCCAGAGTATTTCATATGGACGCAAATTGTGTGTTGATTTGTCAATATAAGGGAGCGAGGGATGCAGTAAAGGAGGAATAATGCATCGGAAAAGAGATACTCGGCACCCCAAAGAAAATCCTATCGTTTCCGTAGAAACGTATCTCGATTTAGAAGGACAATGCAGGGAATCCAGAGTATTTCATATGGACGCAAATTGTGTGTTAATTCGTCAATGTGAGGGAACGAGGGATGCAGTAAAGGAGGAATAATGCATCGGAAAAGAGATACTCGGAACCCCAAAGAAAATCCTATCGTTTCCTTAGAAACGTATCTCGATTTAGAATGACAATGCAGGGAATCCAGAGTATTTCATATGGACGCAAATTGTGTGTTAATTCGTCAATGTGAGGAAGCGAGGGATGCAGTAAAGGACGAATAATGCATCGGAAAAGAGATACGCGGAACCCCAAAGAAAATCCTATCGTTGCCGTAGAAACGTATCTCGATTTAGAAGGACAATGCAGGGAATCCAGAGTATTTCATATGGACGCAAAATGTGTGTTAATTCGTCAATGTGAGGGAGCGAGGGATGCAGTAAAGGAGGAACAATGCATCGGAAAAGAGATACTCGGAACCCCAAAAAAAAACCTATCGTTTCCGTTGAAACGTATCTCGATTTAGAAGGACAATGCAGGGAATCCAGCGTATTTTATATGGACGCAAATTGTGTGTTAATTCTTCAATGTGAGGGAGCGAGGGATGCAGTAAAGGATGAATAATGCATCGGAAAAGAGATACTCGGAACCCCAAAGAAAATCCTATCGTTTCCGTAGAAACGTATCTCGATATAGAAGGACAATGCAGGGCATCCGGAGTATATCATATGGACGCAAATTGTGTGTTAATTCGTCAATGTGAGGGAGCGAGGGATGCAGTAAAGGAGGCATAGATGCAGTAAAGGAGGAATAATGCATCGGAAAAGAGATACTCGACTCCCAAAAGAAAATCGTATAGTTTCCGTAGAAACGTATCTCGTTTTAGAAAGATAATGCAGGGAACCCAGAGTATTTCATATGGACGCAAATTGTGTGTTAATTCGTCAATGTGAGGAAGCGAGGGATGCAGTAAAGGAGGAATAATGCATCGGAAAAGATATACGCGGAACCCCAAAAAAAATCCTATCGTTGCTGTAGAAACGTATCTCGATTTAGAAGGACAATGCAGGGAATCCAGAGTATTTCATATGGACGCAAAATGTGTGTTACTTCGTCAATGTGAGGGAGCGAGGGATGCAGTAAAGGAGGAACAATGCATCAGAAAAGAGATACTCGGAACCCCAAAAAAAAACCTATCGTTTCCGTAGAAACGTATCTCGATTTAGAAGGACAATGCAGGGAATCCAGCGTATTTTATATGGACGCAAATTGTGTGTTAATTCTTCAATGTGAGGGAGCGAGGGATGCAGTAAAGGAGGAATAACGCATCGGAAAAGAGATACTCGGAACCCCAAAGAAAATCCTATCGTTTCCGTAGAAACGTATCTCGATTTAGAAGGACAATGCAGGGAATCCAGAGTATTTCATATGGACGCAAATTGTGTGTTAATTCGTCAATGTGAGGGAGCGAGGGATGCAGTAAAGGAGGAATAATGCATCGGAAAAGAGATACTCGACTCCCAAAAGAAAATCCTATCGTTTCCGTAGAAACGTATCTCGATTTAGAAAGATAATGCAGGGAACCCAGAGTATTTCATATGGACGCAATTTGTGTGTTAATTCGGCAATGTGAGGGAGCGAGGGATGCAGTAAAGGAGGAATAATGCATCGGAAAAGAGATACTCGGAACCCCAAAGAAAATGCTATTGTTTCCGTAGAAACGTATCTCGATTTAGAAGGACAATGCAGGGAATCCAGAGTATTTCATATGGACGCAAATTGTGTGTTAATTCGTCAATGTGAGGGAGCGAGGGATGCAGTAAGGGAGGAATAATGCATCGGAAAAGAGATACTCGGAACCCCAAAGAAAATCCTATCGTTTCCATAGAAACGTATCTCGATTTAGAAGGACAATGCAGGAATCCAGAGTATTTCATATGGACGCAAATTGTGTGTTAATTCGTCAATGTGAGTTAGCGAGGGATGCAGTAATGGAGGAATAATGCATCGGAAAAGGGATACTCGGAACCCCAAAGAAAATCCTGTCGTTTCCGTAGAATCGTATCTCGATTTAGAAGGACTATGCAGGGAATCCAGAGTGTTTCATATGGAAGCAAATTGTGTGTTAATTCTTCAATGTCAGGGAGCGAGGGATGCAGTAAAGGAGGAATAATGCATCGGATAAGGGATACTCGGAACCCCAAAGAAAATCCTTTCGTTTCTGTAGAAACGTATCTCGATTTAGAAGGACAATGCAGGGAATCCAGAGTAGTTCATATGGACGCAAATTGTGTGTTAATTCGTCAATGTGAGGGAGCGAGGGATGCAGTAAAGGATGAATAATGCATCGGAAAAGAGATACTTGGAACCCCAAAGAAAATCCTATCGTTTCCATAGAAACGTATCTCGATATAGAAGGACAATGCAGGGAACCCAGAGTATTTCATATGGGCGCAAATTGTGTGTTAATTCGGCAATGTGATGGAGCGAGGGATGCAGTAAAGGAGGAATAATGCATCGGAAAAGAGATACTCGGAACCCCAAAGAAAATCCTATCGTTTCCGTAGAAACGTATCTCGATTTAGAAGGGCAATGCAGGAAATCCAGAGTATTTCATATGGACGCAAATTGTGTGTTAATTCGTCAATGTGAGGGAGCGAGGGATGCAGTAAAGGAGGAATAATGCATCGGAAAAGAGATACTCGGAACCCCAAAGAAAATCCTATCGTTTCTGTAGAAACGCATCTCGATTTAGGATGACAATGCAGGGAATCCAGAGTATTTCATATGGACGTAAATTGTGTGTTAACTCGTCAATGTGAGGGAGCGAGGGATGCAGTAAAGGAGGAACAATGCATCGGAAAAGAGATACTCGGAACCCCAAAAAAAAGCCTATCGTTTCCGTAGAAACGTATCTCGATTTTGAAGGACAATGCAGGGAATCCAGCGTATTTTATATGGACGCAAATTGTGTGTTAATTCGTCAATGTGAGGGAGCGAGGGATGCAGTAAAGGATGAATAATGCATCGGAAAAGAGATACTCGGTACCCCAAAGAAAATCCTATCGTTTCCGTAGAAACGTATCTCGATATAGAAGGACAATGCAGGGCATCCGGAGTATATCATATGGACGCAAATTGTGTGTTAATTCGTCAATGTGAGGGAGCGAGGGATGCAGTAAAGGAGGAATAGATGCAGTAAAGGAGGAGTAATGCATCGGAAAAGAGATACTCGACTCCCAAAAGAAAATCCTATCGTTTCCGTAGAAACGTATCTCGTTTTAGAAAGATAATGCAGGGAACCCAGAGTATTTCATATGGACGCAAATTGTGTGTTGATTTGTCAATATGAGGGACCGAGGGATGCAGTGAAGGAGGAATAATGCATCGGAAATAGATACTCGGCACCCCAAAGAAAATCCTATCGTTTCCGTAGAAACGTATCTCGATTTAGAAGGACAATTCAGGGAATCCAGAGTATTTCATATGGACGCAAATTGTGTGTTAATTCGTCAATGTGAGGGAACGAGGGCTGCAGTAAAGGAGGAATAATGCATCGGAAAAGAGATACTCGGAACCCCAAAGAAAATCCTATCGTTTCCGTAGAAACGTATCTCGATTTAGAATGACAATGCAGGGAATCCAGAGTATTTCATATGGACGCAAATTGTGTGTTAATTCGTCAATGTGAGGAAGCGAGGGATGCAGTAAAGGACGAATAATGCATCGGAAAAGAGATACGCGGAACCCCAAAGAAAATCCTATCGTTGCCGTAGAAACGTATCTCGATTTAGAAGGACAATGCAGGGAATCCAGAGTATTTCATATGGACGCAAAATGTGTGTTAATTCGTCAATGTGAGGGAGCGAGGGATGCAGTAAAGGAGGAACAATGCATCGGAAAAGAGATACTCGGAACCCCAAAAAAAAACCTATCGTTTCCGTAGAAACGTATCTCGATTTAGAAGGACAATGCAGGGAATCCAGCGTATTTTATATGGACGCAAATTGTGTGTTAATTCTTCAATGTGAGGGAGCGAGGGATGCAGTAATGGAGGAATAACGCATCGGAAAAGAGATACTCGGAACCCCAAAGAAAATCCTATCGTTTCCGTAGAAACGTATCTTGATTTAGAAGGACAATGCAGGGAATCCAGAGTATTTCATATGGACGCAAATTGTGTGTTAATTCGTCAATGTGAGGGAGCGAGGGATGCAGTAAAGGATGAATAATGCATCGGAAAAGAGATACTCGGAACCCCAAAGAAAATCCTATCGTTTCCGTAGAAACGTATCTCGATATAGAAGGACAATGCAGGGCATCCGGAATATATCATATGGACGCAAATTGTGTGTTAATTCGTCAATGTGAGGGAGCGAGGGATGCAGTAAAGGAGGCATAGATGCAGTAAAGGAGGAATAATGCATCGGAAAAGAGATACTCGACTCCCAAAAGAAAATCCTATCGTTTCCGTAGAAACGTATCTCGTTTTAGAAAGATAATGCAGGGAACCCAGAGTATCTCATATGGGCGCAAATTGTGTGTTAATTCGTCAATGTGAGGAAGCGAGGGATGCAGTAAAGGAGGAATAATGCATCGGAAAAGATATACGCGGAACCCCAAAGAAAATCCTATCGTTGCTGTAGAAACGTATCTCGATTTAGAAGGACAATGCAGGGAATCCAGAGTATTTCATATGGACGCAAAATGTGTGTTACTTCGTCAATGTGAGGGAGCGAGGGATGCAGTAAAGGAGGAACAATGCATCAGAAAAGAGAAACTCGGAACCCCAAAAAAAAACCTATTGTTTCCGTAGAAACGTATCTCGATTTAGAAGGACAATGCAGGGAATCCAGCGTATTTTATATGGACGCAAATTGTGTGTTAATTCTTCAATGTGAGGGAGCGAGGGATGCAGTAAAGGAGGAATAACGCATCGGAAAAGAGATACTCGGAACCCCAAAGAAAATCCTATCGTTTCCGTAGAAACGTATCTCGATTTAGAAGGACAATGCAGGGAATCCAGGGTATTTCATATGGACGCAAATTGTGTGTTAATTCGTCAATGTGAGGGAGCGAGGGATGCAGTAAAGGAGGAATAATGCATCGGAAAAGAGATACTCGACTCCCAAAAGAAAATCCTATCGTTTCCGTAGAAACGTATCTCGATTTAGAAAGATAATGCAGGGAACCCAGAGTATTTCATATGGACGCAATTTGTGTGTTAATTCGGCAATGTGAGGGAGCGAGGGATGCAGTAAAGGAGGAATAATGCCTCGGAAAAGAGATACTCGGAACCCCAAAGAAAATCCAATTGTTTCCGTAGAAACTTATCTCGATTTAGAAGGACAATGCAGGGAATCCAGAGTATTTCATATGGACGCAAATTGTGTGTTAATTCGTCAATGTGAGGGAGCGAGGGATGCAGTAAGGGAGGAATAATGCTTCGGAAAAGAGATACTCGGAACCCAAAAGAAAATCCTTTCGTTTCCGTAGAAACGTATCTCGATTTAGAAGGACAATGCAGGAATCCAGAGTATTTCATATGGACGCAAATTGTGTGTTAATTCGTCAATGTGAGGGAGCGAGGGATGCAGTAAAGGAGGAATAATGCATCGGAAAAGAGATACTCGGATACCCAAAGAAAATCCTATCGTTTCCTTAGAAACGTATCTCGATTTAGAAGAACAATGCAGGGAATCCAGAGTATTTCATATGGACGCAAATTGTGTGTTAATTCGTCAATGTGAGGGAGCGAGGGATGCAGTAAAGGAGGAATAATGCATAGGAAAAGAGATACTCGGAACCCCAAAGAAATTTCTATCGTTTCCGTATAAACGTATCTCGATTTAGAAGGACAATGCAGGGAATCCAGAGTATTTCATATGGACGCAAATTGTGTGTTAATTCGTCAATGTGAGGGAGCGAGGGATGCAGTAAAGGGGGAATAATGCATCGGAAAAGAGATACACGGAACCCGAAAGAAAATCCTATCGTTTCCGTAGAAACGTATCTCGATTTAGAAGGACAATGCAGGGAATCCAGAGTATTCCATATGGACGCAAATTGTGTGTTAATTCGTCAATGTGAGGGAGCGAGGGATGCAGTAAAGGAGGAATAATGCATCGGATGAGCGATACACGGTACCCCAAAGAAAATCCTATCGTTTCCGTAGAAACGTATCTCGATTTAGAAGGACAATGCAGGGAATCCAGAGTATTTCATATGGACGCAAATTGTGTGTTAATTCGTCAATGTGAGGGAGCGAGAAATGCAGTAAAGGAGGAATAATGCATTGGAAAAGAGGTACTCGGAACCCCAAAGAAAATCCTATCGTTTCCGTAGAAACGTATCTCGATTTAGAATGACAATGCAGGGAACCCAGAGTATTTCATATGGACGCAAATTGTGTGTTAATTCGTCAATGTGAGGGAGCGAGGGATGCAGTAAAGGATGAATAATGCATCGGAAAAGAGATACTCGGTACCCCAAAGAAAATCCTATCGTTTCCGTAGAAACGTATCTCGATATAGAAGGACAATGCAGGGCATCCGGAGTATATCATATGGACGCAAATTGTGTGTTAATTCGTCAATGTGAGGGAGCGAGGGATGCAGTAAAGGAGGAATAGATGCAGTAAAGGAGGAGTAATGCATCGGAAAAGAGATACTCGACTCCCAAAAGAAAATCCTATCGTTTCCGTAGAAACGTATCTCGTTTTAGAAAGATAATGCAGGGAACCCAGAGTATTTCATATGGACGCAAATTGTGTGTTGATTTGTCAATATAAGGGAGCGAGGGATGCAGTAAAGGAGGAATAATGCATCGGAAAAGAGATACTCGGCACCCCAAAGAAAATCCTATCGTTTCCGTAGAAACGTATCTCGATTTAGAAGGACAATGCAAGGAATCCAGAGTATTTCATATGGACGCAAATTGTGTGTTAATTCGTCAATGTGAGGGAACGAGGGATGCAGTAAAGGAGGAATAATGCATCGGAAAAGAGATACTCGGAACCCCAAAGAAAATCCTATCGTTTCCTTAGAAACGTATCTCGATTTAGAATGACAATGCAGGGAATCCAGAGTATTTCATATGGACGCAAATTGTGTGTTAATTCGTCAATGTGAGGAAGCGAGGGATGCAGTAAAGGACGAATAATGCATCGGAAAAGAGATACGCGGAACCCCAAAGAAAATCCTATCGTTGCCGTAGAAACGTATCTCGATTTAGAAGGACAATGCAGGGAATCCAGAGTATTTCATATGGACGCAAAATGTGTGTTAATTCGTCAATGTGAGGGAGCGAGGGATGCAGTAAAGGAGGAACAATGCATCGGAAAAGAGATACTCGGAACCCCAAAAAAAAACCTATCGTTTCCGTTGAAACGTATCTCGATTTAGAAGGACAATGCAGGGAATCCAGCGTATTTTATATGGACGCAAATTGTGTGTTAATTCTTCAATGTGAGGGAGCGAGGGATGCAGTAAAGGATGAATAATGCATCGGAAAAGAGATACTCGGAACCCCAAAGAAAATCCTATCGTTTCCGTAGAAACGTATCTCGATATAGAAGGACAATGCAGGGCATCCGGAGTATATCATATGGACGCAAATTGTGTGTTAATTCGTCAATGTGAGGGAGCGAGGGATGCAGTAAAGGAGGCATAGATGCAGTAAAGGAGGAATAATGCATCGGAAAAGAGATACTCGACTCCCAAAAGAAAATCGTATAGTTTCCGTAGAAACGTATCTCGTTTTAGAAAGATAATGCAGGGAACCCAGAGTATTTCATATGGACGCAAATTGTGTGTTAATTCGTCAATGTGAGGAAGCGAGGGATGCAGTAAAGGAGGAATAATGCATCGGAAAAGATATACGCGGAACCCCAAAAAAAATCCTATCGTTGCTGTAGAAACGTATCTCGATTTAGAAGGACAATGCAGGGAATCCAGAGTATTTCATATGGACGCAAAATGTGTGTTACTTCGTCAATGTGAGGGAGCGAGGGATGCAGTAAAGGAGGAACAATGCATCAGAAAAGAGATACTCGGAACCCCAAAAAAAAACCTATCGTTTCCGTAGAAACGTATCTCGATTTAGAAGGACAATGCAGGGAATCCAGCGTATTTTATATGGACGCAAATTGTGTGTTAATTCTTCAATGTGAGGGAGCGAGGGATGCAGTAAAGGAGGAATAACGCATCGGAAAAGAGATACTCGGAACCCCAAAGAAAATCCTATCGTTTCCGTAGAAACGTATCTCGATTTAGAAGGACAATGCAGGGAATCCAGAGTATTTCATATGGACGCAAATTGTGTGTTAATTCGTCAATGTGAGGGAGCGAGGGATGCAGTAAAGGAGGAATAATGCATCGGAAAAGAGATACTCGACTCCCAAAAGAAAATCCTATCGTTTCCGTAGAAACGTATCTCGATTTAGAAAGATAATGCAGGGAACCCAGAGTATTTCATATGGACGCAATTTGTGTGTTAATTCGGCAATGTGAGGGAGCGAGGGATGCAGTAAAGGAGGAATAATGCATCGGAAAAGAGATACTCGGAACCCCAAAGAAAATGCTATTGTTTCCGTAGAAACGTATCTCGATTTAGAAGGACAATGCAGGGAATCCAGAGTATTTCATATGGACGCAAATTGTGTGTTAATTCGTCAATGTGAGGGAGCGAGGGATGCAGTAAGGGAGGAATAATGCATCGGAAAAGAGATACTCGGAACCCCAAAGAAAATCCTATCGTTTCCGTAGAAACGTATCTCGATTTAGAAGGACAATGCAGGAATCCAGAGTATTTCATATGGACGCAAATTGTGTGTTAATTCGTCAATGTGAGTTAGCGAGGGATGCAGTAATGGAGGAATAATGCATCGGAAAAGGGATACTCGGAACCCCAAAGAAAATCCTGTCGTTTCCGTAGATTCGTATCTCGATTTAGAAGGACTATGCAGGGAATCCAGAGTGTTTCATATGGAAGCAAATTGTGTGTTAATTCTTCAATGTCAGGGAGCGAGGGATGCAGTAAAGGAGGAATAATGCATCGGATAAGGGATACTCGGAACCCCAAAGAAAATCCTATCGTTTCTGTAGAAACGTATCTCGATTTAGAAGGACAATGCAGGGAATCCAGAGTAGTTCATATGGACGCAAATTGTGTGTTAATTCGTCAATGTGAGGGAGCGAGGGATGCAGTAAAGGATGAATAATGCATCGGAAAAGAGATACTTGGAACCCCAAAGAAAATCCTATCGTTTCCATAGAAACGTATCTCGATATAGAAGGACAATGCAGGGAACCCAGAGTATTTCATATGGGCGCAAATTGTGTGTTAATTCGGCAATGTGATGGAGCGAGGGATGCAGTAAAGGAGGAATAATGCATCGGAAAAGAGATACTCGGAACCCCAAAGAAAATCCTATCGTTTCCGTAGAAACGTATCTCGATTTAGAAGGGCAATGCAGGAAATCCAGAGTATTTCATATGGACGCAAATTGTGTGTTAATTCGTCAATGTGAGGGAGCGAGGGATGCAGTAAAGGAGGAATAATGCATCGGAAAAGAGATACTCGGAACCCCAAAGAAAATCCTATCGTTTCTGTAGAAACGCATCTCGATTTAGGATGACAATGCAGGGAATCCAGAGTATTTCATATGGACGTAAATTGTGTGTTAACTCGTCAATGTGAGGGAGCGAGGGATGCAGTAAAGGAGGAACAATGCATCGGAAAAGAGATACTCGGAACCCCAAAAAAAAGCCTATCGTTTCCGTAGAAACGTATCTCGATTTTGAAGGACAATGCAGGGAATCCAGCGTATTTTATATGGACGCAAATTGTGTGTTAATTCTTCAATGTGAGGGAGCGAGGGATGCAGTAAAGGAGGAATAACGCATCGGAAAAGAGATACTCGGAACCCCAAAGAAAATCCTATCGTTTCCGTAGAAACGTATCTTGATTTAGAAGGACAATGCAGGGAATCCAGAGTATTTCATATGGACGCAAATTATGTGTTAATTCGTCAATGTGAGGGAGCGAGGGATGCAGTAAAGGAGGAATAATGCATCGGAAAAGACATACTCGAAACCCCAAAGAAAATCCTATCGCTTCCGTAGAAACGTATCTCGATTTAGAAGGACAATGCAGGGAATCCAGAGTATTTCATATGGACGCAAATTGTGTGTTAATTCGTCAATGTGAGGGAGCGAGGGATGCAGTAAAGGAGGAATAATGCATCGGAAAAGAGATACTCGACTCCCAAAAGAAAATCCTATCGTTTCCGTAGAAACGCATCTCGATTTAGAAAGATAATGCAGGGAACACTGAGTATTTCATATGGACGCAAAATGTGTGTTATTTCGTCAATGTGAGGGAGCGAGGGATGCAGTAAAGGAGGAACAATGCATCGGAAAAGAGATACTCGGAACCCCAAAAAAAACCTATCGTTTCCGTAGAAACGTATCTCGATTTAGAAGGACAATGCAGGGAATTCAGCGTATTTTATATGGACGCAAATTGTGTGTTAATTCTTCAATGTGAGGGAGCGAGGGATGCAGTAAAGGAGGAATAACGCATCGGAAAAGAGATACTCGGAACCCCAAAGAAAATCCTATCGTTTCCGTAGAAACGTATCTCGATTTAGAAGGACAATGCAGGGAATCCAGAGTATTTCATATGGACGCAAATTGTGTGTTAATTCGTCAATGTGAGGGAGCGAGGGATGCAGTAAAGGATGAATATTGCATCGGAAAAGAGATACTCGGAACCCCAAAGAAAATCCTATCGTTTCCGTAGAAACGTATCTCGATATAGAAGGACAATGCAGGGCATCCGGATTATATCATATGGACGCAAATTGTGTGTTAATTCGTCAATGTGAGGGAGCGAGGGTTGCAGTAAAGGAGGCATAGATGCAGTAAAGGAGGAATAATGCATCGGAAAAGAGATACTCGACTCCCAAAAGATAATCCTATCGTTTCCGTAGAAACGTATCTCGTTTTAGTAAGATAATGCAGGGAACCCAGAGTATTTCATATGGACGCAAATTGTGTGTTAATTCGACAATGTGAGGAAGCGAGGGATGCAGTAAAGGAGGAATAATGCATCGGAAAAGATATACGCGGAACTCCAAAGAAAATCCTGTCGTTGCTGTAGAAACGTATCTCGATTTAGAAGGACAATGCAGGGAAACCAGAGTATTTCATATGGACGCAAAATGTGTGTTAATTCGTCAATGTGAGGGAGCGAGGGATGCAGTAAAGGAGGAACAATGCATCGGAAAAGAGATACTCGGAACCCCAAAATAAAACTATAGTTTCCGTAGAAACGTATCTCGATTTAGAAGGACAATGCAGGGAATCCAGCGTATTTTATATGGACGCAAATTGTGTGTTAATTCTTCAATGTGAGGGAGCGAGGGATGCAGTAAAGGAGGAATAACGCATCGGAAAAGAGATACTCGGAACCCCAAAGAAAATCCTATCGTTTCCGTAGAAACGTATCTTGATTTAGAAGGACAATGCATGGAATCCAGAGTATTTCATATGGACGCAAATTGTGTGTTAATTCGTCAATGTGAGGGAGCGAGGGATGCAGTAAAGGAGGAATAATGCATCGGAAAAGAGATACTCGGAACCCCAAAGAAAATCCTATCGTTTCCGTAGAAACGTATCTCGATTTAGAAGGACAATGCAGGGAATCCAGAGTATTTCATATGGACGCAAATTGTGTGTTAATTCGTCAATGCGAGGGAGCGAGGGATGCAGTAAAGGAGGAATAATGCATCGGAAAAGAGATACTCGACTCCCAAAAGAAAATCCTATCGTTTCCGTAGAAACGTATCTCGATTTAGAAAGATAATGCAGGGAACCCAGAGTATTTCATATGGACGCAATTTGTGTGTTAATTCGGCAATGTGAGGGAGCGAGGGATGCAGTAAAGGAGGAATAATGCATCGGAAAAGAGATACTCGGAACCCCAAAGAAAATCCTATTGTTTCCGTAGAAACGTATCTCGATTTAGAAGGACAATGCAGGGAATCCAGAGTATTTCATATGGACGCAAATTGTGTGTTAATTCGTCAATGTGAGGGAGCGAGGGATGCAGTAAAGGAGGAATAATGCATCGGAAAAGAGATACTCGACTCCCAAAAGAAAATCCTATCGTTTCCGTAGAAACGTATCTCGATTTAGAAAGATAATGCAGGGAACACTGAGTATTTCATATGGACGCAAAATGTGTGTTAATTCGTCAATGTGAGGGAGCGAGGGATGCAGTAAAGGAGGAACAATGCATCGGAAAAGAGATACTCGGAACCCCAAGAAAAAACCTATCGTTTCCGTAGAAACGTATCTCGATTTAGAAGGACAATGCAGGGAATTCAGCGTATTTTATATGGACGCAAATTGTGTGTTAATTCTTCAATGTGAGGGAGCGAGGGATGCAGTAAAGGAGGAATAACGCATCGGAAAAGAGATACTCGGAACCCCAAAGAAAATCCTATCGTTTCCGTAGAAACGTATCTTGATTTAGAAGGACAATGCAGGGAATCCAGAGTATTTCATATGGACGCAAATTGTGTGTTAATTCGTCAATGTGAGGGAGCGAGGGATGCAGTAAAGGAGGAATAATGCATCGGAAAAGAGATACTCGGAACCCCAAAGGAAATCCTATCGTTTCCGTAGAAACGTATCTCGATATAGAAGGACAATGCAGGGCATCCGGAGTATATCATATGGACGCAAATTGTGTGTTAATTCGTCAATGTGAGGGAGCGAGGGGTGCAGTAAAGGAGGCATAGATGCAGTAAAGGAGGAATAATGCATCGGAAAAGAGATACTCGACTCCCAAAAGAAAAACCTATCGTTTCCGTAGAAACGTATCTCGTTTTAGTAAGATAATGCAGGGAACCCAGAGTATTTCATATGGACGCAAATTGTGTGTTAATTCGTCAATGTGAGGAAGCGAGGGATGCAGTAAAGGAGGAATAATGCATCGGAAAAGATATACGCGGAACTCCAAAGAAAAGTCTATCGTTGCTGTAGAAACGTATCTCGATTTAGGACAATGCAGGGAATCCAGAGTATTTCATATGGACGCAAAATGTGGGTTAATTCTTCAATGTGAGGGAGCGAGGGATGCAGTAAAGGAGGAACAATGCATCGGAAAAGAGATACTCGGAACCCCAAAAAAAAACTATCGTTTCCGTAGAAACGTATCTCGATTTAGAAGGACAATGCAGGGAATCCAGCGTATTTTATATGGACGCAAATTGTGTGTTAATTCTTCAATGTGGGAGAGCGAGGGATGCAGTAAAGGAGGAATAACGCATCGGAAAAGAGATACTCGGAACCCCAAAGAAAATCCTATCGTTTCCGTAGAAACGTATCTTGATTTAGAAGGACAATGCAGGGAATCCAGAGTATTTCATATGGACGCAAATTGTGTGTTAATTCGTCAATGTGAGGGAGCGAGGGATGCAGTAAAGGAGGAATAATGCATCGGAAAAGAGATACTCGGAACCCCAGAGAAAATCCTATCGTTTCCGTAGAAACGTATCTCGACTTAGAAGGACAATGCAGAGAATCCAGAGTATTTCATATGGACGCAAATTGTGTGTTAATTCGTCAATGCGAGGGAGCGAGGGATGCAGTAAAGGAGGAATAATGCATCGGAAAAGAGATACTCGACTCCCAAAAGAAAATCCTATCGTTTCCGTAGAAACGTATCTCGATTTAGAAAGATAATGCAGGGAACCCAGAGTATTTCATATGGACGCAATTTGTGTGTTAATTCGGCAATGTGAGGGAGCGAGGGATGCACTAAAGGAGGAATAATGCATCGGAAAAGAGATACTCGGAACCCCAAAGAAAATCCTATTGTTTCCGTAGAAACGTATCTCGATTTAGAAGGACAATGCAGGGAATCCAGAGTATTTCATATGGACGCAAATTGTGTGTTAATTCGTCAATGTGAGGGAGCGAGGGATGCAGTAAGGGAGGAATAATGCATCGGAAAAGAGATACTCGGAACCCCAAAGAAAATCCTATCGTTTCCGTAGAAACGTATCTCGATTTAGAAGGACAATGCAGGAATCCAGAGTATTTCATATGGACGCAAATTGTGTGTTAATTCGTCAATGTGAGTTAGCGAGGGATGCAGTAATGGAGGAAGAATGCATCGGAAAAGGGATACTCGGAACCCCAAAGAAAATCCTGTCGTTTCCGTAGAATCGTATCTCGATTTAGAAGGACTATGCAGGGAATCCAGAGTGTTTCATATGGAACCAAATTGTGTGTTAATTCTTCAACGTGAGGGAGCGAGGGATGCAGTAAAGGAGGAATAATGCATCGGATAAGAGATACTCGGAACCCCAAAGAAAATCCTATCCTTTCTGTAGAAACGTATCTCGATTTAGAAGGACAATGCAGGGAATCCAGAGTATTTCATATGGACGCAAATTGTGTGTTAATTCGTCAATGTGAGGGAGCGAGGGATGCAGTAAAGGATGAATAATGCATCGGAAAAGAGATACTTGGAACCCCAAAGAAAATCCTATCGTTTCCATAGAAACGTATCTCGATATA
Organism: Schistocerca nitens; assembly: GCF_023898315.1. Lineage (NCBI taxonomy): Eukaryota > Metazoa > Arthropoda > Insecta > Orthoptera > Acrididae > Schistocerca > Schistocerca nitens. The sequence goes on along the minus strand of NC_064614.1, from coordinate 1,281,243,416 downwards.
GAAGGACAATGCAGGGAACCCAGAGTATTTCATATGGGCGCAAATTGTGTGTTAATTCGGCAATGTGAGGGAGCGAGGGATGCAGTAAAGGAGGAATAATGCATCGGAAAAGAGATACTCGGAACCCCAAAGAAAATCCTATCGTTTCCGTAGAAACGTATCTCGATTTAGAAGGGCAATGCAGGGAATCCAGAGTATTTCATATGGACGCAAATTGTGTGTTAATTCGTCAATGTGAGGGAGCGAGGGATGCAGTAAAGGAGGAATAATGCATCGGAAAAGAGATACTCGGAACCCCAAAGAAAATCCTATCGTTTCTGTAGAAACGCATCTCGATTTAGGATGACAATGCAGGGAATCCAGAGTTTTTCATATGGACGCAAATTGTGTGTTAATTCGTCAATGTGAGGGAGCGAGGGATGCAGTAAAGGAGGAACAATGCATCGGAAAAGAGATACTCGAAACCCCAAAAAAAAACCTATCGTTTCCGTAGAAACGTATCTCGATTTAGAAGGACAATGCAGGGAATCCAGCGTATTTTATATGGACGCAAATTGTGTGTTAATTCTTCAATGTGAGGGAGCGAGGGATGCAGTAAAGGATGAATAATGCATCGGAAAAGAGATACTCGGAACCCCAAAGAAAATCCTATCGTTTCCGTAGAAACGTATCTCGATATAGAAGGACAATTAAGGGCATCCGGAGTATATCATATGGCCGCAAATTGTGTGTTAATTCGTCAATGTGAGGGAGCGAGGGATGCAGTAAAGGAGGAATAGACGCAGTAAAGGAGGAGTAATGCATCGGAAAAGAGATACTCGACTCCCAAAAGAAAATCCTATCGTTTCCGTAGAAACGTATCTCGTTTTAGAAAGATAATGCAGGGAACCCAGAGTATTTCATATGGACGCAAATTGTGTGTTGATTCGTCAATGTGAGGGAGCGAGGGATGCAGTAAAGGAGGAATAATGCATCGGAAAAGAGATACTCGGAACCCCAAAGAAAATCCTATCGTTTCCGTAGAAACGTATCTCGATTTAGAAGGACAATGCAGGGAATCCAGAGTATTTCATATGGACGCAAATTGTGTGTTAATTCGTCAATGTGAGGGAGCGAGGGATGCAGTAAAGGAGGAATAATGCATCGGAAAAGAGATACTCGGAACCCCAAAGAAAATCCTATCGTTTCCGTAGAAACGTATCTCGATTTAGAAGGACAATGCAGGGAATCCAGAGTATTTCATATGGACGCAAATTGTGTGTTAATTCGTCAATGTGAGGGAGCGAGGGATGCAGTAAAGGGTGAATAATGCATCGGAAAAGAGATACTCGGAACCCCAAAGAAAATCCTATCGTTTCCGTTGAAACGTATCTCGATATAATAGGACAATGCAGGGCATCCGGAGTATATCATATGGACGCAAATTGTGTGTTAATTCGTCAATGTGAGGGAGCGAGGGATGCAGTAAACGAGGCATAGATGCAGTAAAGGAGGAATAATGCATCGGAAAAGAGATACTCGACTCCCAAAAGAAAATCCTATCGTTTCCGTAGAAACGTATCTCGTTTTAGAAAGTTAATGCAGGTAACCCAGAGTATTTCATATGGACGCAAATTGTGTGTTAATTCGTCAATGTCAGGAAGCGAGGGATGCAGTAAAGGAGGAATAATGCATCGGAAAAGATATACGCGGAACCCCAAAGAAAATCCTATCGTTGCTGTAGAAACGTATCTCGATTTAGAAGGACAATGCAGGGAATCCAGAGTATTTCATATGGACGCAAAATGTGTGTTAATTCGTCAATGTGAGGGAGCGAGGGATGCAGTAAAGGAGGAACAATGCATCGGAAAAGAGATACTCGGAACCCCAAAAAAAAACCTATCGTTTCCGTAGAAACGTATCTCGATTTAGAAGGACAATGCAGGGAATCCAGCGTATTTTATATGGACGCAAATTGTGTGTTAATTCTTCAATGTGAGGGAGCGAGGGATGCAGTAAAGGAGGAATAACGCATCGGAAAAGAGATACCTGGGAACCCAAAGAAAATCCTATCGTTTCCGTAGAAACGTATCTTGATTTAGAAGGACAATGCAGGGAATCCAGAGTATTTCATATGGACGCAAATTGTGTGTTAATTCGTCAATGTGAGGGAGCGAGGGATGCAGTAAAGGAGGAATAATGCATCGGAAAAGAGATACTCGGAACCCCAAAGAAAATCCTGTCGTTTCCGTAGAAACGTATCTCGATTTAGAAGGACAATGCAGGGAATCCAGAGTATTTCATATGGACGCAAATTGTGTGTTAATTCGTCAATGTGAGGGAGCGAGGGATGCAGTAAAGGAGGAATAATGCATCGGAAAAGAGATACTCGACTCCCAAATGAAAATCCTATCGTTACCGTAGAAACGTATCTCGATTTAGAAAGATAATGCAGGGAACCCAGAGTATTTCATATGGACGCAATTTGTGTGTTAATTCGGCAATGTGAGGGAGCGAGGGATGCAGTAAAGGAGGAATAATGCATCGGAAAAGAGATACACGGAGCCCCAAAGAAAATCCTATTGTTTCCGTAGAAACGTATCTCGATTTAGAAGGACAATGCAGGAATCCAGAGTATTTCATATGGACGCAAATTGTGTGTTAATTCGACAATGTGAGTTAGCGAGGGATGCAGTAATGGAGGAAGAATGCATCGGAAAAGGGATACTCGGAACCCCAAAGAAAATCCTGTCGTTTCCGTAGAATCGTATCTCGATTTAGAAGGACTATGCAGGGAATTGAGAGTGTTTCATATGGAAGCAAATTGTGTGTTAATTCTTCAATGTGAGGGAGCGATGGATGCAGTGAAGGAGGAATAATGCATCGGATAAGAGATACTCGGAACCCCAAAGAAAATCCTATCGTTTCTGTAGAAACGTATCTCGATTTAGGACAATGCAGGGAATCCAGAGTATTTCATATGGACGCAAATTGTGTGTTAATTCGTCAATGTGAGGGAGCGAGGGATGCAGTAAAGGATGAATAATGCATCGGAAAAGAGATACTTGGAACCCCAAAGAAAATCCTATCGTTTCCATAGAAACGTATCTCGATATAGAAGGACAATGCAGGGAACCCAGAGTATTTCATATGGGCGCAAATTGTGTGTTAATTCGGCAATGTGAGGGAGCGAGGGATGCAGTAAAGGAGGAATAATGCATCGGAAAAGAGATACTCGGAACCCCAAAGAAAATCCTATCGTTTCCGTAGAAACGTATCTCGATTTAGAAGGGCAATGCAGGGAATCCAGAGTATTTCATATGGACGCAAATTGTGTGTTAATTCGTCAATGTGAGGGAGCGAGGGATGCAGTAAAGGAGGAACAATGCATCGGAAAAGAGATACGCGGAACCCCAAAGAAAATCCTATCGTTGCTGTAGAAACGTATCTCGATTTAGAAGGACAATGCAGGGAATCCAGAGTATTTCATATGGACGCAAAATGTGTGTTAATTCGTCAATGTGAGGGAGCGAGGGATGCAGTAAAGGAGGAACAATGCATCGGAAAAGAGATACTCGGAACCCCAAAAAAAAACCTATCGTTTCCGTAGAAACGTATCTCGATTTAGAAGGACAATGCAGGGAATCCAGCGTATTTTATATGGACGCAAATTGTGTGTTAATTCTTCAATGTGAGGGAGCGAGGGATGCAGTAAAGGAGGAATAACGCATCGGAAAAGAGATACACGGAACCCCAAAGAAAATCCTATCGTTTCCGTAGAAACGTATCTTGAATTAGAAGGACAATGCAGGGAATCCAGAGTATTTCATATGGACGCAAATTGTGTGTTAATTCGTCAATGTGAGGGAGCGAGGGATGCAGTAAACGAGGAATAATGCATCGGAAAAGAGATACTCGGAACCCCAAAGCAAATCCTATCGTTTCCATAGAAACGTATCTCGATTTAGAAGGACAATGCAGGGAATCCAGAGTATTTCATATGGACGCAAATTGTGTGTTAATTCGTCAATGTGAGGGAGCGAGGGATGCAGTAAAGGAGGAATAATGCATCGGAAAAGAGATACTAGACTCCCAAAAGAAAATCCTATCGTTTCCGTAGAAACGTATCTCGATTTAGAAAGATAATGCAGGGAACCCAGAGTATTTCATATGGACGCAATTTGTGTGTTAATTCGGCAATGTGAGGGAGCGAGGGATGCAGTAAAGGAGGAATAATGCATCGGAAAAGAGATACTCGGAACCCCAAAGAAAATCCTATTGTTTCCGTAGAAACGTATCTCGATTTAGAAGGACAATGCAGGGAATCCAGAGTATTTCATATGGACGCAAATTGTGTATTAATTCGTCAATGTGAGGGAGCGAGGGATGCAGTAAGGGAGGAATAATGCATCGGAAAAGAGATACTCGGAACCCCAAAGAAAATCCTATCGTTTCCGTAGAAACGTATCTCGATTTAGAAGGACAATGCAGGAATCCAGAGTATTTCATATGGACGCAAATTGTGTGTTAATTCGTCAATGTGAGTTAGCGAGGGATGCAGTAATGGAGGAATAATGCATCGGAAAAGGGATACTCGGAACCCCAAAGAAAATCCTGTCGTTTCCGTAGAATCGTATCTCGATTTAGAAGGACTATGCAGGGAATCCAGAGTGTTTCATATGGAGGCAAATTGTGTGTTAATTCTTCAATGTGAGGGAGCGAGGGATGCAGTAAAGGAGGAATAATGCATCGGATAAGAGATACTCGGAACCCCAAAGAAAATCCTATCGTTTCTGTAGAAACGTATCTCGATTTAGAAGGACAATGCAGGGAATCCAGAGTATTTCATATGGACGCAAATTGTGTGTTAATTCGTCAATGTGAGGGAGCGAGGGATGCAGTTAAGGATGAATAATGCATCGGAAAAGAGATACTTGGAACCCCAAAGAAAATCCTATCGTTTCCATAGAAACGTATCTCGATATAGAAGGACAATGCAGGGAATCCGGAGTATATCATATGGACGCCAATTGTGTGTTAATTCGTCAATGTGAGGGAGCGAGGGATGCTGTAAAGGAGGAATAATGCATCGGAAAAGAGATACGCGGAACCCCAAAGAAAATCCTATCGTTGCCGTAGAAACGTATCTCGATTTAGAAGGACAATGCAGGGAATCCAGAGTATTTCATATGGACGCAAAAAGTGTGTTAATTCGTCAATGTGAGGGAGCAAGGGATGCAGTAAAGGAGGAACAATGCATCGGAAAAGAGATACTCGGAACCCCAAAAAAAAAAACCTATCGTTTCCGTAGAAACGTATCTCGATTTAGAAGGACAATGCAGGGAATTCAGCGTATTTTATATGGACGCAAATTGTGTGTTAATTCTTCAATGTGAGGGAGCGAGGGATGCAGTAAAGGAGGAGTAACGCATCGGAAAAGAGATACTCGGAACCCCAAAGAAAATCCTATCGTTTCCGTAGAAACGTATCTTGATTTAGAAGGACAATGCAGGGAATCCAAAGTATTTCATATGGACGCAAATTGTGTGTTAATTCGTCAATGAGAGGGAGCGAGGAATGCAGTAAAGGAGGAATAATGCATCGGAAAAGAGATACTCGGAACCCCAAAGAAAATCCTATCGTTTCCGTAGAAACGTATCTCGATTTAGAAGGACAATGCAGGGAATCCAGAGTATTTCATATGGACGCAAATTGTGTGTTAATTCGTCAATGTGAGGGAGCGAGGGATGCAGTAAAGGATGAATAATGCATCGGAAAAGAGATACTCGGAACCCCAAAGAAAATCCTATCGTTTCCGTAGAAATGTATCTCCATTTAGAAGGACAATGCAGGGAATCCAGAGTATTTCATATGGACGCAAATTGTGTGTTAATTCGTCAATGTGAGGGATCGAGGGATGCAGTAAAGGAGGAATAATGCATCGGAAAAGAGATACTCGAAACCCCAAAGAAAATCCTATCGTTTCCGTAGAAACGTATCTCGATTTAGAAGGACAATGCAGGGAATCCAGAGTATTTCATATGGACGCAAATTGTGTGTTAATTCGTCAATGTGAGGAAGCGAGGGATGCAGTAAAGGAGGAATAATGCATCGGAAAAGAGATACGCGGAACCCCAAAGAAAATCCAATCGTTGCTGTAGAAACGTATCTCGATTTAGAAGGACAATGCAGGGAATCCAGAGTATTTCATATGGACGCAAAATGTGTGTTAATTCGTCAATGGGAAGGAGCGAGGGATGCAGTAAAGGAGGAACAATGCATCGGAAAAGAGATACTCGGAACCCCAAAAAAAAACCTATCGTTTCCGTAGAAACGTATCTCGATTTAGAAGGACAATGCAGGGAATGCAGCGTATTTTATATGGACGCAAATTGTGTGTTAATTCTTCAATGTGAGGGAGCGAGGGATGCAGTAAAGGAGGAATAACGCATCGGAAAAGAGATACTCGGAACCCCAAAGAAAATCCTATCGTTTCCGTAGAAACGTATCTCGATTTAGAAGGACAATGCAGGGAATCCAGAGTATTTCATATGGACGCAAATTGTGTGTTAATTCGTCAATGTGAGGGAGCGAGGGATGCAGTAAACGAGGAATAATGCATCGGAAAAGAGATACTCGGAACCCCAAAGAAAATCCTATCGTTTCCATAGAAACGTATCTCGATTTAGAAGGACAATGCAGGGAATCCAGAGTATTTCATATGGACGCAAATTGTGTGTTAATTCGTCAATGTGAGGGAGCGAGGGATGCAGTAAAGGAGGAATAATGCATCGGAAAAGAGATACTAGACTCCCAAAAGAAAATCCTATCGTTTCCGTAGAAACGTATCTCGATTTAGAAAGATAATGCAGGGAACCCAGAGTATTTCATATGGACGCAATTTGTGTGTTAATTCGGCAATGTGAGGGAGCGAGGGATGCAGTAAAGGAGGAATAATGCATCGGAAAAGAGATACTCGGAACCCCAAAGAAAATCCTATTGTTTCCGTAGAAACGTATCTCGATTTAGAAGGACAATGCAGGGAATCCAGAGTATTTCATATGGACGCAAATTGTGTATTAATTCGTCAATGTGAGGGAGCGAGGGATGCAGTAAGGGAGGAATAATGCATCGGAAAAGAGATACTCGGAACCCCAAAGAAAATCCTATCGTTTCCGTAGAAACGTATCTCGATTTAGAAGGACAATGCAGGAATCCAGAGTATTTCATATGGACGCAAATTGTGTGTTAATTCGTCAATGTGAGTTAGCGAGGGATGCAGTAATGGAGGAATAATGCATCGGAAAAGGGATACTCGGAGCCCCAAAGAAAATCCTGTCGTTTCCGTAGAATCGTATCTCGATTTAGAAGGACTATGCAGGGAATCCAGAGTGTTTCATATGGAGGCAAATTGTGTGTTAATTCTTCAATGTGAGGGAGCGAGGGATGCAGTAAAGGAGGAATAATGCATCGGATAAGAGATACTCGGAACCCCAAAGAAAATCCTATCGTTTCTGTAGAAACGTATCTCGATTTAGAAGGACAATGCAGGGAATCCAGAGTATTTCATATGGACGCAAATTGTGTGTTAATTCGTCAATGTGAGGGAGCGAGGGATGCAGTAAAGGATGAATAATGCATCGGAAAAGAGATACTTGGAACCCCAAAGAAAATCCTATCGTTTCCATAGAAACGTATCTCGATATAGAAGGACAATGCAGGGAATCCGGAGTATATCATATGGACGCCAATTGTGTGTTAATTCGTCAATGTGAGGGAGCGAGGGATGCAGTAAAGGAGGAATAATGCATCGGAAAAGAGATACTCGGAACCCCAAAGAAAATCCTATCGTTGCCGTAGAAACGTATCTCGATTTAGAAGGACAATGCAGGGAATCCAGAGTATTTCATATGGACGCAAAAAGTGTGTTAATTCGTCAATGTGAGGGAGCAAGGGATGCAGTAAAGGAGGAACAATGCATCGGAAAAGAGATACTCGGAACCCCAAAAAAAAAAACCTATCGTTTCCGTAGAAACGTATCTCGATTTAGAAGGACAATGCAGGGAATTCAGCGTATTTTATATGGACGCAAATTGTGTGTTAATTCTTCAATGTGAGGGAGCGAGGGATGCAGTAAAGGAGGAATAACGCATCGGAAAAGAGATACTCGGAACCCCAAAGAAAATCCTATCGTTTCCGTAGAAACGTATCTTGATTTAGAAGGACAATGCAGGGAATCCAGAGTATTTCATATGGACGCAAATTGTGTGTTAATTCGTCAATGAGAGGGAGCGAGGGATGCAGTAAAGGAGGAATAATGCATCGGAAAAGAGATACTCGGAAACCCAAAGAAAATCCTATCGTTTCCGTAGAAACGTATCTCGATTTAGAAGGACAATGCAGGGAATCCAGAGTATTTCATATGGACGCAAATTGTGTGTTAATTCGTCAATGTGAGGGAGCGAGGGATGCAGTAAAGGATGAATAATGCATCGGAAAAGAGATACTCGGAACCCCAAAGAAAATCCTATCGTTTCCGTAGAAATGTATCTCGATTTAGAAGGACAATGCAGGGAATCCAGAGTATTTCATATGGACGCAAATTGTGTGTTAATTCGTCAATGTGAGGGATCGAGGGATGCAGTAAAGGATGAATAATGCATCGGAAAAGAGATACTCGGAACCCCAAAGAAAATCCTATCGTTTCCGTAGAAACGTATCTCGATTTAGAAGGACAATGCAGGGAATCCAGAGTATTTCATATGGACGCAAATTGTGTGTTAATTCGTCAATGTGAGGAAGCGAGGGATGCAGTAAAGGAGGAATAATGCATCGGAAAAGAGATACGCGGAACCCCAAAGAAAATCCTATCGTTGCTGTAGAAACGTATCTCGATTTAGAAGGACAATGCAGGGAATCCAGAGTATTTCATATGGACGCAAAATGTGTGTTAATTCGTCAATGTGAGGGAGCGAGGGATGCAGTAAAGGAGGAACAATGCATCGGAAAAGAGATACTCGGAACCCCAAAAAAAAACCTATCGTTTCCGTAGAAACGTATCTCGATTTAGAAGGACAATGCAGGGAATGCAGCGTATTTTATATGGACGCAAATTGTGTGTTAATTCTTCAATGTGAGGGAGCGAGGGATGCAGTAAAGGAGGAATAACGCATCGGAAAAGAGATACTCGGAACCCCAAAGAAAGTCCTATCGTTTCCGTAGAAACGTATCTCGATTTAGAAGGACAATGCAGGGAATCCAGAGTATTTCATATGGACGCAAATTGTGTGTTAATTCGTCAATGTGAGGGAGCGAGGGATGCAGTAAACGAGGAATAATGCATCGGAAAAGAGATACTCGGAACCCCAAAGAAAATCCTATCGTTTCCATAGAAACGTATCTCGATTTAGAAGGACAATGCAGGGAATCCAGAGTATTTCATATGGACGCAAATTGTGTGTTAATTCGTCAATGTGAGGGAGCGAGGGATGCAGTAAAGGAGGAATAATGCATCGGAAAAGAGATACTAGACTCCCAAAAGAAAATCCTATCGTTTCCGTAGAAACGTATCTCGATTTAGAAAGATAATGCAGGGAACCCAGAGTATTTCATATGGACGCAATTTGTGTGTTAATTCGGCAATGTGAGGGAGCGAGGGATGCAGTAAAGGAGGAATAATGCATCGGAAAAAAGATACTCGGAACCCCAAAGAAAATCCTATTGTTTCCGTAGAAACGTATCTCGATGTAGAAGGACAATGCAGGGAATCCAGAGTATTTCATATGGACGCAAATTGTGTATTAATTCGTCAATGTGAGGGAGCGAGGGATGCAGTAAGGGAGGAATAATGCATCGGAAAAGAGATACTCGGAACCCCAAAGAAAATCCTATCGTTTCCGTAGAAACGTATCTCGATTTAGAAGGACAATGCAGGAATCCAGAGTATTTCATATGGACGCAAATTGTGTGTTAATTCGTCAATGTGAGTTAGCGAGGGATGCAGTAATGGAGGAATAATGCATCGGAAAAGGGATACTCGGAGCCCCAAAGAAAATCCTGTCGTTTCCGTAGAATCGTATCTCGATTTAGAAGGACTATGCAGGGAATCCAGAGTGTTTCATATGGAGGCAAATTGTGTGTTAATTCTTCAATGTGAGGGAGCGAGGGATGCAGTAAAGGAGGAATAATGCATCGGATAAGAGATACTCGGAACCCCAAAGAAAATCCTATCGTATCTGTAGAAACGTATCTCGATTTAGAAGGACAATGCAGGGAATCCAGAGTATTTCATATGGACGCAAATTGTGTGTTAATTCGTCAATGTGAGGGCGCGAGGGATGCAGTAAAGGATGAATAATGCATCGGAAAAGAGATACTTGGAACCCCAAAGAAAATCCTATCGTTTCCATAGAAACGTATCTCGATATAGAAGGACAATGCAGGGAATCCGGAGTATATCATATGGACGCCAATTGTGTGTTAATTCGTCAATGTGAGGGAGCGAGGGATGCAGTAAAGGAGGAATAATGCATCGGAAAAGAGATACGCGGAACCCCAAAGAAAATCCTATCGTTGCCGTAGAAACGTATCTCGATTTAGAAGGACAATGCAGGGAATCCAGAGTATTTCATATGGACGCAAAAAGTGTGTTAATTCGTCAATGTGAGGGAGCAAGGGATGCAGTAAAGGAGGAACAATGCATCGGAAAAGAGATACTCGGAACCCCCAAAAAAAAACCTATCGTTTCCGTAGAAACGTATCTCGATTTAGAAGGACAATGCAGGGAATTCAGCGTATTTTATATGGACGCAAATTGTGTGTTAATTCTTCAATGTGATTGAGCGAGGGATGCAGTAAAGGAGGAATAACGCATCGGAAAATAGATACTCGGAACCCCAAAGAAAATCCTATCGTTTCCGTAGAAACGTATCTTGATTTAGAAGGACAATGCAGGGAATCCAGAGTATTTCATATGGACGCAAATTGTGTGTTAATTCGTCAATGAGAGGGAGCGAGGGATGCAGTAAAGGAGGAATAATGCATCGGAAAAGAGATACTCGGAACCCCAAAGAAAATCCTATCGTTTCCGTAGAAACGTATCTCGATTTAGAAGGACAATGCAGGGAATCCAGAGTATTTCATATGGACGCAAATTGTGTGTTAATTCGTCAATGTGAGGGAGCGAGGGATGCAGTAAAGGATGAATAATGCATCGGAAAAGAGATACTCGGAACCCTAAAGAAAATCCTATCGTTTCCGTAGAAACGTATCTCGATATAGAATGACAATGCAGGTCATCCGGAGTATATCATATGGTCGCAAATTGTGTGTTAATTCGTCAATGTGAGGGAGCGAGGGATGCAGTAAAGGAGGCATAGATGCAGTAAAGGAGGAATAATGCATCGGAAAAGAGATACTCGACTCCCAAAAGAAAATCCTATCGTTTCCGTAGAAACGTATCACGTTTTAGAGAGATAATGCAGGGAACCCAGAGTATTTCATATGGACGCAAATTGTGTGTTAATTCGGCAATGTGAGGGAGCGAGGGATGCAGTAAAGGAGGAATAATGCATCGGAAAAGAAATACTCGGAACCCCAAAGAAAATCCTATCGTTTCCGTAGAAACGTATCTCTATTTAGAAGGACATTGCAAGGAATCCAGAGTATTTCATATGGACGCAAATTGTGTGTTAATTCGTCAATGTGAGGGAGCGAGGGATGCAGTAAAGGAGGAATAATGCATCGGAAAAGAGATACTCGGAACCCCAAAGAAAATCATATCGTTTCCGTAGAAATGTATCTCGATTTAGAAGGACATTGCAGGGAATCCAGAGTATTTCATATGGACGCAAATTGTGTGTTAATTCGTCAATGTGAGGGAGCGAGGGATGCAGTAAAGGAGGAATAATGCATCGGAAAAGAGATACTCGGAACCCCAAAGAAAATCCTATCGTTTCCGTAGAAACGTATCTCGATTTAGAAGGACAATGCAGGGAATCCAGAGTATTTCATATGGACGCAAAATGTGTTTTAATTCGTCAATGTGAGGGAGCGAGGGATGCAGTAAAGGAGGAACAATGCATCGGAAAAGAGATACTCGGAACCCCAAAAATAAACCTATCGTTTCCGTAGAAACGTATCTCGATTTAGAAGGACAATGCAGGGAATGCAGCGTATTTTATATGGACGCAAATTGTGTGTTAATTCTTCAATGTGAGGGAGCGAGGGATGCAGTAAAGGAGGAATAACGCATCGGAAAAGAGATACTCGGAACCCCAAAGAAAATCCTATCGTTTCCGTAGAAACGTATCTCGATTTAGAAGGACAATGCAGGGAATCCAGAGTATTTCATATGGACGCAAATTGTGTGTTAATTCGTCAATGTGAGGGAGCGAGGGATGCAGTAAACGAGGAATAATGCATCGGAAAAGAGATACTCGGAACCCCAAAGAAAATCCTATCGTTTCCATAGAAACGTATCTCGATTTAGAAGGACAATGCAGGGAATCCAGAGTATTTCATATGGACGCAAATTGTGTGTTAATTCGTCAATGTGAGGGAGCGAGGGATGCAGTAAAGGAGGAATAATGCATCGGAAAAGAGATACTAGACTCCCAAAAGAAAATCCTTTCGTTTCCGTAGAAACGTATCTCGATTTAGAAAGATAATGCAGGGAACCCAGAGTATTTCATATGGACGCAATTTGTGGGTTAATTCGGCAATGTGAGGGAGCGAGGGATGCAGTAAAGGAGGAATAATGCATCGGAAAAGAGATACTCGGAACCCCAAAGAAAATCCTATTGTTTCCGTAGAAACGTATCTCGATTTAGAAGGACAATGCAGGGAATCCAGAGTATTTCATATGGACGCAAATTGTGTATTAATTCGTCAATGTGAGGGAGCGAGGGATGCAGTAAGGGAGGAATAATGCATCGGAAAAGAGATACTCGGAACCCCAAAGAAAATCCTATTGTTTCCGTAGAAACGTATCTCGATTTAGAAGGACAATGCAGGGAATCCAGAGTATTTGATATGGACGCAAATTGTGTATTAATTCGTCAATGTGAGGGAGCGAGGGATGCAGTAAGGGAGGAATAATGCATCGGAAAAGAGATACTCGGAACCCCAAAGAAAATCCTATCGTTTCCGTAGAAACGTATCTCGATTTAGAAGGACAATGCAGGAATCCAGAGTATTTCATATGGACGCAAATTGTGTGTTAATTCGTCAATGTGAGTTAGCAAGGGATGCAGTAATGGAGGAATAATGCATCGGAAAAGGGATACTCGGAACCCCAAAGAAAATCCTGTCGTTTCCGTAGAATCGTATCTCGATTTAGAAGGACTATGCAGGGAATCCAGAGTGTTTCATATGGAGGCAAATTGTGTGTTAATTCTTCAATGTGAGGGAGCGAGGGATGCAGTAAAGGAGGAATAATGCATCGAATAAGAGATACTCGGAACCCCAAAGAAAATCCTATCGTTTCTGTAGAAACGTATCTCGATTTAGAAGGACAATGCAGGGAATCCAGAGTATTTCATATGGACGCAAATTGTGTGTTAATTCGTCAATGTGAGGGAGCGAGGGATGCAGTAAAGGAGGAATAATTCATCGGAAAAGAGATACTAGACTCCCAAAAGAAAATCCTTTCGTTTCCGTAGAAACGTATCTCGATTTAGAAAGATAATGCAGGGAACCCAGAGTATTTCATATGAACGCAATTTGTGTGTTAATTCGGCAATGTGAGGGAGCGAGGGATGCAGTAAAGGAGGAATAATGCATCGGAAAAGAGATACTCGGAACCCCAAAGAAAATCCTGTCGTTTCCGTAGAATCGTATCTCGATTTAGAAGGACTATGCAGGGAATCCAGAGTGTTTCATATGGAGGCAAATTGTGTGTTAATTCTTCAATGTGAGGGAGCGAGGGATGCAGTAAAGGAGGAATAATGCATCGGATAAGAGATACTCGGAACCCCAAAGAAAATCCTATCGTTTCTGTAGAAACGTATCTCGATTTAGAAGGACAATGCAGGGAATCCAGAGTATTTCATATGGACGCAAATTGTGTGTTAATTCGTCAATGTGAGGGAGCGAGGGATGCAGTAAAGGATGAATAATGCATCGGAAAAGAGATACTTGGAACCCCAAAGAAAATCCTATCGTTTCCATAGAAACGTATCTCGATATAGAAGGACAATGCAGGGAATCCGGAGTATATCATATGGACGCCAATTGTGTGTATTTCGTCAATTTGAGGGAGCGAGGGATGCAGTAAAGGAGGAATAATGCATCGGAAAAGAGATACGCGGAACCCCAAAGAAAATCCTATCGTTGCCGTAGAAACGTATCTCGATTTAGAAGGACAATGCAGGGAATCCAGAGTATTTCATATGGACGCAAAAAGTGTGTTAATTCGTCAATGTGAGGGAGCAAGGGATGCAGTAAAGGAGGAACAATGCATCGGAAAAGAGATACTCGGAACCCCAAAAAAAAAACCTATCGTTTCCGTAGAAACGTATCTCGATTTAGAAGGACAATGCAGGGAATTCAGCGTATTTTATATGGACGCAAATTGTGTGTTAATTCTTCAATGTGAGGGAGCGAGGGATGCAGTAAAGGAGGAATAACGCATCGGAAAAGAGATACTCGGAACCCCAAAGAAAATCCTATCGTTTCCGTAGAAACGTATCTTGATTTAGAAGGACAATGCAGGGAATCCAGAGTATTTCATATGGACGCAAATTGTGTGTTAATTCGTCAATGAGAGGGAGCGAGGGATGCAGTAAAGGAGGAATAATGCATCGGAAAAGAGATACTCGGAACCCCAAAGAAAATCCTATCGTTTCCGTAGAAACGTATCTCGATTTAGAAGGACAATGCAGGGAATCCAGAGTATTTCATATGGACGCAAATTGTGTGTTAATTCGTCAAATTGAGGGAGCGAGGGATGCAGTAAAGGATGAATAATGCATCGGAAAAGAGATACTCGGAACCCCAAAGAAAATCCTATCGTTTCCGTAGAAACGTATCTCGATATAGAAGGACAATGCAGGGCATCCGGAGTATATCATATGGTCGCAAATTGTGTGTTAATTCGTCAATGTGAGGGAGCGAGGGATGCAGTAAGGGAGGCATAGATGCAGTAAAGGAGGAATAATGCATCGGAAAAGAGATACTCGACTCCCAAAAGAAAATCCTATCGTTTCCGTAGAAACGTATCACGTTTTAGAAAGATAATGCAGGGAACCCAGAGTATTTCATATGGACGCAAATTGTGTGTTAATTCGGCAATGTGAGGGAGCGAGGGATGCAGTAAAGGAGGAATAATGCATCGGAAAAGAAATACTCGGAACCCCAAAGAAAATCCTATCGTTTCCGTAGAAACGTATCTCTATTTAGAAGGACATTGCAAGGAATCCAGAGTATTTCATATGGACGCAAATTGTGTGTTAATTCGTCAATGTGAGGGAGCGAGGGATGCAGTAAAGGAGGAATAATGCATCGGAAAAGAGATACTCGGAACCCCAAAGAAAATCCTATCGTTTCCGTAGAAATGTATCTCGATTTAGAAGGACAATGCAGGGAATCCAGAGTATTTCATATGGACGCAAATTGTGTGTTAATTCGTCAATGTGAGGGATCGAGGGATGCAGTAAAGGAGGAATAATGCATCGCAAAAGAGATACTCGGAACCCCAAAGAAAATCCTATCGTTTCCGTAGAAACGTATCTCGATTTAGAAGGACAATGCAGGGAATCCAGAGTATTTCATATGGACGCAAATTGTGTGTTAATTCGTCAATGTGAGGAAGCGAGGGATGCAGTAAAGGAGGAATAATGCATCGGAAAAGAGATACGCGGAAGCCCAAAGAAAATCCTATCGTTGCTGTAGAAACGTATCTCGATTTAGAAGGACAATGCAGGGAATCCAGAGTATTTCATATGGACGCAAAATGTGTGTTAATTCGTCAATGTGAGGGAGCGAGGGATGCAGTAAAGGAGGAACAATGCATCGGAAAAGAGATACTCGGAACCCCAAAAAAAAACCTATCGTTTCCGTAGAAACGTATCTCGATTTAGAAGGACAATGCAGGGAATGCAGCGTATTTTATATGGACGCAAATTGTGTGTTAATTCTTCAATGTGAGGGAGCGAGGGATGCAGTAAAGGAGGAATAACGCATCGGAAAAGAGATACTCGGATCCCCAAAGAAAATCCTATCGTTTCCGTAGAAACGTATCTCGATTTAGAAGGACAATGCAGGGAATCCAGAGTATTTCATATGGACGCAAATTGTGTGTTAATTCGTCAATGTGAGGGAGCGAGGGATGCAGTAAAGGAGGAATAATGCATCGGAAAAGAGATACTCGACTCCCAAAAGAAAATCCTATCGTTTCCGAAGAAACGTATCTCGATTTAGAAAGATAATGCAGGGAACCCAGAGTATGTCATATGGACGCAATTTGTGTGTTAATTCGGCAATGTGACGGAGCGAGGGATGCAGTAAAGGTGGAATAATGCATCGGAAAAGAGATACTCGGAACCCCAAAGAAAATACTATTGTTTCCGTAGAAACATATCTCGATTTAGAAGGACAATGCAGGGAATCCAGAGTATTTCATATGGACGCAAATTGTGTGTTAATTCGTCAATGTGAGGGAGCGAGGGATGCAGTAAAGGAGGAATAATGCATCGGAAAAGAGATACTCCGAACCCCAAAGAAAATCCTATCGTTTCCGTAGAAACGTATCTCGATTTAGAAGGACAATGCAGGAATCCAGAGTATTTCATATGGACGCAAATTGTGTGTTAATTCGTCAATGTGAGTTAGCGATGGATGCAGTAATGGAGGAATAATGCATCGGAAAAGGGATACTCGGAACCGCAAAGAAAATCCTGTCGTTTCCGTAGAATCGTATCTCGATTTAGAAGGACCATGCAGGGAATCCAGAGTGTTTCATATGGAAGCAAATTGTGTGTTAATTCTTCAATGTGAGGGAGCGAGGGATGCAGTAAAGGAAGAATAATGCATCGGAAAAGGGATACTCGGAACCCCAAAGAAAATCCTATCGTTTCCGTAGAAACGTATCTCGATTTAGAAAGATAATGCAGGGAACCCAGAGTATTTCATATGGACGCAATTTGTGTGTTAATTCGGCAATGTGAGGGAGCGAGGGATGCAGTAAAGGAGGAATAATGCATCGGAAAAAAGATACTCGGAATCCCAAAGAAAATCCTATTGTTTCCGTAGAAACGTATCTCGATTTAGAAGGACAATGCAGGGAATCCAGAGTATTTCATATGGACGCAAATTGTGTATTAATTCGTCAATGTGAGGGAGCGAGGGATGCAGTAAGGGAGGAATAATGCATCGGAAAAGAGATACTAGGAACCCCAAAGAAAATCCTATCATTTCCGTAGAAACGTAACTCGATTTACAAGGACAATGCAGGGAATTCAGAGTATTTCATATGGACGCAAATTGTGTGTTAATTCGTCAATGTCAGGGAGCGGGGGATGCAGTAAAGGAGGAATAATGCATCGGAAAAGAGATACTCGGAACCCCAAAGAAAATCCTATCGTTTCCGTAGAAACGTATCTCGATTTAGAAGGACAATGCAGGGAATCCAGAGTATTTCATATGGACGCAAATTGTGTGTTAATTCGTCAATGTGAGGGAGTGAGGGATGGAGTAAAGGAGGAATAATGCATCGGAAAAGAGATACTCGACTCCCAAAAGAAAATCCTATCGTTTCCGTAGAAACGTATCTCGTTTTAGAAAGATAATGCAGGGAATCCAGAGTATTTCATATGGACGCAAATTGTGTGTTAATTCGTCAATGTGAGTTAGCGAGGGATGCAGTAAAGGAGGAATAATGCATCGGAAAAGAGATACTCGGAACCCCAAAGAAAATCCTGTCGTTTCCGTAGAAACGTATCTCGATTTAGAAGGACAATGCCGGGAATCCAGAGTATTTCATATGGACGCTAATTGTGTGTTAATTCGTCAATGTGAGGGAGCGAGGGATGCAGTAAAGGAGGAATAATGCATCGGAAAAGAGATACTCGGAACCCCAAAGAAAATCCTATCGTTTCCGTAGAAACGTATCTCGATTTAGAAGGACAATGCAGGGAATCCAGAGTATTTCATATGGACGCAAAATGTGTGTTAATTCGTCAATGTGAGGGAGCGAGGGATGCAGTAAAGGATGAATAATGCATCGGAGAAGAGATACTCGGAACCCCAAAGAAAATCCTATCGTTTCCGTAGAAACGTATCTCGATATAGAAGGACAATGAAGGGAATCCGCAGTATATCATATGGACGCAAATTTTGTGTTAATTCGTCAATGTGAGGGGTCGAGGGATGTAGTGAAGGAGGAATAGATGCAGTAAAGGAGGAATAATGCATCGGAAAAGAGATACTCGACTCCCAAAAGAAAATCCTATCGTTTCCGTAGAAACGTATCTTGTTTTAGAAAGATAATGCAGAGAACCCTGCGTATTTCATATGGATGCAAATTGTGTGTTAATTCGGCAATGTGATGGAGCGAGGGATGCAGTAAAGGAGGAACAATGCATCGGAAAAGAGATACTCGGAACCCCAAAGAAAATCCAATCGTTTCCGTAGAAACGTATCTCGATTTAGAAGGACAATGCAGGGAATCTAGAGTATTTCATATGGACGCAAATTGTGTGTTAATTCGTCAATGTGAGGAAGCGAGGGATGCAGTAAAGGAGGAATAATGCATCGGAAAAGAGATACGCGGACCCCAAAGAAAATCCTATCGTTTCTGTAGAAACGTATCTCGATTTAAATGGACAATGCAGGGAATCCAGAGTATTTCATACGGACGCAAATTGTGTGTTAATTCGTCAATGTGAGGGAGCGAGGAATGCAGTGAAGGAGGAATAATGCATCGGAAAAGAGATACTCTTAACCCCAAAGAAAATCCTATCTTATCCGTAGAAACGTATCTCGATTTAGAAGGACAATGCAGGGAATCCAGAGTATTTCATATGGACGCAAATTGTGTGTTAATTCGTCAATGTGAGGGAGCGAGGGATGCAGTAAAGGAGGAATAATGCATCGGAAAAGAGATACTTGGAACACCAAAGAAAATCCTATCGTTTCCGTAGAAACGTATCTCGATTTAGAAGGACTATGCAGGGAATCCAGAGTGTTTCATATGGACGCAAATTGTGTGTTAATTCTTCAATGTGAGGGAGCGAGGGATGCAGTAAAGGAGGAATAATGCATCGGAAAAGAGATACGCGGAACCCCAAAGAAAATCCTATCGTTTCCATAGAAACGTATCTCGATATAGAAGGACAATGCAGGGAATCCGGAGTATATCATATGGACGCCAATTGTGTGTTAATTCGTCAATGTGAGGGAGCGAGGGATGCAGTAAAGGAGGAATAATGCATCGGAAAAGAGATACGCGGAACCCCAAAGAAAATCCTATCGTTGCCGTAGAAACGTATCTCGATTTAGAAGGACAATGCAGGGAATCCAGAGTATTTCATATGGACGCAAAAAGTGTGTTAATTCGTCAATGTGAGGGAGCAAGGGATGCAGTAAAGGAGGAACAATGCTTCGGAAAAGAGATACTCGGAACCCCCCAAAAAAAACCTATCGTTTCCGTAGAAACGTATCTCGATTTAGAAGGACAATGCAGGGAATCCAGCGTATTTTATATGGACGCAAATTGTGTGTTAATTCTTCAATGTGAGGGAGCGAGGGATGCAGTAAAGGAGGAATAACGCATCGGAAAAGAGATACTCAGAACCCCAAAGAAAATCCTATCGTTTCCGTAGAAACGTATCTTGATTTAGAAGGACAATGCAGGGAATCCAGAGTATTTCATATGGACGCAAATTGTGTGTTAATTCGTCAATGAGAGGGAGCGAGGGATGCAGTAAAGGAGGAATAATGCATCGGAAAAGAGATACTCGGAACCCCAAAGAAAATACTATCGTTTCCGTAGAAACGTATCTCGATTTAGAAGGACAATGCAGGGAATCCAGAGTATTTCATATGGACGCAAATTGTGTGTTAATTCGTCAATGTGAGGGAGCGAGGGATGCAGTAAAGGATGAATAATGCATCGGAAAAGCGATACTCGGAACCCCAAAGAAAATCCTATCGTTTCCGTAGAAACGTATCTCGATATAGAAGGACAATGCAGGGCATCCGGAGTATATCATATGGTCGCAAATTGTGTGTTAATTCGTCAATGTGAGGGAGCGAGGGATGCAGTAAAGGAGGCATAGATGCAGTAAAGGAGGAATAATGCATCGGAAAAGTGATACTCGACTCCCAAAAGAAAATCCTATCGTTTCCGTAGAAACGTATCACGTTTTAGAAAGATAATGCAGGGAACCCAGAGTATTTCATATGGACGCAAATTGTGTGTTAATTCGGCAATGTGAGGGAGCGAGGGATGCAGTAAAGGAGGAATAATGCATCGGAAAAGAAATACTCGGAACCCCAAAGAAAATCCTATCGTTTCCGTAGAAACGTATCTCTATTTAGAAGGACATTGCAAGGAATCCAGAGTATTTCATATAGACGCAAATTGTGTGTTAATTCGTCAATGTGAGGGAGCGAGGGATGCAGTAAAGGAGGAATAATGCATCGGAAAAGAGATACTCGGAACCCCAAAGAAAATCCTATCGTTTCCGTAGAAATGTATCTCGATTTAGAAGGACAATGCAGGGAATCCAGAGTATTTCACATGGACGCAAATTGTGTGTTAATTCGTCAATGTGAGGGATCGAGGGATGCAGTAAAGGAGGAATAATGCATCGGAAAAGAGATACTCGGAACCCCAAAGAAAATCCTATCGTTTCCGTAGAAACGTATCTCGATTTACAAGGACAATGCAGGGAATCCAGAGTATTTCATATGGACGCAAATTGTGTGTTAATTCGTCAATTTGAGGAAGCGAGGGATGCAGTAAAGGAGGAATAATGCATCGGAAAAGAGATACGCGGAACCCCAAAGAAAATCCTATCGTTGCTGTAGAAACGTATCTCGATTTAGAAGGACAATGCAGGGAATCCAGAGTATTTCATATGGACGCAAAATGTGTGTTAATTCGTCAATGTGAGGGAGCGAGGGATGCAGTAAAGGAGGAACAATGCATCGGAAAAGAGATACTCGGAACCCCAAAAAAAAACCTATCGTTTCCGTAGAAACGTATCTCGATTTAGAAGGACAATGCAGGGAATCAAGCGTATTTTATATGGACGCAAATTGTGTGTTAATTCTTCAATGTGAGGGAGAGAGGGATGCAGTAAAGGAGGAATAACGCATCGGAAAAGAGATACTCGGAACCCCAAAGAAAATCCTATCGTTTCCGTAGAAACGTATCTCGATTTAGAAGGACAATGCAGGGAATCCAGAGTATTTCATATGGACCCAAATTGTGTGTTAATTCGTCAATGTGAGGGAGCGAGGGATGCAGTAAAGGAGGAATAATGCATCGGAAAAGAGATACTCGACTCCCAAAAGAAAATCCTATCGTTTCCGTAGAAACGTATCTCGATTTAGAAAGATAATGCAGGGAACCCAGAGTATGTCATATGGACGCAATTTGTGTGTTAATTCGGCAATGAGACGGAGCGAGGGATGCAGTAAAGGAGGAATAATGCATCGGAAAAGAGATACTCGGAACCCCAAAGAAAATCCTATTGTTTCCGTAGAAACGTATCTCGATTTAGGAGGACAATGCAGGGAATCCAGAGTATTTCATATGGACGCAAATTGTGTGTTAATTCGTCAATGTGAGGGAGCGAGGGATGCAGTAAAGGAGGAATAATGCATCGGAAAAGAGATACTCGGAACCCCAAAGAAAATCCTATCGTTTCCGTAGAAACGTATCTCGATTTAGAAGGACAATGCAGGATTCCAGAGTATTTCATATGGACGCAAATTGTGTGTTAATTCGTCAATGTGAGTTAGCGCTGGATGCAGTAATGGAGGAATAATGCATCGGAAAAGGGATACTCGGAACCGCAAAGAAAATCCTGTCGTTTCCGTAGAATCGTATCTCGATTTAGAAGGACCATGCAGGGAATCCAGAGTGTTTCATATGGAAGCAAATTGTGTGTTAATTCTTCAATGTGAGGGAGCGAGGGATGCAGTAAAGGAAGAATAATGCATCGGAAAAGGGATACTCGGAACCCCAAAGAAAATCCTATCGTTTCCGTAGAAACGTATCTCGATTTACAAGGACAATGCAGGGAATCCAGAGTATTTCATATGGACGCAAATTGTGTGTTAATTCGTCATTGTCAGGGAGCGAGGGATGCAGTAAAGGAGGAATAATGCATCGGAAAAGAGATACTCGGAACCCCAAAGAAAATCCTATCGTTTCCGTAGAAGCGTATCTCGATTTAGAAGGACAATGCAGGGAATCCAGAGTATTTCATATGGACGCTAATTGTGTGTTAATTCGTCAATGTGAGGGAGTGAGGGATGCAGTAAAGGAGGAAATATGCATCGGAAAAGAGATACTCGACTCCCAAAAGAAAATCCTATCGTTTCCGTAGAAACGTATCTCGATTTAGAAAGATAATGCAGGGAATCCAGAGTATATCATATGGACGCAAATTGTGTGTTAATTCGTCAATGTGAGGGAGCGAGGGATGCAGTAAAGGAGGAATAATGCATCGGAAAAGAGATACTCGGAACCCCAAAGAAAATCCTATCTTTTCCGTAGAAACGTAACTCGATTTACAAGGACAATGCAGGGAATTCAGAGTATTTCATATGGACGCAAATTGTGTGTTAATTCGTCAATGTCAGGGAGCGGGGGATGCAGTAAAGGAGGAATAATGCATCGGAAAAGAGATACTCGGAACCCCAAAGAAAATCCTATCGTTTCCGTAGAAACGTATCTCGATTTAGAAGGACAATGCAGGGAATCCAGAGTATTTCATATGGACGCAAATTGTGTGTTAATTCGTCAATGTGAGGGAGTGAGGGATGGAGTAAAGGAGGAATAATGCATCGGAAAAGAGATACTCGACTATCAAAAGAAAATCCTATCGTTTCCGTAGAAACGTATCTCGTTTTAGAAAGATAATGCAGGGAACCCAGAGTATTTCATATGGACGCAAATTGTGTGTTAATTCGTCAATGTGAGTTAGCGAGGGATGCAGTAAAGGAGGAATAATGCATCGGAAAAGAGATACTCGGAACCCCAAAGAAAATCCTGTCGTTTCCGTAGAAACGTATCTCGATTTAGAAGGACAATGCAGGGAATCCAGAGTATTTCATATGGACGCAAATTGTGTGTTAATTCGTCAATGTGAGGGAGCGAGGGATGCAGTAAAGGAGGAATAATGCATCGGAAAAGAGATACTCGGAACCCCAAAGAAAATCCTATCGTTTCCGTAGAAACGTATCTCGATTTAGAAGGACAATGCAGGGAATCCAGAGTATTTCATATGGACGCAAAATGTGTGTTAATTCGTCAATGTGAGGGAGCGAGGGATGCAGTAAAGGATGAATAATGCATCGGAAAAGAGATACTCGGAACCCCAAAGAAAATCCTATCGTTTCCGTGGAAACGTTTCTCGATATAGAAGGACAATGAAGGGAATCCGGAGTATATCATATGGACGCAAATTTTGTGTTAATTCGTCAATGTGAGGGGTCGAGGGATGCAGTAAAGGAGGAATAGATGCAGTAAAGGAGGAATAATGCATCGGAAAAGAGCTACTCGACTCCCAAAAGAAAATCCTATCGTTTCCGTAGAAACGTATCTTGTTTTAGAAAGATAATGCAGAGAACCCAGCGTATTTCATATGGACGCAAATTGTGTGTTAATTCGGCAATGTGATGGAGCGAGGGATGCAGTAAAGGAGGAACAATGCATCGGAAAAGAGATACTCGGAACCTCAAAGAAAATCCAATCGTTTCCGTAGAAACGTATCTCGATTTAGAAGGACAATGCAGGGAATCTAGAGTATTTCATATGGACGCAAATTGTGTGTTAATTCGTCAATGTGAGGAAGCGAGGGATGCAGTAAAGGAGGAATAATGCATCGGAAAAGAGATACGCGGAACCCCAAAGAAAATCCTATCGTTTCTGTAGAAACGTATCTCGATTTAAAAGGACAATGCAGGGAATCCAGAGTATTTCATATGGACACAAATTGTGTGTTAATTCGTCAATGTGAGGGAGCGAGGGATGCAGTAAAGGAGGAATAATGCATCGGAAAAGAGACACTCGAAACCGCAAAGAAAATCCTATCGTTTCCGTAGAAACGTATCTTGATTTAGAAGGAGAATGCAGGGAATCCAGAGTATTTCATATGGACGCAAGTTGTGTGTTAATTCGTCAATGTGAGGGAGCGAGGGATGCAGTAAAGGAGGAATAATGCATCGGAAAAGAGATACTCGGAACCCCAAAGAAAATCCTATCGTTTCCGTAGAAACGTATCTCGATTTAGAAGGACAATGCAGGGAATCCAGAGTATTTCATATGGACGCAAATTGTGTGTTAATTCGTCAATGTGAGGGAGCGAGGAATGCAGTGAAGGAGGAATAATGCATCGGAAAAGAGATACTCTTAACCCCAAAGAAAATCCTATCTTATCCGTAGAAACGTATCTCGATTTAGAAGGACAATGCAGGGAATCCAGAGTATTTCATATGGACGCAAATTGTGTGTTAATTCGTCAATGTGAGGGAGCGAGGGATGCAGTAAAGGAGGAATAATGCATCGGAAAAGAGATACTTGGAACACCAAAGAAAATCCTATCGTTTCCGTAGAAACGTATCTCGATTTAGAAGGACTATGCAGGGAATCCTGAGTGTTTCATATGGAGGCAAATTGTGTGTTAATTCTTCAATGTGAGGGAGCGAGGGATGCAGTAAAGGAGGAATAATGCATCGGATAAGAGATACTCGGAACCCCAAAGAAAATCCTATCGTTTCTGTAGAAACGTATCTCGATTTAGAAGGACAATGCAGGGAATCCAGAGTATTTCATATGGACGCAAATTGTGTGTTAATTCGTCAATGTGAGGGAGCGAGGGATGCAGTAAAGGATGAATAATGCATCGGAAAAGAGATACTTGGAATCCCAAAGAAAATCCTATCGTTTCCATAGAAACGTATCTCGATATAGAAGGACAATGCAGGGAATCCGGAGTATATCATATGGACGCCAATTGTGTGTTAATTCGTCAATGTGAGGGAGCGAGGGATGCAGTAAAGGAGGAATAATGCATCGGAAAAGAGATACGCGGAACCCCAAAGAAAATCCTATCGTTGCCGTAGAAACGTATCTCGATTTAGAAGGACAATGCAGGGAATCCAGAGTATTTCATATGGACGCAAAAAGTGTGTTAATTCGTCAATGTGAGGGAGCAAGGGATGCAGTAAAGGAGGAACAATGCATCGGAAAAGGGATACTCGGAACCCCAAAAAAAAAACCTATCGTTTCCGTAGAAACGTATCTCGATTTAGAAGGACAATGCAGGGAATCCAGCGTATTTTATATGGACGCAGATTGTGTGTTAATTCTTCAATGTGAGGGAGCGAGGGATGCAGTAAAGGAGGAATAACGCATCGGAAAAGAGATACTCGGAACCCCAAAGAAAATCCTATCGTTTCCGTAGAAACGTATCTTGATTTAGAAGGACAATGCAGGGAATCCAGAGTATTTCATATGGACGCAAATTGTGTGTTAATTCGTCAATGAGAGGGAGCGAGGGATGCAGTAAAGGAGGAATAATGCATCGGAAAAGAGATACTCGGAACCCCAAAGAAAATCCTATCGTTTCCGTAGAAACGTATCTCGATTTAGAAGGACAATGCAGGGAATCCAGAGTATTTCATATGGACGCAAATTGTGTGTTAATTCGTCAATGTGAGGGAGCGAGGGATGCAGTAAAGGATGAATAATGCATCGGAAAAGAGATACTCGGAACCCCAAAGAAAATCCTATCGTTTCCGTAGAAACGTATCTCGATATAGAAGGACAATGCAGGGCATCCGGAGTATATCATATGGTCGCAAATTGTGTGTTAATTCGTCAATGTCAGGGAGCGAGGGATGCAGTAAAGGAGGCATAGATGCAGTAAAGGAGGAATAATGCATCGGAAAAGAGATACTCGACTCCCAAAAGAAAATCCTATCGTTTCCGTAGAAACGTATCACGTTTTAGAAAGATAATGCAGGGAACCCAGAGTATTTCATATGGACGCAAATTGTGTGTTAATTCGGCAATGTGAGGGAGCGAGGGATGCAGTAAAGGAGGAATAATGCATCGGAAAAGAAATACTCGGAACCCCAAAGAAAATCCTATCGTTTCCGTAGAAACGTATCTCTATTTAGAAGGACAATGCAGGGAATCCAGAGTATTTCATATGGACGCAAATTGTGTGTTAATTCGTCAATGTGAGGGATCGAGGGATGCAGTAAAGGAGGAATAATGCATCGGAAAAGAGATACTCGGAACCCCAAAGAAAATCCTATCGTTTCCGTAGAAACGTATCTCGATTTAGAAGGACAATGCAGGGAATCCAGAGTATTTCATATGGACGCAAATTGTGTGTTAATTCGTCAATGTGAGGAAGCGAGGGATGCAGTAAAGGAGGAATAATGCATCGGAAAAGAGATACGCGGAACCCCAAAGAAAATCCTATCGTTGCTGTAGAAACGTATCTCGATTTAGAAGGACAATGCAGGGAATCCAGAGTATTTCATATGGACGCAAAATGTGTGTTAATTCGTCAATGTGAGGGAGCGAGGGATGCAGTAAAGGAGGAACAATGCATCGGAAAAGAGATACTCGGAACCCCAAAAAAAAACCTATCGTTTCCGTAGAAACGTATCTCGATTTAGAAGGACAATGCAGGGAATCCTGCGTATTTTATATGGACGCAAATTGTGTGTTAATTCTTCAATGTGAGGGAGCGAGGGATGCAGTAAAGGAGGAATAACGCATCGGAAAAGAGATACTCGGAACCCCAAAGAAAATCCTATCGTTTCCGTAGAAACGTATCTCGATTTAGAAGGACAATGCAGGGAATCCAGAGTATTTCATATGGACGCAAATTGTGTGTTAATTCGTCAATGTGAGGGAGCGAGGGATGCAGTAAAGGAGGAATAATGCATCGGAAAAGAGATACTCGACTCCCAAAAGAAAATCCTATCGTTTCCGTTAAAACGTATCTCGATTTAGAAAGATAATGCAGGGAACCCAGAGTATGTCATATGGACGCAATTTGTGTGTTAATTCGGCAATGTGACGGAGCGAGGGATGCAGTAAAGGAGGAATAATGCATCGGAAAAGAGATACTCGGAACCCCAAAGAAAATCCTATTGTTTCCGTAGAAACGTATCTCGATTTAGGAGGACAATGCAGGGAATCCAGAGTATTTCATATGGACGCAAATTGTGTGTTAATTCGTCAATGTGAGGGAGCGAGGGATGCAGTAAAGGAGGAATAATGCATCGGAAAAGAGATACTCAGAACCCCAAAGAAAATCCTATCGTTTCCGTAGAAACGTATCTCGATTTAGAAGGACAATGCAGGAATCCAGAGTATTTCATATGGACGCAAATTGTGTGTTAATTCGTCAATGTGAGTTAGCGATGGATGCAGTAATGGAGGAATAATGCATCGGAAAAGGGATACTCGGAACCGCAAAGAAAATCCTATCGTTTCCGTAGAATCGTATCTCGATTTAGAAGGACCATGCAAGGAATCCAGAGTGTTTCATATGGAAGCAAATTGTGTGTTAATTCTTCAATGTGAGGGAGCGAGGGATGCAGTAAAGGAAGAATAATGCATCGGAAAAGGGATACTCGGAACCCCAAAGAAAATCCTATCGTTTCCGTAGAAACGTATCTCGATTTACAAGGACAATGCAGGGAATCCAGAGTATTTCATATGGACGTAAATTGTGTGTTAATTCGTCATTGTCAGGGAGCGAGGGATGCAGTAAAGGAGGAATAATGCATCGGAAAAGAGATACTCGGAACCCCAAAGAAAATCCTATCGTTTCCGTAGAAGCGTATCTCGATTTAGAAGGACAATGCAGGGAATCCAGAGTATTTCATATGGACGCAAATTGTGTGTTAATTCGTCAATGTGAGGGAGTGAGGGATGCAGTAAAGGAGGAAATATGCATCGGAAAAGAGATACTCGACTCCCAAAAGAAAATTCTATCGTTTCCGTAGAAACGTATCTCGATTTAGAAAGATAATGCAGGGAATCCAGAGTATATCATATGGACGCAAATTGTGTGTTAATTCGTCAATGTGAGGGAGCGAGGGATGCAGTAAAGGAGGAATAATGCATCGGAAAAGAGATACTCGGAACCCCAAAGAAAATCCTATCGGTTCCGTAGAAGCGTATCTCGATTTAGAAGGACAATGCAGGGAATCCAGAGTATTTCATATGGACGCAAATTGTGTGTTAATTCGTCAATGTGAGGGAGTGAGGGATGCAGTAAAGGAGGAAATATGCATCGGAAAAGAGATACTCGACTCCCAAAAGAAAATCCTATCGTTTCCGTAGAAACGTATCTCGATTTAGAAAGATAATGCAGGGAATCCAGAGTATATCATATGGACGCAAATTGTGTGTTAATTCGTCAATGTGAGGGAGCGAGGGATGCAGTAAAGGAGGAATAATGCATCGGAAAAGAGATACTCGGAACCCCAAAGAAAATCCTATCTTTTCCGTAGAAACGTAACTCGATTTACAAGGACAATGCAGGGAATTCAGAGTATTTCATATGGACGCAAATTGTGTGTTAATTCGTCAATGTCAGGGAGCGGGGGATGCAGTAAAGGAGGAATAATGCATCGGAAAAGAGATACTCGGAACCCCAAAGAAATTCCTATCGTTTCCGTAGAACTGTATCTCGATTTAGAAGGACAATGCAGGGAATCAAGAGTATTTCATATGGACGCAAATTGTGTGTTAATTCGTCAATGTGAGGGAGTGAGGGATGGAGTAAAGGAGGAATAATGCATCGGAAAAGAGATACTCGACTACCAAAAGAAAATCCTATCGTTTCCGTAGAAACGTATCTCGTTTTAGAAAGATAATGCAGGGAACCCAGAGTATTTCATATGGACGCAAATTTTGTGTTAATTCGTCAATGTGAGTTAGCGAGGGATGCAGTAAAGGAGGAATAATGCATCGGAAAAGAGATACTCGGAACCCCAAAGAAAATCCTGTCGTTTCCGTACAAACGTATCTCGATTTAGAAGGACAATGCAGGGAATCCAGAGTATTTCATATGGACGCAAATTGTGTGTTAATTCGTCAATGTGAGGGAGCGAGGGATGCAGTAAAGGAGGAATAATGCATCGGAAAAGAGATACTCGGAACCCCAAAGAAAATCCTATCGTTTCCGTAGAAACGTATCTCGATTTAGAAGGACAATGCAGGGAATCCAGAGTATTTCATATGGACGCAAAATGTGTGTTAATTCGTCAATGTGAGGGAGCGAGGGATGCAGTAAAGGATGAATAATGCATCGGAAAAGAGATACTCGGAACCCCAAAGAAAATCCTATCGTTTCCGTAGAAACGTATCTCGATATAGAAGGACAATGAAGGGAATCCGGAGAATATCATATGGACGCAAATTTTGTGTTAATTCGTCAATGTGAGGGGTCGAGGGATGCAGTAAAGGAGGAATAGATGCAGTAAAGGAGGAATAATGCATCGGAAAAGAGATACCCGACTCCCAAAAGAAAATCCTATCGTTTCCATAGAAACGTATCTTGTTTTAGAAAGATAATGCAGAGAACCCAGCGTATTTCATATGGACGCAAATTGTGTGTTAATTCGGCAATGTGATGGAGCGAGGGATGCAGTAAAGGAGGAACAATGCATCGGAAAAGAGATACTCGGAACCCCAAAGAAAATCCAATCGTTTCCGTAGAAACGTATCTCGATTTAGAAGGACAATGCAGGGAATCTAGAGTATTTCATATGGACGCAAATTGTGTGTTAATTCGTCAATGTGAGGAAGCGAGGGATGCAGTAAAGGAGGAATAATGCATCGGAAAAGAGATACGCGGAACCCCAAAGAAAATCCTATCGTTTCTGTAGAAACGTATCTCGATTTAAAAGGACAATGCAGGGAATCCAGAGTATATCATATGGACGCAAATTGTGTGTTAATTCGTCAATGTGAGGGAGCGAGGGATGCAGTAAAGGAGGAATAATGCATCGGAAAAGAGACACTCGAAACCGCAAAGAAAATCCTATCGTTTCCGTAGAAACGTATCTTGATTTAGAAGGAGAATGCAGGGAATCCAGAGTATTTCATATGGACGCAAATTGTGTGTTAATTCGTCAATGTGAGGGAGCGAGGGATGCAGTAAAGGAGGAGTAATGCATCGGAAAAGAGATACTCGGAACCCCAAAGAAAATCCTATCGTTTCCGTAGAAACGTATCTCGATTTAGAAGGACAATGCAGGGAATCCAGAGTACTTCATATGGACGCAAATTGTGTGTTAATTCGTCAATGTGAGGGAGCGAGGAATGCAGTGAAGGAGGAATAATGCATCGGAAAAGAGATACTCTTAACCCCAAAGAAAATCCTATCTTATCCGTAGAAACGTATCTCGATTTAGAAGGACAATGCAGGGAATCCAGAGTATTTCATATGGACGCAAATTGTGTGTTAATTCGTCAATGTGAGGGAGCGAGGGATGCAGTAAAGGAGGAATAATACATCGGAAAAGAGATACTTGGAACACCAAAGAAAATCCTATCGTTTCCGTAGAAACGTATCTCGATTTAGAAGGACTATGCAGGGAATCCAGAGTGTTTCATATGGAGGCAAATTGTGTGTTAATTCTTCAATGTGAGGGAGCGAGGGATGCAGTAAAGGAGGAATAATGCATCGGATAAGAGATACTCGGAACCCCAAAGAAAATCCTATCGTTTCTGTAGAAACGTATCTCGATTTAGAAGGACAATGCAGGGAATCCAGAGTATTTCATATGGACGCAAATTGTGTGTTAATTCGTCAATGTGAGGGAGCGAGGGATGCAGTAAAGGATGAATAATGCATCGGAAAAGAGATACTTGGAACCCCAAAGAAAATCCTATCGTTTCCATAGAAACGTATCTCGATATAGAAGGACAATGCAGGGAATCCGGAGTATATCATATGGACGCCAATTGTGTGTTAATTCGTCAATGTGAGGGAGCGAGGGATGCAGTAAAGGAGGAATAATGCATCGGAAAAGAGATACGCGGAACCCCAAAGAAAATCCTATCGTTGCCGTAGAAACGTATCTCGATTTAGAAGGACAATGCAGGGAATCCAGAGTATTTCATATGGACGCAAAAAGTGTGTTAATTCGTCAATGTGAGGGAGCAAGGGATGCAGTAAAGGAGGAACAATGCATCGGAAAAGAGATACTCGGAACCCCAAAAAAAAAACCTATCGTTTCCGTAGAAACGTATCTCGATTTAGAAGGACAATGCAGGGAATCCAGCGTATTTTATATGGACGCAGATTGTGTGTTAATTCTTCAATGTGAGGGAGCGAGGGATGCAGTAAAGGAGGAATAACGCATCGGAAAAGAGATACTCGGAACCCCAAAGAAAATCCTATCGTTTCCGTAGAAACGTATCTTGATTTAGAAGGACAATGCAGGGAATCCAGAGTATTTCATATGGACGCAAATTGTGTGTTAATTCGTCAATGAGAGGGAGCGAGGGATGCAGTAAAGGAGGAATAATGCATCGGAAAAGAGATACTCGGAACCCCAGAGAAAATCCTATCGTTTCCGTAGAAACGTATCTCGATTTAGAAGGACAATGCAGGGAATCCAGAGTATTTCATATGGACGCAAATTGTGTGTTAATTCGTCAATGTGAGGGAGCGAGGGATGCAGTAAAGGATGAATAATGCATCGGAAAAGAGATACTCGGAACCCCAAAGAAAATCCTATCGTTTCCGTAGAAACGTATCTCGATATAGAAGGACAATGCAGGGCATCCGGAGTATATCATATGGTCGCAAATTGTGTGTTAATTCGTCAATGTGAGGGAGCGAGGGATGCAGTAAAGGAGGCATAGATGCAGTAAAGGAGGAATAATGCATCGGAAAAGAGATACTCGACTCCCAAAAGAAAATCCTATCGTTTCCGTAGAAACGTATCACGTTTTAGAAAGATAATGCAGGGAACCCAGAGTATTTCATATGGACGCAAATTGTGTGTTAATTCGGCAATGTGAGGGAGCGAGGGATGCAGTAAAGGAGGAATAATGCATCGGAAAAGAAATACTCGGAACCCCAAAGAAAATCCTATCGTTTCCGTAGAAACGTATCTCTATTTAGAAGGACATTGCAAGGAATCCAGAGTATTTCATATAGACGCAAATTGTGTGTTAATTCGTCAATGTGAGGGAGCGAGGGATGCAGTAAAGGAGGAATAATACATCGGAAAAGAGATACTCGGAACCCCAAAGAAAATCCTATCGTTTCCGTAGAAATGTATCTCGATTTAGAAGGACAATGCAGGGAATCCAGAGTATTTCATATGGACGCAAATTGTATGTTAATTCGTCAATGTGAGGGATCGAGGGATGCAGTAAAGGAGGAATAATGCATCGGAAAAGAGATACTCGGAACCCCAAAGAAAATCCTATCGTTTCCGTAGAAACG
This sequence comes from Schistocerca nitens, assembly GCF_023898315.1. Taxonomy (NCBI): domain Eukaryota; kingdom Metazoa; phylum Arthropoda; class Insecta; order Orthoptera; family Acrididae; genus Schistocerca; species Schistocerca nitens. The sequence goes on along the minus strand of NC_064614.1, from coordinate 1,281,210,762 downwards.
TATCTCGATTTAGAAGGACAATGCAGGGAATCCAGAGTATTTCATATGGACGCAAATTGTGTGTTAATTCGTCAATGTGAGGAAGCGAGGGATGCAGTAAAGGAGGAATAATGCATCGGAAAAGAGATACGCGGAACCCCAAAGAAAATCCTATCGTTGCTGTAGAAACGTATCTCGATTTAGAAGGACAATGCAGGGAATCCAGAGTATTTCATATGGACGCAAAATGTGTGTTAATTCGTCAATGTGAGGGAGCGAGGGATGCAGTAAAGGAGGAACAATGCATCGGAAAAGGGATACTCGGAACCCCAAAAAAAAACCTATCGTTTCCGTAGAAACGTATCTCGATTTAGAAGGACAATGCAGGGAATCCAGCGTATTTTATATGGACGCAAATTGTGTGTTAATTCTTCAATGTGAGGGAGCGAGGGAAGCAGTAAAGGAGGAATAACGCATCGGAAAAGAGATACTCGGAACCCCAAAGAAAATCCTATCGTTTCCGTAGAAACGTATCTCGATTTAGAAGGACAATGCAGGGAATCCAGAGTATTTCATATGGACGCAAATTGTGTGTTAATTCGTCAATGTGAGGGAGCGAGGGATGCAGTAAAGGAGGAATAATGCATCGGAAAAGAGATACTCGACTCCCAAAAGAAAATCCTATCGTTTCCGTAGAAACGTATCTCGATTTAGAAAGATAATGCAGGGAACCCAGAGTATGTCATATGGACGCAATTTGTGTGTTAATTCGGCAATGTGACGGAGCGAGGGATGCAGTAAAGGAGGAATAATGCATCGGAAAAGAGATACTCGGAACCCCAAAGAAAATCCTATTGTTTCCGTAGAAACGTACCTCGATTTAGGAGGACAATGCAGGGAATCCAGAGTATTTCATATGGACGCAAATTGTGTGTTAATTCGTCAATGTGAGGGAGCGAGGGATGCAGTAAAGGAGGAATAATGCATCGGAAAAGAGATACTCAGAACCCCAAAGAAAATCCTATCGTTTCCGTAGAAACGTATCTCGATTTAGAAGGACAATGCAGGAATCCAGAGTATTTCATATGGACGCAAATTGTGTGTTAATTCGTCAATGTGAGTTAGCGATGGCTGCAGTAATGGAGGAATAATGCATCGGAAAAGGGATACTCGGAACCGCAAAGAAAATCCTGTCGTTTCCGTAGAATCGTATCTCGATTTAGAAGGACCATGCAGGGAATCCAGAGTGTTTCATATGGAAGCAAATTGTGTGTTAATTCTTCAATGTGAGGGAGCGAGGGATGCAGTAAAGGAAGAATAATGCATCGGAAAAGGGATACTCGGAACCCCAAAGAAAATCCTATCGTTTCCGTAGAAACGTATCTCGATTTACAAGGACAATGCAGGGAATCCAGAGTATTTCATATGGACGCAAATTGTGTGTTAATTCGTCATTGTCAGGGAGCGAGGGATGCAGTAAAGGAGGAATAATGCATCGGAAAAGAGATACTCGGAACCCCAAAGAAAATCCTATCGTTTCCGTAGAAGCGTATCTCGATTTAGAAGGACAATGCAGGGAATCCAGAGTATTTCATATGGACGCAAATTGTGTGTTAATTCGTCAATGTGAGGGAGTGAGGGATGCAGTAAAGGAGGAAATATGCATCGGAAAAGAGATACTCGACTCCCAAAAGAAAATCCTATCGTTTCCGGAGAAACGTATCTCGATTTAGAAAGATAATGCAGGGAATCCAGAGTATATCATATGGACGCAAATTGTGTGTTAATTCGTCAATGTGAGGGAGCGAGGGATGCAGTAAAGGAGGAATAATGCATCGGAAAAAAGATACTCGGAACCCCAAAGAAAATCCTATCGTTTCCGTAGAAACGTATCTCGATTTACAAGGACAATGCAGGGAATTCAGAGTATTTCATATGGACGCAAATTGTGTGTTAATTCGTCAATGTCAGGGAGCGGGGGATGCAGTAAAGGAGGAATAATGCATCGGAAAAGAGATACTCGGAACCCCAAAGAAAATCCTATCGTTTCCGTAGAAACGTATCTCGATTTAGAAGGACAATGCAGGGAATCCAGAGTATTTCATATGGACGCAAATTGTGTGTTAATTCGTCAATGTGAGGGAGTGAGGGATGGAGTAAAGGAGGAATAATGCATCGGAAAAGAGATACTCGACTACCAAAAGAAAATCCTATCGTTTCCGTAGAAACGTATCTCGTTTTAGAAAGATAATGCAGGGAACCCAGAGTATTTCATATGGACGCAAATTGTGTGTTAATTCGTCAATGTGAGTTAGCGAGGGATGCAGTAAAGGAGGAATAATGCATAGGAAAAGAGATACTCGGAACCCCAAAGAAAATCCTGTCGTTTCCGTAGAAACGTATCTCGATTTAGAAGGACAATGCAGGGAATCCAGAGTATTTCATAGGGACGCAAATTGTGTGTTAATTCGTCAATGTGAGGGAGCGAGGGATGCAGTAAAGGAGGAATAATGCATCGGAAAAGAGATACTCGGAACCCCAAAGAAAATCCTATCGTTTCCGTAGAAACGTATCTCGATTTAGAAGGACAATGCAGGGAATCCAGAGTATTTCATATGGACGCAAAATGTGTGTTAATTCGTCAATGTGAGGGAGCGAGGGATGCAGTAAAGGATGAATAATGCATCGGAAAAGAGATACTCGGAACCCCAAAGAAAATCCTATCGTTTCCGTAGAAACGTATCTCGATATAGAAGGACAATGAAGGGAATCCGGAGTATATCATATGGACGCAAATTTTGTGTTAATTCGTCAATGTGAGGGGTCGAGGGATGCAGTAAAGGAGGAATAGATGCAGTAAAGGAGGAATAATGCATCGGAAAAGAGATACTCGACTCCCAAAAGAAAATCCTATCGTTTCCGTAAAAAACGTATCTCGTTTTAGAAAGATAATGCAGAGAACCCAGCGTATTTCATATGGACGCAAATTGTGTGTTAATTCGGCAATGTGATGGAGCGAGGGATGCAGTAAACGAGGAACAATGCATCGGAAAAGAGATACTCGGAACCCCAAAGAAAATCCAATCGATTCCGTAGAAACGTATCTCGATTTAGAAGGACAATGCAGGGAATCTAGAGTATTTCATATGGACGCAAATTGTGTGTTAATTCGTCAATGTGAGGAAGCGAGGGATGCAGTAAAGGAGGAATAATGCATCGGAAAAGAGATACGCGGAACCCCAAAGAAAATCCTATCGTTTCTGTAGAAACGTATCTCGATTTAAAAGGACAATGCAGGGAATCCAGAGTATTTCATACGGACGCAAATTGTGTGTTAATTCGTCAATGTGAGGGATCGAGGGATGCAGTAAAGGAGGAATAATGCATCGGAAAAGAGACACTCGGAACCGCAAAGAAAATCCTATCGTTTCCGTAGAAACGTATCTTGATTTAGAAGGAGAATGCAGGGAATCCAGAGTATTTCATATGGACGCAAATTGTGTGTTAATTCGTCAATGTGAGGGAGCGAGGGAAGCAGTAAAGGAGGAATAATGCATCGGAAAAGAGATACTCGGAACCCCAAAGAAAATCCTATCGTTTCCGTAGAAACGTATCTCGATTTACAAGGACAATGCAGGGAATCCAGAGTATTTCATATGGACGCAAATTGTGTGTTAATTCGTCAATGTGAGGAAGCGAGGGATGCAGTAAAGGAGGAATAATGCATCGGAAAGGAGATACGCGGAACCCCAAAGAAAATCCTATCGTTTCCATAGAAACGTATCTCGATTTAGAAGGACAATGCAGGGAATCCAGAGTATTTCATACGGACGCAAATTGTGTGTTAATTCGTCAATGTGAGGGAGCGAGGGATGCAGTAAAGGAGGAATAATGCATCAGAAAAGAGATACTCGGAACCCCAAAGAAAATCATATCGTTTCCGTAGAAACGTATCTTGATTTAGAAGGACAATGCAGGGAATCCAGAGAATTTCATATGGACGCAAATTGTGTGTTAATTCGTCAATGTGAGGGAGCGAGGGATGCAGTAAAGGAGGAATAATGCATCGGAAAAGAGATACTCGGAACCCCAAAGAAAATCCTATCGTTTCCGTAGAAACGTATCTCGATTTAGAAGGACAATGCAGGGAATCCAGAGTATTTCATATGGACGCAAATTGTGTGTTAATTCGTCAATGTGAGGGAGAGAGGAATGCAGTAAAGGAGGAATAATGCATCGGAAAAGAGATTTAACCCCAAAGAAAATCCTATCTTATCCGTAGAAACGTATCTCGATTTAGAAGGACAATGCAGGGAATCCAGAGTATTTCATATGGACGCAAATTGTGTGTTAATTCGTCAATGTGAGGGAGCGAGGGATGCAGTAAAGGAGGAATAATGCATCGGAAAAGAGATACTCGGAACCCCAAAGAAAATCCTATCGTTTCCATAGAAACGTATCTCGATTTAGAAGGACAATGCAGGGAATCCAGAGTATTTCATATGGACGCAAATTGTGTGTTAATTCGGCAATGTGAGGGAGCGAGGGATGCAGTAAAGGAGGAATAACGCATCGGAAAGGAGATACGCAGAACCCCAAAGAAAATCCTATCGTTTACATAGAAACGTATCTCGATTTAGGACAATGCAGGGAATACAGAGTATTTCATATGGACGCAAATTGTGTGTTAATTCGTCAATGTGAGGGAGCGAGGGATGCAGTAAAGGAGGAATAATGCATCAGAAAAGAGATACTCGGAACCCCAAAGAAAATCATATCGTTTCCGTAGAAACGTATCTTGATTTAGAAGGACAATGCAGGGAATCCAGAGTATTTCATATGGACGCAAATTGTGTGTTAATTCGTCAATGTGAGGGAGCGAGGGATGCAGTAAAGGAGGAATAATGCATCGGAAAAGAGATACTCGGAACCCCAATAATAATCCTATCGTTTCCGTAGAAACGTATCTCGATTTAGAAGGACAATACAGGGAATCCAGAGTATTTCATATGGACGCAAATTGTGTGTTAATTCGTCAATGTGAGGGAGAGAGGAATGCAGTAAACGAGGAATAATGCATCGGAAAACAGATACTCTTAACCCCAAAGAAAATCCTATCTTATCCGTAGAAACGTATCTCGATTTAGAAGGACAATGCAGGGAATCCAGAGTATTTCATATGGACGCAAATTGTGTGTTAATTCGTCAATGTGAGGGAGCGAGGGATGCAGTAAAGGAGGAATAATGCATCGGAAAGAGGTACTCGGAACCCCAAAGAAAATCCTATCGTTGCCATAGAAACGTATCTCGATTTAGAAGGACAATGCAGGGAATCCAGAGTATTTCATATGGACGCAAATTGTGTGTTAATTCGTCAATGTGAGTTAGCGAGGGATGCAGTAAAGGAGGAATAATGCATCGGAAAAGAGATACACGGAACCCCATAGAAAATCCTATCGTTTCCGTAGAAACGTATCTCGATTTAGGACAATGCAGGGAATACAGAGTATTTCATATGGACGCAAATTGTGTGTTAATTCCTCAATGTGAGGGAGCGAGGGATGCAGTAAAGGAGGAATAATGCATCGGAAAAGAGATACTCGGAACCCCAAAGAAAATCCTATCGTTTCTGTAGAAAAGTATCTCGATTTAGAAGGACAATGCAGGGAATCCAGAGTATTTCATATGGACGCAAATTGTGTGTTAATTCGTCAATGTGAGTTAGCGAGGGATGCAGTAAAGGAGGAATAATGCATCGGAAAAGAGATACACGGAACCCCATAGAAAATCCTATCGTTTCCGTAGAAACGTATCTCGATTTAGAAGGACAATGCAGGGAATTCTGAGTATTTCATATGGACACAAATTGTGTGTTAATTCCTCAATGTGAGGGAGCTTGGGATGCAGTAAAGGAGGAATAATGCATCGGAAAAGAGATACTCGGAACCCCTAAGAAAATCCTATCATTTCCGTAGAAACGTATCTCGATTTAGGACAATGCAGGGAATACAGAGTATTTCATATGGACGCAATTTGTGTGTTAATTCGTCAATGTGAGGGAGCGAGGGATGCAGTAAAGGAGGAATAATGCATCGGAAAAGAGATACTCGGAACCCCAAAGAAAATCCTATCGTTTCCATAGAAACGTATCTCGATTTAGAAGGACAATGCAGGGAATCCAGAGTACTTCATATGGACGCAAATTGTGTGTTAATTCCTCAATGTGAGGGAGCGAGGGATGCAGTAAAGGAGGAATAATGCATCGGAAAAGAGATACTCGGAACCCCAAAGAAAATCCTATCGTTTCCGTAGAAACGTATCTCGATTTAGAAGGACAATGCAGGAATCCAGAGTATTTCATATGGACGCAAATTGTGTGTTAATTCGTCAATATGAGTTAGCGAGGGATGCAGTAATGGAGGAATAATGCATCGGAAAAGGGATACTCGGAACCCCAAAGAAAATCCTGTCGTTTCCGTAGAATCGTATCTCGATTTAGAAGGACTATGCAGGGAATCCAGAGTGTTTCATATGGACGCAAATTGTGTGTTAATTCTTCAATGTGAGGGAGCGAGTGATGCAGTAAAGGAGGAATAATGCATCAGATAAGAGATACTCGGAACCCCAAAGAAAATCCTATCGTTTCTGTAGAAACGTATCTCGATTTAGAAGGACAATGCAGGGAATCCAGAGTATTTCATATGGACGCAAATTGTGTGTTAATTCGTCAATGTGAGGGAGCGAGGGATGCAGTAAAGGAAGAATAATGCATCGGAAAAGAGATACTCGGAACCCCAAAGAAAATCCTATCGTTTCCATAGAAACGTATCTCGATATAGAAGGACAATGCAGGGAATCCGGAGTATATCATATGGACGCAAATTGTGTGTTAATTCGTCAATGTGAGGGAGCGAGGGATGCAGTAATGAAGGAATAATGCATCGGAAAAGAAATACTCGGAACCCCAAAGATAATCCTTTCGTTTCCGTAGAAACGTATCTCGATTTACAAGGACAATGCAGGGAATCCAGAGTATTTCATATGGACGCAAATTGTGTGTTAATTCGTCATTGTCAGGGAGCGAGGGATGCAGTAAAGGAGGAATAATGCATCGGAAAAGAGATACTCGGAACCAAAAAGAAAATCCTATCGTTTCCGTAGAAACGTATCTCGATTTAGAAGGAGAATGCAGGGAATCCAGAGTATTTCATATGGACGCAAGTTGTGTGTTAATTCGTCAATGTGAGGGAGTGAGGGATGCAGTAAAGGAGGAATAATGCATCGGAAAAGAGATACTCGACTCCCAAAAGAAAATCCTATCGTTTCCGTAGAAACGTGTCTCGTTTTAGAAAGATAATGCAGGGAACCCAGAGTATTTCATATGGGCGCAAATTGTGTGTTAATTCGGCAATGTGAGGGAGCGAGGGATGCAGTAAAGGAGGAATAATGCATCGGAAAAGAGATACTCGGAACCCCAAAGAAAATCCTATCGTTTCCATAGAAACGTATCTCGATTTAGAAGGACAATGCAGGGAATCCAGAGTATTTCATACGGACGCAAATTGTGTGTTAATTCGTCAATGTGAGGGAGCGAGGGATGCAGTAAAGGAGGAATAATGCATCAGAAAAGAGATACTCGGAACCCCAAAGAAAATGATATCGTTTCCGTAGAAACGTATCTTGATTTAGAAGGACAATGCAGGGAATCCAGAGTATTTCATATGGACGCAAATTGTGTGTTAATTCGTCAATGTGAGGGAGCGAGGGATGCAGTAAAGGAGGAATAATGCATCGGAAAAGAGATACTCGGAACCCCAAAGAAAATCCTATCGTTTCCGAAAACGTATCTCGATTTAGAAGGACAATGCAGGGAATCCAGAGTATTTCATATGGACGCAAATTGTGTGTTAATTCGTCAATGTGAGCGAGAGAGGAATGCAGTAAAGGAGGAATAATGCATCGGAAAAGAGATACTCTTAACCCCAAAGAAAATCCTATCTTATCCGTAGAAACGTATCTCGATTTAGAAGGACAATGCAGGGAATCCAGAGTATTTCATATGGACGCAAATTGTGTGTTAATTCGTCAATGTGAGGGAGCGAGGGATGCAGTAAAGGAGGAATAATGCATCGGAAAAGAGATACTCGGAACCCCAAAGAAAATCCTATCGTTTCCATAGAAATGTATCTCGATTTAGATGGACAATGCAGGGAATCCAGAGTATTTCATATGGACGCAAGTTGTGTGTTAATTCGGCAATGTGAGGGAGCGAGGGATGCAGTAAAGGAGGAATAATGCATCGGAAAGGAGATACGCGGAACCCCAAAGAAAATCCTATCGTTTCCATAGAAACGTATCTCGATTTAGGACAATGCAGGGAATACAGAGTATTTCATATGGACGCAAATTGTGTGTTAATTCGTCAATGTGAGGGAGCGAGGGATGCAGTAAAGGAGGAATAATGCATCGGAAAAGAGATACTCGGAACCCCAAAGAAAATCCCATCGTTTCCATAGAAACGTATCTCGATTTAGAAGGACAATGCAGGGAATCCAGAGTATTTCATATGGACGCAAATTGTGTGTTAATTCCTCAATGTGAGGGAGCGAGGGATGCAGTAAAGGAGGAATAATGCATCGGAAAAGAGATACTCGGAACCCCAAAGAAAATCCTATCGTTTCCGTAGAAACGTATCTCGATTTAGAAGGACAATGCAGGGAATCCAGAGTATTTCATATGGACGCAAATTGTGTGTCAATTCGTCAATGTGAGTTAGCGAGGGATGCAGTAAAGGAGGAATAATGCATCGGAAAAGAGATACACGGAACCCCATAGAAAATCCTATTGTTTCCGTAGGAACGTATCTCGATTTAGAAGGACAATGCAGGGAATCCTGAGTATTTCATATGGACACAAATTGTGTGTTAATTCCTCAATGTGAGGGAGCGAGGGATGCAGTAAAGGAGGAATAATGCATCGGAAAAGAGATACTCGGAACCCCAAAGAAAATCCTATCATTTCCGTAGAAACGTATCTCGATTTAGGACAATGCAGGGAATACAGAGTATTTCATATGGACGCAATTTGTGTGTTAATTCGTCAATGTGAGGGAGCGAGGGATGCAGTAAAGGAGGAATAATGCTTCGGAAAAGAGATACTCGGAACCCCAAAGAAAATCCTATCGTTTCCATAGAAACGTATCTCGATTTAGAAAGACAATGCAGGGAATCCAGAGTATTTCATATGGACGCAAATTGTGTGTTAATTCCTCAATGTGAGGGAGCGAGGGATGCAGTAAAGGAGGAATAATGCATCGGAAAAGAGATACTCGGAACCCCAAAGAAAATCCTATCGTTTCCGTAGAAACGTATCTCGATTTAGAAGGACAATGCAGGGAATCCAGAGTATTTCGTATGGACGCAAATTGTGTGTTAATTCGTCAATGTGAGTTAGCGAGGGATGCAGTAAAGGAGGAATAATGCATCGGAAAAGAGATACACGGAACCCCATAGAAAATCCTATCGTTTCCGTAGAAACGTATCTCGATTTAGAAGGACAATGCAGGGAATCCTGAGTATTTCATATGGACACAAATTGTGTGTTAATTCGTCAATGTGAGTTAGCGAGGGATGCAGTAAAGGAGGAATAATGCATCGGAAAAGAGATACTCGGAACACCAAAGAAAATCCTATCGTTTCCGTGGAAACGTATCTCGATTTAGGAGGACAATGCAGGGAATCCAGAGTATTTCATATGGAGGCAAATTGTGTGTTAATTCGCCAATGTGAGGGAGCGAGGGATGCAGTAAAGGAGGAATAATGCATCGGAAAAGAGATACTCGGAACCCCAAAGAAAATCCAATCGTTTCCGTAGAAACGTTTTTCGATTTAGAAGGACAATGAAGGGAATCCAGAGTATTTCATATGGACACAAATTGTGTGTTAATTCGTCAATGTGAGGAAGCGAGGGATGCAGTAAAGGAGGAATAACGCATCGCAAAAGAGATACTCGGAACCCCAAAGAAAATGCTATCGTTTCCGTAGAAACGTATCTTGATTTAGAAGGACAATGCAGGGAATCCAGAGTATTTCATATGGACGCAAATTGTGTGTTAATTCGTCAATGTGAGGGATCGAGGGATGCAGTAAAGGAGGAATAATGCATCGGAAAAGAGATACTCCAAACCCCAAAGAAAATCCTATCGTTTCCGTAGAAACGTATCTCGATTTAGAAGGACAATGCAGGGAATCCAGAGTATTTCATATGGACTCAAATTGTGTGTTAATTCGTCAATGTGAGGAAGCGAGGGATGCAGTAAAGGAGGAATAATGCATCGGAAAAGAGATACTCGGAACCCCAAAGAAAATCCTATTGTTTCCGTAGAAACGTATCTCGATTTAGAAGGACAATGCAGGGAATCCAGAGTATTTCATATGGACGCAAATTGTGTGTTAATTCGTCAATGTGAGGGAGTGAGGGATGCAGTAAAGGAGGAATAATGCATCGGAAAAGAGATACTCGACTCCCAAAAGAAAATCCTATCGTTTCCGTAGAAACGTGTCTCGTTTTAGAAAGATAATGCAGGGAACCCAGAGTATTCCATATGGGCGCAAATTGTGTGTTAATTCGGCAATGTGAGGGAGCGAGGGATGCAGTAAAGGAGGAATAATGCATCGGAAAAGAGATACTCGGAACCCCAAAGAAAATCCTATCGTTTCCGTAGAAACGTATCTCGATTTAGAAAGGCAATGCAGGGAATCCATAGTATTTCATATGGACGCAAATTGTGTGTTAATTCGTCAATGTGAGGGAGCGAGGGATGCAGTAAAGGAGGAATAATGCATCGGAAAAGAGATACTCGGAACCCCAAAGAAAATCCTATCGTTTCTGTAGAAAGGCATCTCGATTTAGGATGACAATGCAGGGAATCCAGAGTATTTCATATGGACGCAAATTGTGTGTTAATTTGTCAATGTGAGGGAGCGAGGGATGCAGTAAAGGAGGAATAATGCATCGGAAAAGAGATACTCGGAACCCCAAAGAAAATCCTATCGTTTCCGTAGAAACGTATCTCGATTTAGAAGGACAATGCAGGGAATCCAGAGTATATCATATGGACGCAAATTGTGTGTTAATTCGTCAATGTGAGGGAGGGAGGGATGCAGTAAAGGAGGAATAATGCATCGGAAAAGAGATACTCGGAACCCCAAAGAAAATCCTATCGTTTCCGTAGAAACGTACCTCGATATAGAAGGACAATGCAGGGAATGCAGAGTATTTCATATGGACGCAAATTGTGTGTTAATTCGTCAATGTCAGGGAGCGAGGGATGCAGTAAAGGAGGAATAATGCATCGGAAAAGAGATACTCGGAACCCCAAAGAAAATCCTATCGTTTCCATAGAAACGTATCTCGATTTAGAAGGACAATGCAGGGAATCCAGAGTATTTCATATGGACGCAAATTGTGTGTTAATTCGTCAATGTGAGGGGGTGAGGGATGCAGTAAAGGAGGAATAATGCATCGGAAAAGAGATACTCGACTACCAAAAGAAAATCCTATCGTTTCCGTAGAAACGTATCTCGTTTAAGAAAGATAATGCAGGGAACCCAGAGTATTTCATATGGACGCAATTTGTGTGTTAATTCGGCAATGTGAGGGAGCGAGGGATGCAGTAAAGGAGGAATAATGCATCGGAAAAGAGATACTCGGAACCCCAAAGAAAATCCTATCATTTCCGTAGAAACGAATTCCGATTTAGAAGGACAATGCAGGGAATCCAGAGTATTTCATATGGACCCAAATTGTGTGTTAATTCGTCAATGTGAGGGAACGAGGGATGCAATAAAGGAGGAATAATGCATCGGAAAAGAGATACTCGGAACCCCAAAGAAAATCCTATCGTTTCCGTAGAAACGTATCTCGATTTAGAAGGACAATGCAGGGAATCCAGAGTATTTCATATGGACGCAAATTGTGTGTTAATTCGTCAATGTGAGTTAGCGAGGGATGCAGTAAAGGAGGAATAATGCATCGGAAAAGAGATACTCGGAACCCCAAAGAAAATCCTGTCGTTTCCGTAGAAACGTATCTCGATTTAGAAGGACAATGCAGGGAATCCAGAGTATTTCATATGGACGCAAATTGTGTGTTAATTCGTCAATGTGAGGGAGCGAGGGATGCAGTAAAGGAGGAATAATGCATCGGAAAAGAGATACTCGGAACCCCAAAGAAAATCCTATCGTTTCCGTAGAAACGTATCTCGATTTAGAAGGACAATGCAGGGAATCCAGAGTATTTCATATGGACGCAAAATGTGTGTTAATTCGTCAATGTGACGGAGCGAGGGATGCAGTAAAGGATGAATAATGCATCGGAAAAGAGATACTCGGAACCCCAAAGAAAATCCTATCGTTTCCGTAGAACCGTATCTCGATATAGAAGGACAATGAAGGGAATCCGGAGTATATAATATGGACGCAAATTTTGTGTTAATTCGTCAATGTGAGGGAGCGAGGGATGCAGTAAAGGAGGAATAGATGCAGTAAAGGAGGAATAATGCATCGGAAAAGAGATACTCGACTCCCAAAAGAAAATCCTATCGTTTCCGTAGAAACGTATCTCGTTTTAGAAAGATAATGCAGAGAACCCAGCGTATTTCATATGGACGCAAATTGTGTGTTAATTCGGCAATGTGAGGGAGCGAGGGATGCAGTAAAGGAGGAACAATGCATCGGAAAAGAGATACTCGGAACCCCAAAGAAAATCCAATCGTTTCCGTAGAAACGTATCTCGATTTAGAAGGACAATGCAGGGAATCCAGAGTATTTCATATGGACGCAAATTGTGTGTTAATTCGTCAATGTGAGGAAGCGAGGGATGCAGTAAAGGAGGAATAATGCATCGGAAAAGAGATACGCGGAACCCCAAAGAAAATCCTATCGTTTCTGTAGAAACGTATCTCGATTTAAAAGGACAATGCAGGGAATCCAGAGTATTTCATACGGACGCAAATTGTGTGTTAATTCGTCAATGTGAGGGAGCGAGGGATGCAGTAAAGGAGGAATAATGCATCGGAAAAGAGGCACTCGGAACCGCAAAGAAAATCCTATCGTTTCCGTAGAAACGTATCTTGATTTAGAAAGACAATGCAGGGAATCCAGAGTATTACATATGGACGCAAATTGTGTGTTAATTCGTCAATGTGAGGGAGCGAGGGATGCAGTAAAGGAGGAATAATGCATCGGAAAAGAGATACTCGGAACCCCAAAGAAAATCATATCGTTTCCGTAGAAACGTATCTCGATTTAGAAGGACAATGCAGGGAATCCAGAGTATTTCATATGGACGCAAATTGTGTGTTAATTCGTCAATGTGAGGGAGCGAGGAATGCAGTGAAGGAGGAATAATGCATCGGAAAAGAGATACTCTTAACCCCAAAGAAAATCCTATCTTATCCGTAGAAACGTATGAAGATTTAGAAGGACAATGCAGGGAATCCAGAGTATTTCATATGGACGCAAATTGTGACTTAATTCGTCAATGTGAGGGAGCGAGGGATGCAGTAAAGGAGGAATAATGCATCGGAAAAGAGATACTTGGAACCCCAAAGAAAAGCCTATCGCTTCCGTAGAAACGTATCTCGATTTAGATGGACAATGCAGGGAATCCAGAGTATTTCATATGGACGCAAATTGTGTGCTAATTCGTCAATGTGAGGGAGCGAGGGATGCAGTAAAGGAGGAATAATGCATCGGAAAGGAGATACTCGGAACCCCAAAGAAAATCCTATCGTTTCCGTAGGAAGGTATCTCGATTTAGAAGGACAATGCAGCGAATCCAGAGTATTTCATAAGGACGCAAATTGTGTGTTAATTCGTCAATGTGAGGGAGCGAGGGAAGCAGTAAAGGAGGAATAATGCATCGGAAAAGAGATACTCGGAACCCCAAAGAAAATCCTATCGTTTCCGTAGAAACGAATCCCGATTTAGAAGGACAATGCAGGGAACACAGAGTATTTCATATAGACGCAAATTGTGTGTTAATTCGTCAATGTGAGGGAGCGAGGGATGCAGTAAAGGAGGAATAATGCATCGGAAAAGAGATCCTCGGAATCCCAAAGAAAATCCTATCGTTTCCATAGAAACGTATCTCGATTTAGAAGGACAATGCAGGGAATCCAGAGTATTTCATATGGACGCAAATTGTGTGTTAATTCGTCAATGTGAGGAAGCGAGGGATGCAGTAAAGGAGGAATAATGCATCGGAAAGGAGATACGCGGAACCCCAAAGAAAATCCTATCGTTTCCATAGAAACGTATCTCGATTTAGAAGGACAATGCAGGGAATCCAGAGTATTTCATACGGACGCAAATTGTGTGTTAATTCGTCAATGTGAGGGAGCGAGGGATGCAGTAAAGGAGGAATAATGCATCGGAAAAGAGATACTCGGAACCCCAAAGAAAATCATATCGTTTCCGTAGAAACGTATCTTGATTTAGAAGGACAATGCAGGGAATCCAGAGTATTTCATATGGACGCAAATTGTGTGTTAATTCGTCAATGTGAGGGAGCGAGGGATGCAGTAAAGGAGGAATAATGCATCGGAAAAGAGATACTCGGAACCTCAAAGAAAATCCTCTCGTTTCCGTAGAAACGTATCTCGATTTAGAAGGACAATGCAGGAATCCAGAGTATTTCATATGGACGCAAATTGTGTGTTAATTCGTCAATATGAGTTAGCGAGGGATGCAGTAATTGAGGAATAATGCATCGGAAAAGGGATACTCGGAACCCCAAAGAAAATCCTGTCGTTTCCGTAGAATCGTATCTCGATTTAGAAGGACTATGCAGGAATCCAGTTTGTTTCATATGGAAGCAAATTGTGTGTTAATTCTTCAATGTGAGGGAGCGAGTGATGCAGTAAAGGAGGAATAATGCATCGGATAAGAGATACTCGGAACCCCAAAGAAAATCCTATCGTTTCTGTAGAAACGTATCTCGATTTAGAAGGACAATGCAGGGAATCCAGAGTATTTCATATGGACGCAAATTGTGTGTTAATTCGTCAATGTGAGGGAGCGAGGGATGCAGTAAAGGATGAATAATGCATCGGAAAAGAGATACTCGGAACCCCAAAGAAAATCCTATCGTTTCCGTTGAAACGAATCCCGATTTAGAAGGAAAATGCAGGGAACCCAGAGTATTTCATATAGACGCAATTTGTGTGTTAATTCGTCAATGTGAGGGAGCGAGGGATGCAGTAAAGGAGGAATAATGCATCGGAAAAGAGATCCTCGGAATCCCAAAGAAAATCCTATCGTTTCCATAGAAACGTATCTCGATTTAGAAGGACAATGCAGGGAATCCAGAGTATTTCATATGGACGCAAATTGTGTGTTAATTCGTCAATGTGAGGGGGTGAGGGATGCAGTAAAGGAGGAATGATACATCGGAAAAGAGATACTCGACTACCAAAAGAAAATCCTATCGTTTCCGTAGAAACGTATCTCGTTTAAGAAAGATAATGCAGGGAACCCAGAGTATTTCATATGGACGCAATTTGTGTGTTAATTCGGCAATGTGAGGGAGCGAGGGATGCAGTAAAGGAGGAATAATGCATCGGAAAAGAGATACTCGGAACCCCAAAGAAAATCCTATCATTTCCGTAGAAACGAATTCCGATTTAGAAGGACAATGCAGGGAATCCAGAGTATTTCATATGGACCCAAATTGTGTGTTAATTCGTCAATGTGAGGGAACGAGGGATGCAATAAAGATGGAATAATGCATCGGAAAAGAGATACTCGGAACCCCAAAGAAAATCCTATCGTTTCCGTAGAAACGTATCTCGATTTAGAAGGACAATGCAGGGAATCCAGAGTATTTCATATGGACACAAATTGTGTGTTAATTCGTCAATGTGAGTTAGCGAGGGATGCAGTAAAGGAGGAATAATGCATCGGAAAAGAGATACTCGGAACCCCAAAGAAAATCCTGTCGTTTCCGTAGAAACGTATCTCGATTTAGAAGGACAATGCAGGGAATCCAGAGTATTTCATATGGACGCAAATTGTGTGTTAATTCGTCAATGTGAGGGAGCGAGGGATGCAGTAAAGGAGGAATAATGCATCGGAAAAGAGATACTCGGAACCCCAAAGAAAATCCTATCGTTTCCGTAGAAACGTATCTCGATTTAGAAGGACAATGCAGGGAATCCAGAGTATTTCATATGGACGCAAAATGTGTGTTAATTCGTCAATGTGAGGGAGCGAGGGATGCAGTAAAGGATGAATAATGCATCGGAAAAGAGATACTCGGAACCCCAAAGAAAATCCTATCGTTTCCGTAGAACCGTATCTCGATATAGAAGGACAATGAAGGGAATCCGGAGTATATAATATGGACGCAAATTTTGTGTTAATTCGTCAATGTGAGGGAGCGAGGGATGCAGTAAAGGAGGAATAGATGCAGTAAAGGAGGAATAATGCATCGGAAAAGAGATACTCGACTCCCAAAAGAAAATCCTATCGTTTCCGTAGAAACGTATCTCGTTTTAGAAAGATAATGCAGAGAACCCAGCGTATTTCATATGGACGCAAATTGTGTGTTAATTCGGCAATGTGAGGGAGCGAGGGATGCAGTAAAGGAGGAACAATGCATCGGAAAAGAGATACTCGGAACCCCAAAGAAAATCCAATCGTTTCCGTAGAAACGTATCTCGATTTTGAAGGACAATGCAGGGAATCCAGAGTATTTCATACGGACGCAAATTGTGTGTTAATTCGTCAATGTGAGGGAGCGAGGGATGCAGTAAAGGAGGAATAATGCATCGGAAAAGAGGCACTCGGAACCGCAAAGAAAATCCTATCGTTTCCGTAGAAACGTATCTTGATTTAGAAAGACAATGCAGGGAATCCAGAGTATTTCATATGGACGCAAATTGTGTGTTAATTCGTCAATGTGAGGGAGCGAGGGATGCAGTAAAGGAGGAATAATGCATCGGAAAAGAGATACTCGGAACCCCAAAGAAAATCATATCGTTTCCGTAGAAACGTATCTCGATTTAGAAGGACAATGCAGGGAATCCATAGTATTTCATATGGACGCAAATTGTGTGTTAATTCGTC
The DNA here is from genome assembly GCF_023898315.1 of Schistocerca nitens. Classification (NCBI taxonomy): domain Eukaryota; kingdom Metazoa; phylum Arthropoda; class Insecta; order Orthoptera; family Acrididae; genus Schistocerca; species Schistocerca nitens. The sequence continues at coordinate 1,281,193,654 of NC_064614.1, read as the reverse complement.
AATGTGAGGGAGCGAGGAATGCAGTGAAGGAGGAATAATGCATCGGAAAAGAGATACTCTTAACCCCAAAGAAAATCCTATCTTATCCGTAGAAACGTATAACGATTTAGAAGGACAATGCAGGGAATCCAGAGTATTTCATATGGACGCAAATTGTGACTTAATTCGTCAATGTGAGGGAGCGAGGGATGCAGTAAAGGAGGAATAATGCATCGGAAAAGAGATACTTGGAACCCCAAAGAAAAGCCTATCGTTTCCGTAGAAACGTATCTCGATTTAGATGGACAATGCAGGGAATCCAGAGTATTTCATATGGACGCAAATTGTGTGTTAATTCGTCAATGTGAGGGAGCGAGGGATGCAGTAAAGGAGGAATAATGCATCGGAAAAGAGATACTCGGAACCCCAAAGAAAATCCTATCGTTTCCGTAGAAAGGTATCTCGATTTAGAAGGACAATGCAGCGAATCCAGAGTATTTCATAAGGACGCAAATTGTGTGTTAATTCGTCAATGTGAGGGAGCGAGGGAAGCAGTAAAGGAGGAATAATGCATCGGAAAAGAGATACTCGGAACCCCAAAGAAAATCCTATCGTTTCCGTAGAAACGAATCCCGATTTAGAAGGACAATGCAGGGAACCCAGAGTATTTCATATAGACGCAATTTGTGTGTTAATTCGTCAATTTGAGGGAGCGAGGGATGCAGTAAAGGAGGAATAATGCATCGGAAAAGAGATCCTCGGAATCCCAAAGAAAATCCTATCGTTTCCATAGAAACGTATCTCGATTTAGAAGGACAATGCAGGGAATCCAGAGTATTTCATATGGACGCAAATTGTGTGTTAATTCGTCAATGTGAGGAAGCGAGGGATGCAGTAAAGGAGGAATAATGCATCGGAAAGGAGATACGCGGAACCCCAAAGAAAATCCTATCGTTTCCATAGAAACGTATCTCGATTTAGAAGGACAATGCAGGGAATCCAGAGTATTTCATACGGACGCAAATTGTGTGTTAATTCGTCAATGTGAGGGAGCGAGGGATGCAGTAAAGGAGGAATAATGCATCGGAAAAGAGATACTCGGAACCCCAAAGAAAATCATATCGTTTCCGTAGAAACGTATCTTGATTTAGAAGGACAATGCAGGGAATCCAGAGTATTTCATATGGACGCAAATTGTGTGTTAATTCGTCAATGTGAGGGAGCGAGGGATGCAGTAAAGGAGGAATAATGCATCGGAAAAGAGATACTCGGAACCTCAAAGAAAATCCTCTCGTTTCCGTAGAAACGTATCTCGATTTAGAAGGACAATGCAGGGAATCCAGAGTATTTCATATGGACGCAAATTGTGTGTTAATTCGTCAATGTGAGGGAGCGAGGGATGCAGTAAAGGAGGAATAATGCATCGGAAAAGAGATACTCGGAACCCCAAAGAAAATCCTATCGTTTCTGTAGAAACGCATCTCGATTTAGGATGACAATGCAGGGAATCCAGAGTATTTCATATGGACGCAAATTGTGTGTTAATTTGTCAATGTGAGGAAGCGAGGGATGCAGTAAAGGAGGAATAATGCATCGGAAAAGAGATACTCGGAACCCCAAAGAAAATCCTATCGTTTCCGTAGAAACGTATCTCGATTTAGAAGGACAATGCAGGGAATCCAGAGTATATCATATGGACGCAAATTGTGTGTTAATTCGTCAATGTGAGGGAGCGAGGGATGCAGTAAAGGAGGAATAATGCATCGGAAATGAGATACTCGGAACCTCAAAGAAAATCCTATCGTTTCCGTAGAAACGTATCTCGATTTACAAGGACAATGCAGGGAATCCAGAGTATTTCATATGGACGCAAATTGTGTGTTAATTCGTCAATGTCAGGGAGCGAGGGATGCAGTAAAGGAGGAATAATGCATCGGAAAAGAGATACTCGGAACCCCAAAGAAAATCCTATCGTTTCCATAGAAACGTATCTCGATTTAGAAGGACAATGCAGGGAATCTAGAGTATTTCATATGGACGCAAATTGTGTGTTAATTCGTCAATGTGAGGGAGTGAGGGATGCAGTAAAGGAGGAATAATGCATCGGAAAAGAGATACTCGACTACCAAAAGAAAATCCTATCGTTTCCGTAGAAACGTATCTCGTTTAAGAAAGATAATGCAGGGAACCCAGAGTATTTCATATGGACGCAATTTGTGTGTTAATTCGGCAATGTGAGGGAGCGAGGGATGCAGTAAAGGAGGAATAATGCATCGGAAAAGAGATACTCGGAACCCCAAAGAAAATCCTATCGTTTCCGTAGAAATGAATCCCGATTTAGAAGGACAATGCAGGGAATCCAGAGTATTTCATATGGACCCAAATTGTGTGTTAATTCGTCAATGTGAGGGAACGAGGGATGCAATAAAGGAGGAATAATGCATCGGAAAAGAGATACTCGGAACCCCAAAGAAAATCCTATCGTTTCCGTAGAAACGTATCTCGATTTAGAAGGACAATGCAGGGAATCCAGAGTATTTCATATGGACGCAAATTGTGTGTTAATTCGTCAATGTGAGTTAGGCAGGGATCAGTAAAGGAGGAATAATGCATCAGAAAAGAGATACTCGGAACCCCAAAGAAAATCCTGTCGTTTCCGTAGAAACGTATCTCGATTTAGAAGGACAATGCAGGGAATCCAGAGTATTTCATATGGACGCAAATTGTGTGTTAATTCGTCAATGTGAGGGAGCGAGGGATGCAGTAAAGGAGGAATAATGCATCGGAAAAGAGATACTCGGAACCCCAAAGAAAATCCTATCGTTTCCGTAGAAACGTATCTCGATTTAGAAGGACAATGCAGGGAATCCAGAGTATTTCATATGGACGCAAAATGTGTGTTAATTCGTCAATGTGAGGGAGCGAGGGATGCAGTAAAGGATGAATAATGCATCGTAAAAGAGATACTCGGAACCCCAAAGAAAATCCTATCGTTTCCGTAGAACCATATCTCGATATAGAAGGACGATGAAGGGAATCCGGAGTATATCATATGGACGCAAATTTTGTGTTAATTCGTCAATGTGAGGGAGCGAGGGATGCAGTAAAGGAGGAATAGATGCAGTAAAGGAGGAATAATGCATCGGAAAAGAGATACTCGACACCCAAAAGAAAATCCTATCGTTTTCGTAGAAACGTATCTCGTTTTAGAAAGATAATGCAGAGAACCCAGCGTATTTCATATGGACGCAAATTGTGTGTTAATTCGGCAATGTGAGGGAGCGAGGGATGCAGTAAAGGAGGAACAATGCATCGGAAAAGAGATACTCGGAACCCCAAAGAAAATCCAATCGTTTCCGTAGAAACGTATCTCGATTCAGAAGGACAATGCAGGGAATACAGAGTATTTCATATGGACGCTAATTGTGTGTTAATTCGTCAATGTGAGGGAGCGAGGGATGCAGTAAAGGAGGAATAATGCATCGGAAAAGAGGCACTCGGAACCGCAAAGAAAATCCTATCGTTTCCGTAGAAACGTATCTTGATTTAGAAAGACAATGCAGGGAATCCAGAGTATTTCATATGGACGCTAATTGTGTGTTAATTCGTCAATGTGAGGGAGCGAGGGATGCAGTAAAGGAGGAATAATGCATCGGAAAAGAGATACTCGGAACCCCAAAGAAAATCATATCGTTTCCGTAGAAACGTATCTCGATTTAGAAGGACAATGCAGGGAATCCATAGTATTTCATATGGACGCAAATTGTGTGTTAATTCGTCAATGTGAGGGAGCGAGGAATGCAGTGAAGGAGGAATAATGCATCGGAAAAGAGATACTCTTAACCCCAAAGAAAATCCTATCTTATCCGTAGAAACGTATAACGATTTAGAAGGACAATGCAGGGAATCCAGAGTATTTCATATGGACGCAAATTGTGACTTAATTCGTCAATGTGAGGGAGCGAGGGATGCAGTAAAGGAGGAATAATGCATCGGAAAAGAGATACTTGGAACCCCAAAGAAAAGCCTATCGTTTCCGTAGAAACGTATCTCGATTTAGATGGACAATGCAGGGAATCCAGAGTATTTCATATGGACGCAAATTGTGTGTTAATTCGTCAATGTGAGGGAGCGAGGGATGCAGTAAAGGAGGAATAATGCATCGGAAAAGAGATACTCGGAACCCCAAAGAAAATCCTATCGTTTCCGTAGAAAGGTATCTCGATTTAGAAGGACAATGCAGCGAATCCAGAGTATTTCATAAGGACGCAAATTGTGTGTTAATTCGTCAATGTGAGGGAGCGAGGGAAGCAGTAAAGGAGGAATAATGCATCGGAAAAGAGATACTCGGAACCCCAAAGAAAATCCTATCGTTTCCGTAGAAACGAATCCCGATTTAGAAGGACAATGCAGGGAACCCAGAGTATTTCATATAGACGCAATTTGTGTGTTAATTCGTCAATGTGAGGGAGCGAGGGATGCAGTAAAGGAGGAATAATGCATCGGAAAAGAGATCCTCGGAATCCCAAAGAAAATCCTATCGTTTCCATAGAAACGTATCTCGATTTAGAAGGACAATGCAGGGAATCCAGAGTATTTCATATGGACGCAAATTGTGTGTTAATTCGTCAATGTGAGGAAGCGAGGGATGCAGTAAAGGAGGAATAATGCATCGGAAAGGAGATACGCGGAACCCCAAAGAAAATCCTATCGTTTCCATAGAAACGTATCTCGATTTAGAAGGACAATGCAGGGAATCCAGAGTATTTCATACGGACGCAAATTGTGTGTTAATTCGTCAATGTGAGGGAGCGAGGGATGCAGTAAAGGAGGAATAATGCATCGGAAAAGAGATACTCGGAACCCCAAAGAAAATCATATCGTTTCCGTAGAAACGTATCTTGATTTAGAAGGACAATGCAGGGAATCCAGAGTATTTCATATGGACGCAAATTGTGTGTTAATTCGTCAATGTGAGGGAGCGAGGGATGCAGTAAAGGAGGAATAATGCATCGGAAAAGAGATACTCGGAACCTCAAAGAAAATCCTCTCGTTTCCGTAGAAACGTATCTCGATTTAGAAGGACAATGCAGGGAATCCAGAGTATTTCATATGGACGCAAATTGTGTGTTAATTCGTCAATGTGAGGGAGCGAGGGATGCAGTAAAGGAGGAATAATGCATCGGAAAAGAGATACTCGGAACCCCAAAGAAAATCCTATCGTTTCTGTAGAAACGCATCTCGATTTAGGATGACAATGCAGGGAATCCAGAGTATTTCATATGGACGCAAATTGTGTGTTAATTTGTCAATGTGAGGAAGCGAGGGATGCAGTAAAGGAGGAATAATGCATCGGAAAAGAGATACTCGGAACCCCAAAGAAAATCCTATCGTTTCCGTAGAAACGTATCTCGATTTAGAAGGACAATGCAGGGAATCCAGAGTATATCATATGGACGCAAATTGTGTGTTAATTCGTCAATGTGAGGGAGCGAGGGATGCAGTAAAGGAGGAATAATGCATCGGAAATGAGATACTCGGAACCTCAAAGAAAATCCTATCGTTTCCGTAGAAACGTATCTCGATTTACAAGGACAATGCAGGGAATCCAGAGTATTTCATATGGACGCAAATTGTGTGTTAATTCGTCAATGTCAGGGAGCGAGGGATGCAGTAAAGGAGGAATAATGCATCGGAAAAGAGATACTCGGAACCCCAAAGAAAATCCTATCGTTTCCATAGAAACGTATCTCGATTTAGAAGGACAATGCAGGGAATCTAGAGTATTTCATATGGACGCAAATTGTGTGTTAATTCGTCAATGTGAGGGAGTGAGGGATGCAGTAAAGGAGGAATAATGCATCGGAAAAGAGATACTCGACTACCAAAAGAAAATCCTATCGTTTCCGTAGAAACGTATCTCGTTTAAGAAAGATAATGCAGGGAACCCAGAGTATTTCATATGGACGCAATTTGTGTGTTAATTCGGCAATGTGAGGGAGCGAGGGATGCAGTAAAGGAGGAATAATGCATCGGAAAAGAGATACTCGGAACCCCAAAGAAAATCCTATCGTTTCCGTAGAAATGAATCCCGATTTAGAAGGACAATGCAGGGAATCCAGAGTATTTCATATGGACCCAAATTGTGTGTTAATTCGTCAATGTGAGGGAACGAGGGATGCAATAAAGGAGGAATAATGCATCGGAAAAGAGATACTCGGAACCCCAAAGAAAATCCTATCGTTTCCGTAGAAACGTATCTCGATTTAGAAGGACAATGCAGGGAATCCAGAGTATTTCATATGGACGCAAATTGTGTGTTAATTCGTCAATGTGAGTTAGGCAGGGATCAGTAAAGGAGGAATAATGCATCAGAAAAGAGATACTCGGAACCCCAAAGAAAATCCTGTCGTTTCCGTAGAAACGTATCTCGTTTTAGAAAGATAATGCAGAGAACCCAGCGTATTTCATATGGACGCAAATTGTGTGTTAATTCGGCAATGTGAGGGAGCGAGGGATGCAGTAAAGGAGGAACAATGCATCGGAAAAGAGATACTCGGAACCCCAAAGAAAATCCAATCGTTTCCGTAGAAACGTATCTCGATTCAGAAGGACAATGCAGGGAATACAGAGTATTTCATATGGACGCTAATTGTCTGTTAATTCGTCAATGTGAGGAAGCGAGGGATGCAGTAAAGGAGGAATAATGCAACGGAAAAGAGATACGCGGAACCCCAAAGAAAATCCTATCGTTTCTGTAGAAACGTATCTCGATTTAAAAGGACAATGCAGGGAATCCAGAGTATTTCATACGGACGCAAATTGTGTGTTAATTCGTCAATGTGAGGGAGCGAGGGATGCAGTAATGGAGGAATAATGCATCGGAAAAGAGGCACTCGGAACCGCAAAGGAAATCCTATCGTTTCCGTAGAAACGTATCTTGATTTAGAAGGACAATGCAGGGAATCCAGAGTATTTCATATGGACGCAAATTGTGTGTTAATTCGTCAATGTGAGGGAGCGAGGGATGCAGTAAAGGAGGAATAATGCATCGGAAAAGAGATACTCGGAACCCCAAAGAAAATCATATCGTTTCCGTAGAAACGTATCTCGATTTAGAAGGACAATGCAGGGAATCCAGAGTATTTCATATGGACGCAAATTGTGTGTTAATTCGTCAATGTGAGGGAGCGAGGACCGCAGTGAAGGAGGAATAATGCATCGGAAAAGAGATACTCTTAACCCCAAAGAAAATCCTATCTTATCCGTAGAAACGTATAACGATTTAGAAGGACAATGCAGGGAATCCAGAGTATTTCATATGGACGCAAAATGTGTGTTAATTCGTCAATGTGAGGGAGCGAGGGATGCAGTAAAGGATGAATAATGCATCGGAAAAGAGATACTCGGAACCCCAAAGAAAATCCTATCGTTTCCGTAGAACCGTATCTCGATATAGAAGGACGATGAAGGGAATCCGGAGTATATCATATGGACGCAAATTTTGTGTTAATTCGTCAATGTGAGGGAGCGAGGGATGCAGTAAAGGAGGAATAGATGCAGTAAAGGAGGAATAATGCATCGGAAAAGAGATACTCGACACCCAAAAGAAAATCCTATCGTTTCCGTAGAAACGTATCTCGTTTTAGAAAGATAATGCAGAGAACCCAGCGTATTTCATATGGACGCAAATTGTGTGTTAATTCGGCAATGTGAGGGAGCGAGGGATGCAGTAAAGGAGGAACAATGCATCGGAAAAGAGATACTCGGAACCCCAAAGAAAATCCAATCGTTTCCGTAGAAACGTATCTCGATTTAGAAGGACAATGCAGGGAATACAGAGTATTTCATATGGACGCAAATTGTGTGTTAATTCGTCAATGTGAGGAAGCGAGGGATGCAGTAAAGGAGGAATAATGCATCGGAAAAGAGATACGCGGAACCCCAAAGAAAATCCTATCGTTTCTGTAGAGACGTATCTCGACTTAAAAGGACAATGCAGGGAATCCAGAGTATTTCACACGAACGCAAATTCTGTGTTAATTCGTCAATGTGAGGGAGCGAGGGATGCAGTAAAGGAGGAATAATGCATCGGAAAAGAGGCACTCGGAACCGCAAAGAAAATCCTATCGTTTCCGTAGAAACGTATCTCGATTTAGAAGGACAATGCAGGGAATCCAGAGTATTTCATATGGACGCAAATTGTGTGTTAATTCGTCAATGTGAGGAAGCGAGGGATGCAGTAAAGGAGGAATAATGCATCGGAAAGGAGATACGCGGAACCCCAAAGAAAATCCTATCGTTTCCATAGAAACGTATCTCGATTTAGAAGGACAATGCAGGGAATCCAGAGTATTTCCTACGGACGCAAATTGTGTGTTAATTCGTCAATGTGAGGGAGCGAGGGATGCAGTAAAGAGGAATAATGCATCGGAAAAGAGATACTTGGAACCCCAAAGAAAATCCTATCGTTTCCGTAGAAACGTACCTTGATTTAGAAGGACAATGCAGGGAATCCAGAGTATTTCATATGGACGCAAATTGTGTGTTAATTCGTCAATGTGAGGGAGCGAGGGATGCAGTAAAGGAGGAATAATGCATCGGAAAAGAGATACTTGGAACCCCAAAGAAAATCCTATCGTTTCCGTAGAAACGTATCTCGATTTAGAAGGACAATGCAGGGAATCCAGAGTATCTCATATGGACGCAAATTGTGTGTTAATTCGTCAATGTGAGGGAGCGAGGAATGCAGTAAAGGAGGAATAATGCATCGGAAAAGAGATACTCTTAACCCCAAAGAAAATCCTATCTTATCCGTAGAAACGTATCTCGATTTAGAAGGACAATGCAGGGAATCCAGAGTATTTCATATGGACGCAAATTGTGTGTTAATTCGTCAATGTGAGGGAGCGAGGGATGCAGTAAAGGGGGAATAATGCATCGGAAAAGAGATACTCGGAACCCCAAAGAAAATCCTATCGTTTCCATAGAAACGTATCTCGATTTAGAAGGACAATGCAGGGAATCCAGAGTATTTCATATGGACGCAAATTGTGTGTTAATTCGTCAATGTGAGGGAGCGAGGGATGCAGTAAAGGAGGAATAATGCATCGGAAAAGAGATACTCGGAACCCCAAAGAAAATCCTATCGTTTCCGTAGAAACGAATCCCGATTTAGAAGGACAATGCAGGGAACCCAGAGTATTTCATATGGACGCAATTTGTGTGTTAATTCGTCAATGTGAGGGAGCGAGGGATGCAGTAAAGGAGGAATAATGCATCGGAAAAGAGATACTCGGAACCCCAAAGAAAATCCAATCGTTTCCGTAGAAACGTATCTCGATTTAGAAGGACAATGCAGGGAATCCAGAGTATTTCATATGGACGCAAATTGTGTGTTAATTCGTCAATGTGAGGAAGCGAGGGATGCAGTAAAGGAGGAATAATGCATCGGAAAGGAGATACGCGGAACCCCAAAGAAAATCCTATCGTTTCCGTAGAAACGTATCTCGATTTAGAAGGACAATGCAGGGAATCCAGAGTATTTCATACGGACGCAAATTGTGTGTTAATTCGTCAATGTGAGGGAGCGAGGGATGCAGTAAAGGAGGAATAATGCATCGGAAAAGAGATACTCGGAACCCCAAAGAAAATCCTATCGTTTCCGTAGAAACGTACCTTGATTTAGAAGGACAATGCAGGGAATCCAGAGTATTTCATATGGACGCTATTTGTGTGTTAATTCGTCAATGTGAGGGAGCGAGGGATGCAGTAAAGGAGGAATAATGCATCGGAAAAGAGATAGTCGGAACCCCAAAGAAAATCCTATCGTTTCCGTAGAAACGTATCTCGATTTAGAAGGACAATGCAGGGAATCCAGAGTATTTCATATGGACGGAAATTGTGTGTTAATTCGTCAATGTGAGGGAGCGAGGAATGCAGTAAAGGAGGAATAATGCATCGGAAAAGAGATACTCTTAACCCCAAAGAAAATCCTATCTTATCCGTAGAAACGTATCTCGATTTAGAAGGACAATGCAGGGAATCCAGAGTATTTCATATGGACGCAAATTGTGTGTTAATTCGTCAATGTGAGGGAGCGAGGGATGCAGTAAAGGAAAAATAATGCATCGGAAAAGAGATACTCGGAACCCCAAAGAAAATCCTTTTGTTTCCATAGAAACGTATCTCGATTTAGAAGGACAATGCAGGGAATCCAGAGTATTTCATATGGATGCAAATTGTGTGTTAATTCGTCAATGTGAGGGAGCGAGGGATGCAGTAAAGGAGGAATAATGCATCGGAAAAGAGATACTCGGAACCCCAAAGAAAATCCTATCGTTTCCGTAGAAACGAATCCCGATTTAGAAGGACAATGCAGGGAATCCAAAGAATTTCATATGGACGCAAATTGTGTGTTAATTTGTCAATGTGAGGGAGCGAGGTACGCAGTAAAGGAGGAATAATGCATCAGAACAGTGATACTCGGAACCCCAAAGAAAATCTTATCGTTTCCGTAGAAACATATCTCGAATTAGAAGGACAATGCAGGGAATCTAGAGTATTTCATATGGACGCAAATTGTCTGTTAATTGGTCAATGTGAGGGAGCGAGGGATGCAGTAAAGGAGGAATAATGTATCGGAAAAGAGATACTTGGAACCCCAAAGAAAATCCTATCGTTTCCGTAGAAACGAATCCCGATTTAGAAGGACAATGCAGGGAATCCAGAGTATTTCATATGGACGCAATTTGTGTGTTAATTCGTCAATGTGAGGGAGCGAGGGATGCAGTAAAGGAGGAATAATGCATCGGAAAAGAGGTACTCGGAACCCCAAAGAAAATCCTATCGTTTCCATAGAAACGAATCCCGATTTAGAAGGACAATGCAGGGAACCCAGAGTATTTCATATGGACGCAATTTGTGTGTTAATTCGTCAATGTGAGGGAGCGAGGGATGCAGTAAAGGAGGAATAATGCATCGGAAAAGAGATACTCGGAACCCCAAAGAAAATCCTATCGTTTCCGTAGAAACGTATCTCGATTTAGAAGGACAATGCAGGGAATCCAGAGTATTTCATATGGACGCAAATTGTGTGTTAATTCGTCAATGTGAGGAAGCGAGGGATGCAGTAAAGGAGGAATAATGCATCGGAAAGGAGATACGCGGAACCCCAAAGAAAATCCTATCGTTTCCGTAGAAACGTATCTCGATTTGGAAGGACAATGCAGGGAATCCAGAGTATTTCATACGGACGCTAATTGTGTGTTAATTCGGCAATGTGAGGGAGCGAGGGATGCAGTAAACGAGGAATAATGCATCGGAAAAGAGATACTCGGAACCCCAAAGAAAATCCTATCGTTTCCGTAGAAACGTACCTTGATTTAGAAGGACAATGCAGGGAATCCAGAGTATTTCATATGGACGCAAATTGTGTGTTAATTCGTCAATGTGAGGGAGCGAGGGATGCAGTAAAGGAGGAATAATGCATGGGAAAGGAGATACTCGGAACCCCAAAGAAAATCCTATCGTTTCCGTAGAAACGTATCTCGATTTAGAAGGACAATGCAGGGAAACCAGAGTATTTCATATGGACGCAAATTGTGTGTTAATTCGTGAATGTGAGGGAGCGAGGGATGCAGTAAAGGAGGAATAATGCATGGGAAAAGAGATACTCGGAACCCCAAAGAAAATCCTATCGTTTCCGTAGAAACGTATCTCGATTTAGAAGGACAATGCAGGGAATCCAGAGTATTTCATATGGACGCAAATTGTGTGTTAATTCGTCAATGTGAGGGAGCGAGGGATGCAGTAAAGGAGGAATAATGCATCGGAAAAGAGATACTCGGAACCCCAAAGAAAATCCTATCGTTTCCGTAGAAACGTATCTCTATTTAGAAGGACAATGCAGGGAATCCAGAGTATTTCATATGGACGCAAATTGTGTGTTAATTCGTCAATGTGAGGGAGCGAGGGATGCAGTAAAGGAGGAATAATACATCGGAAAAGAGATACTCGGAACCCCAAATAAAATCCTATCGTTTCCGTAGAAACGTATCTCGATTTAGAAGGACAATGCAGGGAATTCAGAGTATTTCATATGGACGCAAATTGTGTGTTAATTCGTCAATGTGAGGGAGCGAGGGATGCAGTAAAGGGGGAATAATGCATCGGAAAAGAGATACTCGGAACCCCAAAGAAAATCCTATCGTTTCCATAGAAACGTATCTCGATTTAGAAGGACAATGCAGGGAATCCAGAGTATTTCATATGGACGCAAATTGTGTGTTAATTCGTCAATGTGAGGGAGCGAGGGATGCAGTAAAGGAGGAATAATGCATCGGAAAAGAGATACTCGGAACCCCAAAGAAAATCCTATCGTTTCCGTAGAAACGAATTCCGATTTAGAAGGACAATGCAGGGAACCCAGAGTATTTCATATGGACGCAATTTGTGTGTTAATTCGTCAATGTGAGGGAGCGAGGGATGCAGTAAAGGAGGAATAATGCATCGGAAAAGAGATACTCGGAACCCCAAAGAAAATCCTATCGTTTCCGTAGAAACGTATCTCGATTTAGAAGGACAAAGCATGGAATCCAGAGTATTTCATATGGACGCAAATTGTGTGTTAATTCGTCAATGTGAGGAAGTGAGGGATGCAGTAAAGGAGGAATAATGCATCGGAAAGGAGATACGCGGAACCCCAAAGAAAATCCTATCGTTTCCGTAGAAACGTATCTCGATTTAGAAGGACAATGCAGGGAATCCAGAGTATTTCATACAGACGCAAATTGTGTGTTAATTAGTCAATGTGAGGGAGCGAGGGATGCAGTAAAGGAGGAATAATGCATCGGAAAAGAGATACTCGGAACCCCAAAGAAAATCCTAACGTTTCCGTAGAAACGTACCTTGATTTAGAAGGACAATGCAGGGAATCCAGAGTATTTCATATGGACGCAAATTGTGTGTTAATTCGTCAATGTGATGGAGCGAGGGATGCAGTAAAGGAGGAATAATGCATCGGAAAAGAGATACTCAGAACCTTAAAGAAAATCCTCTCGTTTCCGTAGAAACGTATCTCGATTTAGAAGGACAATGCAGGGAATCCAGAGTATTTCATATGGACGCAAATTTGTGTTAATTCGTCAATGTGAGGGAGCGAGGAATGCAGTAAAGGAGGAATAATGCATCGGAAAAGAGATACTCTTAACCCCAAAGAAAATCTTATCTTATCCGTAGAAACGTATCTCCATTTAGAAGGACAATGCAGGGAGTCCAGAGTATTTCATATGGACGCAAATTGTGTGTTAATTCGTCAATGTGAGGGAGCGAGGGATGCAGTAAAGGAGGAATAATGCATCGGAAAAGAGATACTCGGAACCCCAAGGAAAATCCTACCGTTTCCGTAGAAACGTATCTCGATTTAGAGGACAATGCAGGGAATCCAGTGTATTTCATATGGACGCAAATTGTGTGTTAATTCTTCAATGTGAGGGAGCGAGGGATGCAGTAAAGGAGGAATAATGCCTCGGAAAAGAGATACTCGGAACCCCAAAGTAAATCCTATCGTTTCCGTAGAAACGTATCTCGATTTAGAAGGACAATGCAGGGAATCCAGAGTATTTCATATGGACACAAATTGTGTGTCAATTCGTCAATGTGAGGGAGCGAGGAATGCAGTAAAGGAGGAATAATGCATCGGAAAAGAGATACTCTTAACCCCAAAGAAAATCCTATCTTATCCGTAGAAACGTATCTCGATTTAGAAGGACAATGCAGGGAATCCAGAGTATTTCATATGGGCGCAAATTGTGTGTTAATTCGTCAATATGATTGAGCGAGGGATGCAGTAAAGGAGGAATAATGCATCGGAAAAGAGATACTCGGAACCCCAAAGAAAATCCTATCGTTTCCATAGAAACGTATCTCGATTTAGAAGGACAATGCAGGGAATCCAGAGTATTTCATATGGATGCAAATTGTGTGTTAATTCGTCAATGTGAGGGAGCGAGGGATGCAGTAAAGGAGGAATAATGCATCGGAAAAGAGATACTCGGAACCCCAAAGAAAATCCTATCGTTTCCGTAGAAACGAATCCCGATTTAGAAGGACAATGCAGGGAATCCAGAGAATTCCATATGGACGCAAATTGTGTGTTAATTTGTCAATGTGAGGGAGCGAGGTATGCAGTAAAGGAGGAATAATGCATCAGAACAGTGATACTCGGAACCCCAAAGAAAATCCTATCGTTTCCGTAGAAACATATCTCGATTTAGAAGGACAATGCAGGGAATCCAGAGTATTTCATATGGACGCAAATTGTGTGTTAATTGGTCAATGTGAGGGAGCGAGGGATGCAGTAAAGGAGGAATAATGTATCGGAAAAGAGATACTTGGAACCCCAGAGAAAATCCTATCGTTTCCGTAGAAACGAATCCCGATTTAGAAGGACAATGCAGGGAATCCAGAGTATTTCATATGGACGCAAATTGTGTGTTAATTCGTCAATGTGAGGGAGCGAGGAATGCAGTAAAGGAGGAATAATGCATCGGAAAAGAGATACTCTTAACCCCAAAGAAAATCCTATCTTATCCGTAGAAACGTATCTCGATTTAGAAGGACAATGCAGGGAATCCAGAGTATTTCATATGGACGCAAATTGTGTGTTAATTCGTCAATGTGAGGGAGCGAGGGATGCAGTAAAGGGGGAATAATGCATCGGAAAAGAGATACTCGGAACCCCAAAGAAAATCCTATCGTTTCCATAGAAACGTATCTCGATTTAGAAGGACAATGCAGGGAATCCAGAGTATTTCATATGGACGCAAATTGTGTGTTAATTCGTCAATGTGAGGGAGCGAGGGATGCAGTAAAGGAGGAATAATGCATCGGAAAAGAGGTACTCGGAACCCCAAAGAAAATCCTATCGTTTCCGTAGAAACGAATCTCGATTTAGAAGGACAATGCAGGGAATCCAGAGTATTTCATATGGACGCAAATTGTGTGTTAATTCGTCAATGTGAGGAAGCGAGGGATGCAGTAAAGGAGGAATAATGCATCGGAAAGGAGATACGCGGAACCCCAAAGAAAATCCTATCGTTTCCGTAGAAACGTATCTTGATTTGGAAGGACAATGCAGGGAATCCAGAGTATTTCATACGGACGCAAATTGTGTGTTAATTCGTCAATGTGAGGGAGCGAGGAATGCAGTAAAGGAGGAATAATGCATCGGAAAAGAGATACTCGGAACCCCAAAGAAAATCCTATCGTTTCCGTAGAAACGTACCTTGATTAAGAAGGACAATGCAGGGAATCCAGAGTATTTCATATGGACGCAAATTCTGTGTTAATTCGTCAATGTGAGGGAGCGAGGGATGCAGTAAAGGAGGAATAATGCATGGGAAAAGAGATACTCGGAACCCCAAAGAAAATCCTATCGTTTCCGTAGAAACGTATCTCGATTTAGAAGGACAATGCAGGGAATCCAGAGTATTTCATATGGACGCAAATTGTGTCTGAATTCGTCAATGTGAGGGAGCGAGGAATGCAGTAAAGGAGGAATAATGCATCGGAAAAGAGATACTCTTAACCCCAAAGAAAATCCTATCTTATCCGTAGAAATGTATCTCGATTTAGAAGGACAATGCAGGGAATCCAGAATATTTCATATGGACGCAAATTGTGTGTTAATTCGTCAATGTGAGGGAGCGAGGGATGCAGTAAAGGAGGAATAATGCATCGGAAAAGAGATACTCGGAACCCCAAAGAAAATCCTATCGTTTCCATAGAAACGTATCTCGATTTAGAAGGACAACGCAGGGAATCCAGAGTATTTCATATGGACGCAAATTGTGTGTTAATACGTCAATGTGAGGGAGCGAGGGATGCAGTTACGGAGGAATAATGCATCGGAAAAGAGATACTCGGAACCCCAAAGAAAATCCTATCGTTTCCGTAGAAACGAATCCTGATTTAGAAGGACAATGCAGGGAACCCAGAGTATTTCATATGGACGCAATTTGTGTGTTAATTCGTCAATGTGAGGGAGCGAGGGATGCAGTAAAGGAGGAATAATGCATCGGAAAGGAGATACGCGGAACCCCAAAGAAAATCCTATCGTTTCCGTAGAAACGTATCTTGATTTGGAAGGACAATGCAGGGAATCCAGAGTATTTCATACGGACGCAAATTGTGTGTTAATTCGTCAATGTGAGGGAGCGAGGAATGCAGTAAAGGAGGAATAATGCATCGGAAAAGAGTTACTCGGAACCCCAAAGAAAATCCTATCGTTTCCGTAGAAACGTACCTTGATTAAGAAGGACAATGCAGGGAATCCAGAGTATTTCATATGGACGCAAATTCTGTGTTAATTCGTCAATGTGAGGGAGCGAGGGATGCAGTAAAGGAGGAATAATGCATGGGAAAAGAGATACTCGGAACCCCAAAGAAAATCCTATCGTTTCCGTAGAAACGTATCTCGATTTAGAAGGACAATGCAGGGAATCCAGAGTATTTCATATGGACGCAAATTGTGTCTGAATTCGTCAATGTGAGGGAGCGAGGAATGCAGTAAAGGAGGAATAATGCATCGGAAAAGAGATACCCTTAACCCCAAAGAAAATCCTATCTTATCCGTAGAAATGTATCTCGATTTAGAAGGACAATGCAGGGAATCCCGAATATTTCATATGGACGCAAATTGTGTGTTAATTCGTCAATGTGAGGGAGCGAGGGATGCAGTAAAGGATGAATAATGCATCGGAAAAGAGATACTCGGAACCCCAAAGAAAATCCTATCGTTTCCATAGAAACGTATCTCGATTTAGAAGGACAATGCAGGGAATCCAGAGTATTTCATATGGACGCAAATTGTGTGTTAATT
Source organism: Schistocerca nitens (assembly GCF_023898315.1). NCBI lineage: Eukaryota > Metazoa > Arthropoda > Insecta > Orthoptera > Acrididae > Schistocerca > Schistocerca nitens. The sequence continues at coordinate 1,281,176,793 of NC_064614.1, read as the reverse complement.
CGTCAATGTGAGGGAGCGAGGGATGCAGTAAAGGAGGAATAATGCATCGGAAAAGAGATACTCGGAACCCCAAAGAAAATCCTATCGTTTCCGTAGAAACGAATCCTGATTTAGAAGGACAATGCAGGGAACCCAGAGTATTTCATATGGACGCAATTTGTGTGTTAATTCGTCAATGTGAGGGAGCGAGGGATGCAGTAAAGAAGGAATAATGCATCGGAAAAGAGATACTCGGAACCCCAAAGAAAATCCTATCGTTTCCATAGAAACGTATCTCGATTTAGAAGGACAATGCAGGGAATCCAGAGTATTTCATACGGACGCAAATTGTGTGCTAATTCGTCAATGTGAGGGAGCGAGGGATGCAGTAAAGGAGGAATAATGCATCGGAAAAGAGATACTCGGAACCCCAAAGAAAATCATATCGTTTCCGTAGAAACGTATCTTGATTTAGAAGGACAATGCAGGGAATCCAGAGTATTTCATATGGACGCAAATTGTGTGTTAATTCGTCAATGTGAGGGAGCGAGGGATGCAGTAAAGGAGGAATAATGCATCGGAAAAGAGATACTCGGAACCCCAAAGAAAATCCTATCGTTTCCGTAGAAACGTATCTCGATTTAGAAGGACAATGCAGGGAGTCCAGAGTATTTCATATGGACGCAAATTGTGTGTTAATTCGTCAATGTGAGGGAGCGAGGAATGCAGTAAAGGAGGAATAATGCATCGGAAAAGAGATACTCTTAACCCCAAAGAAAATCCTATCTTATCCGTAGAAACGAATCTCGATTTAGAAGGACAATGCAGGGAATCCAGAGTATTTCATATGGACGCAAATTGTGTGTTAATTCGTCAATGTGAGGGAGCAAGGGATGCAGTAAAGGAGGAATAATGCATCGGAAATGAGATACTCGGAACCCCAAAGAAAATCCTATCGTTTCCATAGAAACGTATCTCGATTTAGAAGGACAATGCAGGGAATCCAGAGTATTTCATATGGACGCAAATTGTGTGTTAATTGGTCAATGTGAGGGAGCGAGGAATGCAGTAAAGGAGGAATAATGCATCGGAAAAGAGATACTCAGAACCCCAAAGAAAATCCTATCGTTTCCGTAGAAACGTATCTCGATTTAGGACAATGCAGGGAATACAGAGTATTTCGTATGGACGCAAATTGTGTGTTAATTCGTCAATGTGAGGGAGCGAGGGATGCAGTAAAGGAGGAATAATGCATCGGAAAAGAGATACTCGGAACCCCAAAGAAAATCCTATCGTTTCCGTAGAAACGAATCCCGATTTAGAAGGACAATGCAGGGAACCCAGAGTATTTCATATGGACGCAATTTGTATGTTAATTCGTCAATGTGAGGGAGCGAGGGATTCAGTAAAGGAGGAATAATGTTTCGGAAAAGAGATACTCGGAACCCCAAAGAAAAACCTATCGTTTCCATAGAAACGTATCTCGATTTAGAAGGACAATGCAGGGAATCCAGAGTAATTCATATGGACGCAAATTGTGTGTTAATTCGTCAATGTGAGGGAGCGAGGGATGCAGTAAAGAAGGAATAATGCATCGGAAAAGAGATACTCGGAACCCCAAAGAAAATCCTATCGTTTCCGTAGAAACGTATCTCGATTTAGAAAGATAATGCAGGGAACCCAGAGTATTTCATATGGAAGCAATTTGTGTGTTAATTCGGCAATGTGAGGGAGCGAGGGATGCAGTAAAGGAGGAATAATAAATCGGAAAAGAGATACTCGGAACCCCAAAGAAAATCCTATCGTTTCCGTAGAAACGTATCTCGATTTAGGAGGACAATGCAGGGAATCCAGAGTATTTCATATGGACGCAAATTGTGTGTTAATTCGTCAATGTGAGGGAGCGAGGGATGCAGTAAAGGAGGAATAATGCATCGGAAAAAAGATACTCGGAACCCCAAAGAAAATCATATCGTTTCCGTAGAAACGTATCTTGATTTAGAAGGACAATGCAGGGAATCCAGAATATATCATATGGACGCAAATTGTGTGTTAATTCGTCAATGTGAGGGAGCGAGGGATGCAGTAAAGGAGGAATAATGCATCGGAAACGAGATACTCGGAACCCCAAAGAAAATCCTATCGTTTCCGTAGAAACGTATCTCGATTTACAAGGACAATGCAGGGAATCCAGAGTATTTCATATGGACGCAAATTGTGTGTTAATTCGTCAATGTCAGGGAGCGAGGGATGCAGTAAAGGAGGAATAATGCATCGGAAAAGAGATACTCGGAACACTAAAGAAAATCCTATCGTTTCCGTAGAAACGTATCTCGATTTAGAAGGACCATGCAGGGAATCCAGAGTATTTCATATGGACGCTAATTGTGTGTTAATTCGTCAATGTGAGGAAGCGAGGGATGCAGTAAATAGGTATAATGCATCGGAAAAGAGATACGCGGAACCCCAAAGAAAATCCTATCGTTTCCGTAGAAACGTATCTCGATTTAGAAGGACAATGCAGGGAATCCAGAGTATATCATATGGACGCAAATTGTGTGTTAATTCGTCAATGTGAGGGAGCGAGGGATGCAGTAAAGGAGGAATAATGCATCGGAAATGAGATACTCGGAACCCCAAAGAAAATCCTATCGTTTCCGTAGAAACGTATCTTGATTTAGAAGGACAATGCAGGGAATCCAGAGTATTTCATATGGACACAAATTGTGTTTTAATTCGTCAATGTGAGGGAGCGAGGGATGCAGTAAAGGAGGAATAATGCATCGGAAAAGAGATAGTCGGAACCCCAAAGGAAATCCTATCGTTTCCGTAGAAACGTATCTCGATTTAGAAGGACAATGCAGGGACTCCAGAGTATTTCATATGGACGCAATTTGTGTGTTAATTCGGCAATGTGAGGGAGCGAGGGATGCAGTAAAGGACGAATAATGCATCGGAAAAGAGATACTCGGAACCCCAAAGAAAATCCTGTCGTTTCCGAAGAAACGAATCCAGATTTAGAAGGACAATGCAGGGAATCTAGTGTATTTCATATGGGCGCAAATTGTGTGTTAATTCGTCAATGTGAGGGAGCGAAGGATGCAGTAAAGCAGGAATAATGCATCGGAAAAGAGATATTCGGAACCCCAAAGAAAATCCTATCGTTTCCGTAGAAACGTATCTCGATTTAGAAGGACAATGCAGGGAATCCAGAGTATTTCATATGGACGCAAATTGTGTGTTAATTCGTCACTGTGAGTTAGCGAGGGATGCAGTAAAGGAGGATTAATGCAACGGAAAAGAGATACTCGGAACCCCAAAGAAAATACTATCGTTTCCGTAGAAACTTATCTCGATTTAGAAGGAAAATGCAGGGAATCCAGAGTATTTCATATGGACGCAAATTGTGTGTTAATTCGTCAATGTGAGGGAGCGAGGGATCCAGTAAATAGGTATAATGCATCGGAAAAGAGATACGCGGGACCCCAAAGAAAATCCTATCGATTCCGTAGAAACGTATCTCGATTTAGAAGGACAATGCAGGGAATCCAGAGTATTTCATATGGGCGCAAATTGTGTGTTAATTCGTCAATGTGAGGGAGCGAGGGATGCAGTAAAGGAGGAATAATGCATCGGAAAAGAGATACTCGGAACCCCAAAGAAAATCCTATCGTTTCCGTAGAAACGTATCTCGATTTAGAAGGACAATGTAGGGAATCCAGAGTATTTCATATGGACGCAAATTGTGTGTTAATTCGTCAATGTGAGGGAGCGAGGGATGCAGTAAGGGATGAATAATGCATCAGAAAAGAGATACTCGGAACCCCAAAGAAAATCCTATCGTTTCCGTAGATACGTACCTCGATATAGAAGGACAATGCAGGGAATCCAGAGTATATCATATGGACGGAAATTGTGTGTTAATTCGTCAATGTGAGGGAGCGAGGGATGCAGTAAAGGAGGAATAGATGCAGTAAAGGAGGAATAATGCATCGGAAAAGAGATACTCGACTCCCAAAAGAAAATCCTATCGTTTCCGTAGAAACGTGTCTCGTTTTAGAAAGATAATGCAGGGAACCCAGAGTATTTCATATGGACGCAATTTGTGTGTTACTTCGGCAATGTGAGGGAGCGAGGGATGCAGTAAAGGAGGAATAATGCATCGGAAAAGAGATACTCGGAACCCCAAAGAAAATCCTATCGTTTCCGTTGAAACGTATCTCGATTTAGAAGGACAATGCAAGGAATCCAGAGTATTTCATATGGACGCAAATTGTGTGTTAATTCGTCAATGTGAGGGAGCGAGGGATGCAGTAAATTAGGAATAATGCATCGGAAAAGAGATACTCGGAACCCCAAAGAAAATACTATCTTTTCCGTAGAAACGTATCTCGATTTAGAAGGACAATGCAGGGAATCCAGAGTATTTCATATCGACGCAAATTGTGTGTTAATTCGTCAGTGTGAGGGAGCAAGGGATGCAGTAAAGGAGGAATAATGCATCGGAAAAGAGATACTCGGAACCCCAAAGAAAATCCTATCGTTTCCGTAGAAGCGTATCTCGATTTAGAAAGACAATGCAGGGAATGCAGAGTATTTCATATGGACGCAAATTGTGTGTTAATTCGTCAATGTGAGGGAGCGAGGGATGCAGTAAAGGAGGAATAAGGCATCGAAAAAGAGATACTCGGAACCCCAAAGAAAATCCTATCGTTTCCGTAGAAACGAATCTCGACTTAGAAGGATAATGCAGGGAATCCAGAGTATTTCATATGGACGCAAATTGTGTGTTAATTCGTCAATGTGAGGGAGCGAGAAATGCAGTAAAGGAGGAATAATGCATTGGAAAAGAGATACTCGGAACCCCAAAGAAAATCCTATCGTTTCCACATAAACGTATCTCGATTTAGAAGGACAATGCAAGGAATCCAGAGTATTTCATATGGACGCAAATTGTGTGTTAATTCGTCAATGTGAGGGAGCGAGGGATGCAGTAAAGGAGGAATAATGCATCGGAAAAGAGATACTCGACTCCCAAAAGAAAATCCTATCGTTTCCGTAGAAACGTATCTCGATTTAGAAAGATAATGCAGGGAACCCAGAGTATTTCATATGGACGCAATTTGTGTGTTAATTCGGCAATGTGAGGGAGCGAGGGATGCAGTAAAGGAGGAATAATGCATCGGAAAAGAGATACTCGGAACCCCAAAGAAAATCCTGTCGTTTCCGTAGAAACGAATCCAGATTTAGAAAGACAATGCAGGGAATCTAGTGTATTTCACATGGGCGCAAATTGTGTGTTAATTCGTCAATGTGACGGAGCGAGGGATGCAGTAAAGGAGGATTAATGCATCGGAAAAGAGATACTCGGAACCCCAAAGAAAATACTATCGTTTCCGTAGAAACTTATCTCGATTTAGAAGGACAATGCAGGGAATCCAGAGTATTTCATATGGACGCAAATTGTGTGTTAATTCGTCAATGTGAGGGATCGAGGGATGCTGTAAAGGAGGAATAATTCTTCGGAAAAGAAATACTTGGAACCCCAAACAAAATCCTATCGTTTCCGTAGAAACGTATCTCGATTTAGGAGGACAATGCAGGGAATCCAGAGCATTTCATATGGACGCAAATTGTGTGTTAATTCGTCAATGTGAGGGAGCGAGGGATGCAGTAAATAGGTATAATGCATCGGAAAAGAGATACGCAGGACCCCAAAGAAAATCCTACCGTTTCCGTAGAAACGTATCTCGATTTAGAAGGACAATGCAGGGAATCCAGAGTATTTCATATGGACGCAAATTGTGTGTTAATTCGTCAATGTGAGGGAGCGAGGGATGCAGTAAAGGAGGAATAATGCATCGGAAAAGAGATACTCGGAACCCCAAAGAAAATCCTATCGTTTCCGTAGAAACGTATCTTGCTTTAGAAGGACAATGCAGGGAATCCAGAGTATTTCATATGGACGCAAATTGTGTTTTAATTCGTCAATGTGAGGGAGCGAGGGATGCAGTAAAGGAGGAATAATGCATCGGAAAAGAGATAGTCGGAACCCCAAAGAAAATCCTTTCGTTTCCGTAGAAACGTATCTCGATTTAGAAGGACAATGCAGGGAAACCAGAGTATTTCATATGGACACAAATTGTGTGTTAATTCGTCAATGTGAGGGAGCGAGGGATGCAGTAAAGGAGGAATAATGCATCGGAAAAGAGATACTCGACTCCCAAAAGAAAATCCTATCGTTTCCGTAGAAACGTATCTCGATTTAGAATGATAATGCAGGGAACCCAGAGTATTTCATATGGACGCAATTTGTGTGTTAATTCGGCAATGTGAGGGAGCGAGGGATGCAGTAAAGGACGAATAATGCATCGGAAAAGAGATACTCGGAACACCAAAGAAAATCCTGTCGTTTCCGAAGAAACGAATCCAGATTTAGAAGGACAATGCAGGGAATCTAGTGTATTTCATATGGGCGCAAATAGTGTGTTAATTCGTCAATGTGAGGGAGCGAGGGATGCAGTAAAGCAGGAATAATGCATCGGAAAAGATATATTCGGAACCCCAAAGAAAATCCTATCGTTTCCGTAGAAACGTATCTCGATTTAGAAGGACAATGCAGGGAATCTAGTGTATTTCACATGGGCGCAAATTGTGTGTTAATTCGTCAATGTGAGGGAGCGAGGGATGCAGTAGAGGAGGATTAATGCATCGGAAAAGAGATACTCGGAACCCCAAAGAAAATACTATCGTTTCCGTAGAAACTTATCTCGATTTAGAAGGACAATGCAGGGAATCCAGAGTATTTCATATGGACGCAAATTGTGTGTTAATTCGTCAATGTGAGGGATCGAGGGATGCAGTAAAGGAGGAATAATTCTTCGGAAAAGAAATACTCGGAACCCCAAAGAAAATCCTGTCGTTTCCGAAGAAACGAATCCAGATTTAGAAGGACAATGCAGGGAATCTAGTGTATTTCATATGGGCGCAAATTGTGTGTTAATTCGTCAATGTGAGGGAGCGAGGGATGCAGTAAAGCAGGAATAATGCATCGGAAAAGATATATTCGGAACCCCAAAGAAAATCCTATCGTTTCCGTAGAAACGTATCTCGATTTAGAAGGGCAATGCAGGGAATCCAGAGTATTTCATATGGACGCAAATTGTGTGTTAATTCGTCACTGTGAGTTAGCGAGGGATGCAGTAAAGGAGGATTAATGCAACGGAAAAGAGATACTCGGAACCCCAAAGAAAATACTATCGTTTCCGTAGAAACTTATCTCGATTTAGAAGGACAATGCAGGGAATCCAGAGTATTTCATATGGACGCAAATTGTGTGTTAATTCGTCAATGTGAGGGAGCGAGGGATGCAGTAAAGGAGGAATAATTCTTCGGAAAAGAGATACTCGGAACCCCAAAGAAAATCCTATCGTTTCCGTAGAAACGTATCTCGATTTAGGAGGACAATGCAGGGAATCCAGAGTATTTCATATGGACGCAAATTGTGTGTTAATTCGTCAATGTGAGGGAGCGAGGGATCCAGTAAATAGGTATAATGCATCGGAAAAGAGATACGCGGGACCCCAAAGTAAATCCTATCGTTTCCGAAGAAACGTATCTCGATTTAGAAGGACAATGCAGGGAATCCAGAGTATTTCATATGGGCGCAAATTGTGTGTTAATTCGTCAATGTGAGGGAGCGAGGGATGCAGCAAAGGAGGAATAATGCATCGGAAAAGAGATACTCGGAACCCCAAAGAAAATCCTATCGTTTCCGTAGAAACGTATCTCGATTTAGAAGGACAATGCAGGGAATCCAGAGTATTTCATATGGACGCAAATTGTGTGTTAATTCGTCAATGTGAGGGAGCGAGGGATGCAGTAAGGGATGAATAATGCATCAGAAAAGAGATACTCGGAACCCCAAAGAAAATCCTATCGTTTCCGTAGAAACGTACCTCGATATAGAAGGACAATGCAGGGAATGCAGAGTATTTCATATGGACGCAAATTGTGTGTTCATTCGTCAATGTGAGGGAGCGAGGGATGCAGTAAAGGAGGAATAGATGCAGTAAAGGAGGAATAATGCATCGGAAAAGAGATACTCGACTCCCAAAAGAAAATCCTATCGTTTCCGTAGAAACGTGTCTCGTTTTAGAAAGATAATGCAGGGAACCCAGAGTATTTCATATGGACGCAAATAGTGTGTTACTTCGGCAATGTGAGGGAGCGAGAAATGCAGTATAGGAGGAATAATTCATCGGAAAAGAGATACTCGGAACCCCAAAGAAAATCTATCGTTTCCGTAGAAACGTATCTCGATTTAGAAGGACAATGCAAGGAATCCAGAGTATTTCATATGGACGCAAATTGTGTGTTAATTCGTCAATGTGAGGGAGCGAGGGATGCAGTAAATTAGGAATAAAGCATCGGAAAAGAGATACTCGGAACCCCAAAGAAAATCCTATCGTTTCCGTAGAAACGTATCTCGATTTAGAAGGACAATGCAGGGAATCCAGAGTATTTCATATGGACGCAAATTGTGTGTTAATTCGTCAATGTGAGGGAGCAAGGGATGCAGTAAAGGAGGAATAATGCATCGGAAAAGAGATACTCGGAACCCCAAAGAAAATCCAATCGTTTCCGTAGAAGCGTATCTCGATTTAGAAGGACAATGCAGGGAATCCAGAGTATTTCATATGGACGCAAATTGTGTGTTAATTCGTCAATGTGAGGGAGCGAGGGATGCAGTAAAGGAGGAATAAGGCATCGAAAAAGAGATACTCGGAACCCCAAAGAAAATCCTATCGTTTCCGTAGAAACGAATCTCGATTTAGAAGGATAATGCAGGGAATGCAGAGTATTTCATATGGACGCAAATTGTGTGTTAATTCGTCAATGTGAGGGAGCGAGAAATGCAGTAAAGGAGGAATAATGCATTGGAAAAGAGATACTCGGAACCCCAAAGAAAATCCTATCGTTTCCGTAGAAACGTATCTCGATTTAGAAGGACAATGCAGGGAATTCAGTGTATATCATATGGACGCAAATTGTGTGTTAATTCGTCAATGTGAGGGAGCGAGGGATGCAGTAAAGGAGGAATAATGCATCGGAAAGGAAATACTCGACTCCCAAAAGAAAATCTTATCATTTCCGTAGAAACGTATCTCGTTTTAGGAAGATAATGCAGGGAACCCAGAGTATTTCATATGGACGCAAATTGTGTGCTAATTCGGCAATGTGAGGGAGCAAGGGATGCAGTAAAGGAGGAATAATGCATCGGAAAAGAGATACTCGGAACCCCAAAGAAAATCCTATCGTTTCCGCATAAACGTATCTCGATTTAGAAGGACAATGCAAGGAATCCAGAGTATTTCATATGGACGCAAATTGTGTGTTAATTCGTCAATGGGAGGGAGCGAGGGATGCAGTAAAGGAGGAATAATGCATCGGAAAAGAGATAGTCGGAACCCCAAAGAAAATCCTATCGTTTCCGTAGAAACGTATCTCGATTTAGAAGGACAATGCAGGGAATCCAGTGTATTTCATATGGACGCCAATTGTGTGTTAATTCGTCAATGTGAGGGAGCGAGGGTTGCAGTAAAGGAGGAATAATACATCGGAAAAGAGATACTTGGAACCCCAAAGAAAATCCTATCGTTTCCGTAGAAATGTATCTCGATTTAGAAGGACAATGCAGGGAATCCAGAGTATTTCATATGGACGCAAATTGTGTGTTAATTCGTCAATGTGAGGGAGCGAGAGATGCAGTAAAGGAGGAATAATGCATCGGAAAAGAGATACTCGGAACCCCAAAGAAAATCCTATCGTTTCCGTAGAAACGTATCTCGATTTAGAAGGACAATGCAGGGAATCCAGAGTATTTCATATGGACGCAAATTGTGTGTTAATTCGTCAATGTGAGGGATCGAGGGATGCAGTAAAGGAGGAATAATTCTTCGGAAAAGAAATACTCGGAACCCCAAACAAAATCCTATCGTTTCCGTAGAAACGTATCTCGATTTAGGAGGACAATGCAGGGAATCCAGAGCATTTCATATGGACGCAAATTGTGTGTTAATTCGTCAATGTGAGGGAGCGAGGGATGCAGTAAATAGGTATAATGCATCGGAAAAGAGATACGCAGGACCCCAAAGAAAATCCTACCGTTTCCGTAGAAACGTATCTCGATTTAGAAGGACAATGCAGGGAATCCAGAGTATTTCATATGGACGCAAATTGTGTGTTAGTTCGTCAATGTGAGGGAGCGAGGGATGCAGTAAAGGAGGAATAATGCATCGGAAAAGAGATACTCGGAACCCCAAAGAAAATCCTATCGTTTCCGTAGAAACGTATCTTGATTTAGAAGGACAATGCAGGGAATCCAGAGTATTTCATATGGACGCAAATTGTGTTTTAATTCGTCAATGTGAGGGAGCGAGGGATGCAGTAAAGGAGGAATGATGCATCGGAAAAGAGATAGTCGGAACCCCAAAGAAAATCCTATCGTTTCCGTAGAAACGTATCTCGATTTAGAAGGACAATGCAGGGAAACCAGAGTATTTCATATGGACACAAATTGTGTGTTAATTCGTCAATGTGAGGGAGCGAGGGATGCAGTAAAGGAGGAATAATGCATCGGAAAAGAGATACTCGACTCCCAAAAGAAAATCCTATCGTTTCCGTAGAAACGTATCTCGATTTAGAATGATAATGCAGGGAACCCAGAGTATTTCATATGGACGCAATTTGTGTGTTAATTCGGCAATGTGAGGGAGCGAGGGATGCAGTAAAGGACGAATAATGCATCGGAAAATAGATACTCGGAAGCCCAAAGAAAATCCTGTCGTTTCCGAAGAAACGAATCCAGATTTAGAAGGACAATGCAGGGAATCTAGTGTATTTCATATGGGCGCAAATTGTGTGTTAATTCGTCAATGTGAGGGAGCGAGGGATGCAGTAAAGCAGGAATAATGCATCGGAAAAGATATATTCGGAACCCCAAAGAAAATCCTATCGTTTCCGTAGAAACGTATCTCGATTTAGAAGGACAATGCAGGGAATCCAGAGTATTTCATATGGACGCAAATTGTGTGTTAATTCGTCACTGTGAGTTAGCGAGGGATGCAGTAAAGGAGGATTAATGCAACGGAAAAGAGATACTCGGAACCCCAAAGAAAATACTATCGTTTCCGTAGAAACTTATCTCGATTTAGAAGGACAATGCAGGGAATCCAGAGTACTTCATATGGACGCAAATTGTGTGTTAATTCGTCAATGTGAGGGAGCGAGGGATGCAGTAAAGGAGGAATAATTCTTCGGAAAAGAGATACTCGGAACCCCAAAGAAAATCCTATCGTTTCCGTAGAAACGTATCTCGATTTAGGAGGACAATGCAGGGAATCCAGAGTATTTCATATGGACGCAAATTGTGTGTTGATTCGTCAATGTGAGGGAGCGAGGGATCCAGTAAATAGGTATAATGCATCGGAAAGGAGATACGCGGGACCCCAAAGAAAATCCTATCGTTTCCGTAGAAACGTATCTCGATTTAGAAGGACAATGCAGGGAATCCAGAGTATTTCATATGGGCGCAAATTGTGTGTTAATTCGTCAATGTGAGGGAGCGAGGGATGCAGTAAAGGAGGAATAATGCATCGGAAAAGAGATACTCGGAACCCCAAAGAAAATCCTATCGTTTCCGTAGAAACGTATCTCGATTTAGAAGGACAATGCAGGGAATCCAGAGTATTTCATATGGACGCAAATTGTGTGTTAATTCGTCAATGTGAGGGAGCGAGGGATGCAGTAAGGGATGAATAATGCATCAGAAAAGAGATACTCGGAACCCCAAAGAAAATCCTATCGTTTCCGTAGAAACGTACCTCGATATAGAAGGACAATGCAGGGAATGCAGAGTATTTCATATGGACGCAAATTGTGTGTTAATTCGTCAATGTGAGGGAGCGAGGGATGCAGTAAAGGAGGAATAGATGCAGTAAAGGAGGAATAATGCATCGGAAAAGAGATACTCGACTCCCAAAAGAAAATCCTATCGTTTCCGTAGAAACGTGTCTCGTTTTAGAAAGATAATGCAGGGAACCCAGAGTATTTCATATGGACGCAAATAGTGTGTTACTTCGGCAATGTGAGGGAGCGAGGGATGCAGTAAAGGAGGAATAATTCATCGGAAAAGAGATACTCGGAACCCCAAAGAAAATCTATCGTTTCCGTAGAAACGTGACTCGATTTAGAAGGACAATGCAAGGAATCCAGAGTATTTCATATGGACGCAAATTGTGTGTTAATTCGTCAATGTGAGGGAGCGAGGGATGCAGTAAATTAGGAATAATGCATCGGAAAAGAGATACTCGGAACCCCAAAGAAAATCCTATCGTTTCCGTAGAAACGTATCTCGATTTAGAAGGACAATGCAGGGAATCCAGAGTATTTCATATGGACGCAAATTGTGTGTTAATTCGTCAATGTGAGGGAGCGAGGGATGCAGTAAAGGAGGAATAAGGCATCGAAAAAGAGATACTCGGAACCCCAAAGAAAATCCTATCGTTTCCGTAGAAACGAATCTCGATTTAGAAGGATAATGCAGGGAATCCAGAGTATTTCATATGGACGCAAATTGTGTGTTAATTCGTCAATGTGAGGGAGCGAGAAATGCAGTAAAGGAGGAATAATGCATTGGAAAAGAGATACTCGGAACCCCAAAGAAAATCCTATCGTTTCCGTAGAAACGTATCTCGATTTAGAAGGACAATGCAGGGAATTCAGAGTATATCATATGGACGCAAATTGTGTGTTAATTCGTCAATGTGAGGGAGCGAGGGATGCAGTAAAGGAGGAATAATGCATCGGAAAGGAAATACTCGACTCCCAAAAGAAAATCCTATCGTTTCCGTAGAAACGTATCTCGTTTTAGAAGGACAATGCAGGGAACCCAGAGTATTTCATATGGACGCAAATTGTGTGCTAATTCGGCAATGTGAGGGGGCAAGGGATGCAGTAAAGGAGGAATAATGCATCGGAAAAGAGATACTCGGAACCCCAAAGAAAATCCTATCGTTTCCGCATAAACGTATCTCGATTTAGAAGGACAATGCAAGGAATCCAGAGTATTTCATATGGACGCAAATTGTGTGTTAATTCGTCAATGGGAGGGAGCGAGGGATGCAGTAAAGGAGGAATAATGCATCGGAAAAGAGATAGTCGGAACCCCAAAGAAAATCCTATCGTTTCCGTAGAAACGTATCTCGATTTAGAAGGACAATGCAGGGAATCCAGTGTATTTCATATGGACGCCAATTGTGTGTTAATTCGTCAATGTGACGGAGCGAGGGTTGCAGTAAAGGAGGAATAATACATCGGAAAAGAGATACTTGGAACCCCAAAGAAAATCCTATCGTTTCCGTAGAAATGTATCTCGATTTAGAAGGACAATGCAGGGAATCCAGAGTATTTCATATGGACGCAAATTGTGTGTTAATTCGTCAATGTGAGGGAGCGAGGGATGCAGTAAAGGAGGAATAATGCATCGGAAAAGAGATACTCGGAACCCCAAAGAAAATCCTATCGTTTCCGTAGAAACGTATCTCGATTTAGAAGGACAATGCAGGGAATCCAGAGTATTTCATATGGACGCAAATTGTGTGTTAATTCGTCAATGTGAGGGAGCGAGGGATGCAGTAAAGGAGGAATAATGCATCGGAAAAGAGATACTCGGAACCCCAAAGAAAATCCTATCGTTTCCGTAGAAACGTATCTCGATTTAGAAGGACAATGCAGGGAATCCAGAGAATTTCATATGGACGCAAATAGTGTGTTAATTCATCAATGTGAGTTAGCGAGGGATGCAGCAAAGGAGGAATAATGCATCGGAAAACAGATTCTCGGAACCCCAAAGAAAATCCTATTCGTTTCCGTAGAAACGAATCCCGATTAAGAAGGACAATGCAGGGAATCCAGAGTATTTCATATAGACGCAAATTGTGTGTTAATTCGTCAATGTGTTCGAACGAGGGATGCAGTAAAGGAGGAATAATGCATCGGAAAAGAGATACTCGGAACCCCAAAGAAAATCCTATCATTTCCGTAGAAACGTATCTTGATTTAGATGGACAATTCAGGGAATCCAGAGTATTTCATATGGACGCAAATTGTGTGTTAATTCGTCAATTTGAGTTAGCGAGGGATGCAGTAAAGGAGGAATAATGCATCGGAAAAGAGATACTCGGAACCCCAAAGAAAATCCTATCGTTTCCGTAGAAACGTATCTCGATTTAGAAGGACAATGCAGGGAATCCAGAGTATTTCATATGGGCGCAAATTGTGTGTTAATTCGTCAATGTGAGTTAGCGAGGGATGCAGTAAAGGAGGAGTAATGCATCGGAAAAGAGATACTCGGAACCCCAAAGAAAATCCTGTCGTTTCGTAGAAACGTATCTCGATTTAGAAGGACAATGCAGGGAATCCAGAGTATTTCACATGGACGCAAATTGTGTGTTAATTCGTCAATGTGAGAGGGCGAGGGATGCAGTAAAGGAGGAATAATGCATCGGAAAAGAGATACTCGGAACCCCAAAGAAAATCCTATCGTTTCCGTAGAAACGTATCTCGATTTAGAAGGACAATGCAGGGAATCCAGAGTATTTCATATGGGCGCAAATTGTGTGTTAATTCGTCAATGTGAGGGAGCGAGGGATGCAGTAAAGGAGGAATAATGCATTGGAAAAGAGATACTCGGAACCCCAAAGAAAATCCTATCGTTTCCGTAGAAACGTATCTCGATTTAGAAGGACAATGCAGGGAATCCAGAGTATTTCATATGGACGCAAATTGTGTGTTAATTCGTCAATGTGAGGGAGCGAGGGATGCAGTAAGGGATGAATAATGCATCAGAAAAGAGATACTCGGAACCCCAAAGAATATCCTATCGTTTCCGTAGAAACGTACCTCGATATAGAAGGACAATGCAGGGAATCCAGAGTATTTCATATGGACGCAAATTGTGTGTTAATTCGTCAATGTAAGGGAGCGAGGGATGCAGTAATTTAGGAATAATGCATCGGAAAAGAGATACTCGGAACCCCAAATAAAATCCTATCGTTTCCGTAGAAACGTATCTCGATTTAGAAGGACAATGCAGGGAATCCAGAGTATTTCATATGGACGCAAATTGTGTGTTAATTCGTCAATTTGAGGGAGCAAGGGATGCAGTAAAAGAGGAATAATGCATCGGAAAAGAGATACTCGGAACCCCAAAGAAAATCCTATCGTTTCCGTAGTAGCGTATCTCGATTTAGAAGGACAATGCAGGGAATGCAGAGTATTTCATATGGACGCAAATTGTGTGTTAATTCGTCAATGTGAGGGCGCGAGGGATGCAGGAAAGGAGGAATAAGGCATCGAAAAAGAGATACTCGGAACCCCAAAGAAAATCCTATCGTTTCCGTAGAAACGAATCTCGATTTAGAAGGATAATGCAGGGAATCCAGAGTATTTCATATGGACGCAAATTGTGTGTTAATTCGTCAATGTGAGGGAGCGAGAAATGCAGTAAAGGAGGAATAATGCATTGGAAAAGAGATACTCGGAACCCCAAAGAAAATCCTATCGTTTCCGTAGAAACGTATCTCGATTTAGAAGGACAATGCAGGGAATTCAGAGTATATCATATGGACGCAAATTGTGTGTTAATTCTTCAATGTGAGGGAGCCAGGGATGCAGTAAAGGAGGAATAATGCATCGCAAAGGAAATACTCGACTCCCAAAAGAAAATCCTATCGTTTCCGTAGAAACGTATCTCGTTTTAGAAAGATAATGCAGGGAACCCAGAGTATTTCATATGGACGCAAATTGTGTGTTAATTCGGCAATGTGAGGGAGCGAGGGATGCAGTAAAGGAGGAATAATGCATCGGAAAAGAGATAGTCGGAACCCCAAAGAAAATCCTATCGTTTCCGTAGAAACGTATCTCGATTTAGAAGGACAATGCAGGGAATCCAGTGTATTTCATATGGACGCCAATTGTGTGTTAATTCGTCAATGTGAGGGAGCGAGGGATGCAGTAAAGGAGGAATAATGCATCGGAAAAGAGATACTTGGAACCCCAAAGAAAATCCTATCGTTTCCGTAGAAACGTATCTCGATTTAGAAGGACTATGCAGGGAATCCAGAGTATTTCATATGGACGCAAATTGTGTGTTAATTCGTCAATGTGAGGGAGCGAGGGATGCAGTAAAGGAGGAATAATGCATCGGAAATGAGATACTCGGAACCCCAAAGAAAATCCTATCGTTTCCGTAGAAACGTATCTCGATTTAGAAGGACAATGCAGGGAATCCAGAGTATTTCATATGGACGCAAATTGTGTGTTAATTCGTCAATGTGAGGGAGCGAGGGATACAGTAAAGGAGGAATAATGCATCGGAAAAGAGATACTCGGAACCCCAAAGAAAATCCTATCGTTTCCGTAGAAACGTATCTCGATTTAGAAGGACAATGCAGGGAATCCAGAGAATTTCATATGGACGCAAATTGTGTGTTAATTCATCAATGTGAGTTAGCGAGGGATGCAGTAAAGGAGGAATAATGCATCGGAAAACAGATACTCGGAACCCCAAAGAAAATCCTATTCGTTTCCGTAGAAACGAATCCTGATTAAGAAGGACAATGCAGGGAATCCAGAGTATTTCATATAGACGCAAATTGTGTGTTAATTCGTCAATGTGAGGGAACGAGGGATGCAGTAAAGGAGGAATAATGCATCGGAAAAGAGATACTCGGAACCCCAAAGAAAATCCTATCGTTTCCGTAGAAACGTATCTCGATTTAGAAGGGCAATGCAGGGAATCCATAGTTTTTGATATGGACGCAAATTGTCTGTTAATTCGTCAATGTGAGGGAGCGAGGGATACAGTAAAGGATGAATAATGCATCGGAAAAGAGATACTCGGAACCCCTAAGAAAATCCTATCGTTTCCGTAGAAACGTATCTCGATATAGAAGGACAATGCAGGGAATCCGGAGTATATCATATGGACGCAAATTGTGTGTTAATTCGTCAATGTGAGGGAGCGAGGGATGCAGTAATTTAGGAATAATGCATCGGAAAAGAGATACTCGGAACCCCAAAGAAAATCCTATCGTTTCCGTAGAAACGTATCTCGATTTAGAAGGACAATGCAGGGAATCCAGAGTATTTCATATGGACGCAAATTGTGTGTTAATTCGTCAATGTGAGGGAGCAAGGGATGCAGTAAAAGAGGAATAATGCATCGGAAAAGAGATACTCGGAACCCCAAAGAAAATCCTATCGTTTCCGTAGTAGCGTATCTCGATTTAGAAGGACAATGCAGGGAATGCAGAGTATTTCATATGGACGCAAATTGTGTGTTAATTCGTCAATGTGAGGGAGCGTGGGATGCAGTAAAGGAGGAATAAGGCATCGAAAAAGAGATACTCGGAACCCCAAAGAAAATCCTATCGTTTCCGTAGAAACGAATCTCGATTTAGAAGGATAATGCAGGGAATCCAGAGTATTTCATATGGACGCAAATTGTGTGTTAATTCGTCAATGTGAGGGAGCGAGAAATGCAGTCAAGGAGGAATAATGCTTTGGAAAAGAGATACTCGGAACCCCAAAGAAAATCCTATCGTTTCCGTAGAAACGTATCTCGATTTAGAAGGACAATGCAGGGAATTCAGAGTATATCATATGGACGCAAATTGTGTGCTAATTCTTCAATGTGAGGGAGCCAGGGATGCAGTAAAGGAGGAATAATGCATCGGAAAGGAAATACTCGACTCCCAAAAGAAAATCCTATCGTTTCCGTAGAAACGTATCTCGTTTTAGAAAGATAATGCAGGGAACCCAGAGTATTTCATATGGACGCAAATTGTGTGTTAATTCGGCAATGTGAGGGAGCGAGGGATGCAGTAAAGGAGGAATAATGCATCGGAAAAGAGATAGTCGGAACCCCAAAGAAAATCCTATCGTTTCCGTAGAAACGTAACTCGATTTAGAAGGACAATGCAGGGAATCCAGTGTATTTCATATGGACGCCAATTGTGTGTTAATTCGTCAATGTGAGGGAGCGAGGGATGCAGTAAAGGAGGAATAATACATCGGAAAAGAGGTACTTGGAACCCCAAAGAAAATCCTATCGTTTCCGTAGAAACGTATCTCGATTTAGAAGGACAATGCAGGGAATCCAGAGTATTTCATATGGACGCAAATTGTGTGTTAATTCGTCAATGTGAGGGAGCGAGGGATGCAGTAAAGGAGGAATAATGCATCGGAAATGAGATACTCGGAACCCCAAAGAAAATCCTATCGTTTCCGTAGAAACGTATCTCGATTTAGAAGGACAATGCAGGGAATCCAGAGTATTTCATATGGACGCAAATTGTGTGTTAATTCGTCAATGTGAGGGAGCGAGGGATACAGTAAAGGAGGAATAATGCATCGGAAAAGAGATACTCGGAACCCCAAAGAAAATCCTATCGTTTCCGTAGAAACGTATCTCGATTTAGAAGGACAATGCAGGGAATCCAGAGAATTTCATATGGACGCAAATTGTGTGTTAATTCATCAATGTGAGTTAGCGAGGGATGCAGTAAAGGAGGAATAATGCATCGGAAAACAGATACTCGGAACCCCAAAGAAAATCCTATTCGTTTCCGTAGAAACGAATCCTGATTAAGAAGGACAATGCAAGGAATCCAGAGTATTTCATATAGACGCAAATTGTGTGTTAATTCGTCAATGTGAGGGAACGAGGTATGCAGTAAAGGAGGAATAATGCATCGGAAAAGAGATACTCGGAACCCCAAAGAAAATGCTATCGTTTCCGTAGAAACGTATCTTGATTTAGATGGACAATTCAGGGAATCCAGAGTATTTCATATGGACGCAAATTGTGTGTTAATTCGTCAATTTGAGTTACCGAGGGATGCAGTAAAGGAGGAATAATGCATGGGAAAAGAGATACTCGGAACCCCAAAGAAAATCCTATCGTTTCCGTAGAAACGTATCTCGATTTAGAAGGACAATGCAGGGAATCCAGAGTATTTCATATGGGCGCAAATTGTGTGTTAATTCGTCAATGTGAGTTAGCGAGGGATGCAGTAAAGGAGGAGTAATGCATCGGAAAAGAGATACTCGGAACCCCAAAGAAAATCCTTTCGTTTCCGTAGAAACGTATCTCGATTTAGAAGGACAATGCAGGGAATCCAGAGTATTTCATATGGACGCAAATTGTGTGTTAATTCGTCAATGTGAGAGAGCGAGGGATGCAGTAAAGGAGGAATAATGCATCGGAAAAGAGATACTCGGAACCCCAAAGAAAATCCTATCGTTTCCGTAGAAACGTATCTCGATTTAGAAGGGCAATGCAGGGAATCCAGAGTTTTTGATATGGACGCAAATTGTGTGTTAATTCGTCAATGTGAGGGAGCGAGGGATACAGTAAAGGATGAATAATGCATCGGAAAAGAGATACTCGGAACCCCTAAGAAAATCCTATCGTTTCCGTAGAAACGTATCTCGATATAGAAGGACAATGCAGGGAATCCGGAGTATATCATATGGACGCAAATTGTGTGTTAATTCGTCAATGTGAGGGAGCGAGGGTGCAGTAAAGGAGGAATAGATGCAGTAAAGGAGGAATAATGTATCGGAAAAGAGATACTCGACTCCCAAAAGAAAATCCTATCGTTTCCGTAGAAACGCATCTCGTTTTAGAAAGATAATGCAGGGAACCCAGAGTATGTCATATGGACGCAAATTGTGTGTTAATTCGGCAATGTGAGGGAGCGAGGGATGCAGTAAAGGAGGAATAATGCATCGGAAAAGAGATACTCGGAACCCCAAAGAAACTCCTATCGTTTCCGTAGAAACGTATCTCGATTTAGAAGGACAATGCAAGGAATCCAGAGAATTTCATATGGAGGCAAATTGTGTGTTAATTTATCAATGTGAGGAGCGAGGGATGCAGTAAAGGAGCAATAATGCATCGGAAAAGAGATACTCAAAACCCCAAAGAAAATCCTATCGTTTCCATAGAAACGTATCTCGATTTAGAAGGACAATGCAGGGAATCCAGAGTATTTCATATTGACGCAAATTGTGTGTTAAATCGGCAATGTGAGGGAGCGAGGGATGCAGTAAAGGAGGAATAATGCATCGGAAAAGAGATACTCGGAACCCCAAAGAAAATCCTATCGTTTCCGTAGAAGCGTATCTCGATTTAGAAGGACAATGCAGGGAATCCAGAGTATTTCATATGGACGCAAATTGTGTGTTAATTCGACAATGTGAGGAAGCGAGGGTTGCAGTAAAGGAGGAATAATGCATCGGAAAAGAGATACGCGGAACCCCAAAGAAAATCCTCTCGTTTCCGTAGAAACGTATCTCGATTTAGAAGGACAATGCAGGGAATCCAGAGTATTTCATATGGACGCAAATTGTGTGTTAATTCGTCAATGTGAGGGAGCGAGGGATGCAGTAAAGGAGGAAAATTCATCGGAAAAGAGATACTCGGAACCCCAAAGAAGATCCTATCGTTTCCGTAGAAACGTATCTCGATTTAGAAGGACGATGCAGGGAATCCAGAGTATTTCATATGGACGCAAATTGTGTGTTAATTCGTCAATGTGAGGGAGCGAGGGATGCAGTAAAGGAGGAATAGATGCAGTAAAGGAGGAATAATGCATCGGAAAAGAGATACTCGACTCCCAAAAGAAAATCCTATCGTTTCCGTAGAAACGTGCCTCGTTTTAGAAAGATAATGCAGGGAACCCAGAGTATTTCATATGGACGCAAATAGTGTGTTACTTCGGCAATGTGAGGGAGCGAGGGATGCAGTAAAGGAGGAATAATGCATCGGAAAAGAGATACTCGGAACCCCAAAGAAAATCCTATCGTTTCCGTAGAAACGTATCTCGATTTAGAAGGACAATGCAAGGAATCCAGAGTATTTCATATGGACGCAAATTGTGTGTTAATTCGTCAATGTGAGGGAGCGAGGGATGCAGTAAATTAGGAATAATGCATCGGAAAAGAGATACTCGGAACCCCAAAGAAAATCCTATCGTTTCCGTAGAAACGTATCTCGATTTAGAAGGACAATGCAGGGAATCCAGAGTATTTCATATGGACGCAAATTGTGTGTTAATTCGTCAATGTGAGGGAGCGAGAAATGCAGTAAAGGAGGAATAATGCATTGGAAAAGAGATACTCGGAACCCCAAAGAAAATCCTATCGTTTCCGTAGAAACGTATCTCGATTTAGAAGGACAATGCAGGGAATTCAGAGTATATCATATGGACGCAAATTGTGTGTTAATTCGTCAATGTGAGGGAGCGAGGGATGCAGTAAAGGAGGAATAATGCACCGGAAAGGAAATACTCGACTCCCAAAAGAAAATCCTATCGTTTCCGTAGAAACGTATCTCGTTTTAGAAAGATAATGCAGGGAACCCAGAGTATTTCATATGGACGCAAATTGTGTGCTAATTCGGCAATGTGAGGGAGCGAGGGATGCAGTAAAGGAGGAATAATGCATCGGAAAAGAGATACTCGGAACCCCAAAGAAAATCCTATCGTTTCCGCATAAACGTATCTCGATTTAGAAGGACAATGCAAGGAATCCAGAGTATTTCATATGGACGCAAATTGTGTGTTAATTCGTCAATGTGAGGGAGCGAGGGATGCAGTAAAGGAGGAATAATGCATCGGAAAAGAGATACTCGACTCCCAAAAGAAAATCCTATCGTTTCCGTAGAAACGTATCTCGATTTAGAAAGATAATGCAGGGAACCCAGAGTATTTCATATGGACGCAATTTGTGTGTTAATTCGGTAATGTGAGGGAGCGAGGGATGCAGTAAAGGAGGAATAATGCATCGGAAAAGAGATACTCGGAACCCCAAAGAAAATCCTGTCGTTTCCGTAGAAACGAATCCAGATTTAGAAAGACAATGCAGGGAATCTAGTGTATTTCACATGGGCGCAAATTGCGTGTTAATTCGTCAATGTGAGGGATCGAGGGATGCAGTAAAGGAGGAATAATTCTTCGGAAAAGAAATACTCGGAACCCCAAAGAAAATCCTATCGTTTCCGTAGAAACGTATCTCGATTTAGGAGGACAATGCAGGGAATCCAGATCATTTCATATGGACGCAAATTGTGTGTTAATTCGTCAATGTGAGGGAGCGAGGGATGCAGTAAATAGGTATAATGCATCGGAAAAGAGATACGCAGGACCCCAAAGAAAATCCTACCGTTTCCATAGAAACGTATCTCGATTTAGAAGGACAATGCAGGGAATCCAGAGTATTTCATATTGACGCAAATTGTGTGTTAAATCGGCAATGTGAGGGAGCGAGGGATGCAGTAAAGGAGGAATAATGCATCGGAAAAGAGATACTCGGAACCCCAAAGAAAATCCTATCGTTTCCGTAGAAGCGTATCTCGATTTAGAAGGACAATGCAGGGAATCCAGAGTATTTCATATGGACGCAAATTGTGTGTTAATTCGACAATGTGAGGAAGCGAGGGTTGCAGTAAAGGAGGAATAATGCATCGGAAAAGAGATACGCGGAACCCCAAAGAAAATCCTCTCGTTTCCGTAGAAACGTATCTCGATTTAGAAGGACAATGCAAGGAATCCAGAGAATTTCATATGGAGGCAAATTGTGTGTTAATTTATCAATGTGAGGAGCGAGGGATGCAGTAAAGGAGCAATAATGCATCGGAAAAGAGATACTCAAAACCCCAAAGAAAATCCTATCGTTTCCATAGAAACGTATCTCGATTTAGAAGGACAATGCAGGGAATCCAGAGTATTTCATATTGACGCAAATTGTGTGTTAAATCGGCAATGTGAGGGAGCGAGGGATGCAGTAAAGGAGGAATAATGCATCGGAAAAGAGATACTCGGAACCCCAAAGAAAATCCTATCGTTTCCGTAGAAGCGTATCTCGATTTAGAAGGACAATGCAGGGAATCCAGAGTATTTCATATGGACGCAAATTGTGTGTTAATTCGACAATGTGAGGAAGCGAGGGTTGCAGTAAAGGAGGAATAATGCATCGGAAAAGAGATACGCGGAACCCCAAAGAAAATCCTCTCGTTTCCGTAGAAACGTATCTCGATTTAGAAGGACAATGCAGGGAATCCAGAGTATTTCATATGGACGCAAATTGTGTGTTAATTCGTCAATGTGAGGGAGCGAGGGATGCAGTAAAGGAGGAAAATTCATCGGAAAAGAGATACTCGGAACCCCAAAGAAGATCCTATCGTTTCCGTAGAAACGTATCTCGATTTAGAAGGACGATGCAGGGAATCCAGAGTATTTCATATGGACGCAAATTGTGTGTTAATTCGTCAATGTGAGGGAGCGAGGGATGCAGTAAAGGAGGAATAGATGCAGTAAAGGAGGAATAATGCATCGGAAAAGAGATACTCGACTCCCAAAAGAAAATCCTATCGTTTCCGTAGAAACGTGCCTCGTTTTAGAAAGATAATGCAGGGAACCCAGAGTATTTCATATGGACGCAAATAGTGTGTTACTTCGGCAATGTGAGGGAGCGAGGGATGCAGTAAAGGAGGAATAATGCATCGGAAAAGAGATACTCGGAACCCCAAAGAAAATCCTATCGTTTCCGTAGAAACGTATCTCGATTTAGAAGGACAATGCAAGGAATCCAGAGTATTTCATATGGACGCAAATTGTGTGTTAATTCGTCAATGTGAGGGAGCGAGGGATGCAGTAAATTAGGAATAATGCATCGGAAAAGAGATACTCGGAACCCCAAAGAAAATCCTATCGTTTCCGTAGAAACGTATCTCGATTTAGAAGGACAATGCAGGGAATCCAGAGTATTTCATATGGACGCAAATTGTGTGTTAATTCGTCAATGTGAGGGAGCGAGAAATGCAGTAAAGGAGGAATAATGCATTGGAAAAGAGATACTCGGAACCCCAAAGAAAATCCTATCGTTTCCGTAGAAACGTATCTCGATTTAGAAGGACAATGCAGGGAATTCAGAGTATATCATATGGACGCAAATTGTGTGTTAATTCGTCAATGTGAGGGAGCGAGGGATGCAGTAAAGGAGGAATAATGCACCGGAAAGGAAATACTCGACTCCCAAAAGAAAATCCTATCGTTTCCGTAGAAACGTATCTCGTTTTAGAAAGATAATGCAGGGAACCCAGAGTATTTCATATGGACGCAAATTGTGTGCTAATTCGGCAATGTGAGGGAGCGAGGGATGCAGTAAAGGAGGAATAATGCATCGGAAAAGAGATACTCGGAACCCCAAAGAAAATCCTATCGTTTCCGCATAAACGTATCTCGATTTAGAAGGACAATGCAAGGAATCCAGAGTATTTCATATGGACGCAAATTGTGTGTTAATTCGTCAATGTGAGGGAGCGAGGGATGCAGTAAAGGAGGAATAATGCATCGGAAAAGAGATACTCGACTCCCAAAAGAAAATCCTATCGTTTCCGTAGAAACGTATCTCGATTTAGAAAGATAATGCAGGGAACCCAGAGTATTTCATATGGACGCAATTTGTGTGTTAATTCGGTAATGTGAGGGAGCGAGGGATGCAGTAAAGGAGGAATAATGCATCGGAAAAGAGATACTCGGAACCCCAAAGAAAATCCTGTCGTTTCCGTAGAAACGAATCCAGATTTAGAAAGACAATGCAGGGAATCTAGTGTATTTCACATGGGCGCAAATTGCGTGTTAATTCGTCAATGTGAGGGATCGAGGGATGCAGTAAAGGAGGAATAATTCTTCGGAAAAGAAATACTCGGAACCCCAAAGAAAATCCTATCGTTTCCGTAGAAACGTATCTCGATTTAGGAGGACAATGCAGGGAATCCAGATCATTTCATATGGACGCAAATTGTGTGTTAATTCGTCAATGTGAGGGAGCGAGGGATGCAGTAAATAGGTATAATGCATCGGAAAAGAGATACGCAGGACCCCAAAGAAAATCCTACCGTTTCCGTAGAAACGTATCTCGATTTAGAAGGACAATGCAGGGAATCCAGAGTATTTCATATGGACGCAAATTGTGTGTTAATTCGTCAATGTGAGGGAGCGAGGGATGCAGTAAAGGAGGAATAATGCATCGGAAAAGAGATACTCGGAACCCCAAAGATAATCCTATCGTTTCCGTAGAAACGTATCTTGATTTAGAAGGACAATGCAGGGAATCCAGAGTATTTCATATGGACACAAATTGTGTTTTAATTCGTCAATGTGAGGGAGCGGGGGATGCAGTAAAGGAGGAATAATGCATCGGAAAAGAGATAGTCGGAACCCCAAAGAAAATCCTATCGTTTCCGTAGAAACGTATCTCGATTTAGAAGGACAATGCAGGGAATCCAGAGTATTTCATATGGACGCAAATTGTGTGTTAATTCGTCAATGTGAGGGAGCGAGGGATGCAGTAAAGGAGGAATAATGCATCGGAAAAGAGATACTCGACTCCAAAAAGAAAATCCTATAGTTTCCGTAGAAACGTATCTCGATTTAGAATGATAATGCAGGAACCCAGAGTATTTCATATGGACGCAATTTGTGTGTTAATTCGGCAATGTGAGGGAGCGAGGGATGCTGTAAAGGACGAATAATGCATCGGAAAAGAGATACTCGGAACCCCAAAGAAAATCCTGTCGTTTCCGAAGAAACGAATCCAGATTTAGAAGGACAATGCAGGGAATCTAGTGTATTTCATATGGGCGGAAATTGTGTGTTAATTCGTCAATGTGAGGGAGCGAGGGATGCAGTAAAGCAGGAATAATGCATCGGAAAAGAGATATTCGGAACCCCAAAGAAAATCCTATCGTTTCCGTAGAAATGTATCTCGATTTAGAAAGACAATGCAGGGAATCCAGAGTATTTCATATGGACGCAAATTGTGTGTTAATTCGTCACTGTGAGTTAGCGAGGGATGCAGTAAAGGAGGATTAATGCAACGGAAAAGAGATACTCGGAACCCCAAAGAAAATACTATCGTTTCCGTAGAAACTTATCTCGATTTAGAAGGACAATGCAGGGAATCCAGAGTATTTCATATGGACGCAAATTGTGTGTTAATTCGTCAATGTGAGGGAGCGAGGGATGCAGTAAAGGAGGAATAATTCTTCGGAAAAGAGATACTCGGAACCCCAAAGAAAATCCTATCGATTCCGTAGAAACGTATCTCGATTTAGGAGGAAAATGCAGGGAATCCAGAGTATTTCATATGGACGCAAATTGTGTGTTAATTCGTCAATGTGAGGGAGCGAGGGATCCAGTAAATAGGTATAATGCATCGGAAAAAAAATACGCGGGACCCCAAAGAAAATCCTATCGTTTCCGTAGAAACGTATCTCGATTTAGAAGGACAATGCAGGGAATTCAGAGTATTTCATATGGACGCAAATTGTGTGTTAATTCGTCAATGTGAGGGAGCGAGGGATGCAGTAAGTGATGAATAATGCATCAGAAAAGGGATACTCGGAACCCCAAAGAAAATCCTATCGTTACCGTAGAAACGTACCTCGATATAGAAGGACAATGCAGAGAATCCGGAGTATATCATATGGACGGAAATTGTGTGTTAATTCGTCAATGTGAGGGAGCGAGGGATGCAGTAAAGGAGGAATAGATGCAGTAAAGGAGGAATAATGCATCGGAAAAGAGATACTCGACTCCCAAAAGAAAATCCTATCGTTTCCGTAGAAACGTGTCTCGTTTTAGAAAGATAATGCAGGGAACCCAGAGTATTTCATATGGACGCAAATAGTGTGTTACTTCGGCAATGTGAGGGAGCGAGGGATGCAGTAAAGGAGGAATAATGCATCGGAAAAGAGATACTCGGAACCCCAAAGAAAATCCTATCGTTTCCGTAGAAACGTATCTTGATTTAGATGGACAATTCAGGGAATCCAGAGTATTTCATATGGACGCAAATTGTGTGTTAATTCGTCAATTTGAGTTACCGAGGGATGCAGTAAAGGAGGAATAATGCATGGGAAAAGAGATACTCGGAACCCCAAAGAAAATCCTATCGTTTCCGTAGAAACGTATCTCGATTTAGAAGGACAATGCAGGGAATCCAGAGTATTTCATATGGGCGCAAATTGTGTGTTAATTCGTCAATGTGAGTTAGCGAGGGATGCAGTAAAGGAGGAGTAATGCATCGGAAAAGAGATACTCGGAACCCCAAAGAAAATCCTTTCGTTTCCGTAGAAACGTATCTCGATTTAGAAGGACAATGCAGGGAATCCAGAGTATTTCATATGGACGCAAATTGTGTGTTAATTCGTCAATGTGAGAGAGCGAGGGATGCAGTAAAGGAGGAATAATGCATCGGAAAAGAGATACTCGGAACCCCAAAGAAAATCCTATCGTTTCCGTAGAAACGTATCTCGATTTAGAAGGGCAATGCAGGGAATCCAGAGTTTTTGATATGGACGCAAATTGTGTGTTAATTCGTCAATGTGAGGGAGCGAGGGATACAGTAAAGGATGAATAATGCATCGGAAAAGAGATACTCGGAACCCCTAAGAAAATCCTATCGTTTCCGTAGAAACGTATCTCGATATAGAAGGACAATGCAGGGAATCCGGAGTATATCATATGGACGCAAATTGTGTGTTAATTCGTCAATGTGAGGGAGCGAGGGTGCAGTAAAGGAGGAATAGATGCAGTAAAGGAGGAATAATGTATCGGAAAAGAGATACTCGACTCCCAAAAGAAAATCCTATCGTTTCCGTAGAAACGCATCTCGTTTTAGAAAGATAATGCAGGGAACCCAGAGTATGTCATATGGACGCAAATTGTGTGTTAATTCGGCAATGTGAGGGAGCGAGGGATGCAGTAAAGGAGGAATAATGCATCGGAAAAGAGATACTCGGAACCCCAAAGAAACTCCTATCGTTTCCGTAGAAACGTATCTCGATTTAGAAGGACAATGCAAGGAATCCAGAGAATTTCATATGGAGGCAAATTGTGTGTTAATTTATCAATGTGAGGAGCGAGGGATGCAGTAAAGGAGCAATAATGCATCGGAAAAGAGATACTCAAAACCCCAAAGAAAATCCTATCGTTTCCATAGAAACGTATCTCGATTTAGAAGGACAATGCAGGGAATCCAGAGTATTTCATATTGACGCAAATTGTGTGTTAAATCGGCAATGTGAGGGAGCGAGGGATGCAGTAAAGGAGGAATAATGCATCGGAAAAGAGATACTCGGAACCCCAAAGAAAATCCTATCGTTTCCGTAGAAGCGTATCTCGATTTAGAAGGACAATGCAGGGAATCCAGAGTATTTCATATGGACGCAAATTGTGTGTTAATTCGACAATGTGAGGAAGCGAGGGTTGCAGTAATGGAGGAATAATGCATCGGAAAAGAGATACGCGGAACCCCAAAGAAAATCCTCTCGTTTCCGTAGAAACGTATCTCGATTTAGAAGGACAATGCAGGGAATCCAGAGTATTTCATATGGACGCAAATTGTGTGTTAATTCGTCAATGTGAGGGAGCGAGGGATGCAGTAAAGGAGGAAAATTCATCGGAAAAGAGATACTCGGAACCCCAAAGAAGATCCTATCGTTTCCGTAGAAACGTATCTCGATTTAGAAGGACGATGCAGGGAATCCAGAGTATTTCATATGGACGCAAATTGTGTGTTAATTCGTCAATGTGAGGGAGCGAGGGATGCAGTAAAGGAGGAATAGATGCAGTAAAGGAGGAATAATGCATCGGAAAAGAGATACTCGACTCCCAAAAGAAAATCCTATCGTTTCCGTAGAAACGTGCCTCGTTTTAGAAAGATAATGCAGGGAACCCAGAGTATTTCATATGGACGCAAATAGTGTGTTACTTCGGCAATGTGAGGGAGCGAGGGATGCAGTAAAGGAGGAATAATGCATCGGAAAAGAGATACTCGGAACCCCAAAGAAAATCCTATCGTTTCCGTAGAAACGTATCTCGATTTAGAAGGACAATGCAAGGAATCCAGAGTATTTCATATGGACGCAAATTGTGTGTTAATTCGTCAATGTGAGGGAGCGAGGGATGCAGTAAATTAGGAATAATGCATCGGAAAAGAGATACTCGGAACCCCAAAGAAAATCCTATCGTTTCCGTAGAAACGTATCTCGATTTAGAAGGACAATGCAGGGAATCCAGAGTATTTCATATGGACGCAAATTGTGTGTTAATTCGTCAATGTGAGGGAGCGAGAAATGCAGTAAAGGAGGAATAATGCATTGGAAAAGAGATACTCGGAACCCCAAAGAAAATCCTATCGTTTCCGTAGAAACGTATCTCGATTTAGAAGGACAATGCAGGGAATTCAGAGTATATCATATGGACGCAAATTGTGTGTTAATTCGTCAATGTGAGGGAGCGAGGGATGCAGTAAAGGAGGAATAATGCACCGGAAAGGAAATACTCGACTCCCAAAAGAAAATCCTATCGTTTCCGTAGAAACGTATCTCGTTTTAGAAAGATAATGCAGGGAACCCAGAGTATTTCATATGGACGCAAATTGTGTGCTAATTCGGCAATGTGAGGGAGCGAGGGATGCAGTAAAGGAGGAATAATGCATCGGAAAAGAGATACTCGGAACCCCAAAGAAAATCCTATCGTTTCCGCATAAACGTATCTCGATTTAGAAGGACAATGCAAGGAATCCAGAGTATTTCATATGGACGCAAATTGTGTGTTAATTCGTCAATGTGAGGGAGCGAGGGATGCAGTAAAAGAGGAATAATGCATCGGAAAAGAGATACTCGACTCCCAAAAGAAAATCCTATCGTTTCCGTAGAAACGTATCTCGATTTAGAAAGATAATGCAGGGAACCCAGAGTATTTCATATGGACGCAATTTGTGTGTTAATTCGGTAATGTGAGGGAGCGAGGGATGCAGTAAAGGAGGAATAATGCATCGGAAAAGAGATACTCGGAACCCCAAAGAAAATCCTGTCGTTTCCGTAGAAACGAATCCAGATTTAGAAAGACAATGCAGGGAATCTAGTGTATTTCACATGGGCGCAAATTGCGTGTTAATTCGTCAATGTGAGGGATCGAGGGATGCAGTAAAGGAGGAATAATTCTTCGGAAAAGAAATACTCGGAACCCCAAAGAAAATCCTATCGTTTCCGTAGAAACGTATCTCGATTTAGGAGGACAATGCAGGGAATCCAGATCATTTCATATGGACGCAAATTGTGTGTTAATTCGTCAATGTGAGGGAGCGAGGGATGCAGTAAATAGGTATAATGCATCGGAAAAGAGATACGCAGGACCCCAAAGAAAATCCTACCGTTTCCGTAGAAACGTATCTCGATTTAGAAGGACAATGCAGGGAATCCAGAGTATTTCATATGGACGCAAATTGTGTGTTAATTCGTCAATGTGAGGGAGCGAGGGATGCAGTAAAGGAGGAATAATGCATCGGAAAAGAGATACTCGGAACCCCAAAGATAATCCTATCGTTTCCGTAGAAACGTATCTTGATTTAGAAGGACAATGCAGGGAATCCAGAGTATTTCATATGGACACAAATTGTGTTTTAATTCGTCAATGTGAGGGAGCGGGGGATGCAGTAAAGGAGGAATAATGCATCGGAAAAGAGATAGTCGGAACCCCAAAGAAAATCCTATCGTTTCCGTAGAAACGTATCTCGATTTAGAAGGACAATGCAGGGAATCCAGAGTATTTCATATGGACGCAAATTGTGTGTTAATTCGTCAATGTGAGGGAGCGAGGGATGCAGTAAAGGAGGAATAATGCATCGGAAAAGAGATACTCGACTCCAAAAAGAAAATCCTATAGTTTCCGTAGAAACGTATCTCGATTTAGAATGATAATGCAGGAACCCAGAGTATTTCATATGGACGCAATTTGTGTGTTAATTCGGCAATGTGAGGGAGCGAGGGATGCTGTAAAGGACGAATAATGCATCGGAAAAGAGATACTCGGAACCCCAAAGAAAATCCTGTCGTTTCCGAAGAAACGAATCCAGATTTAGAAGGACAATGCAGGGAATCTAGTGTATTTCATATGGGCGGAAATTGTGTGTTAATTCGTCAATGTGAGGGAGCGAGGGATGCAGTAAAGCAGGAATAATGCATCGGAAAAGAGATATTCGGAACCCCAAAGAAAATCCTATCGTTTCCGTAGAAATGTATCTCGATTTAGAAAGACAATGCAGGGAATCCAGAGTATTTCATATGGACGCAAATTGTGTGTTAATTCGTCACTGTGAGTTAGCGAGGGATGCAGTAAAGGAGGATTAATGCAACGGAAAAGAGATACTCGGAACCCCAAAGAAAATACTATCGTTTCCGTAGAAACTTATCTCGATTTAGAAGGACAATGCAGGGAATCCAGAGTATTTCATATGGACGCAAATTGTGTGTTAATTCGTCAATGTGAGGGAGCGAGGGATGCAGTAAAGGAGGAATAATTCTTCGGAAAAGAGATACTCGGAACCCCAAAGAAAATCCTATCGATTCCGTAGAAACGTATCTCGATTTAGGAGGAAAATGCAGGGAATCCAGAGTATTTCATATGGACGCAAATTGTGTGTTAATTCGTCAATGTGAGGGAGCGAGGGATCCAGTAAATAGGTATAATGCATCGGAAAAAAAATACGCGGGACCCCAAAGAAAATCCTATCGTTTCCGTAGAAACGTATCTCGATTTAGAAGGACAATGCAGGGAATTCAGAGTATTTCATATGGACGCAAATTGTGTGTTAATTCGTCAATGTGAGGGAGCGAGGGATGCAGTAAGTGATGAATAATGCATCAGAAAAGGGATACTCGGAACCCCAAAGAAAATCCTATCGTTACCGTAGAAACGTACCTCGATATAGAAGGACAATGCAGAGAATCCGGAGTATATCATATGGACGGAAATTGTGTGTTAATTCGTCAATGTGAGGGAGCGAGGGATGCAGTAAAGGAGGAATAGATGCAGTAAAGGAGGAATAATGCATCGGAAAAGAGATACTCGACTCCCAAAAGAAAATCCTATCGTTTCCGTAGAAACGTGTCTCGTTTTAGAAAGATAATGCAGGGAACCCAGAGTATTTCATATGGACGCAAATAGTGTGTTACTTCGGCAATGTGAGGGAGCGAGGGATGCAGTAAAGGAGGAATAATGCATCGGAAAAGAGATACTCGGAACCCCAAAGAAAATCCTATCGTTTCCGTAGAAGCGTATCTCGATTTAGAAGGACAATGCAGGGAATGTAGAGTATTTCATATGGACGCAAATTGTGTGTTAATTCGTCAATGTGAGGGAGCGAGGGATGCAGTAAAGGAGGAATAAGGCATCGAAAAAGAGATACTCGGAACCCCAAAGAAAATCCTATCGTTTCCGTAGAAACGAATCTCGATTTAGAAGGATAATGCAGGGAATCCAGAGTATTTCATATGGACGCAAATTGTGTGTTAATTCGTCAATGTGAGGGAGCGAGAAATGCAGTAAAGGAGGAATAATGCATTGGAAAAGAGATACTCGGAACCCCAAAGAAAATCCTGTCGTTTCCGTAGAAACGTATCTCGATTTAGAAGGACAATGCAGGGAATTCAGAGTATATCATATGGACGCAAATTGTGTGTTAATTCGTCAATGTGAGGGAGCGAGGGATGCAGTAAAGGAGGAATAATGCATCGGAAAGGAAATACTCGACTCCCAAAAGAAAATCCTATCGTTTCCGTAGAAACGTATCTCGT
This sequence comes from Schistocerca nitens, assembly GCF_023898315.1. Lineage (NCBI taxonomy): Eukaryota > Metazoa > Arthropoda > Insecta > Orthoptera > Acrididae > Schistocerca > Schistocerca nitens. The sequence goes on along the minus strand of NC_064614.1, from coordinate 1,281,144,038 downwards.
TTTAGAAAGATAATGCAGGGAACCCAGAGTATTTCATTTGGACGCAAATTGTGTGCTAATTCGGCAATGTGAGGGAGCGAGGGATGCAGTAAAGGAGGAATAATGCATCGGAAAAGAGATACTCGGAACCCCAAAGAAAATCCTATCGTTTCCGCATAAACGTATCTCGATTTAGAAGGACAATGCAAGGAACCCAGAGTATTTCATATGGACGCAATTTGTGTGTTAATTCGGCAATGTGAGGGAGCGAGGGATGCAGTAAAGGAGGAATAATGCATCGGAAAAGAGATACTCGGAACCCCAAAGAAAATCCTGTCGTTTCCGTAGAAACGAATCCAGATTTAGAAAGACAATGCAGGGAATCTAGTGTATTTCACATGGGCGCAAATTGTGTGTTAATTCGTCAATGTGAGGGATCGAGGGATGCAGTAAAGGAGGAATAATTCTTCGGAAAAGAAATACTCGGAACCCCAAAGAAAATCCTATCGTTTCCGTAGAAACGTATCTCGATTTAGGAGGACAATGCAGGGAATCCAGAGCATTTCATATGGACGCAAATTGTGTGTTAATTCGTCAATGTGAGGGAGCGAGGGATGCAGTAAAGGAGGAATAAGGCATCGAAAAAGAGATACTCGGAACCCCAAAGAAAATCCTATCGTTTCCGTAGAAACGAATCTCGATTTAGAAGGATAATGCAGGGAATCCAGAGTATTTCATATGGACGCAAATTGTGTGTTAATTCGTCAATGTGAGGGAGCGAGAAATGCAGTAAAGGAGGAATAATGCATTGGAAAAGAGATACTCGGAACCCCAAAGAAAATCCTGTCGTTTCCGTAGAAACGTATCTCGATTTAGAAGGACAATGCAGGGAATTCAGAGTATATCATATGGACGCAAATTGTGTGTTAATTCGTCAATGTGAGGGAGCGAGGGATGCAGTAAAGGAGGAATAATGCATCGGAAAGGAAATCTACATCTACATCTACATCTATACTCCGCGAGCCACCTTACGGTGTGTGGCGGAGGGTACTTATTGTACCACTATCTGATCCCCCCTTCCCTGTTCCATTCACGAATTGTGCGTGGGAAGAACGACTGCTTGTAAGTCTCCGTATTTGCTCTAATTTCTCGGATCTTTTCGTTGTGATCATTACGCGAGATATATGTGGGCGGTAGTAATATGTTGCCCATCTCTTCCCGGAATGTGCTCTCTCGTAATTTCGATAATAAACCTCTCCGTATTGCGTAACGCCTTTCTTGAAGTGTCCGCCATTGGAGCTTGTTCAGCATCTCCGTAACGCTCTCGCGCTGACTAAATGTCCCCATGACGAATCGCGCTGCTTTTCGCTGGATCATGTCTATCTCTTCTATTAATCCAACCTGGTAAGGGTCCCATACTGATGAGCAATACTCAAGAATCGGACGAACAAGCGTTTTGTAAGCTACTTCTTTCGTCGATGAGTCACATTTTCTTAGAATTCTTCCTATGAATCTCAACCTGGCGCCTGCTTTTCCCACTATTTGTTTTATGTGATCATTCCACTTCAGATCGCTCCGGATAGTAACTCCTAAGTATTTTACGGTCGTTACCGCTTCCAATGATTTACCACCTATGGCATAATCGTACTGGAATGGATTTCTGCCCCTATGTATGCGCATTATATTACATTTATCTACGTTTAGGGAAAGCTGCCAGCTGTCGCACCATTCATTAATCCTCTGCAGGTCTTCCTGGAGTACGTACGAGTCTTCTGATGTTGCTACTTTCTTGTAGACAACCGTGTCATCTGCAAATAGCCTCACGGAGCTACCGATGTTGTCAACTAAGTCATTTATGTATATTGTAAACAATAAAGGTCCTATCACGCTTCCTTGCGGTACTCCCGAAATTACCTCTACATCTGCAGATTTTGAACCGTTAAGAATGACATGTTGTGTTCTTTCTTCTAGGAAATCCTGAATCCAATCACAAACCTGGTCCGATATTCCGTAAGCTCGTATTTTTTTCACTAAACGTAAGTGCGGAACCGTATCAAATGCCTTCCTGAAGTCCAGGAATACGGCATCAATCTGCTCGCCAGTGTCTACGGCACTGTGAATTTCTTGGACAAATAGGGCGAGCTGAGTTTCACATGATCTCTGTTTGCGGAATCCATGTTGGTTATGATGAAGGAGATTTGTATTATCTAAGAACGTCATAATACGAGAACATAAAACATGTTCCATTATTCTACAACAGATTGACGTAAGCGAGATAGGCCTATAATTATTCGCATCTGATTTATGCCCCTTCTTGAAAATGGGAACGACCTGCGCTTTCTTCCAGTCGCTAGGTACTTTACGTTCTTTCAGAGATCTACGATAAATTGCTGATAGAAAGGGGGCAAGTTCTTTAGCATAATCACTGTAGAATCTTACGGGTATCTCGTCTGGTCCGGATGCTTTTCCGCTACTAAGTGATAGCAGTTGTTTTTCAATTCCGATATCGTTTATTTCAATATTTTCCATTTTGGCGTCCGTGCGACGGCTGAAGTCAGGGACCGTGTTACGATTTTCCGCAGTGAAACAGTTTCGGAACACTGAATTCAGTATTTCTGCCTTTCTTCGGTCGTCCTCTGTTTCGGTGCCATCGTGGTCAACGAGTGACTGAATAGGGGATTTAGATCCGCTTACCGATTTTACATATGACCAAAACTTTTTAGGGTTCTTGTTTAGATTGTTTGCCAATGTTTTATGTTCGAATTCGTTGAATGCTTCTCTCATTGCTCTCTTTACGCTCTTTTTCGCTTCGTTCAGCTTTTCCTTATCAGCTATGATTCGACTACTCTTAAACCTATGATGAAGCTTTCTTTGTTTCCGTAGTACCTTTCGTACATGATTGTTATACCACGGTGGATCTTTCCCCTCGCTTTGGACCTTAGTCGGTACGAACTTATCTAAGGCGTACTGGACGATGTTTCTGAATTTTTTCCATTTTTGTTCCACATCCTCTTCCTCAGAAATGAACGTTTGATGGTGGTCACTCAGATATTCTGCGATTTGTGCCCTATCACTCTTGTTAAGCAAATATATTTTCCTTCCTTTCTTGGCATTTCTTATTACACTTGTAGTCATTGATGCAACCACTGACTTATGATCACTGATACCCTCTTCTACATTCACGGAGTCGAAAAGTTCCGGTCTATTTGTTGCTATGAGGTCTAAAACGTTAGCTTCACGAGTTGGTTCTCTAACTATCTGCTCGAAGTAATTCTCGGACAAGGCAGTCAGGATAATGTCACAAGAGTCTCTGTCCCTGGCTCCAGTTCTGATTGTGTGACTATCCCATTCTATACCTGGTAGATTGAAGTCTCCCCCTATTACAATAGTATGATCACGAAACTTCTTCACGACGTTCTGCAGGTTCTCTCTGAGGCGCTCAACTACTACGGTTGCTGATGCAGGTGGTCTATAGAAGCATCCGACTATCATATCTGACCCACCTTTGATACTTAACTTAACCCAGATTATTTCACATTCGCATTCGCTAATAACTTCACTGGATATTATTGAATTCTTTACTGCTATAAATACTCCTCCACCATTGGCGTTTATCCTATCCTTGCGGTATATATTCCATTCTGTGTCTAGGATTTCGTTACTGTTCACTTCCGGTTTTAACCAACTTTCCGTTCCTAATACTATATGCGCACTATTTCCTTCAATAAGAGATACTAATTCAGGAACCTTGCCCTGGATACTCCTGCAGTTTACCAATATTACGTTGACTTTTCCTGTTTTTGGTCTCTGAGGACGGACGTTCTTTATCAACGATGATGATGTCCTCCCTGGTAAGCCGTCAGGTATTTTATCGTTTCGCCCAAGGGGGGGTCCCTCTAACCTAAAAAACCCCCGTGTGCACGCCACACGTACTCTGCTACCCTAGTAGCTGCTTCCGGTGTGTAGTGCACGCCTGACCTGTCTAGGGGGGCCCTACAGTTCTCCACCCAATAACGGAGGTCGATGAATTTGCAACCATTATAGTCGCAGAGTCGTCTGAGCCTCTGGTTTAGACCCTCCACACGGCTCCAAACCAGAGGACCGCGATCGACTCTGGGCACTATGCTGCAGATATTAAGCTCAGCTTGCAATCCGCGTGCGATGCTGGTTGTCTTCACCAAATCAGCCAGTCGCCGGAAGGAACCAAGGATGGCCTCAGAACCCAAGCGGCAGGCGTCATTCGTTCCGACATGTGCTACTATCTGCAGCCGGTCACACCCAGTGCGTTCAATAGCTGCCGGAAGGGCCTCCTCCACATTACGGACGAGACCCCCCGGCAAGCACACCGAGTGCACACTGGCATTCTTCCCCGACCTACCCGCTATTTTCCTAAGGGGCTCCATAACCCGCCTAACGTTGGAGCTCCCTATAACTAATAGGCCCGCCCTCTGTGACTGTCGGGACCTTGCCGGAGAATCGGCCACTGGCCCAACAGGCGAGGCATCCTGTGGTGGCTCGGAAACGATGTCATCACCACTAGGAAGTACCCCGTACCTGTTGGAAAGGGGTAAGGCAGCTGCCACGCGGCCAGATCCCACCTTCGCCTTTCGGCCAGGCACGCGCGAGCCCACCACTGTCCGCCATTCACCCTGGAGTGATGGCTGACCGGTAAGATGCTCACTGCCGGAAGACGCAGCGACATCAGGGGTTCCATGCGATTCCAAGGCCACCGAAGTAGGCATAGGTCTCACCACAGTTGCCCCAACGCCACTACGAGCCGACGCCTGCGCCTCGAGCTCGATGAGCCTAACAGACAAAGCCTCCACCTGCCCCCGAAGAGTGGCCAATTCTCCTTGCGTCCGCTCACAACAACCACAGTCCCTACACATGACTATGTTTACCCTACAAGCGAACGGTGTACTCGCCTTATTAGCAGCAGGAAATCGAAGTGCTCTCTCACTGACGGTCTAACCGACACTGAGCTGTTCTAACCAAACAAACAAAAGCCTGTACGATACGAGGGTCGATAGCAACGGCGATACTGTACACTACACTGTTATTAAAATAAAAGGTTGTGTCTAGTAGGCACTCAAACACGCAAGAAATTACAAAAATAAAATAGTAACTACCCAGATAACTGAAATAAGTTGTACCTGTTTGAAGCTCGTAAAAATGTGTAACAAGCGAACGGTGTACTCGCCTTATTAGCAGCAGGAAATCTAAGTGTTCTCTCACTGACGGTCTAACCGACTCCCAAAAGAAAATCCTATCGTTTCCGTAGAAACGTATCTCGTTTTAGAAAGATAATGCAGGGAACCCAGAGTATTTCATATGGACGCAAATTGTGTGTTAATTCGGCAATGTGAGGGAGCGAGGGATGCAGTAAAGGAGGAATAATGCATCGGAAAAGAGATACTCGGAACCCCAAAGAAAATCCTATCGTTTCCGCATAAACGTATCTCGATTTAGAAGGACAATGCAAGGAATCCAGAGTATTTCATATGGACGCAAATTGTGTCTTAATTCGTCAATGTGAGGGAGCGAGGGATGCAGTAAAGGAGGAATAATGCATCGGAAAAGAGATACTCGACTCCCAAAAGAAAATCCTATCGTTTCCGTAGAAACGTATCTCGATTTAGAAAGATAATGCAGGGAACCCAGAGTATTTCATATGGACGCAATTTGTGTGTTAATTCGGCAATGTGAGGGAGCGAGGGATGCAGTAAAGGAGGAATAATGCATCGGAAAAGAGATACTCGGAACCCCAAAGAAAATCCTGTCGTTTCCGTAGAAACGAATCCAGATTTAGAAAGACAATGCAGGGAATCTAGTGTATTTCACATGGGCGCAAATTGTGTGTTAATTCGTCAATGTGAGGGATCGAGGGATACAGTAAAGGAGGAATAATTCTTCGGAAAAGAAATACTCGGAACCCCAAAGAAAATCCTATCGTTTCCGTAGAAACGTATCTCGATTTAGGAGGACAATGCAGGGAATCCAGAGCATTTCATATGGACGCAAATTGTGTGTTAATTCGTCAATGTGAGGGAGCGAGGGATGCAGTAAATAGGTATAATGCATCGGAAAAGAGATACGCAGGACCCCAAAGAAAATCCTACCGTTTCTGTAGAAACGTATCTCGATTTAGAAGGACAATGCAGGGAATCCAGAGTATTTCATATGGACGCAAATTGTGTGTTAATTCGTCAATGTGAGGGAGCGAGGGATGCAGTAAAGGAGGAATAATGCATCGGAAAAGAGATACTCGGAACCCCAAAGAAAATCCTATCGTTTCCGTAGAAACGTATCTTGATTTAGAAGGACAATGCAGGGAATCCAGAGTATTTCATATGGACACAAATTGTGTTTTAATTCGTCAATGTGAGGGAGCGGGGGATGCAGTAAAGGAGGAATAATGCATCGGAAAAGAGATAGTCGGAACCCCAAAGAAAATCCTATCGTTTCCGTAGAAACGTATCTCGATTTAGAAGGACAATGCAGGGAATCCAGAGTATTTCATATGGACGCAAATTGTGTGTTAATTCGTCAATGTGAGGGAGCGAGGGATGCAGTAAAGGAGGAATAATGCATCGGAAAAGAGATACTCGACTCCCAAAAGAAAATCCTATCGTTTCCGTAGAAACGTATCTCGATTTAGAATGATAATGCAGGGAACCCAGAGTATTTCATATGGACGCAATTTGTGTGTTAATTCGGCAATGTGAGGGAGCGAGGGATGCTGTAAAGGACGAATAATGCATCGGAAAAGAGATACTCGGAACCCCAAAGAAAATCCTGTCGCTTCCGAAGAAACGAATCCAGATTTAGAAGGACAATGCAGGGAATCTAGTGTATTTCATATGGGCGCAAATTGTGTGTTAATTCGTCAATGTGAGGGAGCGAGGGATGCAGTAAAGCAGGAATAATGCATCGGAAAAGAGATATTCGGAACCCCAAAGAAAATCCTATCGTTTCCGTAGAAACGTATCTCGATTTAGAAAGACAATGCAGGGAATCCAGAGTATTTCATATGGACGCAAATTGTGTGTTAATTCGTCACTGTGAGTTAGCGAGGGATGCAGTAAAGGAGGATTAATGCAACGGAAAAGAGATACTCGGAACCCCAAAGAAAGTACTATCGTTTCCGTAGAAACTTATCTCGATTTAGAAGGACAATGCAGGGAATCCAGAGTATTTCATATGGACGCAAATTGTGTGTTAATTCGTCAATGTGAGGGAGCGAGGGATGCAGTAAAGGAGGAATAATTCTTCGGAAAAGAGATACTCGGAACCCCAAAGAAAATCCTATCGTTTCCGTAGAAACGTATCTCGATTTAGGAGGACAATGCAGGGAATCCAGAGTATTTCATATGGACGCAAATTGTGTGTTAATTCGTCAATGTGAGGGAGCGACGGATCCAGTAAATTCGTATAATGCAGCGGAAAAAAGATACGCGGGACCCCAAAGAAAATCCTATCGTTTCCGTAGAAACGTATCTCGATTTAGAAGGACAATGCAGGGAATCCAGAGTATTTCATATGGGCGCAAATTGTGTGTTAATTCGTCAATGTGAGGGAGCGAGGGATGCAGTAAAGGAGGAATAATGCATCGGAAAAGAGATACTCGGAACCCCAAAGAAAATCCTATCGTTTCCGTAGAAACGTATCTCGATTTAGAAGGACAATGCAGGGAATCCAGAGTATTTCATATGGACGCAAATTGTGTGTTAATTCGTCAATGTGAGGGAGCGAGGGATGCAGTAAGTGATGAATATTGCATCAGAAAAGAGATACTCGGAACCCCAAAGAAAATCCTATCGTTTCCGTAGAAACGTACCTCGATATAGAAGGACAATGTAGGGAATCCGGAGTATATCATATGGACGGAAATTGTGTGTTAATTCGTTAATGTGAGGGAGCGAGGGATGTAGTAAAGGAGGAATAGATGCAGTAAAGGAGGAATAATGCATCGGAAAAGAGATACTCGACTCCCAAAAGAAAATCCTATCGTTTCCGTAGAAACGTGTCTCGTTTTAGAAAGATAATGCAGGGAACCCAGAGTATTTCATATGGACGCAAACAGTGTGTTACTTCGGCAATGTGAGGGAGCGAGGGATGCAGTAAAGGAGGAATAATGCATCGGAAAAGAGATACTCGGAACCCCAAAGAAAATCCTATCGTTTCCGTAGAAACGTATCTCGATTTAGAAGGACAATGCAGGGAATCCAGAGTATTTCATATGGACGCAAATTGTGTGTTAATTCGTCAATGTGAGGGAGCAAGGGATGCAGTAAAGGAGGAATAATGCATCGGAATAGAGATACTCGGAACCCCAAAGAAAATCCTATCGTTTCCGTAGAAGCGTATCTCGATTTAGAAGGACAATGCAGGGAATGTAGAGTATTTCATATGGACGCAAATTGTGTGTTAATTCGTCAATGTGAGGGAGCGAGGGATGCAGTAAAGGAGGAATAAGGCATCGAAAAAGAGATACTCGGAACCCCAAAGAAAATCCTATCGTTTCCGTAGAAACGAATCTCGATTTAGAAGGATAATGCAGGGAATCCAGAGTATTTCATATGGACGCAAATTGTGTGTTAATTCGTCAATGTGAGGGAGCGAGAAATGCAGTAAAGGAGGAATAATGCATTGGAAAAGAGATACTCGGAACCCCAAAGAAAATCCTTTCGTTTCCGTAGAAACGTATCTCGATTTAGAAGGACAATGCAGGGAATTCAGAGTATATCATATGGACGCAAATTGTGTGTTAATTCGTCAATGTGAGGGAGCGAGGGATGCAGTAAAGGAGGAATAATGCATCGGAAAGGAAATACTCGACTCCCAAAAGAAAATCGTATCGTTTCCGTAGAAACGTATCTCGTTTTAGAAAGATAATGCAGGGAACCCAGAGTATTTCATATGGACGCAAATTGTGTGCTAATTCGGCAATGTAAGGGAGCGAGGGATGCAGTAAAGGAGGAATAATGCATCGGAAAAGAGATACTCGGAACCCCAAAGAAAATCCTATCGTTTCCGCATAAACGTATCTCGATTTAGAAGGACAATGCAAGGTATCCAGAGTATTTCATATGGACGCAAATTGTGTGTTAATTCGTCAATGGGAGGGAGCGAGGGATGCAGTAAAGGAGGAATAATGCATCGGAAAAGAGATAGTCGGAACCCCAAAGAAAATCCTATCGTTTCCGTAGAAACGTATCTCGATTTAGAAGGACAATGCAGGGAATCCAGTGTATTTCATATGGACGCCAATTGTGTGTTAATTCGTCAATGTGAGGGAGCGAGGGTTGCAGTAAAGGAGGAATAATGCATCGGAAAAGAGATACTTGGAACCCCAAAGAAAATCCTATCGTTTCCGTAGAAACGTATCTCGATTTAGAAGGACAATGCAGGGAATCCAGAGTATTTCATATGGACGCAAATTGTGTGTTAATTCGTCAATGTGAGGGAGCGAGGGATGCAGTAAAGGAGGAATAATGCATCGGAAATGAGATACTCGGAACCCCAAAGAAAATCCTATAGTTTCCGTAGAAACGTATCTCGATTTAGAAGGACAATGCAGGGAATCCAGAGTATTTCATATGGACGCAAATTGTGTGTTAATTCGTCAATGTGAGGGAGCGAGGGATGCAGTAAAGGAGGAAAAATGCATCGGAAAAGAGATACTCGGAACCCCAAAGAAAATCCTATCGTTTCCGTAGAAACGTATCTCGATTTAGAAGGACAATGCAGGGAATCCAGAGAATTTCATATGGACGCAAATAGTGTGTTAATTCATCAATGTGAGTTAGCGAGGGATGCAGTAAAGGAGGAATAATGCATCGGAAAACAGATACTTGGAACCCCAAAGAAAATCCTATTCGTTTCCGTAGAAACGAATCCCGATTAAGAAAGACAATGCAGGGAATCCAGAGCATTTCATATAGACGCAAATTGTGTGTTAATTCGTCAATGTGAGGGAACGAGGGATGCAGTAAAGGAGGAATAATGCATCGGAAAAGAGATACTCGGAACCCCCAAAGAAAATTCTATCGTTTCCGTAGAAACGTATCTTGATTTAGATGGACAATTCAGAGAATCCAGAGTATTTCATATGGACGCAAATTGTGTGTTAATTCGTCAATTTGAGTTAGCGAGGGATGCAGTAAAGGAGGAATAATGCATCGGAAAAGAGATACTCGGAACCCCAAAGAAAATCCTATCGTTTCCGTAGAAACGTATCTCGATTTAGAAGGACAATGCAGGGAATCCAGAGTATTTCATATGGGCGCAAATTGTGTGTTAATTCGTCAATGTGAGTTAGCGAGGGATGCAGTAAAGGAGGAGTAATGCATCGGAAAAGAGATACTCGGAACCCCAAAGAAAATCCTGTCGTTTCCGTAGAAACGTATCTCGATTTAGAAGGACAATGCAGGGAATCCAGAGTATTTCATATGGACGCAAATTGTGTGTTAATTCGTCAATGTGAGAGGGCGAGGGATGCAGTAAAGGAGGAATAATGCATCGGAAAAGAGATACTCGGAACCCCAAAGAAAATCCTATCGTTTCCGTAGAAACGTATCTCGATTTAGAAGGACAATGCAGGGAATCCAGAGTATTTCATATGGACGCAAATTGTGTGTTAATTCGTCAATGTGAGGGAGAGAGGGATGCAGTAATTTAGGAATAATGCATCGGAAAAGAGATACTCGACTCCCAAAAGAAAATCCTATCGTTTCCGTAGAAACGTATCTCGATTTAGAATGATAATGCAGGGAACCCAGAGTATTTCATATGGACGCAATTTGTGTGTTAATTCGGCAATGTGAGGGAGCGAGGGATGCTGTAAAGGCCGAATAATGCATCGGAAAAGAGATACTCGGAACCCCAAAGAAAATCCTGTCGTTTCCGAAGAAACGAATCCAGATTTAGAAGGACAATGCAGGGAATCTAGTGTATTTCATATGGGCGCAAATTGTGTGTTAATTCGTCAATGTGAGGGAGCGAGGGATGCAGTAAAGCAGGAATAATGCATCGGAAAAGAGATATTCGGGACCCCAAAGAAAATCCTATCGTTTCCGTAGAAACGTATCTCGATTTAGAAGGACAATGCAGGGAATCCAGAGTATTTCATATGGACGCAAATTGTGTGTTAATTCGTCAATGTGAGTTAGCGAGGGATGCAGTAAAGGAGGAGTAATGCATCGGAAAAGAGATACTCGGAACCCCAAAGAAAATCCTGTCGTTTCCGTAGAAACGTATCTCGATTTAGAAGGACAATGCAGGGAATCCAGAGTATTTCATATGGACGCAAATTGTGTGTTAATTCGTCAATGTGAGAGGGCGAGGGATGCAGTAAAGGAGGAATAATGCATCGGAAAAGAGATACTCGGAACCCCAAAGAAAATCCTATCGTTTCCGTAGAAACGTATCTCGATTTAGAAGGACAATGCAGGGAATCCAGAGTATTTCATTTGGACGCAAATTGTGTGTTAATTCGTCAATGTGAGGGAGCGAGGGATGCAGTAATTTAGGAATAATGCATCGGAAAAGAGATACTCGACTCCCAAAAGAAAATCCTATCGTTTCCGTAGAAACGTATCTCGATTTAGAATGATAATGCAGGGAACCCAGAGTATTTCATATGGACGCAAATTGTGTGTTAATTCGGCAATGTGAGGGAGCGAGGTATGCAGTAAATGAGGAATAATGCATCGGAAAAGAGATACTCGGAACCCCAAAAGAAAATCCTCTCGTTTCCGTAGAAACGTTTCTCGATTAAGAAGGACAATGCAAGGAATCCAGAGTATTTCATATGGACGCAAATTGTGTGTTAATTCGTCAATGTGAGGGAGCGAGGGATGCAGTAAAGGAGGAATAATGCATCGGAAAAGAGATACTCGGATCCCCAAAGAAAATCCTATCGTTTCCGTAGAAACGTATCTTGATTTAGAAGGACAATGCAGGGAATCCAGAGTATTTCATATGGACGCAAATTGTGTGTTAATTCGTCAATGTGAGGGAGCGAGGGATGCAGTAAAGGAGGAATAATGCATCGGAAAAGAAATACTCGGAACCCCAAAGAAAATCCTATCGTTTCCGTAGAAACGTATCTCGATTTAGAAGGACAATGCAGGGAATCCAGAGTATTTCATATGGACGCAAATTGTGTGTTAATTCGTCAATGTGAGGGAGCGAGGGATGCAGTAAAGGAGGAATAATGCATCGGAAAAGAGATACTCGGAACCCCAAAGAAAATCCTATCGTTTCCGTAGAAACGTATCTCGATTTAGGAGGACAATGCAGGGAATCCAGAGTATTTCATATGGACGCAAATTGTGTGTTAATTCCTCAATGTGAGGGAGCGAGGGATCCAGTAAATAGGTATAATGCATCGGAAAAAAGATACGCGGGACCCCAAAGAGAATCCTATCGTTTCCGTAGAAACGTATCTCGATTTAGAAGGACAATGCAGGGAATCCAGAGTATTTCATATGGACGCAAATTGTGTGTTAATTCGTCAATGTGAGGGAGCGAGGGATGCAGTAAAGGAGGAATAATGCATCGGAAAAGAGATTCTCGGAACCCCAAAGAAAATCCTATCGTTTCCGTAGAAACGTATCTCGATTTAGAAGGACAATGCAGGGAATCCAGAGTATTTCATATGGACGCAAATTGTGTGTTAATTCGTCAATGTGAGGGAGCGAGGGATGCAGTAAGTGATGAATAATGCATCAGAAAAGATATACTCGGAACCCCAAAGAAAATCCTATCGTTTCCGTAGAAACGTACCTCGATATAGAAGGACAATGCAGGGAATCCGGAGTATATCATATGGACGGAAATTGTGTGTTAATTCGTCAATGTGAGGGAGCGAGGGATGCAGTAAAGGAGGAATAGATGCAGTAAAGGAGGAATAATGCATCGGAAAAGAGATACTCGACTTCCAAAAGAAAATCCTATCGTTTCCGTAGAAACGTGTCTCGTTTTAGAAAGATAATGCAGGGAACCCAGAGTATTTCATATGGACGCAAATAGTGTGTTACTTCGGCAATGTGAGGGAGCGAGGGATGCAGTAAAGGAGGAATAATGCATCGGAAAAGAGATACTCGGAACCCCAAAGAAAATCCTATCGTTTCCGTAGAAACGTATCTCGATTTAGAAGGACAATGCAGGGAATCCAGAGTATTCCATATGGACGCAAATTGTGTGTTAATTCGTCAATGTGAGGGAGCAAGGGATGCAGTAAAGGAGGAATAATGCATCGGAAAAGAGATACTCGGAACCCCAAAGAAAATCCTATCGTTTCCGTAGAAGCGTATCTCGATTTAGAAGGACAATGCAGGGAATGTAGAGAATTTCATATGGACGCAAATTGTGTGTTAATTCGTCAATGTGAGGGAGCGAGAAATGCAGTAAAGGAGGAATAATGCATTGGAAAAGAGATACTCGGAACCCCAAAGAAAATCCTGTCGTTTCCGTAGAAATGTATCTCGATTTAGAAGGACAATGCAGGGAATTCAGAGTATATCATATGGACGCAAATTGTGTGTTAATTCGTCAATGTGAGGGAGCGAGAAATGCAGTAAAGGAGGAATAATGCATTGGAAAAGAGATACTCGGAACCCCAAAGAAAATCCTGTCGTTTCCGTAGAAACGTATCTCGATTTAGAAGGACAATGCAGGGAATTCAGAGTATATCATATGGACGCAAATTGTGTGTTAATTCGTCAATGTGAGGGAGCGAGGGATGCAGTAAAGGAGGAATAATGGATCGGAAAGGAAATACTCGACTCCCAAAAGAAAATCCTATCGTTTCCGTAGAAACGTATCTCGTTTTAGAAAGATAATGCAGGGAACCCAGAGTATTTCATATGGACGCAAATTGTGTGCTAATTCGGCAATGTGAGGGAGCGAGGGATGCAGTAAAGGAGGAATAATGCATCGGAAAAGAGATACTCGGAACCCCAAAGAAAATCCTATCGTTTCCGCATAAACGTATCTCGATTTAGAAGGACAATGCAAGGAATCCAGAGTATTTCATATGGACGCAAATTGTGTGTTAATTCGTCAATGGGAGGGAGCGAGGGATGCAGTAAAGGAGGAATAATGCATCGGAAAAGAGATAGTCGGAACCCCAAAGAAAATCCTATCGTTTCCGTAGAAACGTATCTCGATTTAGAAGGACAATGCAGGGAATCCAGTGTATTTCATATGGACGCCAATTGTGTGTTAATTCGTCAATGTGAGGGAGCGAGGGTTGCAGTAAAGGAGGAATAATGCATCGGAAAAGAGATACTTGGAACCCCAAAGAAAATCCTATCGTTTCCGTAGAAACGTCTCTCGATTTAGAAGGACAATGCAGGGAATCCAGAGTATTTCATATGGACGCAAATTGTGTGTTAATTCGTCAATGTGAGGGAGCGAGGGATGCAGTAAAGGAGGAATAATGCATCGGAAATGAGATACTCGGAACCCCAAAGAAAATCCTATCGTTTCCGTAGAAACGTATCTCGATTTAGAAGGACAATGCAGGGAATCCAGAGTATTTCATATGGACGCAAATTGTGTGTTAATTCGTCAATGTGAGGGAGCGAGGGATGCATTAAAGGAGGAATAATGCATCGGAAAAGAGATACTCGGAACCCCAAAGAAAATCCTATCGTTTCCGTAGAAACGTATCTCGATTTGGAAGGACAATGCAGGGAATCCAGAGAATTTCATATGGACGCAAATAGTGTGTTAATTCATCAATGTGAGTTAGCGAGGGATGCAGTAAAGGAGGAATAATGCATCGGAAAACAGATACTCGGAACCCCAAAGAAAATCCTATTCGTTTCCGTAGAAACGAATCCCGATTACGAAAGACAATGCAGGGAATCCAGAGTATTTCATATAGACGCAAATTGTGTGTTAATTCGTCAATGTGAGGGAACGAGGGATGCAGTAAAGGAGGAATAATGCATCGGAAAAGAGATACTCGGAACCCCAAAGAAAATTCTATCGTTTCCGTAGAAACGTATCTTGATTTAGATGGACAATTCAGGGAATCCAGAGTATTTCATATGGACGCAAATTGTGTGTTAATTCGACAATTTGAGTTAGCGAGGGATGCAGTAAAGGAGGAATAATGCATCGGAAAAGAGATACTCGGAACCCCAAAGAAAATCCTATCGTTTCCGTAGAAACGTATCTCGATTTAGAAGGACAATGCAGGGAATCCAGAGTATTTCATATGGGCGCAAATTGTGTGTTAATTCGTCAATGTGAGTTAGCGAGGGATGCAGTAAAGGAGGAGTAATGCATCGGAAAAGAGATACTCGGAACCCCAAAGAAAATCCTGTCGTTTCCGTAGAAACCTATCTCGATTTAGAAGGACAATGCAGGGAATCCAGAGTATTTCATATGGACGCAAATTGTGTGTTAATTCGTCAATGTGAGAGGGCGAGGGATGCAGTAATGGAGGAATAATGCATCGGAAAAGAGATACTCGGAACCCCAAAGAAAATCCTATCGTTTCCGTAGAAACGTATCTCGATTTAGAAGGACAATGCAGGGAATCCATAGTATTTCATATGGACGCAAATTGTGTGTTAATTCGTCCATGTGAGGGAGCGAGGGATGCAGTAAAGGAGGAATAATGCATCGGAAAAGAGATACTCGGAACCCCAAAGAAAATCCTATCGTTTCCGTAGAAACGTATCTCGATTTAGAAGGACAATGCAGGGAATCCAGAGTATTTCATATGGACGCAAATTGTGTGTTAATTCGTCAATGTGAGGGAGCGAGGGATGCAGTAATGGATGAATAATGCATCAGAAGAGATACTCGGAACCCCAAAGAAAATCCTATCGTTTCCGTAGAAACGTACCTCGATATAGAAGGACAATGCAGGGAATCCAGAGTATTTCATATGGACGCAAATTGTGTGTTAATTCGTCAATGTGAGGGAGCGAGGGATGCAGTAAAGGAGGAATAATGCATCGGAAAAGAGATACTCGGAACCCCAAAGAAAATCCTATCGTTTCCGTAGAAACGTATCTCGATTTAGAAGGACAATGCAGGGAATCCAGAGTATTTCATATGGACGCGAATTGTGTGTTAATTCGTCAATGTGAGGGAGCAAGGGATGCAGTAAAAGAGGAATAATGCATCGGAAAAGAGATACTCGGAACCCCACAGAAAATCCTATCGTTTCCGTAGAAGCGTATCTCGATTTAGAAGGACAATGCAGGGAATTCAGAGTATATCATATGGACGCAAATTTTGTGTTAATTCGTCAATGTGAGGGAGCCAGGGATGCAGTAAAGGAGGAATAATGCATCGGAAAGGAAATACTCGACTCCCAAAAGAAAATCCTATCGTTTCCGTAAAAACGTATCTCGTTTTAGAAAGATAATGCAGGAAACCCAGAGTATATCATATGGACGCAAATTGTGTGTTAATTCGGCAATGTGAGGGAGCGAGGGATGCAGTAAAGGAGGAATAATGCATCGGAAAAGAGATACTCGGAACCCCAAAGAAAATCCTATCGTTTCCGCATAAACGTATCTCGATTTAGAAGGACAATGCAAGGAATCCAGAGTATTTCATATGGACGCAAATTGTGTGTTAATTCGTCAATGGGAGGGAGCGAGGGATGCAGTAAAGGAGGAATAATGCATCGGAAAAGAGATAGTCGGAACCCCAAAGAAAATCCTATCGTTTCCGTAGGAACGTATCTCGATTTAGAAGGGCAATGCAGGGAATCCAGTGTATTTCATATGGACGCCAATTGTGTGTTAATTCGTCAATGTGAGGGAGCGAGGGATGCAGTAAAGGAGGAATAATGCATCGGAAAAGAGATACTTGGAACCCCAAAGAAAATCCTATCGTTTCCGTAGAAACGTATCTCGATTTAGAAGGACAATGCAGGGAATCCAGAGTATTTCATATGGACGCAAATTGTGTGTTAATTCGTCAATGTGAGGGAGCGAGGGATGCAGTAAAGGAGGAATAATGCATCGGAAAAGAGATACTCGGAACCCCAAAGAAAATCCTATCGTTTCCGTAGAAACGTATCTCGATTTAGAAGGACAATGCAGGGAATCCAGAGAATTTCATATGGACGCAAATTGTGTGTTAATTCATCAATGTGAGTTAGCGAGGGATGCAGTAAAGGAGGAATAATGCATCGGAAAACAGATACTCGGAACCCCAGAGAAAATCCTATTCGTTTCCGTAGAAACGAATCCCGATTAAGAAGGACAATGCAGGGAATCCAGAGTATTTCATATAGACGCAAATTGTGTGTTAATTCGGCAATGTGAGGGAGCGAGGGATGCAGTAAAGGAGGAATAATGCATCGGAAAAGAGATACTCGGAACCCCAAAGAAAATCCTATCGTTTCCGCATAAACGTATCTCGATTTAGAAGCACAATGCAAGGAATCCAGAGTATTTCATATGGACGCAAATTGTGTGTTAATTCGTCAATGGGAGGGAGCGAGGGATGCAGTAAAGGAGGAATAATGCATCGGAAAAGAGATAGTCGGAACCCCAAAGAAAATCCTATCGTTTCCGTAGAAACGTATCTCGATTTAGAAGGACAATGCAGGGAATCCAGAGTATTTCATATGGGCGCAAATTGTGTGTTAATTCGTCAATGTGAGTTAGCGAGGGATGCAGTAAAGGAGGAGTAATGCATCGGAAAAGAGATACTCGGAACCCCAAAGAAAATCCTGTCGTTTCCGTAGAAACGTATCTCGATTTAGAAGGACAATGCAGGGAATCCAGAGTATTTCATATGGACGCAAATTGTGTGTTAATTCGTCAATGTGAGAGGGCGAGGGATGCAGTAAAGGAGGAATAATGCATCGGAAAAGAGATACTCGGAACCCCAAAGAAAATCCTATCGTTTCCGCATAAACGTATCTCGATTTAGAAGGACAATGCAAGGAATCCAGAGTATTTCATATGGACGCAAATTGTGTGTTAATTCGTCAATGGGAGGGAGCGAGGGATGCAGTAAAGGAGGAATAATGCATCGGAAAAGAGATAGTCGGAACCCCAAAGAAAATCCTATCGTTTCCGTAGAAACGTATCTCGATTTAGAAGGACAATGCAGGGAATCCAGAGTATTTCATATGGGCGCAAATTGTGTGTTAATTCGTCAATGTGAGTTAGCGAGGGATGCAGTAAAGGAGGAGTAATGCATCGGAAAAGAGATACTCGGAACCCCAAAGGAAATCCTGTCGTTTCCGTAGAAACGTATCTCGATTTAGAAGGACAATGCAGGGAATCCATAGTATTTCATATGGACGCAAATTGTGTGTTAATTCGTCCATGTGAGGGAGCGAGGGATGCAGTAAAGGAGGAATAATGCATCGGAAAAGAGATACTCGGAACCCCAAAGAAAATCCTATCGTTTCCGTAGAAACGTATCTCGATTTAGAAGGACAATGCAGGGAATCCAGAGTATTTCATATGGACGCAAATTGTGTGTTAATTCGTCAATGTGAGGGAGCGAGGGATGCAGTAATGGATGAATAATGCATCAGAAGAGATACTCGGAACCCCAAAGAAAATCCTATCGTTTCCGTAGAAACGTACCTCGATATAGAAGGACAATGCAGGGAATCCAGAGTATTTCATATGGACGCAAATTGTGTGTTAATTCGTCAATGTGAGGGAGCGAGGGATGCAGTAAAGGAGGAATAATGCATCGGAAAAGAGATACTCGGAACCCCAAAGAAAATCCTATCGTTTCCGTAGAAACGTATCTCGATTTAGAAGGACAATGCAGGGAATCCAGAGTATTTCATATGGACGCGAATTGTGTGTTAATTCGTCAATGTGAGGGAGCAAGGGATGCAGTAAAAGAGGAATAATGCATCGGAAAAGAGATACTCGGAACCCCACAGAAAATCCTATCGTTTCCGTAGAAGCGTATCTCGATTTAGAAGGACAATGCAGGGAATTCAGAGTATATCATATGGACGCAAATTTTGTGTTAATTCGTCAATGTGAGGGAGCCAGGGATGCAGTAAAGGAGGAATAATGCATCGGAAAGGAAATACTCGACTCCCAAAAGAAAATCCTATCGTTTCCGTAAAAACGTATCTCGTTTTAGAAAGATAATGCAGGAAACCCAGAGTATATCATATGGACGCAAATTGTGTGTTAATTCGGCAATGTGAGGGAGCGAGGGATGCAGTAAAGGAGGAATAATGCATCGGAAAAGAGATACTCGGAACCCCAAAGAAAATCCTATCGTTTCCGCATAAACGTATCTCGATTTAGAAGGACAATGCAAGGAATCCAGAGTATTTCATATGGACGCAAATTGTGTGTTAATTCGTCAATGGGAGGGAGCGAGGGATGCAGTAAAGGAGGAATAATGCATCGGAAAAGAGATAGTCGGAACCCCAAAGAAAATCCTATCGTTTCCGTAGGAACGTATCTCGATTTAGAAGGGCAATGCAGGGAATCCAGTGTATTTCATATGGACGCCAATTGTGTGTTAATTCGTCAATGTGAGGGAGCGAGGGATGCAGTAAAGGAGGAATAATGCATCGGAAAAGAGATACTTGGAACCCCAAAGAAAATCCTATCGTTTCCGTAGAAACGTATCTCGATTTAGAAGGACAATGCAGGGAATCCAGAGTATTTCATATGGACGCAAATTGTGTGTTAATTCGTCAATGTGAGGGAGCGAGGGATGCAGTAAAGGAGGAATAATGCATCGGAAAAGAGATACTCGGAACCCCAAAGAAAATCCTATCGTTTCCGTAGAAACGTATCTCGATTTAGAAGGACAATGCAGGGAATCCAGAGAATTTCATATGGACGCAAATTGTGTGTTAATTCATCAATGTGAGTTAGCGAGGGATGCAGTAAAGGAGGAATAATGCATCGGAAAACAGATACTCGGAACCCCAAAGAAAATCCTATTCGTTTCCGTAGAAACGAATCCCGATTAAGAAGGACAATGCAGGGAATCCAGAGTATTTCATATAGACGCAAATTGTGTGTTAATTCGGCAATGTGAGGGAGCGAGGGATGCAGTAAAGGAGGAATAATGCATCGGAAAAGAGATACTCGGAACCCCAAAGAAAATCCTATCGTTTCCGCATAAACGTATCTCGATTTAGAAGCACAATGCAAGGAATCCAGAGTATTTCATATGGACGCAAATTGTGTGTTAATTCGTCAATGGGAGGGAGCGAGGGATGCAGTAAAGGAGGAATAATGCATCGGAAAAGAGATAGTCGGAACCCCAAAGAAAATCCTATCGTTTCCGTAGAAACGTATCTCGATTTAGAAGGACAATGCAGGGAATCCAGAGTATTTCATATGGGCGCAAATTGTGTGTTAATTCGTCAATGTGAGTTAGCGAGGGATGCAGTAAAGGAGGAGTAATGCATCGGAAAAGAGATACTCGGAACCCCAAAGAAAATCCTGTCGTTTCCGTAGAAACGTATCTCGATTTAGAAGGACAATGCAGGGAATCCAGAGTATTTCATATGGACGCAAATTGTGTGTTAATTCGTCAATGTGAGAGGGCGAGGGATGCAGTAAAGGAGGAATAATGCATCGGAAAAGAGATACTCGGAACCCCAAAGAAAATCCTATCGTTTCCGCATAAACGTATCTCGATTTAGAAGGACAATGCAAGGAATCCAGAGTATTTCATATGGACGCAAATTGTGTGTCAATTCGTCAATGGGAGGGAGCGAGGGATGCAGTAAAGGAGGAATAATGCATCGGAAAAGAGATAGTCGGAACCCCAAAGAAAATCCTATCGTTTCCGTAGAAACGTATCTCGATTTAGAAGGACAATGCAGGGAATCCAGAGTATTTCATATGGGCGCAAATTGTGTGTTAATTCGTCAATGTGAGTTAGCGAGGGATGCAGTAAAGGAGGAGTAATGCATCGGAAAAGAGATACTCGGAACCCCAAAGGAATTCCTGTCGTTTCCGTAGAAACGTATCTCGATTTAGAAGGACAATGCAGGGAATCCAGAGTATTTCATATGGACGCAAATTGTGTGTTAATTCGTCAATGTGAGAGGGCGAGGGATGCAGTAAAGGAGGAATAATGCATCGGAAAAGAGATACTCGGAACCCCAAAGAAAATCCTATCGTTTCCGTAGAAACGTATCTCGATTTAGAAGGACAATGCAGGGAATCCAGAGTATTTCATATGGGCGCAAATTGTGTGTTAATTCGTCAATGTGGGGGAGCGAGGGATGCAGTAAAGGAGGAATAATGCATCGGAAAAGAGATACTCGGAACCCCAAAGAAAATCCTATCGTTTCCGTAGAAACGTATCTCGATTTAGAAGGACAATGCAGGGAATCCAGAGTATTTCATATGGACGCAAATTGTGTGTTAATTCGTCAATGTGAGGGAGCGAGGGATGCAGTAAGGGATGAATAATGCATCAGAAAAGAGATACTCGGAACCCCAAAGAAAATCCTATCGTTTCCGTAGAAACGTACCTCGATATAGAAGGACAATGCAGGGAATCCAGAGTATTTCATATGGACGCAAATTGTGTGTTAATTCGTCAATGTGAGGGAGCGAGGGATGCAGTAATTTAGGAATAATGCATCGGAAAAGAGATACTCGGAACCCCAAAGAAAATCCTATCGTTTCCGTAGAAACGTATCTCGATTTAGAAGGACAATGCAGGGAATCCAGAGTATTTCATATGGACGCAAATTGTGTGTTAATTCGTCAATGTGAGGGAGCGAGGGATTCAGTAAAGGAGGAATAATGCATCGGAAAAGAGATACTCGGAACCCCAAAGAAAATCCTATCGTTTCCGTAGAAACGTATCTCGATTTAGAAGGACAATGCAGGGAATCCAGAGAATTTCATATGGACGCAAATTGTGTGTTAATTCATCAATGTGAGTTAGCGAGGGATGCAGTAAAGGAGGAATAATGCATCGGAAAACAGATACTCGGAACCCCAAAGAAAATCCTATTCGTTTCTGTAGAAACGAATCCCGATTAAGAAGGACAATGCAGGGAATCCAGAGTATTTCATATAGACGCAAATTGTGTGTTAATTCGTCAATGTGAGGGAACGAGGGATGCAGTAAAGGAGGAATAATGCATCGGAAAAGAGATACTCGGAACCCCAAAGAAAATCCTATCGTTTCCGTAGAAACGTATCTTGATTTAGATGGACAATTCAGGGAATCCAGAGTATTTCATATGGACGCAAATTGTGTGTTAATTCGTCAATTTGAGTTAGCGAGGGATGCAGTAAAGGAGGAATAATGCATCGGAAAAGAGATACTCGGAACCCCAAAGAAAATCCTATCGTTTCTGTAGAAACGTATCTCGATTTAGAAGGATAATGCAGGGAATCCAGAGTATTTCATATGGGCGCAAATTGTGTGTTAATTCGTCAATGTGAGTTAGCGAGGGATGCAGTAAAGGAAAAGTAATGCATCGGAAAAGAGATACTCGGAACCCCAAAGAAAATCCTGTCGTTTCCGTAGAAACGTATCTCGATTTAGAAGGATAATGCAGGGAATCCAGAGAATTTCATATGGACGCAAATTGTGTGTTATTTTGTCAATGTGAGAGAGCGAGGGATGCAGCAAAGGAGGAATAATGCATCGGAAAAGAGATACTCGGAACCCCAAAGAAAATCCTGTCGTTTCCGTAGAAACGTATCTCGATTTAGAAGGGCAATGCAGGGAATCCAGAGTATTTGATATGGACGCAAATTGTGTGTTAATTCGTCAATGTGAGGGAGCGAGGGATACAGTAAAGGATGAATAATGCATCGGAAAAGAGATACTCGGAACCCCAAAGAAAATCCTATCGTTTCCGTAGAAACGTATCTCGATATAGAAGGACAATGCAGGGAATCCGGAGTATATCATATGGACGCAAATTGTGTGTTAATTCGTCAATGTGAGGGAGCGAGGGTGCAGTAAAGGAGGAATAGATGCAGTAAAGGAGGAATAATGTATCGGAAAAGAGATACTCGACTCCCAAAAGAAAATCCTATCGTTTCCGTAGAAACGCATCTCGTTTTAGAAAGATAATGCAGGGAATCCAGAGTATTTCATATGGACGCAAATTGTGTGTTAATTCGTCAATGTGAGGGAGCGAGGGATGCAGTAAAGGAGGAATAATGCATCGGAAAAGAGATACTCGGAACCCCAAAGAAAATCCTATCGTTTCCGTAGAAGCGTATCTCGATTTAGAAGGACAATGCAGGGAATCCAGAGTATTTCATATGGACGCAAATTGTGTGTTAATTCGACAATGTGAGGAAGCGAGGGTTGCAGTAAAGGAGTAATAATGCATCGGAAAAGAGATACGCGGAACCCCAAAGAAAATCCTATCGTTTCCATAGAAACGTATCTCGATTTAGAAGGACAATGCAGGGAATCCAGAGTATTTCATATGGACGCAAATTGTGTGTTAATTCGTCAATGTGAGGGAGCGAGGGATGCAGTAAAGGAGGAAAATTCATCGGAAAAGAGATACTCGGAACCCCAAAGAAGATCCTATCGTTTCCGTAGAAACGTATCTCGATTTAGAAGGACGATGCAGGGAATCCAGAGTATTTCATATGGACGCAAATTGTGTGTTAATTCGTCAATGTGAGGGAGCGAGGGATGCAGTAAAGGAGGAATAATGCATCGGAAAAGAGATACTCGACTCCCAAAAGAAAATCCTATCGTTTCCGTAGAAACGTATCTCGATTTAGAAAGATAATGCAGGTAACCCAGAGTATTTCATATGGACGCAAATTGTGTGTTAATTCGTCAATGTGAGGGAGCGAGGGATGCAGTAAAGGAGGAATAATGCATCGGAAAAGAGATACTCGGAACCCCAAAGAAAATCCTGTCGTTTCCGTAGGAACGAATCCCGATTTAGAAGGACAATGCAGGGAATCCATAGTATTTCATATGGACGCAAATTGTGTGTTAATTCGTCAATGTGAGTTAGCGAGGGATGCAGTAAAGGAGGAATAATGCATCGGAAAAGAGACACTCGCAACCCCAAAGAAAATCCAATCGTTTCCGTAAAAACGTATCTCGAAGGACAATGCAGGGAATCCTGAGTATTTCATATGGACGCAAATTGTGTGTTAATTCGTCAATGTGAGGGAGCGAGGGATGCAGTAAAGGAGGAATAATGCATCGGAAAAGAGATACTCGGAACCCCAAAGAAAATCCTATCGTTTCCGTAGAAACGTATCTCGATTTAGGAGGACAATGCAGGGAATCCAGAGTATTTCATATGGACGCAAATTGTGTGTTAATTCGGCAATGTGAGGGAGCGATGGATGCAGTAAAGGAGGAATAATGCGTCGGAAAAGAGATACTCGGAACCCCAAAGAAAATCCTGTCGTTTCCGTAGAAACGAATCCCGATTTAGAAGGACAATGCAGGGAATCCAGAGTATTTCATATGGACGCAAATTGTGTGTTAATTCGTCAATGTGAGGGAGCGAGGGATGCAGTAAAGGAGGAATAATACATCGGAAAAGAGATACACGGAACCCCAAAGAAAATCCTATCGTTTCCGTAGAAACGTATCTCGATTTAGAAGGAGAATGCAGGGAATCCAGAGTATATCTTATGGACGCAAATTGTGTATTAATTCGTCAATGTGAGGGAGCGAGGGATGCAGTAAAGGAGGAATAATGCATCGGAAAAGAGATACTCGGAACCCCAAAGAAAAACCTTTCGTTTCCGTAGAAACGTATCTCGATTTACAAGGACAATGCAGGGAATCCAGAGTATTTCATATGGACGCAAATTGTGTGTTAATTCGTCAATGTGAGGGAGCGAGGGATGCAGTAAAGGAGGAATAATGCATCGGAAAGGCGATACTCGGAACCCCAAAGAAAATCCTATCGTTTCCGTAGAAACGTATCTCGATTTAGAAGGACAATGCAGGGAATCCAGAGTATTTCATATGGACGCAAATTGTGTGTTAATTCGTCAATGTGAGGGAGCGAGGGATGCAGTAAAGGAGGAATAATGCATCGGAAAAGAGATACTCGACTCCCAAAAGAAAATCCTATCGTTTCCGTAGAAACGTATCTCGATTTAGAAAGATAATGCAGGGAACCCAGAGTATTTCATATGGACGGAAATGTGTGTTAATTCGGCAATGTAAGGGAGCGAGGGATGCAGTAAAGGAGGAATAATGCATCGGAAAAGAGATACTCGGAACCCCAAAGAAAATCCTATCGTTTCCGTAGAAACGAATCCCGATTTAGAAGGACAATGCAGGGAATCCTGAGTATTTCATATGGACGCAAATTGTGTGTCAATTCGTCAATGTGAGGGAGCGAGGAATGCAGTAAAGGAGGAATAATGCAAATGAAAAGAGATACTCGGAACCCCAAAGAAAATCCTATCATTTCTGTAGAAAGGTATCTCGATTTAGAAGGAAAATGCAGGGAATCCAGAGTATTTCATATGGACGCAAATTTTGTGTTAATTCGTCAATGTGAGTTAGCGAGGGATGCAGTAAAGGAGGAATAATGCATCGGAAAAGAGATACTCGCAACCCCAAAGAAAATCCTTTCGTTTCCGTAAAAACGTATCTCGATTTAGAAGGACAATGCAGGGAATCCTGAGTATTTCATATGGACGCAAATTGTGTGTTAATTCGTCAATGTGAGGGAGCGAGGGATGCAGTAAAGGAGGAATAATGCATCGGAAAAGAGATACTCGGAACCCCAAAGAAAGACCTTTCGTTTCCGTAGAAACGTATCTCGATTTACAAGGACAATGCAGGGAATCCAGAGTATTTCATATGGACGCAAATTGTGTGTTAATTCGTCAATGTGAGGGAGCGAGGGATGCAGTAAAGGAGGAATAATGCATCGGAAAGGAGATACTCGGAACCCCAAAGAAAATCCTATCGTTTCCGTAGAAACGTATCTCGATTTAGAAGGACACTGCAAGGAATCCAGAGTATTTCATATGGACGCAAATTGTGTGTTAATTCGTCAATGTGAGGGTGCGAGGGATGCAGTAAAGGAGGAATAATGCATCGGGAAAGAGATACGCGGAACCCCAAAGAAAATCCTATCGTTTCCGTAGAATCGTATCTCGATTTAGAACGACAATGCAGGGAATCCAGAGTATTTCATATGGACGCAAATTGTGTGTTAATTCGTCAATGTGAGGGAGCGAGGGATGCAGTAAAGGAGGAATAATACATCGGAAAAGAGATACTCGACTCCCAATAGAAAATCCTATCGTTTCCGTAGAAACGTATCTCGATTTAGAAAGATAATGCAGGGAACACAGAGTATTTCATATGGACGAAATTTGTATGTTAATTCGGCAATGTGAGGGAGCGAGGGATGCAGTAAAGGAGGAATAATGCATCGGAAAAGAGATACTCGGAACCCCAAAGAAAATCCTGTCGTTTCTGTAGAAACGAATCCCGATTTATAAGGACAATGCAGGGAATCCTGAGTATTTCATATGGACGCAAATTGTGTGTTAATTCGTCAATGTGAGGGAGCGAGGGATGCAGTAAAGGAGGAATAATGCATCGGAAAAGAGATACTCGGAACCCCAAAGAAAATCCTATCGTTTCCGTAGAAACGTATCTCAATTTAGAAGGACAATGCAGGGACTTCCAGAGTATTTCATATGGACGCAAATTGTGTGTTAATTTGTCAATGTGAGTTAGCGAGGGATGCAGTAAAGGATGAATAATGCATCGGAAAAGAGATACTCGGAACCCCAAAGAAAATCCTATCGTTTCCGTAGAAACGTATCTCGATTTAGAAGGACAATGCAGGGAATCCTGAGTATTTCATATGGACGCAGATTGTATGTTAATTCGTCAATGTGAGGGAGCGAGGGATGCAGTAAAGGAGGAATAATGCATCGGAAAAGAGATACTCGGAACCCCAAAGAAAATCCTATCGTTTCCGTAGAAACGTATCTCGATTTAGGAGGACAATGCAGGGAATCCAGAGTATTTCATATGGACGCAAATTGTGTGTTAATTCGTCAATGTGAGGGAGCGAGGGATGCAGTAAAGGAGGAATAATGCATCGGAAAAGAGATACTCGGAACCCCAAAGAAAATCCTATCGTTTCCGTAGAAACGTAACTCGATTTAGAAGGACAATGCAGGGAATCCAGAGTATTTCATATGGACGCTAATTGTGTGTTAATTCGTCAATGTGTGGGAGCGAGGGATGCAGTAAAGGAGGAATAATGCATCGGAAAAGAGATACTGAACCCCAAAGAAAATCCTATCGTTTCCGTAGAAACGAATCCCGATTTAGAAGGACAATGCAGGCAATCCAGAGAATTTCATATGGACGCAAATTGTGTGTTATTTTGTCAATGTGAGGGAGCGAGGTATGCAGTAAAGGAGGAATAATGCATCAGAAAAGAGATACTCGGAACCCCAAAGAAAATCCTATCGTTTCCGTAGAAACATATCTCGATTTAGAAGGACAATGCGGGGAATCCATAGTATTTCATATGGACGCAAATTGTGTGTTAATTGGTCAATGTGAGGGAGCGAGGGATGCAGTAAAGGAGGAATAATGCATCGGAAAAGAGATACTCGGAACCCCAAAGAAAATCCTATCGTTTCCGTAGAAACGTATCTCGATTTAGGAGGACAATGCAGGGAATCCAGAGTATTTCATATGGACGCAAATTGTGTGTTAATTCGTCAATGTGAGGGAGCGAGGGATGCAGTAAAGGAGGAATAATGCATCGGAAAAGAGATACTCGGAACCCCAAAGAAAATCCTATCGTTTCCGTAGAAACGTAACTCGATTTAGAAGGACAATGCAGGGAATCCAGAGTATTTCATATGGACGCAAATTGTGTGTTAATTCGTCAATGTGAGGGAGCGAGGGATGCAGTAAAGGAGGAATAATACATCGGAAAAGAGATACACGGAACCCCAAAGAAAATCCTATCGTTTCCGTAGAAACGTATCTCGATTTAGAAGGAGAATGCAGGGAATCCAGAGTATATCTTATGGACGCAAATTGTGTATTAATTCGTCAATGTGAGGGAGCGAGGGATGCAGTAAAGGAGGAATAATGCATCGGAAAAGAGATACTCGGAACCCCAAAGAAAAACCTTTCGTTTCCGTAGAAACGTATCTCGATTTACAAGGACAATGCAGGGAATCCAGAGTATTTCATATGGACGCAAATTGTGTGTTAATTCGTCAATGTGAGGGAGCGAGGGATGCAGTAAAGGAGGAATAATGCATCGGAAAGGCGATACTCGGAACCCCAAAGAAAATCCTATCGTTTCCGTAGAAACGTATCTCGATTTAGAAGGACAATGCAGGGAATCCAGAGTATTTCATATGGACGCAAATTGTGTGTTAATTCGTCAATGTGAGGGAGCGAGGGATGCAGTAAAGGAGGAATAATGCATCGGAAAAGAGATACTCGACTCCCAAAAGAAAATCCTATCGTTTCCGTAGAAACGTATCTCGATTTAGAAAGATAATGCAGGGAACCCAGAGTATTTCATATGGACGGAAATGTGTGTTAATTCGGCAATGTAAGGGAGCGAGGGATGCAGTAAAGGAGGAATAATGCATCGGAAAAGAGATACTCGGAACCCCAAAGAAAATCCTATCGTTTCCGTAGAAACGAATCCCGATTTAGAAGGACAATGCAGGGAATCCTGAGTATTTCATATGGACGCAAATTGTGTGTCAATTCGTCAATGTGAGGGAGCGAGGGATGCAGTAAAGGAGGAATAATGCAAATGAAAAGAGATACTCGGAACCCCAAAGAAAATCCTATCGTTTCTGTAGAAAGGTATCTCGATTTAGAAGGAAAATGCAGGGAATCCAGAGTATTTCATATGGACGCAAATTTTGTGTTAATTCGTCAATGTGAGTTAGCGAGGGATGCAGTAAAGGAGGAATAATGCATCGGAAAAGAGATACTCGCAACCCCAAAGAAAATCCTTTCGTTTCCGTAAAAACGTATCTCGATTTAGAAGGACAATGCAGGGAATCCTGAGTATTTCATATGGACGCAAATTGTGTGTTAATTCGTCAATGTGAGGGAGCGAGGGATGCAGTAAAGGAGGAATAATGCATCGGAAAAGAGATACTCGGAACCCCAAAGAAAGACCTTTCGTTTCCGTAGAAACGTATCTCGATTTACAAGGACAATGCAGGGAATCCAGAGTATTTCATATGGACGCAAATTGTGTGTTAATTCGTCAATGTGAGGGAGCGAGGGATGCAGTAAAGGAGGAATAATGCATCGGAAAGGAGATACTCGGAACCCCAAAGAAAATCCTATCGTTTCCGTAGAAACGTATCTCGATTTAGAAGGACACTGCAAGGAATCCAGAGTATTTCATATGGACGCAAATTGTGTGTTAATTCGTCAATGTGAGGGTGCGAGGGATGCAGTAAAGGAGGAATAATGCATCGGGAAAGAGATACGCGGAACCCCAAAGAAAATCCTATCGTTTCCGTAGAATCGTATCTCGATTTAGAACGACAATGCAGGGAATCCAGAGTATTTCATATGGACGCAAATTGTGTGTTAATTCGTCAATGTGAGGGAGCGAGGGATGCAGTAAAGGAGGAATAATACATCGGAAAAGAGATACTCGACTCCCAATAGAAAATCCTATCGTTTCCGTAGAAACGTATCTCGATTTAGAAAGATAATGCAGGGAACACAGAGTATTTCATATGGACGCAATTTGTATGTTAATTCGGCAATGTGAGGGAGCGAGGGATGCAGTAAAGGAGGAATAATGCATCGGAAAAGAGATACTCGGAACCCCAAAGAAAATCCTGTCGTTTCTGTAGAAACGAATCCCGATTTATAAGGACAATGCAGGGAATCCAGAGTATTTCATATGGACGCAAATTGTGTGTTAATTCGTCAATGTGAGGGAGCGAGGGATGCAGTAAAGGAGGAATAATGCATCGGAAAAGAGATACTCGGAACCCCAAAGAAAATCCTATCGTTTCCGTAGAAACGTATCTCAATTTAGAAGGACAATGCAGGGACTTCCAGAGTATTTCATATGGACGCAAATTGTGTGTTAATTTGTCAATGTGAGTTAGCGAGGGATGCAGTAAAGGATGAATAATGCATCGGAAAAGAGATACTCGGAACCCCAAAGAAAATCCTATCGTTTCCGTAGAAACGTATCTCGATTTAGAAGGACAATGCAGGGAATCCTGAGTATTTCATATGGACGCAGATTGTATGTTAATTCGTCAATGTGAGGGAGCGAGGGATGCAGTAAAGGAGGAATAATGCATCGGAAAAGAGATACTCGGAACCCCAAAGAAAATCCTATCGTTTCCGTAGAAACGTATCTCGATTTAGGAGGACAATGCAGGGAATCCAGAGTATTTCATATGGACGCAAATTGTGTGTTAATTCGTCAATGTGAGGGAGCGAGGGATGCAGTAAAGGAGGAATAATGCATCGGAAAAGAGATACTCGGAACCCCAAAGAAAATCCTATCGTTTCCGTAGAAACGTAACTCGATTTAGAAGGACAATGCAGGGAATCCAGAGTATTTCATATGGACGCTAATTGTGTGTTAATTCGTCAATGTGTGGGAGCGAGGGATGCAGTAAAGGAGGAATAATGCATCGGAAAAGAGATACTGAACCCCAAAGAAAATCCTATCGTTTCCGTAGAAACGAATCCCGATTTAGAAGGACAATGCAGGCAATCCAGAGAATTTCATATGGACGCAAATTGTGTGTTATTTTGTCAATGTGAGGGAGCGAGGTATGCAGTAAAGGAGGAATAATGCATCAGAAAAGAGATACTCGGAACCCCAAAGAAAATCCTATCGTTTCCGTAGAAACATATCTCGATTTAGAAGGACAATGCGGGGAATCCATAGTATTTCATATGGACGCAAATTGTGTGTTAATTGGTCAATGTGAGGGAGCGAGGGATGCAGTAAAGGAGGAATAATGCATCGGAAAAGAGATACTTGGAACCCCAAAGAAAATCCTATCGTTTCCGTAGAAATGTATCTCGATTTAGAAGGACAATGCAGGGAATCCAGAGTATTTCATATGGACGCAAATTGTGTGTTAATTCGTCAATGTGAGGGAGCGAGGGATGCAGTAAAGGAGGAATAATGCATCGGAAAAGAGATACTCGGAACCCCAAAGGAAATCCTATCGTTTCCGTAGAAACGTATCTTGATTTAGAAGGACAATGCAGGGAATCCAGAGTATTTCATATGGACGCAAATTGTATGTTAATTCGGCAATGTGAGGGGGCGAGGGATGCAGTAAAGGAGGAATAATGCATCGGAAAAGAGATACTCGGAACCCCAAAGAAACTCCTATCGTTTCTGTAGAAACGTATCTCGATTTAGAAGGACAATGCAGGGAATCCAGAGTATTTCATATGGACGCAAATTGTGTGTTAATTCGTCAATGTGAGGGAGCGACGGATGCAGTAAAGGAGGAATAATGCATCGGAAAAGAGATACTCGGAACCCCAAAGAAAATCCTATCGTTTCCGTAGAAACGTATCTCGATTTAGAAGGACAATGCAGGGAATCCAGAGTATTTCATATGGACGCAAATTGTGTGTTAATTCGTCAATGTGAGGGAGCGAGGGATGCAGTAAAGGAGGAATAATGCATCGGAAAAGAGATACTCGACTCCCAAAAGAAAATCCTATCGTTTCCGTAGAAACGTATCTCGATTTAGAAAGATAATGCAGGGAACCCAGAGTATTTCATATGGACGGAAATGTGTGTTAATTCGGCAATGTGAGGGAGCGAGGGATGCAGTAAAGGAGGAATAATGCATCGGAAAAGAGATACTCGGAACCCCAAAGAAAATCCTATCGTTTCCGTAGAAACGAATCCCGATTTAGAAGGACAATGCAGGGAATCCAGAGTATTTCATATGGACGCAAATTGTGTGTCAATTCGTCAATGTGAGGGAGCGAGGGATGCAGTAAAGGAGGAATAATGCAAATGAAAAGAGATACTCGGAACCCCATAGAAAATCCTATCATTTCCGTAGAAAGGTATCTCGATTTAGAAGGAAAATGCAGGGAATCCAGAGTATTTCATATGGACGCAAATTTTGTGTTAATTCGTCAATGTGAGTTAGCGAGGGATGCAGTAAAGGAGGAATAATGCATCGGAAAAGAGATACTCGCAACCCCAAAGAAAATCCTTTCGTTTCCGTAAAAACGTATCTCGATTTAGAAGGACAATGCAAGGAATCCTGAGTATTTCATATGGACGCAAATTGTGTGTTAATTCGTCAATGTGAGGGAGCGAGGGATGCAGTAAAGGAGGAGTAATGCATCGGAAAAGAGATGCTCGGAACCCCAAAGAAAAACCTTTCGTTTCCGTAGAAACGTATCTCGATTTACAAGGACAATGCAGGGAATCCAGAGTATTTCATATGGACGCAAATTGTGTGTTAATTCGTCAATGTGAGGGAGCGAGGGATGCAGTAAAGGAGGAATAATGCATCGGAAAGGAGATACTCGGAACCCCAAAGAAAATCCTATCGTTTCCGTAGAAACGTATCTCGATTTAGAAGGACACTGCAAGGAATCCAGAGTATATCATATGGACGCAAATTGTGTGTTAATTCGTCAATGTGAGGGAGCGAGGGATGCAGTAAAGGAGGAATAATGCATCGGGAAAGAGATACGCGGAACCCCAAAGAAAATCCTATCGTTTCCGTAGAATCGTATCTCGATTTAGAACGACAATGCAGGGAATCCAGAGTATTTCATATGGACGCAAATTGTGTGTTAATTCGTCAATGTGAGGGAGCGAGGGATGCAGTAAAGGAGGAATAATGCATCGGAAAAGATATACTCGGAACCCCAAAGAAAATCCTATCGTTTCCATAGAAACGTATCTTGATTTAGAAGGACAATGCAGGGAATCCAGAGTATTTCATATGGACGCAAATTGTGTTTTAATTCGGCAATGTGAGGGAGCGAGGGATGCAGTAAAGGAGGAATAATGCATCGGAAAAGAGATACTCGGAACCCCAAAGAAAATCCTATCGTTTCTGTAGAAACGTATCTCGATTTAGAAGGACAATGCAGGGAATCCAGAGTATTTCATATGGACGCAAATTGTGTGTTAATTCGTCAATGTGAGGGAGCGAGGGATGCAGTAAAGGAGGAATAATACATCGGAAAAGAGATACTCGACTCCCAATAGAAAATCCTATCGTTTCCGTAGAAACGTATCTCGATTTAGAAAGATAATGCAGGGAACACAGAGCATTTCATATGGACGCAATTTGTATGTTAATTCGGCAATGTGAGGGAGCGAGGGATGCAGTAAAGGAGGAATAATGCATCGGAAAAGAGATACTCGGAACCCCAAAGAAAATCCTGTCGTTTCTGTAGAAACGAATCCCGATTTATAAGGACAATGCAGGGAATCCAGAGTATTTCATATGGACGCAAATTGTGTGTTAATTCGTCAATGTGAGGGAGCGAGGGATGCAGTAAAGGAGGAATAATGCATCGGAAAAGAGATACTCGGAACCCCAAAGAAAATCCTATCGTTTCCGTAGAAACGTATCTCAATTAGAAGGACAATGCAGGGACTTCCAGAGTATTTCATATGGACGCAAATTGTGTGTTAATTCGTCAATGTGAGTTAGCGAGGGATGCAGTAAAGGATGAATAATGCATCGGAAAAGAGATACTCGGAACCCCTAAGAAAATCCTATCGTTTCCGTAGAAACGTATCTCGATTTAGAAGGACAATGCAGGGAATCCTGAGTATTTCATATGGACGCAGATTGTATGTTAATTCGTCAATGTGAGGGAGCGAGGGATGCAGTAAAGGAGGAATAATGCATCGGAAAAGAGATACTCGGAACCCCAAAGAAAATCCTATCGTTTCCGTAGAAACGTATCTCGATTTAGGAGGACAATGCAGGGAATCCAGAGTATTTCATATGGACGCAAATTGTGTGTTAATTGGTCAATGTGAGGGAGCGAGGGATGCAGTAAAGGAAGAATAATGCATCGGAAAAGAGATACTCGGAACCCCAAAGAAAATCCTATCGTTTCCGTAGAAACGTAACTCGATTTAGAAGGACAATGCAGGGAATCCAGAGTATTTCATATGGACGCTAATTGTGTGTTAATTCGTCAATGTGTGGGAGCGAGGGATGCAGTAAAGGAGGAATAATGCATCGGAAAAGAGATACTGAACCCCAAAGAAAATCCTATCGTTTCCGTAGAAACGAATCCCGATTTAGAAGGACAATGCAGGCAATCCAGAGAATTTCATATGGACGCAAATTGTGTGTTATTTTGTCAATGTGAGGGAGCGAGGTATGCAGCAAAGGAGGAATAATGCATCAGAAAAGAGATACTCGGAACCCCAAAGAAAATCCTATCGTTTCCGTAGAAACATATCTCGATTTAGAAGGACAATGCGGGGAATCCATAGTATTTCATATGGACGCAAATTGTGTGTTAATTCGTCAATGTGAGGGAGCGAGGGATGCAGTAAAGGAGGAATAATGCATCGGAAAAGAGATACTCGGAACCCGAAAGAAAATCCTGTCGTTTCTGTAGAAACGAATCCCGATTTATAAGGACAATGCAGGGAATCCAGAGTATTTCATATGGACGCAAATTGTGTGTTAATTCGTCAATGTGAGGGAGCGAGGGATGCAGTAAAGGAGGAATAATGCATCGGAAAAGAGATACTCGGAACCCGAAAGAAAATCCTATCGTTTCCGTAGAAACGTATTTCAATTTAGAAGGACAATGCAGGGACTTCCAGAGTATTTCATATGGACGCAAATTGTGTGTTAATTCGTCAATGTGATTTAGCGAGGGATGCAGTAAAGGAGGAATAATGCATCGGAAAAGAGATACTCGGAACCCCAAAGGAAATCCTAACGTTTCCGTAGAAACGTATCTCGATTTAGAAGGACAATGCAGGGAATCCTGAGTATTTCATATGGACGCAGATTGTGTGTTAATTCGTCAATGTGAGGGAACGAGGGATGCAGTAAAGGAGGAATAATGCATCGGAAAAGAGATAATCCGAACCCCAAAGAAAATCCTATCGTTTCCATAGAAACGTATCTCGATTTAGGAGGACAATGCAGGGAATCCAGAGTATTTCATATGGACGCAAATTGTGTGTTAATTCGTCAATGTGAGGGAGTGAGGGATGCAGTAAAGGAGGAATAATGCATCGGAAAAGAGATACTCGGAACCCCAAAGAAAATCCTATCGTTTCCGTAGAAACGTATCTTGATATAGAAGGACAATGCAGGGAATCCAGAGTATTTCATATGGACGCAAATTGTGTGTTAATTCGTCAATGTGAGGGAGCGAGGGATGCAGTAAAGGAGGAATAACGCATCGGAAAAGAGATACTTGGGACCCCAAAGAAAGTCCTATCGTTTCCGTAGAATTGTATCTCGATTTACAAGGACAATGCAAAGAATCCAGAGTATTTCATATGGACGCAAATTGTGTGTTAATTCGTCAATTTGAGGGAGCGAGGGATGCAGTAAAGGAGGAATAATGCATCGGAAAAGAGATACTCGGAACCGCAAGGAAAATCCTACCGTTTCCGTAGAAACGTATCTCGATTTAGAAGGACAATGCAGGGAATCCAGAGTATTTCATATAGACGCAAATTGTGTGTTAATTCTTCAATGTGAGGGAGCGAGGGATGCAGTAAGGGAGGAATAATGCATCGGAAAAGAGATACTCGGAACCCCAAAGAAAATCCTACCGTTTCCGTAGAAACGTAACTCGATTTAGAAGGACAATGCAGGGAATCCAGAGTATTTCATATGGACGCTAATTGTGTGTTAATTCGTCAATGTGTGGGAGCGAGGGATGCAGTAAAGGAGGAATAATGCATCGGAAAAGAGATACTCGGAACCCCAAAGAAAATCCTATCGTTTCCGTAGAAACGAATCCCGATTTAGAAGGACAATGCAGGCAATCCAGAGAATTTCATATGGACGCAAATTGTGTGTTATTTTGTCAATGTGAGGGAGCGAGGTATGCAGTAAAGGAGGAATAATGCATCAGAAAAGAGATACTCGGAACCCCAAAGAAAATCCTATCGTTTCCGTAGAAACATATCTCGATTTAGAAGGACAATGCAGGGAATCCAGAGTATTTCATATGGACGCAAATTGTGTGTTAATTGGTCAATGTGAGGGAGCGAGGGATGCAGTAAAGGAGGAATAATGCATCGGAAAAGAGATACTTGGAACCCCAAAGAAAATCCTATCGTTTCCGTAGAAACGTATCTCGTTTTAGAAGGACAATGCAGGGAATCCAGAGTATTTCATATGGACGAAAAATTGTGTGTTAATTCGTCAATGTGAGGGAGCGAGGGATGCAGTAAAGGAGGAATAATGCATCGGAAAAGAGATACTAGGAACCCCAAAGAAAATCCTATCGTTTCCGTAGAAACATATCTCGATTTAGAAGGACAATGCAGGGAATCCAGAGTATTTCATATTCACGCAAATTGTGTGTTAATTCGTCAATGTGAGGGAGCGAGGGATGCAGTAAAGGCGGAATAATGCATCGGAAAAGAGATACTCGACTCCCAAAAGAAAATCCTATCATTTCCGTAAAAACGTATCTCGATTTAGAAGGACAATGCAGAGAATCCAGAGTATTTCATATGGACGCAAATTTTGTGTTAATTCGTCAATGTGAGTTAGCGAGGGATGCAGTAAAGGAGGAATAATGCATCGGAAAAGAGATACTCGCAACCCCAAAGAAAATCCTATCGTTTCCGTAAAAACGTATCTCGATTTAGAAGGACAATGCAGGAAATCCTGAGTATTTCATATGGACGCAAATTGTGTGTTAATTCGTCAATGTGAGGGAGCGAGGGATGCAGTAAAGGAGGAATAATGCATCGGAAAAGAGATACTCGGAACCCCAAAGAAAATCCTATCGTTTCCGTAGAAACGTATCACGATTTAGGAGGACAATGCAGGGAATCCAGTGTATTTCATATGGACGCAAATTGTGTGTTAATTCGTCAATGTGAGGGAGCGAGGGATGCAGTAAAGGACGAATAATGCATCGGAAAAGAGATACTCGGAACCCCAAAGAAAATCCTATCGTTTCCGTAGAAACGTATCTCGATTTACAAGGACAATGCAGGGAATCCAGAGTATATGATATGGACGCATATTGTGTATTAATTCGTCAATGTGAGGGAGCGAGGGATGCGGTAAAGGAGGAATAATGCATCGGAAAAGAGATACTCGGAACCCCAAAGAAAAACCTTTCGTTTCCGTAGAAACGTATCTCGATTTACAAGGACAATGCAGGGAATCCAGAGTATTTCATATTGACGCAAATTGTGTGTCAATTCGTCAATGTGAGGGAGCGAGGGATGCAGTAAAGGAGGATTAATGCATCGGAAAGGAGATACTCGGAACCACAAAGAAAATCCTATCGTTTCCGTAGAAACGTATCTCGATTTAGAAGGACACTGCAAGGAATCCAGAGTATTTCATATGGACGCAAATTGTGTGTTAATTCGTCAATGTGAGGGAGCGAGGGATGCAGTAAAGGGGGAATAATGCATCGGAAAAGAGATACGCGGAACCCCAAAGAAAATCCTATCGTTTCCGTAGAAACGTATCTCGATTTAGAAGGACAATGCAGGGAATCCAGATTATTTCATATGGACGCAAATTGTGTGTTAATTCGTCAATGTGAGGGAGCGAGGGATGCAGTAAAGGAGGAATAATGCATCGGAAAAGAGATACTCGGAACCCCAAAGAAAATCCTATCGTTTCCATAGAAACGTATCTGGATTTAGAAAGACAATGCAGGAAATCCAGAGTATTTCATATGGACGCAAATTGTGTGTTAATTCGTCAATGTGAGGGAGCGAGGGATGCAGTAAAGGAGGAATATTGCATCGGAAAAGAGATACTCGGAACCCCAAAGAAAATCCTATCGTTTCCGTAGAAACGTATCTTGATTTAGAAGGACAATGCAGGGAATCCAGAGTATTTCATATGGACGCAAATTGTGTGTTAATTCGGTAATGTGAGGGAGCGAGGGATGCAGTAAAGGAGGAATAATGCATCGGAAAAGAGATACTCGGAACCCCAAAGAAAATCCTATCGTTTCTGTAGAAACGTATATCGATTTAGAGGGACAATGCAGGGAATCCAGAGTATTTCATATGGACGCAAATTGTGTGTTAATTCGTCAATGTGAGGGAGCGAGGGATGCAGTAAAGGAGGAATAATACATCGGAAAAGAGATACTCGGAACCCCAAAGCAAATCCTGTCGTTTCCGTAGAAACGTATCTCAATTTAGAAGGACAATGCAGGGACCTCCAGAGTATTTCATATGGACGCAAATTGTGTGTTAATTCGTCAATGTGAGTTAGCGAGGGATGCAGTAAAGAGGAATAATGCATCGGAAAAGAGATACTCGGAACCCCAAAGAAAATCCTATCGTTTCCGTAGAAACGTATCTCGATTTAGAAGGACAATGCAGGGAATCCTGAGTATTTCATATGGACGCAGATTGTGTGTTAATTCGTCAATGTGAGGGAGCGAGGGATGCAGTAAAGGAGGAATAATGCATCGGAAAAGAGATACTCCGAACCCCAAAGAAAATCCTATCGTTTCCGTAGAAACGTATCTCGATTTAGAAGGACAATGCAGGGAATCCAGACTATATCATATGGACGCAAATTGTGTGTTAATTCGTCAATGTGAGGGAGCGAGGGATGCAGTAAAGGAGGAATAATGCATCGGAAAAGAGATACTCGGAACCCCAAAGAAATTCCTATCGTTTCCGTAGAAACGTATCTCGATTTACAAGGACAATGCAAAGAATCCAGAGTATTTCATATGGACGCAAATTGTGTGTTAATTCGTCAATGTGAGGGAGCGAGGGATGCAGTAAAGGAGGAATAATGCATCGGAAAAGAGATACTCGGAACCCCAAGGAAAATCCTACCGTTTCCGTAGAAACGTATCTCGATTTAGAAGGACAATGCAGGGAATCCAGAGTATTTCATATAGACGCAAATTGTGTGTTAATTCTTCAATGTGAGGGAGCGAGGGATGCCGTAAAGGAGGAATAATGCATCGGAAAAAGAGATACTCGGAACCCCAAAGAAAATCCTATCGTTTCCGTAGAAACGTAACTCGATTTAGAAGGACAATGCAGGGAATCCAGAGTATTTCATATGGACGCTAATTGTGTGTTAATTCGTCAATGTGTGGGAGCGAGGGATGCAGTAAAGGAGGAATAATGCATCGGAAAAGAGATACTCGGAACCCCAAAGAAAATCCTATCGTTTCCGTAGAAACGAGTCCCGATTTAGAAGGACAATGCAGGCAATCCAGAGAATTTCATATGGACGCAAATTGTGTGTTATTTTGTCAATGTGAGGGAGCGAGGTATGCAGTAAAGGAGGAATAATGCATCAGAAAAGAGATACTCGGAACCCCAAAGAAAATCCTATCGTTTCCGTAGAAACATATCTCGATTTTGAAGGACAATGCAGGGAATCCAGAGTATTTCATATGGACGCAAATTGTGTGTTAATTGGTCAATGTGAGGGAGCGAGGGATGCAGTAAAGGAGGAATAATGCATCGGAAATGAGATACTTGGAACCCCAAAGAAAATCCTATCGTTTCCGTAGAAAAGTATCTCGATTTAGAAGGACAATGCAGGGAATCCAGAGTATGTCATATGGACGCAAATTGTGTGTTAATTCGTCAATGTGAGGGAGCGAGGGATGCAGTAAAGGAGGAATAATGCATCGGAAAAGAGATACTCGAAACCCCAAAGAAAATCCTATCGTTTCCGTAGAAACATATCTCGATTTAGAATGACAATGCAGGGAATCCAGAGTATTTCATATGGACGCAAATTGTGTGTTAATTCGTCAATGTGAGGGAGCGAGGGATGCAGTAAAGGAGGAATAATGCATCGGAAAAGAGATACTCGACTCCCAAAAGAAAATCCTATCGTTTCCATAGAAACGTATCTCGATTTAGAAGGACAATGCAGGGAATCCTGAGTATTTCATATGGACGCAGATTGTGTGTTAATTCGTCAATGTGAGGGAGCGAGGGATGCAGTAAAGGAGGAATAATGCATCGGAAAAGAGATACTCCGAACCCCAAAGAAAATCCTATCGTTTCCGTAGAAACGTATCTCGATTTAGAAGGACAATGCAGGGAATCCAGACTATATCATATGGACGCAAATTGTGTGTTAATTCGTCAATGTGAGGGAGCGAGGGATGCAGTAAAGGAGGAATAATGCATCGGAAAAGAGATACTCGGAACCCCAAAGAAAGTCCTATCGTTTCCGTAGAAACGTATCTCGATTTACAAGGACAATGCAAAGAATCCAGAGTATTTCATATGGACACAAATTGTGTGTTAATTCGTCAATGTGAGGGAGCGAGGGATGCAGTAAAGGAGGAATAATGCATCGGAAAAGAGATACTCGGAACCCCAAAGAAAATCCAATCGTTTCCGTAGAAACGTATCTCGATTTAGAAGGACAATGCACGGAATCCTGAGTATTTCATATGGACGCAAATTGTGTGTTAATTCGTCAATGTGAGGGAGCGAGGGATGCAGTAAAGGAGGAATAATGCATCGGAAAAGAGATACTCGGAACCCCAAAGAAAATCCAATCGTTTCCGTAGAATGGATCCCGATTTAGAAGGACAATGCAGGGAATCCAGAGTATTTCATATGGACGCAAATTGTGTGTTAATTCTTCAATGTGAGGGAGCGAGGGATGCAGTAAAGGACGAATAATGCATCGGAAAAGAGATACTCGGAACCCCAAAGAAAATCCTATCGTTTCCGTAGAAACGTATCTCGATTTAGAAGGAGAATGCAGAGAAGCCAGAGTATTTCATATGGACGAAAATTTTGAGTTAATTCGTCAATGTGAGTTAGCGAGGGATGCAGTAAAGGAGGAATAATGCTTCGGAAAAGAGATACTCGCAACCCCAAAGAAAATCCTATCGTTTCCGTAAAAACGTATCTCGATTTAGAAGGACAATGCAGGGAATCCTGAGTATTTCATATGGACGCAAATTGTGTGTTAATTCGTCAATGTGAGGGAGCGAGGGATGCAGTAAAGGAGGAATAATGCATCGGAAAAGAGATACTCGGAACCCCAAAGAAAATCCAATCGTTTCCGTAGAAACGTATCTCGATTTTGGAGGACAATGCAGGGAATCCAGTGTATTTCATATGGACGCAAATTGTGTGTTAATTCGTCAATGTGAGGGAGCGAGGGATGCAGTAAAGGAGGAATAATGCATCGGAAAAGAGATACTCGGAACCCCAAAGAAAATCCTATCGATTCCGTAGAAACGTATCTCGATTTACAAGGACAATGCAGGGAATCCAGAGTATATCATATGGACGCATATTGTGTATTAATTCGTCAATGTGAGGGAGCGAGGGATGCAGTAAAGGAGGAATAATGCATCGGAAAAGAGATACTCGGAACCCCAAAGAAAAACCTTTCGTTTCCGTAGAAACGTATCTCGATTTACAAGGACAATGCAGGGAATCCAGAGAATTTCATATGGACGCAAATTGTGTGTTAATTCGTCAATGTGAGGGAGCGAGGGATGCAGTAAAGGAGGAATAATGCATCGGAAAGGAGATACTCGGAACCACAAAGAAAATCCTATCGTTTCCGTAGAAACGTATCTCGATTTAGAAGGACACTGCAAGGAATCCAGAGTATTTCATATGGACGCAAATTGTGTGTTAATTCGTCAATGTGAGGGAGCGAGGGATGCAGTAAAGGAGGAATAATGCATCGGAAAAGAGATACGCGGAACCCCAAAGAAAATCCTATCGTTTCCGTAGAAACGTATCTCGATTTAGAAGGACAATGCAGGGAATCCAGAGTATTTCATATGGACGCAAATTGTGTGTTAATTTGTCAATGTGAGGGAGCGAGGGATGCAGTAAAGGAGGAATAATGCATTGGAAAAGAGATACTCGGAACCCCAAAGAAAATCCTATCGTTTCCGTAGAAACGTATCTTGATTTAGAAGGACAATGCAGGGAATCCAGAGTATTTCATATGGACGCAAATTGTGTGTTAATTCGTCAATGTGAGGGAGCGAGGGATGCAGTAAAGGAGGAATAATGCATCGGAAAAGAGATACTCGCAACCCCAAAGAAAATCCTATCGTTTCCGTAAAAACGTATCTCGATTTAGAAGGACAATGCAGGAAATCCTGAGTATTTCATATGGACGCAAATTGTGTGTTAATTCGTCAATGTGAGGGAGCGAGGGATGCAGTAAAGGAGGAATAATGCATCGGAAAAGAGATACTCGGAACCCCAAAGAAAATCCTATCGTTTCCGTAGAAACGTATCACGATTTAGGAGGACAATGCAGGGAATCCAGTGTATTTCATATGGACGAAAATTGTGTGTTAATTCGTCAATGTGAGGGAGCGAGGGATGCAGTAAAGGACGAATAATGCATCGGAAAAGAGATACTCGGAACCCCAAAGAAAATCCTATCGTTTCCGTAGAAACGTATCTCGATTTACAAGGACAATGCAGGGAATCCAGAGTATATCATATGGACGCATATTGTGTATTAATTCGTCAATGTGAGGGAGCGAGGGATGAGGTAAAGGAGGAATAATGCATCGGAAAAGAGATACTCGGAACCCCAAAGAAAAACCTTTCGTTTCCGTAGAAACGTATCTCGATTTACAAGGACAATGCAGGGAATCCAGAGTATTTCATATGGACGCAAATTGTGTGTCAATTCGTCAATGTGAGGGAGCGAGGGATGCAGTAAAGGAGGATTAATGCATCGGAAAGGAGATACTCGGAACCACAAAGAAAATCCTATCGTTTCCGTAGAAACGTATCTCGATTTAGAAGGACACTGCAAGGAATCCAGAGTATTTCATATGGACGCAAATTGTGTGTTAATTCGTCAATGTGAGGGAGCGAGGGATGCAGTAAAGGGGGAATAATGCATCGGAAAAGAGATACGCGGAACCCCAAAGAAAATCCTATCGTTTCCGTAGAAACGTATCTCGATTTAGAAGGACAATGCAGGGAATCCAGATTATTT
The DNA here is from genome assembly GCF_023898315.1 of Schistocerca nitens. Taxonomy (NCBI): domain Eukaryota; kingdom Metazoa; phylum Arthropoda; class Insecta; order Orthoptera; family Acrididae; genus Schistocerca; species Schistocerca nitens. Next base: position 1,281,100,944 of record NC_064614.1, on the reverse strand, counting down.
CATATGGACGCAAATTGTGTGTTAATTCGTCAATGTGAGGGAGCGAGGGATGCAGTAAAGGAGGAATAATGCATCGGAAAAGAGATACTCGGAACCCCAAAGAAAATCCTATCGTTTCCATAGAAACGTATCTGGATTTAGAAAGACAATGCAGGAAATCCAGAGTATTTCATATGGACGCAAATTGTGTGTTAATTCGTCAATGTGAGGGAGCGAGGGATGCAGTAAAGGAGGAATATTGCATCGGAAAAGAGATACTCGGAACCCCAAAGAAAATCCTATCGTTTCCGTAGAAACGTATCTTGATTTAGAAGGACAATGCAGGGAATCCAGAGTATTTCATATGGACGCAAATTGTGTGTTAATTCGGTAATGTGAGGGAGCGAGGGATGCAGTAAAGGAGGAATAATGCATCGGAAAAGAGATACTCGGAACCCCAAAGAAAATCCTATCGTTTCTGTAGAAACGTATATCGATTTAGAGGGACAATGCAGGGAATCCAGAGTATTTCATATGGACGAAAATTGTGTGTTAATTCGTCAATGTGAGGGAGCGAGGGATGCAGTAAAGGAGGAATAATACATCGGAAAAGAGATACTCGGAACCCCAAAGCAAATCCTGTCGTTTCCGTAGAAACGTATCTCAATTTAGAAGGACAATGCAGGGACTTCCAGAGTATTTCATATGGACGCAAATTGTGTGTTAATTCGTCAATGTGAGTTAGCGAGGGATGCAGTAAAGAGGAATAATGCATCGGAAAAGAGATACTCGGAACCCCAAAGAAAATCCTATCGTTTCCGTAGAAACGTATCTCGATTTAGAAGGACAATGCAGGGAATCCTGAGTATTTCATATGGACGCAGATTGTGTGTTAATTCGTCAATGTGAGGGAGCGAGGGATGCAGTAAAGGAGGAATAATGCATCGGAAAAGAGATACTCCGAACCCCAAAGAAAATCCTATCGTTTCCGTAGAAACGTATCTCGATTTAGAAGGACAATGCAGGGAATCCAGACTATATCATATGGACGCAAATTGTGTGTTAATTCGTCAATGTGAGGGAGCGAGGGATGCAGTAAAGGAGGAATAATGCATCGGAAAAGAGATACTCGGAACCCCAAAGAAATTCCTATCGTTTCCGTAGAAACGTATCTCGATTTACAAGGACAATGCAAAGAATCCAGAGTATTTCATATGGACGCAAATTGTGTGTTAATTCGTCAATGTGAGGGAGCGAGGGATGCAGTAAAGGAGGAATAATGCATCGGAAAAGAGATACTCGGAACCCCAAGGAAAATCCTACCGTTTCCGTAGAAACGTATCTCGATTTAGAAGGACAATGCAGGGAATCCAGAGTATTTCATATAGACGCAAATTGTGTGTTAATTCTTCAATGTGAGGGAGCGAGGGATGCCGTAAAGGAGGAATAATGCATCGGAAAAGAGATACTCGGAACCCCAAAGAAAATCCTATCGTTTCCGTAGAAACGTAACTCGATTTAGAAGGACAATGCAGGGAATCCAGAGTATTTCATATGGACGCTAATTGTGTGTTAATTCGTCAATGTGTGGGAGCGATGGATGCAGTAAAGGAGGAATAATGCATCGGAAAAGAGATACTCGGAACCCCAAAGAAAATCCTATCGTTTCCGTAGAAACGAGTCCCGATTTAGAAGGACAATGCAGGCAATCCAGAGAATTTCATATGGACGCAAATTGTGTGTTATTTTGTCAATGTGAGGGAGCGAGGTATGCAGTAAAGGAGGAATAATGCATCAGAAAAGAGATACTCGGAACCCCAAAGAAAATCCTATCGTTTCCGTAGAAACATATCTCGATTTTGAAGGACAATGCAGGGAATCCAGAGTATTTCATATGGACGCAAATTGTGTGTTAATTGGTCAATGTGAGGGAGCGAGGGATGCAGTAAAGGAGGAATAATGCATCGGAAATGAGATACTTGGAACCCCAAAGAAAATCCTATCGTTTCCGTAGAAAAGTATCTCGATTTAGAAGGACAATGCAGGGAATCCAGAGTATGTCATATGGACGCAAATTGTGTGTTAATTCGTCAATGTGAGGGAGCGAGGGATGCAGTAAAGGAGGAATAATGCATCGGAAAAGAGATACTCGAAACCCCAAAGAAAATCCTATCGTTTCCGTAGAAACATATCTCGATTTAGAATGACAATGCAGGGAATCCAGAGTATTTCATATGGACGCAAATTGTGTGTTAATTCGTCAATGTGAGGGAGCGAGGGATGCAGTAAAGGAGGAATAATGCATCGGAAAAGAGATACTCGACTCCCAAAAGAAAATCCTATCGTTTCCATAGAAACGTATCTCGATTTAGAAGGACAATGCAGGGAATCCTGAGTATTTCATATGGACGCAGATTGTGTGTTAATTCGTCAATGTGAGGGAGCGAGGGATGCAGTAAAGGAGGAATAATGCATCGGAAAAGAGATACTCCGAACCCCAAAGAAAATCCTATCGTTTCCGTAGAAACGTATCTCGATTTAGAAGGACAATGCAGGGAATCCAGACTATATCATATGGACGCAAATTGTGTGTTAATTCGTCAATGTGAGGGAGCGAGGGATGCAGTAAAGGAGGAATAATGCATCGGAAAAGAGATACTCGGAACCCCAAAGAAAGTCCTATCGTTTCCGTAGAAACGTATCTCGATTTACAAGGACAATGCAAAGAATCCAGAGTATTTCATATGGACACAAATTGTGTGTTAATTCGTCAATGTGAGGGAGCGAGGGATGCAGTAAAGGAGGAATAATGCATCGGAAAAGAGATACTCGGAACCCCAAAGAAAATCCAATCGTTTCCGTAGAAACGTATCTCGATTTAGAAGGACAATGCAGGGAATCCTGAGTATTTCATATGGACGCAAATTGTGTGTTAATTCGTCAATGTGAGGGAGCGAGGGATGCAGTAAAGGAGGAATAATGCATCGGAAAAGAGATACTCGGAACCCCAAAGAAAATCCAATCGTTTCCGTAGAATGGATCCCGATTTAGAAGGACAATGCAGGGAATCCAGAGTATTTCATATGGACGCAAATTGTGTGTTAATTCTTCAATGTGAGGGAGCGAGGGATGCAGTAAAGGACGAATAATGCATCGGAAAAGAGATACTCGGAACCCCAAAGAAAATCCTATCGTTTCCGTAGAAACGTATCTCGATTTAGAAGGAGAATGCAGAGAAGCCAGAGTATTTCATATGGACGAAAATTTTGAGTTAATTCGTCAATGTGAGTTAGCGAGGGATGCAGTAAAGGAGGAATAATGCTTCGGAAAAGAGATACTCGCAACCCCAAAGAAAATCCTATCGTTTCCGTAAAAACGTATCTCGATTTAGAAGGACAATGCAGGGAATCCTGAGTATTTCATATGGACGCAAATTGTGTGTTAATTCGTCAATGTGAGGGAGCGAGGGATGCAGTAAAGGAGGAATAATGCATCGGAAAAGAGATACTCGGAACCCCAAAGAAAATCCAATCGTTTCCGTAGAAACGTAACTCGATTTTGGAGGACAATGCAGGGAATCCAGTGTATTTCATATGGACGCAAATTGTGTGTTAATTCGTCAATGTGAGGGAGCGAGGGATGCAGTAAAGGAGGAATAATGCATCGGAAAAGAGATACTCGGAACCCCAAAGAAAATCCTATCGATTCCGTAGAAACGTATCTCGATTTACAAGGACAATGCAGGGAATCCAGAGTATATCATATGGACGCATATTGTGTATTAATTCGTCAATGTGAGGGAGCGAGGGATGCAGTAAAGGAGGAATAATGCATCGGAAAAGAGATACTCGGAACCCCAAAGAAAAACCTTTCGTTTCCGTAGAAACGTATCTCGATTTACAAGGACAATGCAGGGAATCCAGAGAATTTCATATGGACGCAAATTGTGTGTTAATTCGTCAATGTGAGGGAGCGAGGGATGCAGTAAAGGAGGAATAATGCATCGGAAAGGAGATACTCGGAACCACAAAGAAAATCCTATCGTTTCCGTAGAAACGTATCTCGATTTAGAAGGACACTGCAAGGAATCCAGAGTATTTCATATGGACGCAAATTGTGTGTTAATTCGTCAATGTGAGGGAGCGAGGGATGCAGTAAAGGAGGAATAATGCATCGGAAAAGAGATACGCGGAACCCCAAAGAAAATCCTATCGTTTCCGTAGAAACGTATCTCGATTTAGAAGGACAATGCAGGGAATCCAGAGTATTTCATATGGACGCAAATTGTGTGTTAATTTGTCAATGTGAGGGAGCGAGGGATGCAGTAAAGGAGGAATAATGCATTGGAAAAGAGATACTCGGAACCCCAAAGAAAATCCTATCGTTTCCGTAGAAACGTATCTTGATTTAGAAGGACAATGCAGGGAATCCAGAGTATTTCATATGGACGCAAATTGTGTGTTAATTCGTCAATGTGAGGGAGCGAGGGATGCAGTAAAGGAGGAATAATGCATCGGAAAAGAGATACTCGGAACCCCAAAGAAAATTCTATCGTTTCTGAAGAAACGTATCTTGATTTAGAAGGACAATGCAGGGAATCCAGAGTATTTCATATGGACGCAAATTGTGTGTTAATTCGTCAATGTGAGGGAGCGAGGGATGCAGTAAAGGAGGAATAATGCATCGGAAAAGAGATACTCGACTCCCAATAGAAAATCCTATCGTTTCCGTAGAAACGTATCTCGATTTAGAAAGATAATGCAGGGAACCCAGAGTATTTCATATGGACGCAATTTGTATGTTAATTCGGCAATGTGAGGGAGCGAGGGATGCAGTAAAGGAGGAATAATGCATCGGAAAAGAGATACTCGGAACCCCAAAGAAAATCCTGTCGTTTCCGTAGAAACGAATCCCGATTTATAAGGACAATGCAGGGAATCCAGAGTATTTCATATGGACGCAAATTGTGTGTTAATTCGTCAATGTGAGGGAGCGAGGGATGCAGTAAAGGAGGAATAATGCATCGGAAAAGAGATACTCGGAACCCCAAAGAAAATCCTATCGTTTCCGTAGAAACGTATCTCAATTTAGAAGGAAAATGCTGGGACTTCCAGAGTATTTCATATGGACGCAAATTGTGTGTTAATTCGTCAATGTGAGTTAGCGAGGGATGCAGTAAAGGAGGAATAATGCATCGGAAAAGAGATACTCGGAACCCCAAAGAAAATCCTATCGTTTCCGTAGAAACGTATCTCGATTTAGAAGGACAATGCAGGGAATCCTGAGTCATATGGACGCAGATTGTGTGTTAATTCGTCAATGTGAGGGAGCGAGGGATGCAGTAAAGGAGGAATAATGCATCGGAAAAGAGATACTCGGAACCCCAAAGAAAAACCTTTCGTTTCCGTAGAAACGTATCTCGATTTACAAGGACAATGCAGGGAATCCAGAGAATTTCATATGGACGCAAATTGTGTGTTAATTCGTCAATGTGAGGGAGCGAGGGATGCAGTAAAGGAGGAATAATGCATCGGAAAAGAGATACGCGGAACCCCAAAGAAAATCCTATCGTTTCCGTAGAAACGTATCTCGATTTAGAAGGACAATGCAGGGAATCCAGAGTATTTCATATGGACGCAAATTGTGTGTTAATTTGTCAATGTGAGGGAGCGAGGGATGCAGTAAAGGAGGAATAATGCATTGGAAAAGAGATACTCGGAACCCCAAAGAAAATCCTATCGTTTCCGTAGAAACGTATCTTGATTTAGAAGGACAATGCAGGGAATCCAGAGTATTTCATATGGACGCAAATTGTGTGTTAATTCGTCAATGTGAGGGAGCGAGGGATGCAGTAAAGGAGGAATAATGCATCGGAAAAGAGATACTCGGAACCCCAAAGAAAATTCTATCGTTTCTGAAGAAACGTATCTTGATTTAGAAGGACAATGCAGGGAATCCAGAGTATTTCATATGGACGCAAATTGTGTGTTAATTCGTCAATGTGAGGGAGCGAGGGATGCAGTAAAGGAGGAATAATGCATCGGAAAAGAGATACTCGACTCCCAATAGAAAATCCTATCGTTTCCGTAGAAACGTATCTCGATTTAGAAAGATAATGCAGGGAACCCAGAGTATTTCATATGGACGCAATTTGTATGTTAATTCGGCAATGTGAGGGAGCGAGGGATGCAGTAAAGGAGGAATAATGCATCGGAAAAGAGATACTCGGAACCCCAAAGAAAATCCTGTCGTTTCCGTAGAAACGAATCCCGATTTATAAGGACAATGCAGGGAATCCAGAGTATTTCATATGGACGCAAATTGTGTGTTAATTCGTCAATGTGAGGGAGCGAGGGATGCAGTAAAGGAGGAATAATGCATCGGAAAAGAGATACTCGGAACCCCAAAGAAAATCCTATCGTTTCCGTAGAAACGTATCTCAATTTAGAAGGAAAATGCTGGGACTTCCAGAGTATTTCATATGGACGCAAATTGTGTGTTAATTCGTCAATGTGAGTTAGCGAGGGATGCAGTAAAGGAGGAATAATGCATCGGAAAAGAGATACTCGGAACCCCAAAGAAAATCCTATCGTTTCCGTAGAAACGTATCTCGATTTAGAAGGACAATGCAGGGAATCCTGAGTCATATGGACGCAGATTGTGTGTTAATTCGTCAATGTGAGGGAGCGAGGGATGCAGTGAAGGAGGAATAATGCATCGGAAAAGAGATACTCCGAACCCCAAAGAAAATCCTATCGTTTCCGTAGAAACGTATCTCGATTTAGAAGGACAATGCAGGGAATCCAGACTATATCATATGGACGCAAATTGTGTGTTAATTCGTCAATGTGAGGGAGCGAGGGATGCAGTAAAGGAGGAATAATGCATCGGAAAAGAGATACTCGGAACCCCAAAGAAAGTCCTATCGTTTCCGTAGAAACGTATCTCGATTTACAAGGACAATGCAAAGAATCCAGAGTATTTCATATGGACACAAATTGTGTGTTAATTGGTCAATGTGAGGGAGCGAGGGATGCAGTAAAGGAGGAATAATGCATCGGAAAAGAGATACTCGGAACCCCAAAGAAAATCCAATCGTTTCCGTAGAAACGTATCTCGATTTAGAAGGACAATGCAGGGAATCCAGACTATATCATATGGACGCAAATTGTGTGTTAATTCGTCAATGTGAGGGAGCGAGGGATGCAGTAAAGGAGGAATAATGCATCGGAAAAGAGATACTCGGAACCCCAAAGAAATTCCTATCGTTTCCGTAGAAACGTATCTCGATTTACAAGGACAATGCAAAGAATCCAGAGTATTTCATATGGACGCAAAATGTGTGTTAATTCGTAAATGTGAGGGAGCGAGGGATGCAGTAAAGGAGGAATAATGCATCGGAAAAGAGATACTCGGTACCCCAAGGAAAATCCTACCGTTTCCGTAGAAACGTATCTCGATTTAGAAGGAGAATGCAGGGAATCCAGAGTATTTCATATAGACGCAAATTGTGTGTTAATTCTTCAATGTGAGGGAGCGAGGGATGCCGTAAAGGAGGAATAATGCATCGGAAAAGAGATACTCGGAACCCCAAAGAAAATCCTATCGTTTCCGTAGAAACGTAACTCGATTTAGGAGGACAATGCAGGGAATCCAGAGTATTTCATATGGACGCTTATTGTGTGTTAATTCGTCAATGTGTGGGAGCGAGGGATGCAGTAAAGGAGGAATAATGCATCGGAAAAGAGATACTCGGAACCCCAAAGAAAATCCTATCGTTTCCGTAGAAACGAGTCCCGATTTAGAAGGACAATGCAGGCAATCCAGAGAATTTCATATGGACGCAAATTGTGTGTTATTTTGTCAATGTGAGGGAGCGAGGTATGCAGTAAAGGAGGAATAATGCATCAGAAAAGAGATACTCGGAACCCCAAAGAAAATCCTATCGTTTCCGTAGAAAAGTATCTCGATTTAGAAGGACAATGCAGGGAATCCAGAGTATGTCATATGGACGCAAATTGTGTGTTATTTCGTCAATGTGAGGGAGCGAGGGATGCAGTAAAGGAGGAATAATGCATCGGAAAAGAGATACTCGAAACCCCAAAGAAAATCCTATCGTTTCCGTAGAAACATATCTCGATTTAGACTGACAATGCAGGGAATCCAGAGTATTTCATATGGACGCAAATTGTGTGTTAATTCGTCAATGTGAGGGAGCGAGGGATGCAGTAAAGGAGGAATAATGCATCGGAAAAGAGATACTCGACTCCCAAAAGAAAATCCTATCGTTTCCATAGAAACGTATCTCGATTTAGAAAGATAATGCAGGGAACCCAGAGTATTTCATATGGACGCTATTTGTTTGTTAATTCGGCAATGTGAGGGAGCGAGGGATGCAGTAAAGGAGGAATAATGCATCGGAAAAGAGATACTCGGAACCCCAAAGAAAATCCTGACGTTTCCGTAGAAACGAATCCCGATTTAGAAGGACAATGCAGGGAATCCAGAGTATTTCATATGGACCCAAATTGTGAGTTAATTCTTCAATGTGAGGGAGCGAGGGATGCAGTAAAGGACGAATAATGCATCGGAAAAGAGATACTCGGAACCCCAAAGAAAATCCTATCGTTTCCGTAGAAACGTATCTCGATTTTGGAGGACAATGCTGGGAATCCAGTGTATTTCATATGGACGCAAATTGTGTGTTAATTCGTCAATGTGAGGGAGCGAGGGATGCAGTAAAGGAGGAATAATGCATCGGAAAAGAGATAATCGGAACCCCAAAGAAAATCCTATCGTTTCCGTAGAAACGTATCTCGATTTACAAGGACAATGCAGGGAATCCAGAGTATATCATATGGACGCATATTGCGTATTAATTCGTCAATGTGAGGGAGCGAGGGATGCAGTAAAGGAGGAATAATGCATCGGAAAAGAGATACTCGGAACCCCAAAGAAAAACCTTTCGTTTCCGTAGAAACGTATCTCGATTTATAAGGACAATGCAGGGAATCCAGAGTATTTCATATGGACGCAAATTGTGTGTTAATTCGTCAATGTGAGGGAGCGAGGGATGCAGTAAAGGAGGAATAATGCATCGGAAAAGAGATACTCAGAACCCCAAAGAAAATCCTATCGTTTCCGTAGAAACGTATCTCAATTTGGAAGGACAATGCAGGGACTTCCAGAGTATTTCATATGGACGCAAATTGTGTGTTAATTCGTCAATGTGAGTTAGCGAGGGATGCAGTAAGGGAGGAATAATGCATCGGAAAAGAGATACTCGGAACCCCAAAGAAAATCCTATCGTTTCCGTAGAAACGTATCTCGATTTAGAAGGACAATGCAGGGAATCCTGAGTATTTCATATGGACACAAATTGTGTGTTAATTCGTCAATGTGAGGGAGCGAGGGATGCAGTAAAGGAGGAATAATGCATCGGAAAAGAGATACTCGGAACCCCAAAGAAAATCCAATCGTTTCCGTAGAAACGTATCTCGATTTAGAAGGACAATGCAGGGAATCCAGACTATATCATATGGACGCAAATTGTGTGTTAATTCGTCAATGTGAGGGAGCGAGGGATGCAGTAAAGGAGGAATAATGCATCGGAAAAGAGATACTCGGAACCCCAAAGAAATTCCTATCGTTTCCGTAGAAACGTATCTCGATTTACAAGGACAATGCAAAGAATCCAGAGTATTTCATATGGACGCAAATTGTGTGTTAATTCGTCAATGTGAAGGAGCGAGGGATGCAGTAAAGGAGGAATAATGCATCGGAAAAGAGATACTCGGAACCCCAAGGAAAATCCTACCGTTTCCGTAGAAACGTATCTCGATTTAGAAGGACAATGCAGGGAATCCAGAGTATTTCATATAGACGCAAATTGTGTGTTAATTCTTCAATGTGAGGGAGCGAGGGATGCCGTAAAGGAGGAATAATGCATCGGAAAAGAGATACTCGGAACCCTAAAGAAAATCCTATCGTTTCCGTAGAAACGTAACTCGATTTAGGAGGACAATGCAGGGAATCCAGAGTATTTCATATGGACGCTAATTGTGTGTTAATTCGTCAATGTGTGGGAGCGAGGGATGCAGTAAAGGAGGAATAATGCATCGGAAAAGAGATACTCGGAACCCCAAAGAAAATCCTATCGTTTCCGTAGAAACGAGTCCCGATTTAGAAGGACAATGCAGGCAATCCAGAGAATTTCATATGGACGCAAATTGTGTGTTATTTTGTCAATGTGAGGGAGCGAGGTATGCAGTAAAGGAGGAATAATGCATCAGAAAAGAGATACTCGGAACCCCAAAGAAAATCCTATCGTTTCCGTAGAAACATATCTCGATTTTGAAGGACAATGCAGGGAATCCAGAGTATTTCATATGGACGCAAATTGTGTGTTAATTGGTCAATGTGAGGGAGCGAGGGATGCAGTAAAGGAGGAATAATGCATCGGAAAAGAGATACTTGGAACCCCAAAGAAAATCCTATCGTTTCCGTAGAAAAGTATCTCGATTTAGAAGGACAATGCAGGGAATCCAGAGTATGTCATATGGACGCAAATTGTGTGTTAATTCGTCAATGTGAGGGAGCGAGGGATGCAGTAAAGGAGGAATAATGCATCGGAAAAGAGATACTCGAAACCCCAAAGAAAATCCTATCGTTTCCGTAGAAACATATCTCGATTTAGACTGACAATGCAGGGAATCCAGAGTATTTCATATGGACGCAAATTGTGTGTTAATTCGTCAATGTGAGGGAGCGAGGGATGCAGTAAAGGAGGAATAATGCATCGGAAAAAAGATACTCGACTCCCAAAAGAAAATCCTATCGTTTCCATAGAAACGTATCTCGATTTAGAAAGATAATGCAGGGAACCCAGAGTATTTCATATGGACGCTATTTGTGTGTTAATTCGGCAATGTGAGGGAGCGAGGGATGCAGTAAAGGAGGAATAATGCATCGGAAAAGAGATACTCGGAACCCCAAAGAAAATCCTGACGTTTCCGTAGAAACGAATCCCGATTTAGAAGGACAATGCAGGGAATCCAGAGTATTTCATATGGACGCAAATTGTGAGTTAATTCTTCAATGTGAGGGAGCGAGGGATGCAGTAAAGGACGAATAATGCATCGGAAAAGAGATACTCGGAACCCCAAAGAAAATCCTATCGTTTCCGTAGAAACGTATCTCGATTTAGAAGGACAATGCAGAGAAGCCAGAGTATTTCATATGGACGAAAATTTTGAGTTAATTCGTCAATGTGAGTTAGCGAGGGATGCAGTAAAGGAGGAATAATGCATCGGAAAAGAGATACTCGCAACCCCAAAGAAAATCCTATCGTTTCCGTAAAAACGTATCTCGATTTAGAAGGACAATGCAGGGAATCCTGAGTATTTCATATGGACGCAAATGGTGTGTTAATTCGTCAATGTGAGGGAGCGAGGGATGCAGTAAAGGAGGAATAATGCATCGGAAAAGAGATACTCGGAACCCCAAAGAAAATCCTATCGTTTCCGTAGAAACGTATCTCGATTTTGGAGGACAATGCTGGGAATCCAGTGTATTTCATATGGACGCAAATTGTGTGTTAATTCGTCAATGTGAGGGAGCGAGGGATGCAGTAAAGGAGGAATAATGCATCGGAAAAGAGATAATCGGAACCCCAAAGAAAATCCTATCGTTTCCGTAGAAACGTATCTCGATTGACAAAGACAATGCAGGGAATCCAGAGTATATCATATGGACGCATATTGTGTATTAATTCGTCAATGTGTGGGAGCGAGGGATGCAGTAAAGGAGGAATAATGCATCGGAAAAGAGATACTCGGAACCCCAAAGAAAAACCTTTCGTTTCCGTAGAAACGTATCTCGATTTATAAGGACAATGCAGGGAATCCAGAGTATTTCATATGGACGCAAATTGTGTGTTAATTCGTCAATGTGAGGGAGCGAGGGATGCAGTAAAGGAGGAATAATGCATCGGAAAAGAGATACTCGGAACCCCAAAGAAAATCCTATCGTTTCCGTAGAAACGTATCTCAATTTGGAAGGACAATGCAGGGACTTCCAGAGTATTTCATATGGACGCAAATTGTGTGTTAATTCGTCAATGTGAGTTAGCGAGGGATGCAGTAAAGGAGGAATAATGCATCGGAAAAGAGATACTCGGAACCCCAAAGAAAATCCTATCGTTTCCGTAGAAACGTATCTCGATTTAGAAGGACAATGCAGGGAATCCTGAGTATTTCATATGGACGCAGATTGTGTGTTAATTCGTCAATGTGAGGGAGCGAGGGATGCAGTGAAGGAGGAATAATGCATCGGAAAAGAGATACTCCGAACCCCAAAGAAAATCCTATCGTTTCCGTAGAAACGTATCTCGATTTAGAAGGACAATGCAGGGAATCCAGACTATATCATATGGACGCAAATTGTGTGTTAATTCGTCAATGTGAGGGAGCGAGGGATGCAGTAAAGGAGGAATAATGCATCGGAAAAGAGATACTCGGAACCCCAAAGAAAGTCCTATCGTTTCCGTAGAAACGTATCTCGATTTACAAGGACAATGCAAAGAATCCAGAGTATTTCATATGGACACAAATTGTGTGTTAATTCGTCAATGTGAGGGAGCGAGGGATGCAGTAAAGGAGGAATAATGCATCGGAAAAGAGATACTCGGAACCCCAAAGAAAATCCAATCGTTTCCGTAGAAACGTATCTCGATTTAGAAGGACATTGCAGGGAATCCAGACTATATCATATGGACGCAAATTGTGTGTTAATTCGTCAATGTGAGGGAGCGAGGGATGCAGTAAAGGAGGAATAATGCATCGGAAAAGAGATACTCGGAACCCCAAAGGAATTCCTATCGTTTCCGTAGAAACGTATCTCGATTTACAAGGACAATGCAAAGAATCCAGAGTATTTCATATGGACGCAAATTGTGTGTTAATTCGTCAATGTGAGGGAGCGAGGGATGCAGTAAAGGAGGAATAATGCATCGGAAAAGAGATACTCGGAACCCCAAGGAAAATCCTACCGTTTCCGTAGAAACGTATCTCGATTTAGAAGGACAATGCAGGGAATCCAGAGTATTTCATATAGACGCAAATTGTGTGTTAATTCGTCAATGTGAGGGAGCGAGGGATGCCGTAAAGGAGGAATAATGCATCGGAAAAGAGATACTCGGAACCCCAAAGAAAATCCTATCGTTTCCGTAGAAACGTAACTCGATTTAGGAGGACAATGCAGGGAATCCAGTGTATTTCATATGGACGCTAATTGTGTGTTAATTCGTCAATGTGTGGGAGCGAGGGATGCAGTACAGGAGGAATAATGCATCGGAAAAGAGATACTCGGAACCCCAAAGAAAATCCTATCGTTTCCGTAGAAACGAGTCCCGATTTAGAAGGACAATGCAGGCAATCCAGAGAATTTCATATGGACGCAAATTGTGTGTTATTTTGTCAATGTGAGGGAGCGAGGTATGCAGTAAAGGAGGAATAATGCATCAGAAAAGAGATACTCGGAACCCCAAAGAAAATCCTATCGTTTCCGTAGAAACATATCTCGATTTTGAAGGACAATGCAGGGAATCCAGAGTATTTCATATGGACGCAAATTGTGTGTTAATTCGTCAATGTGAGGGAGCGAGGGATGCAGTAAAGGAGGAATAATGCATCGGAAAAGAGATACTTGGAACCCCAAAGAAAATCCTATCGTTTCCGTAGAAAAGTATCTCGATTTAGAAGGACAATGCAGGGAATCCAGAGTATGTCATATGGACGCAAATTGTGTGTTAATTCGTCAATGTGAGGGAGCGAGGGATGCAGTAAAGGAGGAATAATGCATCGGAAAAGAGATACTCGAAACCCCGAAGAAAATCCTATCGTTTCCGTAGAAACATATCTCGATTTAGAATGACAATGCAGGGAATCCAGAGTATTTCATATGGACGCAAATTGTGTGTTAATTCGTCAATGTGAGGGAGCGAGGGATGCAGTAAAGGAGGAATAATGCATCGGAAAAGAGATACTCGACTCCCAAAAGAAAATCCTATCGTTTCCATAGAAACGTATCTCGATTTAGAAAGATAATGCAGGGAACCCAGAGTATTTCATATGGACGCTATTTGTGTGTTAATTCGGCAATGTGAGGGAGCGAGGGATGCAGTAAAGGAGGAATAATGCATCGGAAAAGAGATACTCGGAACCCCAAAGAAAATCCTGACGTTTCCGTAGAAACGAATCCCGATTTAGAAGGACAATGCAGGGAATCCAGAGTATTTCATATGGACGCAAATTGTGTGTTAATTCTTCAATGTGAGGGAGCGAGGGATGCAGTAAAGGACGAACAATGCATCGGAAAAGAGATACTCGGAACCCCAAAGAAAATCCTATCGTTTCCGTAGAAACATATCTCGATTTTGAAGGACAATGCAGGGAATCCAGAGTATTTCATATGGACGCAAATTGTGTGTTAATTCGTCAATGTGAGGGAGCGAGGGATGCAGTAAAGGAGGAATAATGCATCGGAAAAGAGATACTTGGAACCCCAAAGAAAATCCTATCGTTTCCGTAGAAAAGTATCTCGATTTAGAAGGACAATGCAGGGAATCCAGAGTATGTCATATGGACGCAAATTGTGTGTTAATTCGTCAATGTGAGGGAGCGAGGGATGCAGTAAAGGAGGAATAATGCATCGGAAAAGAGATACTCGAAACCCCGAAGAAAATCCTATCGTTTCCGTAGAAACATATCTCGATTTAGAATGACAATGCAGGGAATCCAGAGTATTTCATATGGACGCAAATTGTGTGTTAATTCGTCAATGTGAGGGAGCGAGGGATGCAGTAAAGGAGGAATAATGCATCGGAAAAGAGATACTCGACTCCCAAAAGAAAATCCTATCGTTTCCATAGAAACGTATCTCGATTTAGAAAGATAATGCAGGGAACCCAGAGTATTTCATATGGACGCTATTTGTGTGTTAATTCGGCAATGTGAGGGAGCGAGGGATGCAGTAAAGGAGGAATAATGCATCGGAAAAGAGATACTCGGAACCCCAAAGAAAATCCTGACGTTTCCGTAGAAACGAATCCCGATTTAGAAGGACAATGCAGGGAATCCAGAGTATTTCATATGGACGCAAATTGTGTGTTAATTCTTCAATGTGAGGGAGCGAGGGATGCAGTAAAGGACGAACAATGCATCGGAAAAGAGATACTCGGAACCCCAAAGAAAATCCTATCGTTTCCGTAGAAACGTATCTCGATTTAGAAGGACAATGCAGAGAAGCCAGAGTATTTCATATGGACGAAAATTTTGAGTTAATTCGTCAATGTGAGTTAGCGAGGGATGCAGTAAAGGAGGAATAATGCATCGGAAAAGAGATACTCGCAACCCCAAAGAAAATCCTATCGTTTCCGTAAAAACGTATCTCGATTTAGAAGGACAATGCAGGGAATCCTGAGTATTTCATATGGACGCAAATTGTGTGTTAATTCGTCAATGTGAGGGAGCGAGGGATGCAGTAAAGGAGGAATAATGCATCGGAAAAGAGATACTCGGAACCCCAAAGAAAATCCTATCGTTTCCGTAGAAACGTATCTCGATTTTGGAGGACAATGCAGGGAATCCAGTGTATTTCATATGGACGCAAATTGTGTGTTAATTCGTCAATGTGAGGGAGCGAGGGATGCAGTAAAGGAGGAATAATGCAT
Source organism: Schistocerca nitens (assembly GCF_023898315.1). NCBI lineage: Eukaryota > Metazoa > Arthropoda > Insecta > Orthoptera > Acrididae > Schistocerca > Schistocerca nitens. The sequence continues at coordinate 1,281,085,235 of NC_064614.1, read as the reverse complement.
CGGAAAAGAGATACTCGGAACCCCAAAGAAAATCCTATCGTTTCCGTAGAAACGTATCTCGATTTACAAGGACAATGCAGGGAATCCAAAGTATATCATATGGACGCATATTGTGTATTAATTCCTCAATGTGAGGGAGCGAGGGATGCAGTAAAGGAGGAATAATGCATCGGAAAAGAGATACTCGGAACCCCAAAGAAAAACCTTTCGTTTCCGTAGAAACGTATCTCGATTTACAAGGACAATGCAGGGAATCCAGAGAATTTCATATGGACGCAAATTGTGTGTTAATTCGTCAATGTGAGGGAGCGAGGGGTGCAGTAAAGGAGGAATAATACATCGGAAAGGAGATACTCGGAACCACAAAGAAAATCCTATCGTTTCCGTAGAAACGTATCTCGATTTAGAAGGACACTGCAAGGAATCCAGAGTATTTCATATGGACGCAAATTGTGTGTTAATTCGTCAATGTGAGGGAGCGAGGGATGCAGTAAAGGAGGAATAATGCATCGGAAAAGAGATACGCGGAACCCCAAAGAAAATCCTATCGTTTCCGTAGAAACGTATCTCGATTTAGAAGGACAATGCAGGGAATCCAGAGTATTTCATATGGACGCAAATTGTGTGTTAATTTGTCAATGTGAGGGAGCGAGGGATGCAGTAAAGGAGGAATAATGCATCGGAAAAGAGATACTCGGAACCCCAAAGAAAATCCTATCGTTTCCGTAGAAACGTATCTTGATTTAGAAGGACAATGCAGGGAATCCAGAGTATTTCATATGGACGCAAATTGTGTGTTAATTCGTCAATGTGAGGGAGCGAGGGATGCAGTAAAGGAGGAATAATGCATCGGAAAAGAGATACTCGGAACCCCAAAGAAAATCCTATCGTTTCTGAAGAAACGTATCTTGATTTAGAAGGACAATGCAGGGAATCCAGAGTATTTCATATGGACGCAAATTGTGTGTTAATTCGTCAATGTGAGGGAGAGAGGGATGCAGTAAAGGAGGAATAATGCATCGGAAAGGAGATACTCGACTCCCAATAGAAAATACTATCGTTTCCGTAGAAACGTATCTCGATTTAGAAAGATAATGCAGGGAACCCAGAGTATTTCATATGGACGCAATTTGTGTGTTAATTCGGCAATGTGAGGGAGCGAGGGATGCGGTAAAGGAGGAATAATGCATCGGAAAAGAGATACTCGGAAACCCAAAGAAAAACCTTTCGTTGCCGTAGAAACGAATACCGATTTAGAAGGACAATGCAGGGAATCCAGAGTATTTCTTATGGACGCAAATTGTGTGTTATTTCGTCAATGTGCGGGAGCGAGGGATGCAGTAAAGGAGGAATAATGCATCGGAAAAGAGATACTCGGAACCCCAAAGAAAATCCTATCGTTTCCGTAGAAACGTATCTCGATTTAGAAGGACAATGCAGGGAATCCAGAGTATTTCATATGGACTCAAATTGTGTGTTAATTCGTCAATGTGAGTTATCGAGGGATGCAGTAAAGGAGGAATAATGCATCGGAAAAGAGATACTCGGATCCCCAAAAAAAATCCTATCGTTTCCGTAGAAACGTATCTCGATTTAGAAGGACAATGCAGGGAATCCTGAGTATTTCATATGGACGCAGATTGTGTGTTAATTCGTCAATGTGAGGGAGCGAGGGATGCAGTAAAGGAGGAATAATGCATCGGAAACGAGATACTCGGAACCCCAAAGAAAATCCTATCGTTTCTGTAGAAACGTATCTCGATTTAGGAGGACAATGCAGGGATTCCAGAGTATTTCATATGGACGCAAATTGTGTGTTAATTCGTCAATGTGAGGGAGTGAGGGATGCAGTAAAGGAGGAATAATGCATCAGAAAAGAGATACTCGGAACCCCAAAGAAAATCCTATCGTTTCCGTAGAAACGTATCTCGATTTAGAAGGACAATGCAGGGAATCCAGACTATATCATATGGACGCAAATTGTGTGTTAATTCGTCTATGTGAGGGAGCGAGGGATGCAGTAAAGGAGGAATAATGCATCGGAAAAGAGATACTCGGAACCCCAAAGAAAGTCCTATCGTTTCCGTAGAAACGTATCTCGATTTACAAGGACAATGCAAAGAATCCAGAGTATTTCATATGGACGCAAATTGTGTGTTAATTCGTCAATGTGAGGGAGCGAGGGATGCAGTAAAGGAGGAATAATGCATCGGAAAAGAGATACTCGGAACCCCAAGGAAAATCCTACCGTTTCCGTAGAAACGTATCTCGATTTAGAAGGACAATGCAGGGAATCCAGAGTATTTCATATAGACGCAAATTGTGTGTTAATTCTTCAATGTGAGGGAGCGAGGGATGCAGTAAAGGAGGAATAATGCATCGGAAAAGAGAAACTCGGAAACCCAAAGAAAATCCTATCGTTTCCGTAGAAACGTAACTCGATTTAGAAGGACAATGCAGGGAATCCAGAGTATTTCATATGGACGCTAATTGTGTGTTAATTCGTCAATGTGTGGGAGCGAGGGATGCAGTAAAGGAGGAATAATGCATCGGAAAAGAGATACTCGGAACCCCAAAGAAAATCCTCTCGTTTCCGTAGAAACGAATCCCGATTTAGAAGGACAATGCAGGGAATCCAGAGAATTTCATATGGACGCAAATTGTGTGTTATTTTGTCAATGTGAGGGAGCGAGGTATGCAGTAAAGGAGGAATAATGGATCAGAAAAGAGATACTTGGAACCCCAAAGAAAATCCTATCGTTTCCGTAGAAACATATCTCGATTTAGAAGGACAATGCAGGGAATCCAGAGTATTTCATATGGACGCAAATTGTGTGTTAATTGGTCAATGTGAGGGAGCGAGGGATGCAGTAAAGGAGGAATAATGCATCGGAAAAGAGATACTCGGAACCCCAAAGAAAATCCTATCGTTTCCATAGAAACGTATCTCGATTTAGAAGGACAATCCAGGGAATCCAGAGTATTTCATATGGACGCAAATTGTGTGTTAATTCGTCAATGTGAGGGAGCGAGGGATGCAGTAAAGGAGGAATAATGCATCGGAAAAGAGAATCTCGGAACCCCAAAGAAAACCCTATCATTTCCGTAGAAACGTATCTCGATTTAGAAGGACAATGCAGGGAATCCAGAGTATTTCATATGGACGCAAATTGTGTGTTAATTCGTCAATGTGAGGGAGCGAGGGATGCAGTAAAGGAGGAATAATGCATCGGAAAAGAGATACTCGGAACCCCAATGAAAATACTCTCGTTTCCGTAGAAACGTATCTCGATTTAGAAGGACAATGCAGGGAATCCAGAGTATTTCACATGGACGCAAATTGTGTGTTAATTCGTCAATGTGAGGGAGCGAGGGATGCAGTGAAGGAGGAATAATGCATCGGAAAAGAGATACTCGGAACCCCAAAGAAAATCCTATCGTTTCCGTAGAAACGTATCTCGATTTAGAAGGACAATGCAGGGAATCCAGAGTATTTCATATGGACGCAAATTGTGTGTTAATTCCTCAATGTGAGGGAGCGAGGGATGCAGTAAAGGAGGAATAATGCATCGGAAAAGAGATACTCGGAACCCCAAAGAAAATCCTATCGTTTCCGGAGAAACGTATCTCGATTTAGAAGGACAATGCAGGGAATCCAGAGTATTTCATATGGACGCAAATTGTGTGTTAATTCGTCAATGTGAGGGAGCGACGGATGCAGTTTAGGAGGAATAATGCATCGAAAAGAGACACTCGGAACCCCAAGGAAAATCCTATCGTTTCCGTAGAAACGTATCTCGATTTAGAAGGACAAGGCAGGGAATCCAGAATATTTCATATGGACGCAAATTGTGTGTTAATTTGTCAATCTGAGGGAGCGAGGGATGCAGGAAAGGAGGAATAATGCATCGAAAAAGAGATACTCGGAACCCCAAAGAAAATCCTATCGTTTCCGTAGAAACGAATCCTGATTTAGAAGGACAATGCAGGGAACCCAGAGTATTTCATATGGACGCAATATGTGTGTTAATTCGTCAATGTGAGGGAGCGAGGGATGCAGTATAGGAGGAATAATGCATCGGAAAAGAGATACTCGGAACCCCAAAGAAAATCCTATCGTTTCCATAGAAACGTATCTCGATTTAGAAGGACAATCCAGGGAATCCAGAGTATTACATATGTACGCAAATTGTGTGTTAATTCGTCAATGTGAGGGAGCGAGGGATGCAGTAAAGGAGGAATAATGCATCGGAAAAGAGATACTCGGAACCCCAAAGTACATCCTATCTTTTCCGTAGAAACGTATCTCGATTTAGAAGGACAATGCAGAGAATCCAGAGTATGTCATATGGACGCAAATTGTGTGTTAATTCGTCAATGTGAGGGAGCGAGGGATGCAGTAAAGGAGGAATTATGCATCGAAAAGAGATACTCGGAACCCCAAAGAAAATCCAATCGGTTCCGTAGAAACGTATCTCGATTTAGAAGGACAATGCAGTGAATCCAGAGTATTTCATATGGACGCAAATTGTGTGTTAATTCGTCAATGTGAGGGAGCGAGGTATGCAGTAAAGGGGGAATAATGCATCGGAAAAGAGATACTCGGAACCCCAAAGAAAATCCTATCGTTTCCGTAGAAACGTATCTCGATTTAGAAGGACAATGCAGGGAATCCAGAGTATTCGAAATGGACGCAAATTGTGTGTTAATTCGTCAATGTGAGGGAGCAAGGGATGCAATAAAGGAGGAATAATGCATCGGATAAGCGATACACGGAACCCCAAAGAAAATCCTATCGTTTCCGTAGAAACGTATCTCGATTTAGAAGGACAATGCAGGGAATCCAGAGTATTTCATATGGACGCGAATTGTGTGTTAATTCGTCAACGCGAGGGAGCGAGAAATGCATTAAAGGAGGAATAATGCATTGGAAAAGAGATACTCGGAAACCCAAAGAAAATCCTATCGTTTCCGTAGAATCGTATCTCGATTTAGAAGGACAATGCAGGGAATCCAGAGTAAATCATATGGACGCAAATTGTGTGTTAATTCGTCAATGTGAGGGAGCGAGGGATGCAGTAAAGGAGGAATAATGCATCGGAAAAGAGATATTCGACTCCCAAAAGAAAATCCTATCGTTTCCGTACAAACGTATCTCGTTTTTAAAAGATAATGCAGGGAACCCAGAGTATTTCATATGGACGCAAATTATGTGTTAATTCGGCAATGTGAGGGAGCGAGGGATGCAGTAAAGGAGGAATAATGCATCGGAAAAGATATACTCGGAACCCCAAAGAAAATCCTATCGTTTCCGTAGAAACGTATCTATATTTAGAAGGACAATGCAAGGAAACAAGAGTATTTCATATGGACGCAAATTGTGTGTTAATTCGTCAATGTGAGGGAGCGAGGGATGCAGTAAAGGAGGAATAATGCATCGGAAAAGAGATACGCGGAACCCCAAAGAAAATCCTATCGTTTCCGGAGAAACGTATCTCGATTTAGAAGGACAATGCATGGAATCCAGAGTATTTCATATGGACGCAAATTGTGTGTTAATTCGTCAATGTGAGGGAGCGAGGGATGCAGTAAAGGAGGAATAATGCATCGGAAAAGAGATACTCGGAACCCCAAAGAAAATCCTATCGTTTCCGTAGAAACGTATCTTGATTTAGAAGGACAATGCAGGGAATCCAGAGTATTTCATATGGACGCAAATTGTGTGTTAATTCGTCAATGTGAGGGAGCGTTCGATGCAGTAAAGGAGTAATAATGCATCGGAAAAGAGATACTCGGAACCCCAAAGAAAATCCTATCGTTTCCGTAGAAACGTATCTCGATTTAGAAGGACAATGCAGGGAATCCAGAGTATTTCATATGGACGCAAATTGTGTGTTAATTCGTCAATGTGAGGGAGCGACGGATGCAGTTGAGGAGGAATAATGCATCGAAAAGAGATACTCGGAACCCCAAAGAAAATCCTATCGTTTCCGTAAAAACGTGTCTCGATTTAGAAGGACAATGCAGGGAATCCAGAGTATTTCATATGGACGCAAATTGTGTGTTAATTCGTCAATGTGAGGGAGCGAGGGATGCAGTAAAGGAGGAATAATGCATCGGAAAAGAGATACTCGGAACCCCAAAGAAAATCCTATCGTTTCCGTAGAAACATATCTCGATTTAGAAGGACAATGCAAGGAATCCAGAGTATTTCATATGGACACAAATTGTGTGTTAATTCGTCAATCTGAGGGAGCGAGGGATGCAGTAAAGGAGGAATAATGCATCGGAAAAGAGATACTCGGAACCCCAAAGGAAATCCTATCGTTTCCGTAGAAACGAATCCCGATTTAGAAGGACAATGCAGGGAACCCAGAGTATTTCATATGGACGCAATATGTGTGTTAATTCGTCAATGTGAGGCAGCGAGGGATGCAGTAAAGGATGAATAATGCATCGGAAAAGAGATACTCGGAACCCCAAAGAAAATCCTATCGTTTCCATAGAAACGTATCTCGATTTAGAAGGACAATGCAGGAAATCCAGAGTATTTCATATGGACGCAAATTGTGTGTTAATTCGTCAATGTGAGGGAGCGAGGGATGCAGTAAAGGAGGAATAATGCATCGGAAAAGAGATACTCGGAACCCCAAAGAAAATCCTATCGTTTCCATAGAAACGTATCTCGATTTAGAAGGACAATCCAGGGAATCCAGAGTATTTCATATGGACGCAAATTGTGTGTTAATTCGTCAATGTGAGGGAGCGAGGGATGCAGTAAAGGAGGAATAATGCATCGGAAAAGAGAATCTCGGAACCCCAAAGAAAACCCTATCATTTCCGTAGAAACGTATCTCGATTTAGAAGGACAATGCAGGGAATCCAGAGTATTTCATATGGACGCAAATTGTGTGTTAATTCGTCAATGTGAGGGAGCGAGGGATGCAGTAAAGGAGGAATAATGCATCGGAAAAGAGATACTCGGAACCCCAATGAAAATACTCTCGTTTCCGTAGAAACGTATCTCGATTTAGAAGGACAATGCAGGGAATCCAGAGTATTTCACATGGACGCAAATTGTGTGTTAATTCGTCAATGTGAGGGAGCGAGGGATGCAGTGAAGGAGGAATAATGCATCGGAAAAGAGATACTCGGAACCCCAAAGAAAATCCTATCGTTTCCGTAGAAACGTATCTCGATTTAGAAGGACAATGCAGGGAATCCAGAGTATTTCATATGGACGCAAATTGTGTGTTAATTCCTCAATGTGAGGGAGCGAGGGATGCAGTAAAGGAGGAATAATGCATCGGAAAAGAGATACTCGGAACCCCAAAGAAAATCCTATCGTTTCCGTAGAAACGTATCTCGATTTAGAAGGACAATGCCGGGAATCCAGAGTATTTCATATGGACGCAAATTGTGTGTTAATTCGTCAATGTGAGGGAGCGACGGATGCAGTTAAGGAGGAATAATGCATCGAAAAGAGACACTCGGAACCCCAAGGAAAATCCTATCGTTTCCGTAGAAACGTATCTCGATTTAGAAGGACAATGCAGGGAATCCAGAATATTTCATATGGACGCAAATTGTGTGTTAATTTGTCAATCTGAGGGAGCGAGGGATGCAGGAAAGGAGGAATAATGCATCGAAAAAGAGATACTCGGAACCCCAAAGAAAATCCTATCGTTTCCGTAGAAACGAATCCTGATTTAGAAGGACAATGCAGGGAACCCAGAGTATTTCATATGGACGCAATATGTGTGTTAATTCGTCAATGTGAGGGAGCGAGGGATGCAGTATAGGAGGAATAATGCATCGGAAAAGAGATACTCGGAACCCCAAAGAAAATCCTATCGTTTCCATAGAAACGTATCTCGATTTAGAAGGACAATCCAGGGAATCCAGAGTATTACATATGTACGCAAATTGTGTGTTAATTCGTCAATGTGAGGGAGCGAGGGATGCAGTAAAGGAGGAATAATGCATCGGAAAAGAGATACTCGGAACCCCAAAGTACATCCTATCTTTTCCGTAGAAACGTATCTCGATTTAGAAGGACAATGCAGAGAATCCAGAGTATGTCATATGGACGCAAATTGTGTGTTAATTCGTCAATGTGAGGGAGCGAGGGATGCAGTAAAGGAGGAATTATGCATCGAAAAGAGATACTCGGAACCCCAAAGAAAATCCAATCGGTTCCGTAGAAACGTATCTCGATTTAGAAGGACAATGCAGTGAATCCAGAGTATTTCATATGGACGCAAATTGTGTGTTAATTCGTCAATGTGAGGGAGCGAGGTATGCAGTAAAGGGGGAATAATGCATCGGAAAAGAGATACTCGGAACCCCAAAGAAAATCCTATCGTTTCCGTAGAAACGTATCTCGATTTAGAAGGACAATGCAGGGAATCCAGAGTATTCGAAATGGACGCAAATTGTGTGTTAATTCGTCAATGTGAGGGAGCAAGGGATGCAATAAAGGAGGAATAATGCATCGGATAAGCGATACACGGAACCCCAAAGAAAATCCTATCGTTTCCGTAGAAACGTATCTCGATTTAGAAGGACAATGCAGGGAATCCAGAGTATTTCATATGGACGCGAATTGTGTGTTAATTCGTCAACGCGAGGGAGCGAGAAATGCATTAAAGGAGGAATAATGCATTGGAAAAGAGATACTCGGAAACCCAAAGAAAATCCTATCGTTTCCGTAGAAACGTATCTCGATTTAGAAGGACAATGCAGGGAATCCAGAGTAAATCATATGGACGCAAATTGTGTGTTAATTCGTCAATGTGAGGGAGCGAGGGATGCAGTAAAGGAGGAATAATGCATCGGAAAAGAGATATTCGACTCCCAAAAGAAAATCCTATCGTTTCCGTACAAACGTATCTCGTTTTAGAAAGATAATGCAGGGAACCCAGAGTATTTCATATGGACGCAAATTGTGTGTTAATTCGGCAATGTGAGGGAGCGAGGGATGCAGTAAAGGAGGAATAATGCATCGGAAAAGATATACTCGGAACCCCAAAGAAAATCCTATCGTTTCCGTAGAAACGTATCTATATTTAGAAGGACAATGCAAGGAATCCAGAGTATTTCATATGGACGCAAATTGTGTGTTAATTCGTCAATGTGAGGGAGCGAGGGATGCAGTAAAGGAGGAATAATGCATCGGAAAAGAGATACGCGGAACCCCAAAGAAAATCCTATCGTTTCCGGAGAAACGTATCTCGATTTAGAAGGACAATGCATGGAATCCAGAGTATTTCATATGGACGCAAATTGTGTGTTAATTCGTCAATGTGAGGGAGCGAGGGATGCAGTAAAGGAGGAATAATGCATCGGAAAAGAGATACTCGGAACCCCAAAGAAAATCCTATCGTTTCCGTAGAAACGTATCTTGATTTAGAAGGACAATGCAGGGAATCCAGAGTATTTCATATGGACGCAAATTGTGTGTTAATTCGTCAATGTGAGGGAGCGTTCGATGCAGTCAAGGAGTAATAATGCATCGGAAAAGAGATACTCGGAACCCCAAAGAAAATCCTATCGTTTCCGTAGAAACGTATCTCGATTTAGAAGGACAATGCAGGGAATCCAGAGTATTTCATATGGACGCAAATTGTGTGTTAATTCGTCAATGTGAGGGAGCGACGGATGCAGTTGAGGAGGAATAATGCATCGAAAAGAGATACTCGGAACCCCAAAGAAAATCCTATCGTTTCCGTAAAAACGTGCCTCGATTTAGAAGGACAATGCAGGGAATCCAGAGTATTTCATATGGACGCAAATTGTGTGTTAATTCGTCAATGTGAGGGAGCGAGGGATGCAGTAAAGGAGGAATAATGCATCGGAAAAGAGATACTCGGAACCCCAAAGAAAATCCTATCGTTTCCGTAGAAACATATCTCGATTTAGAAGGACAATGCAAGGAATCCAGAGTATTTCATATGGACACAAATTGTGTGTTAATTCGTCAATCTGAGGGAGCGAGGGATGCAGTAAAGGAGGAATAATGCATCGGAAAAGAGATACTCGGAACCCCAAAGGAAATCCTATCGTTTCCGTAGAAACGAATCCCGATTTAGAAGGACAATGCAGGGAACCCAGAGTATTTCATATGGACGCAATATGTGTGTTAATTCGTCAATGTGAGGCAGCGAGGGATGCAGTAAAGGATGAATAATGCATCGGAAAAGAGATACTCGGAACCCCAAAGAAAATCCTATCGTTTCCATAGAAACGTATCTCGATTTAGAAGGACAATCCAGGGAATCCAGAGTATTTCATGTGGACGCAAATTGTGTGTTAATTCGTAAATGTGATGGAGCGAGGGATGCAGTAAAGGAGGAATAATGCATCGGAAAAGAGAATCTCGGAACCCCAAAGTAAATCCTATCGTTTCCGTAGAAACGTATCTCGATTTAGAGGGACAATGCAGGGAATCCAGAGTATTTCATATGGACGCAAATTGTGTGTTAATTCGTCAATGTGATGGAGCGTGGGATGCAGTAAAGGAGGAATAATGCGTCGGAAAATAGATACTCGGAACCCCAAAGAAAGTACTTTCGTTTCCGCAGAAACGTATCTCGATTTAGAAGGACAATGCAGGGAATCCAGAGTATTTCACATGGACGCAAATTGTGTGTTAATTCGTCAATGTGAGGGAGCGAGGGATGCAGTGAAGGAGGAATAATGCATCGGAAAAGAGATACTCGGAACCCCAAAGAAAATCCTATCGTTTCCGTAGAAACGTATCTCGATTTAGAAGGACAATGCAGGGAATCCTGAGTATTTCATATGGACGCAAATTGTGTGTTAATTCGTCAATATGAGGGAGCGAGGGATGCAGTAAAGGTGGAATAATGCATCGGAAAAGAGATACTCGGAACCCCAAAGAAAATCCTATCGTTTCCGTAGAAACGTATCTCGATTTAGAAGGACAATGCAGGGAATCCAGAGTATTTCATATGGACGCAAATTGTGTGTTAATTCGTCAATGTGAGGGAGCGAGCGATGCAGTAAAGGAGGAATTATGCATCGAAAAGAGATACTCGGAACCCCAAAGAAAATCCTATCGTTTCCGTAGAAACGTATCTCGATTTAGAAGGACAATGCAGGGAATCCAGAGTATTTCATATGGACGCAAATTGTGTGTTAATTCGTCAATGTGAGGGAGCGAGGTATGCAGTAAAGGGGGAATAATGCATCGGAAAGAGATACTCGGAACCCCAAAGAAAATCCTATAGTTTCCGTAGAAACGTATCTCGATTTAGAAGGACAATGCAGGGAATCCAGAGTATTCGAAATGGACGCAAATTGTGTGTTAATTCGTCAATGTGAGGGAGCGAGGGATGCAGTAAAGGAGGAATAATGCATCGGAAAAGAGATACTCGGAACCCCAAAGAAAATCCTATCGTTTCCGTAGAAACGTATCTCGATTTAGAACGACAATGCAGAGAATCCAGAGTATTTCATATGGACGCAAATTGTGTGTTAATTCGTCAATGTGAGGGATCGAGGGATGCAGTAACGGAGGAATAATGCATCGGAAAAGAGATACGCGGAACCCCAAAGAAAATCCTATCGTTTCCGTAGAAACGTATCTCGATTTAGAAGGACAATGCATGGAATCCAGAGTATTTCATATGGACGCAAATTGTGTGTTAATTCGTCAATGTGAGGGAGCGAGGGATGCAGTAAAGGAGGAATAATGCATCGGAAAAGAGATACTCGGAACCCCAAAGAAAATCCTATCGTTTCCGTAGAAACGTATCTTGATATAGAAGGACAATGCAGGGAATCCAGAGTATTTCATATGGACGCAAATTGTGTGTTAATTCGTCAATGTGAGGGAGCGAGGGATGCAGTAAAGGAGGAATAATGCATCGGAAAAGAGATACTCGGAACCCCAAAGAAAATCCTATCGTTTCCGTAGAAACGCATCTCGATTTAGAAGGAGAATGTAGGGAATCCAGAGTATTTCATATCGACGCAAATTGTGTGTTAATTCGTCAATGTGAGGGAGCGAGGGATGCAGTAAAGGAGGAATAATGCATCGGAACAGAGATACTCGCCTCCCAATAGAAAATCCTATCGTTTCCGTACAAACGTATCTTGTTTTAGAAAGATAATGCAGGAAACCCGGAGTATTTCATATGGACGCAATTTGTGTGTTAATTCGTCAATGTGAGGGAGCGAGGGATGCAGTAAAGGAGGAATAATGCATCGGAAAAGAGATACTCGGAACCCCAAAGAAAATCCTATCGTTTCCGTAGAAACGTATCTCGATTTAGAAGGACAATGCAGGGAATCCAGAGTATTTCATATGGACGCAAATTGTGCGTTAATTCCTCAATGTGAGGCATCGAGGGATGCAGTAATGGAGGAATAATGCATCGGAAAAGAGATACGCGGAACCCCAAAGAAAATCCTATCGATTCCGTAGAAACGTATCTCGATTTTGAAGGACAATGCATGGAATCCAGAGTATTTCATATGGACGCAAATTGTGTGTTAATTCGTCAATGTGAGGGAGCGAGGGATGCAGTAAAGGAGGAATAATGCATCGGAAAAGAGATACTCGGAACCCCAAAGAAAATCCTATCATTTCCGTAGAAACGTATCTTGATTTAGAAGGACAATGCAGGGAATCCAGAGTATTTCATATGGACGCAAATTGTGTGTTAATTCGTCAATGTGAGGGAGCGAGGGATGCAGTAAAGGAGGAATAATGCATCGGAAAAGAGATACTCGGAACCCCAAAGAAAATCCTATCGTTTCCGTAGAGACGTATCTTGATTTAGAAGGACAATGCAGGGAATCCAGAGTATTTCATATGGACGCAAATTGTGTGTTAATTCGTCAATGTGAGGGAGCGTTCGATGCAGTAAAGGAGTAATAATGCATCGGAAAAGAGATACTCGGAACCCCAAAGAAAATCCTATCGTTTCCGTAGAAACGTATCTCGATTTAGAAGGACAATGCAGGGAGTCCAGAGTATTTCATATGGACGCAAATTGTGTGTTAATTCGTCAATGTGAGGGAGCGACGGATGCAGTTGAGGAGGAATAATGCATCGAAAAGAGATACTCGGAACCCCAAAGAAAATCCTATCGTTTCCGTAAAAACGTGTCTCGATGTAGAAGGACAATGCAGGGAATCCAGAGTATTTCATATGGACGCAAATTGTGTGTTAATTCGTCAATGTGAGGGAGCGAGGGATGCAGTAAAGGAGGAATAATGCATCGGAAAAGAGATACTCGGAACCCCAAAGAAAATCCTATCGTTTCCGTAGAAACATATCTCGATTTAGAAGGACAATGCAGGGAATCCAGAGTATTTCATATGGACACAAATTGTGTGTTAATTCGTCAATCTGAGGGAGCGAGGGATGCAGTAAAGGAGGAATAATGCATCGGAAAAGAGATACTCGGAACCCAAAAGAAATTCCTATCGTTTCCGTAGAAACGAATCCCGATTTAGAAGGACAATGCAGGGAACCCAGAGTATTTCATATGGACGCAATATGTGTGTTAATTCGTCAATGTGAGGCAGCGAGGGATGCAGTAAAGGATGAATAATGCATCGGAAAAGAGATACTCGGAACCCCAAAGAAAATCCTATCGTTTCCATAGAAACGTATCTCGACTTAGAAGGACAATCCAGGGAATCCAGAGTATTTCATGTGGACGCAAATTGTGAGTTAATTCGTAAATGTGATGGAGCGAGGGATGCAGTAAAGGAGGAATAATGCATCGGAAAAGAGAATCTCGGAACCCCAAAGTAAATCCTATCGTTTCCGTAGAAACGTATCTCGATTTAGAGGGACAATGCAGGGAATCCAGAGTATTTCATATGGACGCAAATTGTGTGTTAATTCGTCAATGTGAGGGAGCGTGGGATGCAGTAAAGGAGGAATAATGCGTCGGAAAATAGATACTCGGAACCCCAAAGAAAGTACTTTCGTTTCCGTAGAAACGTATCTTGATTTAGAAGGACAATGCAGGGAATCCAGAGTATTTCACATGGACGCAAATTGTGTGTTAATTCGTCAATGTGAGGGAGCGAGGGATGCAGTGAAGGAGGAATAATGCATCGGAAAAGAGATACTCGGAACCCCAAAGAAAATCCTATCGTTTCCGTAGAAACGTATCTCGATTTAGAAGGACAATGCAGGGAATCCAGAGTATTTCATATGGACGCAAATTGTGTGTTAATTCGTCAATATGAGGGAGCGAGGGATGCAGTAAAGGTGGAATAATGCATCGGAAAAGAGATACTCGGAACCCCAAAGAAAATCCTATCGTTTCCGTAGAAACGTATCTCGATTTAGAAGGACAATGCAGGGAATCCAGAGTATTTCATATGGACGCAAATTGTGTGTTAATTCGTCAATGTGAGGGAGCGAGGGATGCAGTAAAGGAGGAATTATGCATCGAAAAGAGATACTCGGAACCCCAAAGAAAATCCTATCGTTTCCGCAGAAACGTATCTCGATTTAGAAGGACAATGCAGGGAATCCAGAGTATTTCATATGGACGCAAATTGTGTGTTAATTCGTCAATGTGAGGGAGCGAGGTATGCAGTAAAGGGGGAATAATGCATCGGAAAGAGATACTCGGAACCCCAAAGAAAATCCTATAGTTTCCGTAGAAACGTATCTCGATTTAGAAGGACAATGCAGGGAATCCAGAGTATTCGAAATGGACGCAAATTGTGTGTTAATTCGTCAATGTGAGGGAGCGAGGGATGCAGTAAAGGAGGAATAATGCATCGGAAAGGAGATACTCGGAACCCCAAAGAAAATCCTATCGTTTCCGTAGAAACGTATCTCGATTTAGAAGGACAATGCAGAGAATCCAGAGTATTTCATATGGACGCAAATTGTGTGTTAATTCGTCAATGTGAGGGATCGAGGGATGCAGTAAAGGAGGAATAATGCATCGGAAAAGAGATACGCGGAACCCCAAAGAAAATCCTATCGTTTCCGTAGAAACGTATCTCGATTTAGAAGGACAATGCATGGAATCCAGAGTATTTCATATGGACGCAAATTGTGTGTTAATTCGTCAATGTGAGGGAGCGAGGGATGCAGTAAAGGAGGAATAATGCATCGGAAAAGAGATACTCGGAACCCCAAAGAAAATCCTATCGTTTCCGCATAAACGTATCTCGATTTAGAAGGACAATGCAAGGAACCCAGAGTATTTCATATGGACGCAAATTGTGTGTTAATTCGTCAATGTGAGGGAGCGAGGGATGCAGTAAAGGAGGAATAATGCATCGGAACAGAGATACTCGCCTCCCAATAGAAAATCCTATCGTTTCCGTACAAACGTATCTCGTTTTAGAAAGATAATGCAGGAAACCCGGAGTATTTCATATGGACGCAATTTGTGTGTTAATTCGTCAATGTGAGGGAGCGAGGGATGCAGTAAAGGAGGAATAATGCATCGGAAAAGAGATACTCGGAACCCCAAAGAAAATCCTATCGTTTCCGTAGAAACGTATCTCGATTTAGAAGGACAATGCAGGGAATCCAGAGTATTTCATATGGACGCAAATTGTGCGTTAATTCCTCAATGTGAGGCATCGAGGGATGCAGTAATGGAGGAATAATGCATCGGAAAAGAGATACGCGGAACCCCAAAGAAAATCCTATCGTTTCCGTAGAAACGTATCTCGATTTTGAAGGACAATGCATGGAATCCAGAGTATTTCATATGGACGCAAATTGTGTGTTAATTCGTAAATGTGAGGGAGCGAGGGATGCAGTAAAGGAGGAATAATGCATCGGAAAAGAGATACTCGGAACCCCAAAGAAAATCCTATCATTTCCGTAGAAACGTATCTTGATTTAGAAGGACAATGCAGGGAATCCAGAGTATTTCATATGGACGCAAATTGTGTGTTAATTCGTCAATGTGAGGGAGCGAGGTATGCAGTAAAGGAGGAATAATGCATCGGAAAAGAGATACTCGGAACCCCAAAGAAAATCCTATCGTTTCCATAGAAACGCATCTCGATTTAGAAGGACAATGTAGGGAATCTAGAGAATTTCATATGGACGCAAATTGTGTGTTAATTCGTCAATGTGAGGGAGCGAGGGATGCAGTAAAGGAGGAATAATGCAACGGAAAAGAGATACTCGGAACCCCAAAGAAAATCTTATCGTTTCCGTAGAAACGTATCTCGATTTAGAAGGACAATGCAGGGAATCCAGAGTATTCGAAATGGATGCAAATTGTGTGTTAATTCGTCAATGTGAGGGAGCAAGGGATGCAATAAAGGAGGAATAATGCATCGTATAAGCGATACACGGAACCCCAAAGAAAATCCTATCGTTTCCGTAGAAACGTATCTCGATTTAGAAGGACAATGCAGGGAATCGAGAGTATTTCATATGGACGCAAATTGTGTGTTAATTCGTCAATGCGAGGGAGCGAGAAATGCATTAAAGGAGGAATAATGCATTGGAAAAGAGATACTCGGAACCCCAAAGAAAATCCTATCCTTTCCGTAGAAACGTATCTCGATTTAGAAGGACATTGCAGGGAATCCAGGGTAAATCATATGGACGCAAATTGTGTGTTAATTCGTCAATGTGAGGGAGCGAGGGATGCAGTAAAGGAGGAATAATGCATCGGAAAAGAGATACTCGACTCCCAAAAGAAAATCCTATCGTTTCCGTAGATACGTATCTCGTTTTAGAAAGATAATCCAGGGAACCCAGAGTATTTCATATGGACGCAAATTGTGTGTTAAATCGGCAATGTGAGGGAGCGAGGGATGCAGTTAAGGAGGAATAATGCATCGGAAAAGAGATACTCGGAACCCCAAAGAAAATCCTATCGTTTCCGTAGAAACGTATCTATGTTTAGAAGGACAATGCAAGGAATCCAGAGTATGTCATATGGACGCAAATTGTGTGTTAATTCGTCAATGTGAGGGAGCAAGGGATGCAATAAAGGAGGAATAATGCATCGTATAAGCGATACACGGAACCCCAAAGAAAATCCTATCGTTTCCGTAGAAACGTATCTCGATTTAGAAGGACAATGCAGGGAATCCAGAGTATTTCATATGGACGCAAATTGTGTGTTAATTCGTCAATGCGAGGGAGCGAGAAATGCATTAAAGGAGGAATAATGCATTGGAAAAGAGATACTCGGAACCCCAAAGAAAATCCTATCGTTTCCGTAGAAACGTATCTCGATTGAGAAGGACAATGCAGGGAATCCAGAGTAAATCATATGGACGCAAATTGTGTGTTAATTCGTCAATGTGAGGGAGCGAGGGATGCAGTAAAGGAGGAATAATGCATCGGAAAAGAGATACTCGACTCCCAAAAGAAAATCCTATCGTTTCCGTAGAAACGTATCTCGTTTTAGAAAGATAATCCAGGGAACCCAGAGTATTTCATATGGACGCAAATTGTGTGTTAATTCGGCAATGTGATGGAGCGAGGGATGCAGTTAAGGAGGAATAATGCATCGGAAAAGAGATACTCGGAACCCCAAAGAAAATCCTATCGTTTCCGTAGAAACGTATCTATGTTTAGAAGGACAATGCAAGGAATCCAGAGTATTTCATATGGACGCAAATTGTGTGTTAATTCGTCAATGTGAGGGAGCGAGGGATGCAGTAAAGGAGGAATAATGCATCGGAAAAGAGATACTCGGAACCCCAAAGAAAATCCTATCGTTTCCGTAGAAACGTATCTCGATTTAGAAGGACAATGCAGGGAATCCAGAGTATTTCATATGGACGCAAATTGTGTGTTAATTCGTCAATGTGAGGGATCGAGGGATGCAGTAAAGGAGGAATAATGCATCGGAAAAGAGATACGCGGAACCCCAAAGAAAATCCTATCGTTTCCGTAGAAACGTATCTCGATTTAGAAGGACAATGCATGGAATCCAGAGTATTTCATATGGACGCAAATTGTGTGTTAATTCGTCAATGTGAGGGAGCGAGGGATGCAGTAAAGGAGGAATAATGCATCGGAAAAGAGATACTCGGAACCCCAAAGAAAATCCGATCGTTTCCGTAGAAACGTATCTATATTTAGAAGGACAATGCAGGGAATCCAGAGTATTTCATATGGACGCAAATTGTGTGTTAATTCGTCAATGTGAGGGATCGAGGGATGCAGTAAAGGAGGAATAATGCATCGGAAAAGACATACTCGGAACCCCAAAGGAAATCCTATCGTTTCCGTAGAAACGTATCTCGATTTAGGAGGACAATGCAGGGAATCCAGAGTATTTCATATGGACGCAAATTGTGTGTTAATTCGTCAATGTGAGGGACCGAGGGATGCAGTAAAGGAGGAATAATGATTCGGAAAAGAGATACTCGGAACCCCAAAGAAAATCCTATGGTTTCCGTAGAAACGTATCTCGATTTAGAAGGACAATGCAGGGAATCCAGAGTATTTCATATGGACGCAAATTGTGTGTTATTTCGTCAATGTGAGGGAGCGAGGGATGCAGTAAAGGAGGAATAATGCATCGGAAAAGAGATACGCGGAACCCCAAAGAAAATCCTATCGTTTCCGTAGAAACGTATCTCGATTTGGAAGGACAATGCAGGGAATCCAGAGTATATCATATGGACGCAAATTGTGTGTTAATTGGTCAATGTGAGGGAGCGAGGGATGCAGTAAAGGAGGAATAATGCATCGGAAAAGAGATACTCGACTCCCAAAAGAAAATCCTATCGTTTCCGTAGAAACGTATCTCGTTTTAGAAAGATAATGCAGGGATCCCAGAGTATTTCATATGGACGCAAATTGTGTGATCATTCGGCAATGTGAGGGAGCGAGGGATGCAGTAAAGGAGGAATAATGCATCGGAAAAGAGATACTCGGAACCCCAAAGAAAATCCTATCGTTTCCGCAGAAACGTATCTCGATTTAGAAGGACAATGCAAGGAATGCAGAGTATTTCATATGGACGCAAATTGTTTGTTAATTCGTCAATGTGAGGGAGCGAGGGATGCAGTAATGGAGGAATAATGCATCGGAAAAGAGATACTCGGAACCCCAAAGAAAATCCTCTCGTTTCCATAGAAACGTATCTCGATTTAGAAGGACAATGCAGGGAATCCAGAGTATTTCATATGGACGCAAATTGTGTGTTAATTCGGCAATGTGAGGGAGCGAGGGATGCAGTAAAGGAGGAATAATGCATCGGAAAAGAGATACTCGGAACCCCAAAGAAAATCCTATCGTTTCCGTAGAAATGTATCTCGATTTAGAAGGACAATGCAGGGAATCCAGTGTATTTCATATGGACGCAAATTGTGTGTTAATTCGTCAATGTGAGGGAGCGAGGGATGCAGTAAAGGAAGAATAATGCATCGCAAAAGAGATACGCGGAACCCCAAAGAAAATCCTATCGTTTCCGTAGAAACGTATCTCGATTTAGAAGGACAATGCAGGGAATCCAGAGTATTTCATATGGACGCAAATTGTGTGTTAATTCGTCAATGTGAGGGAGCGAGGGATGCAGTAAAGGAGGAATAATGCATCGGAAAAGAGATACTCGGAACCCCAAAGAAAATCCAATCGTTTCTGTAGAAACGTATCTTGATTTAGAAGGACAATGCAGGGAATCCAGAGTATTTCATATGGACGCAAATTGTGTGTTAATTCGTCAATGTGAGGGAGCGAGGGATGCAGTAAAGGAGGAATAATGCATCGGAAAAGAGATACTCGGAACCCCAAAGAAAATCCTATCGTTTCCGTAGAAACGCATCTCGATTTAGAAGGACAATGCAGGGATTCCAGAGTATTTCATATGGACGCAAATTGTGTGTTAATTCGTCAATGTGAGGGAGCGAGGGATGCAGTAAAGGAGGAATAATGCATCGGAAAAGAGATACTCGACTCCCAATAGAAAATCCTCTCGTTTCCGTAGATACGTATCTCGTTTTAGAAAGATAATGCAGGAAACCCGGAGTATTACATATGGACGCAATTTGTGTGTTAATTCGGCAATGTGAGGGAGCGAGGGATGCAGTAAAGGAGGAATAATGCATCGGAAAAGAGATACTCGGAACCCCAAAGAATATCCTATCGTTTCCGTAGAAACGTACCTATATTTAGAAGGACAATGCAGGGAATCCAGAGTATTTCATATGGACGCAAATTGTGTGTTAATTCGTCAATGTGAGGGAGCGAGGGATGCAGTAAAGGAGGAATAATGCATCGGAAAAGAGATACTCGGAACCCCAAAGAAAATCCTATCGTTTCCGTAGATACGTATGTCGATTTAGAAGGACAATGCAGGGAATCCAGAGTATGTCATATGGACGCAAATTGTGTGTTAATTCGTCAATGTGAGGGAGCGAGGGATGCAGTAAAGGAGGAATAATGCATCGGAAAAGAGATACTCGGAACCCCAAAGAAAATCCTATCGTTTCCGTAGAAACGTATCTCGATTTAGAAGGACAATGCAGGGAATCCAGAGTATTTCATATGGACGCAAATTGTGTGTTAATTCGTCAATGTGAGGGAGCGAGGGATGCAGTAATGGAGGAATAATGCATCGGAAAAGAGATACTCGGAACCCCAAAGAAAATCCTATCGTTTCCGTAGAAACGTATCTCGATTTAGAAGGACAATGCAGGGAATCCAGAGTATTTCATATGGACGCAAATTGTGTGTTAATTCGGCAATGTGAGGGAGCGAGGGATGCAGTAAAGGAGGAATAATGCATCGGAAAAGAGATACTCGGAACCCCAAAGAAAATCCTATCGTTTCCGTAGAAACGTATCTCGATTTAGAAGGACAATGCAGGGAATCCAGAGTAAATCATATGGACGCAAATTGTGTGTTAATTCGTCAATGTGAGGGAGCGAGGGATGCAGTAAAGGAGGAATAATGCATCGGAAAAGAGATACTCGACTCCCAAAAGAAAATCCTATCGTTTCCGTAGAAACGTATCTCGTTTTAGAAAGATAATCCAGGGAACCCAGAGTATTTCATATGGACGCAAATTGTGTGTTAATTCGGCAATGTGATGGAGCGAGGGATGCAGTAAAGGAGGAATAATGCATCGCAAAAGACATACTCGACTCCCAAAAGAAAATCCTATCGTTTCCGTAGAAACGTATCTCGTTTTAGAAAGATAATGCAGGAAACCCGGAGTATTACATATGGACGCAATTTGTGTGTTAATTCGTCAATGTGAGGGAGCGAGGGATGCAGTAAAGGAGGAATAATGCATCGGAAAAGAGATACTCGGAACCCCAAAGAAAATCCTATCGTTTCCGTAGAAACGCATCTCGATTTAGAAGGACAATGTAGGGAATCCAGAGTATTTCATATGGACGCAAATTGTGTGTTAATTCGTCAATGTGAGGGAGCGAGGGATGCAGTAAAGGAGGAATAATGCATCGGAAAAGAGATACTCGACTCCCAATAGAAAATCCTATCGTTTCCGTAGAAAGGTATCTCGTTTTAGAAAGATAATGCAGGAAACCCGGAGTATTTCATATGGACGCAATTTGTGTGTTAATTCGGCAATGTGAGGGAGCGAGGGATGCAGTAAAGGAGGAATAATGCATCGGAAAAGAGATACTCGGAATCCCAAAGAAAATCCTTCGTTTCCGTAGAAACGAATCCCGATTTAGAAGGACAATGCAGGGAATCCAGAGTATTTCATATGGACGCAAATTATGTGTTAATTCGTCAATGTGAGGGAGCGAGGGATGCAGTAAAGGAGGAATAATGCATCGGAAAAGAGATACTCGGAACCCCAAAGAATATCCTATCGTTTCTGTAGAAACGTATCTCGTTTTAGAAAGATAATGCAGGAAACCCGGAGTATTACATATGGACGCAAATTGTGTGTTAATTCGTCAATTTGAGGGAGCGAGGGATGCAGTAAAGGAGGAATAATGCATCGGAAAAGAGATACTCGGAACCCCAAAGAAAATCCTATCGTTTCCGTAGAAAGGTATCTCGTTTTAGAAAGATAATGCAGGAAACCCGGAGTATTTCATATGGACGCAATTTGTGTGTTAATTCGGCAATGTGAGGGAGCGAGGGATGCAGTAAAGGAGGAATAATGCATCGGAAAAGAGATACTCGGAACCCCAAAGAAAATCCTTCGTTTCCGTAGAAACGAATCCCGATTTAGAAGGACAATGCAGGGAATCCAGAGTATTTCATATGGACGCAAATTATGTGTTAATTCGTCAATGTGAGGGAGCGAGGGATGCAGTAAAGGAGAAATAATACATCGGAAAAGAGATACTCGGAACCCCAAAGAATATCCTATCGTTTCTGTAGAAACGTATCTTGATTTAGAAGGACAATGCAGGGAATCCAGAGTATTTCATATGGACGCAAATTGTGTCTTAATTCGTCAATGTGAGGGAGCGAGGGATTCAGTAAAGGAGGAATAATGCATCGGAAAAGAGATACTCGGAACCCCAAAGAAAATCCTATCGTTTCCGTAGAAACGCAACTCGATTTAGAAGGACAATGTAGGGAATCCAGAGTATTTCATATGGACGCAAATTGTGTGTTCATTCATCAATGTGAGTTAGCGAGGGATGGAGTAAAGGAGGAATAATGCATCGGAAAAGAGATACTCGGAACCCCAAAGAAAATCCTGTCGTTTCCGTAGAAACGTATCTCGATTTAGAAGGACAATGCAGGGAATACAGAGTATTTTATATGGGCGCAAATTGTGTGTTAATTCGTCAATGTGAGGGAGCGAGGGATGCAGTAAAGGAGGAATAATGCATCGCAAAAGAGATACTCGGAACCCCAAATAAAATCCTATCGTTTCTGTAGAAACGTATCTCGATTTAGAAGGACAATGCAGGGAATCCAGAGTATTTCATATGGACGCACATTGTGTGTTAATTCGTCAATGTGAGGGAGCGAGGGATGCAGTAAAGGATGAATAATGCATAGGAAAAGAGATACTCGGAACCCCAAAAAAAATCCTATCGTTTCCGTAGAAACGTATCTCGATACAGAAGGACAATGCAGGGAATCCGAAGTATATCATATGGACGCAAATTGTGTGTTAATTCGTCAATGTGAGGGAGCGAGGGATGGAGTAAAGGAGGAATAGATGCAGTAAAGGAGGAATAATGCATCGGAAAAGAGATACTCGACTCCCTAAAGAAAATCCTATCGTCTCCGAAGAAACGTATCTCGTTTTAGAAAGATAATGCAGGGAACCCAGAGTATTTCATATGGACGCAAATTGTGTGTTAATTCGGCAATGTGAGGGAGCGAGGGATGCAGTAAAGGAAGAATAATGCATCGGAAAAGAGATACGCGGAACCCCAAAGAAAATCCTATCGTTTCCGTAGAAACGTATCTCGATTTAGAAGGACAATGCAGGGAATCCAGAGTATTTCATATGGACGCAAATTGTGTGTTAATTCGTCAATGTGAGGGAGCGAGGGATGCAGTAAAGGAGGAATAATGCATCGGAAAAGAGATACTCGGAACCCCAAAGAAAATCCTATCGTTTCCGTAGAAACGCATCTCGATTTAGAAGGACAATGTAGGGAATCCAGAGTATTTCATATGGACGCAAATTGTGTGTTAATTCGTCAATGTGAGGGAGCGAGGGATGCAGTAAAGGAGGAATAATGCATCGGAAAACAGAGACTCGACTCCCAATAGAAAATCCTATCGTTTCCGTAGAAAGGTATCTCGTTTTAGAAAGATAATGCAGGAAACCCGGAGTATTTCATATGGACGCAATTTGTGTGTTAATTCGGCAATGTGAGGGAGCGAGGGATGCAGTAAAGGAGGAATAATGCATCGGAAAAGAGATACTCGGAACCCCAAAGAAAATCCTTCGTTTCCGTAGAAACGAATCCCGATTTAGAAGGACAATGCAGGGAATCCAGAGTATTTCATATGGACGCAAATTATGTGTTAATTCGTCAATGTGAGGGAGCGAGGGATGCAGTAAAGGAGGAATAATGCATCGGAAAAGAGATACTCGGAACCCCAAAGAAAATCCTATCGTTTCTGTAGAAACGTATCTTGATTTAGAAGGACAATGCAGGGAATCCAGAGTATTTCATATGGACGCTAATTGTGTGTTAATTCGTCAATGTGAGGGAGCGAGGGATGCAGTAAAGGACGAATAATGCATCGGAAAAGAGATACTCGGAACCCCAAAGAAAATCCTATCGTTTCCGTAGAAACGCATCTCGATTTAGAAGGACAATGTAGGGAATCCAGAGTATTTCATATGGACGCTAATTGTGTGTTCATTCATCAATGTGAGTTAGCAAGGGATGGAGTAAAGGAGGAATAATGCATCGGAAAAGAGATACTCGGAACCCCAAAGAAAATCCTGTCGTTTCCGTAGAAACGTATCTCGATTTAGAAGGGCAATGCAGGGAATACAGAGTATTTTATATGGACGCAAATTGTGTGTTAATTCGTCAATGTGAGGGAGCGAGGGATGCAGTAAAGGACGAATAATGCATCGGAAAAGAGATACTCGGAACCCCAAATAAAATCCTATCGTTTCTGTAGAAACGTATCTCGATTTAGAAGGACAATGCAGGGAATCCAGTGTATTTCATATGGACGCAAATTGTGTGTTAATTCGTCAATGTGAGGGAGCGAGGGATGCAGTAAAGGATGAATAATGCATCAGAAAAGAGATACTCGGAACCCCAAAGAAAATCCTATCGTTTCCGTAGAAACGTATCTGGATACAGAAGGACAATGCAGGGAATCCGAAGTATATCATATGGACGCAAATTGTGTGTTAATTCGTCAATGTGATGGAGCGAGGGATGGATTAAAGGAGGAATAGATGCAGTAAAGGAGGAATAATGCATCGGAAAAGAGATACTCGACTCCCTAAAGAAAATCCTATCGTCTCCGAAGAAACGTATCTCGTTTTAGAAAGATAATGCAGGGAACCCAGAGTATTTCATATGGACGCAAATTGTGTGTTAATTCGGCAATGTGAGGGAGCGAGGGATGCAGTAAAGGAGGAATAATGCATCGTAAAAGAGATACTGGGAACCCCAAAGGAAATCCTATCGTTTCCGTAGAAACGTATCTCAATTTAGAAGGACAATGCAAGGAATCCAGAGTATTTCATATGGACGCAAATTGTGTGTTAATTCGTCAATGTGAGGGAGCGAGGGATGCAGTAAAGGAGGAATAATGCATCGGAAAAGAGATACTCGGAACCCCAAAGAAAATCGTATCGTTTCCGTAGAAACGTATCTCGATTTAGAAGGACAATGCAGGGAAACCAGAGTATTTCATATGGACGCAAATTGTGTGTTAATTCGTCAATGTGAGGGAGAGAGGGATGCAGTAAAGGAGGAATGATGCATCGGAAAAGAGATACTCGGAACCCCAAAGAAAATCCTATCGTTTCTGTAGAAACGTATCTTGATTTAGAAGGACAATGCAGGGAATCCAGAGTATTTCATATGGACGCAAATTGTGTGTTAATTCGTCAATGTGAGGGAGCGAGGGATGCAGTAAAGGAGGAATAATGCATCGGAAAAGAGATACTCGGAACCCCAAAGAAAATCCTATCGTTTCCGTAGAAATGCATCTCGATTTAGAAGGACAATGTAGGGAATCCAGAGTATTTCATATGGACGCAAATTGTGTGTTAATTCGTCAATGTGAGGGAGCGAGGGATGCAGTAAAGGAGGAATAATGCATCGGAAAAGAGATACTCGACTCCCAATAGAAAATCCTATCGTTTCCGTAGAAAGGTATCTCGTTTTAGAAAGATAATGCAGGAAACCCGGAGTATTTCATATGGACGCAATTTGTGTGTTAATTCGGCAATGTGAGGGAGCGAGGGATGCAGTAAAGGAGGAATAATGCATCGGAAAAGAGATACTCGGAACCCCAAAGAAAATCCTTCGTTTCCGTAGAAACGAATCCCGATTTAGAAGGACAATGCAGGGAATCCAGAGTATTTCATATGGACGCAAATTATGTGTTAATTCGTCAATGTGAGGGAGCGAGGGATGCAGTAAAGGAGGAATAATGCATCGGAAAAGAGATACTCGGAACCCCAAAGAAAATCCTATCGTTTCTGTAGAAACGTATCTTGATTTAGAAGGACAATGCAGGGAATCCAGAGTATTTCATATGGACGCTAATTGTGTGTTAATTCGTCAATGTGAGGGAGCGAGGGATGCAGTAAAGGAGGAATAATGCATCGGAAAAGAGATACTCGGAACCCCAAAGAAAATCCTATCGTTTCCGTAGAAACGCATCTCGATTTAGAAGGACAATGTAGGGAATCCAGAGTATTTCATATGGACGCTAATTGTGAGTTCATTTATCAATGTGAGTTAGCAAGGGATGGAGTAAAGGAGGAATAATGCATCGGAAAAGAGATACTCGGAACCCCAAAGAAAATCCTGTCGTTTCCGTAGAAACGTATCTCGATTTAGAAGGACAATGCAGGGAATACAGAGTATTTTATATGGACGCAAATTGTGTGTTAATTCGTCAATGTGAGGGAGCGAGGGATGCAGTAAAGGAGGAATAATGCATCGGAAAAGAGATACTCGGAACCCCAAATAAAATCCTATCGTTTCTGTAGAAACGTATCTCGATTTAGAAGGACAATGCAGGGAATCCAGTGTATTTCATATGGACGCAAATTGTGTGTTAATTCGTCAATGTGAGGGAGCGAGGGATGCAGTAAAGGATGAATAATGCATCAGAAAAGAGATACTCGGAACCCCAATGAAAATCCTATCGTTTCCGTAGAAACGTATCTGGATACAGAAGGACAATGCAGGGAATCCGATGTATATCATATGGACGCAAATTGTGTGTTAATTCGTCAATGTGAGGGAGCGAGGGATGGATTTCAGGAGGAATAGATGCAGTAAAGGAGGAATAATGCATCGGAAAAGAGATACTCGACTCCCTAAAGAAAATCCTATCGTCTCCGAAGAAACGTATCTCGTTTTAGAAAGATAATGCAGGGAACCCAGAGTATTTCATATGGACGCAAATTGTGTGTTAATTCGGCAATGTGAGGGAGCGAGGGATGCAGTAGAGGAGGAATAATGCATCGTAAAAGAGATACTGGGAACCCCAAAGAAAATCCTATCGTTTCCGTAGAAACGTATCTCGATTCAGAAGGACAATGTAGGGAATCCAGAGTATTTCATATGGACGCAAATTGTGTGTTAATTCGTCAATGTGAGGGAGCGAGGGATGCAGTAAAGGAGGAATAATGCATCGGAAAAGAGATACTCGACTCCCAATAGAAAATCCTATCGCTTCCGTAGAAAGGTATCTCGTTTTAGAAAGATAATGCAGCAAACCCGGAGTATTTCATATGGACGCAATTTGTGTGTTAATTCGGCAATGTGAGGGAGCGAGGGATGCAGTAAAGGAGGAATAATGCATCGGAAAAGAGATACTCGGAACCCCAAAGAAAATCCTTCGTTTCCGTAGAAACGAATCCCGATTTAGAAGGACAATGCAGGGAATCCACAGTATTTCATATGGACGCAAATTATGTGTTAATTCGTCAATGTGAGGGAGCGAGGGATGCAGTAAAGGAGGAATAATGCATCGGAAAAGAGATACTCGGAACCCCAAAGAAAATCCTATCGTTTCTGTAGAAACGTATCTTGATTTAGAAGGACAATGCAGGGAATCCAGAGTATTTCATATGGACGCTAATTGTGTGTTAATTCGTCAATGTGAGGGAGCGAGGGATGCAGTAAAGGAGGAATAATGCATCGGAAAAGAGATACTCGGAACCCCAAAGAAAATCCTATCGTTTCCGTAGAAACGCATCTCGATTTAGAAGGACAATGTAGGGAATCCAGAGTATTTCATATGGACGCTAATTGTGAGTTCATTTATCAATGTGAGTTAGCAAGGGATGGAGTAAAGGAGGAATAATGCATCGGAAAAGAGATACTCGGAACCCCAAAGAAAATCCTGTCGTTTCCGTAGAAACGTATCTCGATTTAGAAGGACAATGCAGGGAATACAGAGTATTTTATATGGACGCAAATTGTGTGTTAATTCGTCAATGTGAGGGAGCGAGGGATGCAGTAAAGGAGGAATAATGCATCGGAAAAGAGATACTCGGAACCCCAAATAAAATCCTATCGTTTCTGTAGAAACGTATCTCGATTTAGAAGGACAATGCAGGGAATCCAGTGTATTTCATATGGACGCAAATTGTGTGTTAATTCGTCAATGTGAGGGAGCGAGGGATGCTGTAAAGGATGAATAATGCATCAGAAAAGAGATACTCGGAACCCCAAAGAAAATCCTATCGTTTCCGTAGAAACGTATCTGGATACAGAAGGACAATGCAGGGAATCCGAAGTATCTCATATGGACGCAAATTGTGTGTTAATTCGTCAATGTGAGGGAGCGAGGGATGGATTTCAGGAGGAATAGATGCAGTAAAGGAGGAATAATGCATCGGAAAAGAGATACTCGACTCCCTAAAGAAAATCCTATCGTCTCCGAAGAAACGTATCTCGTTTTAGAAAGATAATGCAGGGAACCCAGAGTATTTCATATGGACGCAAATTGTGTGTTAATTCGGCAATGTGAGGGAGCGAGGGATGCAGTAGAGGAGGAATAATGCATCGTAAAAGAGATACTGGGAACCCCAAAGAAAATCCTATCGTTTCCGTAGAAACGTATCTCGATTCAGAAGGACAATGTAGGGAATCCAGAGTATTTCATATGGACGCAAATTGTGTGTTAATTCGTCAATGTGAGGGAGCGAGGGATGCAGTAAAGGAGGAATAATGCATCGGAAAAGAGATACTCGACTCCCAATAGAAAATCCTATCGTTTCCGTAGAAAGGTATCTCGTTTTAGAAAGATAATGCAGCAAACCCGGAGTATTTCATATGGACGCAATTTGTGTGTTAATTCGTCAATGTGAGGGAGCGAGGGATGCAGTAAAGGAGGAATAATGCATCGGAAAAGAGATACTCGGAACCCCAAAGAAAATCCTTCGTTTCCGTAGAAACGAATCCCGATTTAGAAGGACAATGCAGGGAATCCAGAGTATTTCATATGGACGCAAAATATGTGTTAATTCGTCAATGTGAGGGAGCGAGGGATGCAGTAAAGGAGGAATAATGCATCGGAAAAGAGATACTCGGAACCCCAAAGAAAATCCTGTCGTTTCCGTAGAAACGTATCTCGATTTAGAAGGACAATGTAGGGAATACAGAGTATTTTATATGGACGCAAATTGTGTGTTAATTCGTCAATGTGAGGGAGCGAGGGATGCAGTAAAGGAGGAATAATGCATCGGAAAAGAGATACTCGGAACCCCAAATAAAATCCTATCGTTTCTGTAGAAACGTATCTCGATTTAGAAGGACAATGCAGGGAATCCAGTGTATTTCATATGAACGCAAATTGTGTTAATTCGTCAATGTGAGGGAGCGAGGGATGCTGTAAAGGATGAATAATGCATCAGAAAAGAGATACTCGGAACCCCAAAGAAAATCCTATCGTTTCCGTAGAAACGTATCTGGTTACAGAAGGACAATGCAGGGAATCCGAAGTATATCATATGGACGCAAATTGTGTGTTAATTCGTCAATGTGAGGGAGCGAGGGATGGATTTCAGGAGGAATAGATGCAGTAAAGGAGGAATAATGCATCGGAAAAGAGATACTCGACTCCCTAAAGAAAATCTTATCGTCTCCGAAGAAACGTATCTCGTTTTAGAAAGATAATGCAGGGAACCCAGAGTATTTCATATGGACGCAAATTGTGTGTTAATTCGGCAATGTGAGGGAGCGAGGGATGCAGTAAAGGAGGAATAATGCATCGTAAAAGAGATACTGGGAACCCCAAAGAAAATCCTATCGTTTCCGTAGAAACGTATCTCAATTTAGAAGGACAATGCAAGGAATCCAGAGTATTTCATATGGACGCAAATTGTGTGTTAATTCGTCAATGTGAGGGAGCGAGGGATGCAGTAAAGGAGGAATAATGCATCGGAAAAGAGATACTCGGAACCCCAAAGAAAATCGTATCGTTTCCGTAGAAACGTATCTCGATTTAGAAGGACAATGCAGGGAAACCAGAGTATTTCATATGGACGCAAATTGTGTGTTAATTCGTCAATGTGAGGGAGCGAGGGATGCAGTAAAGGAGGAATAATGCATCGGAAAAGAGATACTCGGAACCCCAAAGAAAATCCTATCGTTTCCGTAGAAACGTATCTCGATTTAGAAGGACAATGCAGGGAATCCAGAGTATTTCATATGGACGCAAATTGTGTGTTAATTCGTCAATGTGAGGAAGCGAGGGATGCAGTAAAGGAGGAATAATGCATCGGAAAAGAGATACGCGGAACCCCAAAGAAAATCCTATCGTTTCCGTAGAAACGTATCTCAATTTAGAAGGACAATGCAGGGAATCCAGAGTATTTCATATGGACGCAAATTGTGTGTTAATTCGTCAATGTGAGGGAGCGAGGGAAGCAGTAAAGGAGGAATAATACATCGGAATAGAGATACTCGGAACCCCAAAGAAAATCCTATCGTTTCCGTAGAAACGAATCTCGATTTAGAAGGCCAATGCAGGGAATCCAGAGTATTTCATATGGACGCAAATTGTGTTTTAATTCGTCGATGTGAGGGAGCGAGGGATGCAGTAAAGGAGGAATAATTCATCGGAAAAGAGATACTCGGAACCCCAAAGAAAATCCTATCGTTTCCGTAGAAATGTATCTCGATTTAGAAGGACAATGCAGGGAATCCAGAGTATTTCATATGGACGCAAATTGTGTGTTAATTCGTCAATGTGAGGGAGCGAGTGATGCAGTAAAGGAAGAATATTGCATCGGAAAAGAGATACGCGGAACCCCAAAGAAAATCCTATCGTTTCCGTAGAAACGTATCTCGATTTAGAAGGACAATGCAGGGAATCCAGAGTATTTCATATGGACGCAAATTGTGTGTTAATTCGTCAATGTGAGGGAGCGAGGGATGCAGTAAAGGAGGAATAATGCATCGGAAAAGAGATACTCGGAACCCCAAAGAAAAACCTATCGTTTCTGTAGAAACGTATCTTGATTTAGAAGGACAATGCAGGGAATCCAGAGTATTTCATATGGACGCAAATTGTGTGTTAATTCGTCAATGTGAGGAAGCGAGGGATGCAGTAAAATAGGAATAATGCATCGGAAAAGAGATACGCGGAACCCCAAAGAAAATCCTATCGTTTCCGTCGAAACGTATCTCGATTTAGAAGGACAATGCAAGGAATCCAGAGTATTTCATATGGACGCAAATTGTGTGTTAATTCGTCAATGTGAGGGAGCGAGGGAAGCAGTAAACGAGGAATAATACATCGGAAAAGAGATACTCGGAACCCCAAAGAAAATCCTATCGTTTCCGTAGAAACGTATCTCGAATTAGAAGGACAATGCAGGGAATCATGAGTATTTCATATGGACGCTAATTGTGTGTTAATTCGTCAATGTGAGGGAGCGAGGGATGCAGTAAAGGAGGAAAAGAGATACTCGGAACCCCAAAAAAAATCCTATCGTTTCCGTAGGAACATATTTCGATTTAGAAGGACAATGCAGGGAATCCAGAGTATTTCATATGGACGCAAATTGTGTCTTAATTCGTCAATGTGAGGGAGCGAGGGATACAGTAATGGAGGAATAATTCATCGGAAAAGAGATACTCGGAACCCCAAAGAAAATCCTATTGTTTCCGTAGAAACGTATCTCGATATAGAAGGACAATGCAGGGAACTCAGAGTATTTCATATGGACGCAAATTATGTGTTAATTCGGCAATGTGAGGGAGCGAGGGACGCAGTAATGGAGGAATAATGCATCGGAAAAGAGATACTCGGAAACCCAAAGAAAATCCTATCGTTTCCGTAGGAACGTATCTCGATTTAGAAGGACAATGCAGGGAATCCAGAGTATTTCATACGGACGCAAATTGTGTGTTAATTCGTCAATGTGAGGGAGCGAGGGATGCAGTAAAGGAAGAAAAGGGATACTCGGAACCCTAAAGAAAATCCTATCGTTTCCGTAGGAACGTATCTCGATTTACAAGGGCAATGCAGGGAATCCAGAGTATTTCATATGGACGCAAATTGTGTGTTAATTCGTCAATGTGAGGGAGCGAAGGATGCAGTAAAGGAGGAATAATGCATCGGAAAAGAGATACACGGAACCCCAAAGAAAATCCTATCGTTATCGTAGAAACGTATCTCGATTTAGAAGGATAATGCAGGGATCCCAGAGTATTTCATATGAACGCAAACTGTGTCTTAATTCGTCAACGTGAGGGAGCGAGGGATGCAGTAAAGGAGGAATAATGCATCGGAAAAGAGATACTCGGAACCCCAAAGAAAATCCTATTGTTTTCGTAGAAACGTATCTCAATTTAGAAGGACAATGCAGGGAATCCAGAGTATTTCATATGGACGAAAATTGTGTGTTAATTCGTCAATGTGAGGGAGCGAGGAATGAAGTAAAGGAGGAATAATGCATCGGAAATGAGATACTCGGAACCCCAAAGAAAATCCAATCGGTTTCGTAGAAACGTATCTCGATTTAGAAGGACAATGCAGGGAATCCAGAGTATTTCATATGGACGCAAATTGTGTGTTAATTCGGCAATGTGAGGGAGCGAGGTACGCAGTAAAGTAGGAATAATGCAACGGAAAAGAGATACTCGGAACCCCAAATAAAATCCTATCGTTTCCGTAGAAACGTATCTCGATTTAGACGGACAATGCAGGGAATCCAGAGTATTTCATATGGACGAAAATTGTGTGTTAGTTCGTCAATGTGAGGGAGCGAGGGATGCAGTAAAGGAGGAGTAATGCATCGGAAAAGAGATACTCGGAACCCCAAAGAAAATCCTATCGTTTTCGTAGAAACGTATCTCGATTTAGAAGGACAATCCAGGGATCCCAGAGTATTTAATATGAACGCAAATTGTGTGTTAATTCGTCAATGTGAGGGAGCGAGGGATTCAGTAAAGGAGGAATAATGCATCGGAAAAGAGATACACGGAACCCCAAAGAAAATCCTATTGTTTTCGTAGAAACGTATCTCGATTTAGAAGGACAATGCAGGGAATCCAGAGTATTTCATATGGACGCAAATTGTGTGTTAATTCGTCAATGTGAGGGAGCGAGGGATGCAGTAAAGGAGGAATAATGCATCGGAAAAGAGATACTCGGAAACCCAAAGATAATCCTATCGGTTTCGTAGAAACGTATCTCGATTTAGAAGGACAATGCAGGGAATCCAGAGTATTTCATACGGACGTAAATTGTGTGTTAATTCGTCAATGTGAGGGAGCGAGGGATGCAGTAAAGGAGGAAAAGAGATACTCGGAACCCCAAAAAAAATCCTATCGTTTCCGTAGGATCATATCTCGATTTAGAAGGTCAATGCAGGGAATCCAGAGTATTTCATATGGACGCAAATTGTGTCTTAATTCGTCAATGTGAGGGAGCGAGGGATACAGTAATGGAGGAATAATTCATCGGAAACGAGTTACTCGGAACCCCAAAGAAAATCCTATCGTTTCCGTAGGAACGTATCTCGATTTAGAAGGACAATGCAGGGAATCCAGAGTATTTCATATGGACGCAAATTGTGTGTTAATTCGTCAATGTGAGGGAGCGAGGGATGCAGTAAAGGAGGAATAATGCATCGGAAAAGAGATACACGGAACCCCAAAGAAAATCCTATCGTTTTCGTAGAAACGTATCTCGATTTAGAAGGACAATGCAGGGATCCCAGAGTATTTCATATGAACGCAAATTGTGTGTTAATTCGTCAATGTGAGGGAGCGAGGGATGCAGTAAAGGAGGAATAATGCATCGGAAAAGAGATACTCGGAACCCCAAAGAAAATCCTATTGTTTTCCTAGAAACGTATCTCGATTTCGAAGGACAATGCAGGGAATCCAGAGTATTTCATATGGACGAAAATTGTGTGTTAATTCGTCAATGTGAGGGAGCGAGGGATGAAGTAAAGGAGGAATAATGCATCGGAAATGAGATACTCGGAACCCCAAAGAAAATCCAATCGGTTTCGTAGAAACGTATCTCGATTTAGAAGGACAATGCAGGGAATCCAGAGTATTTCATATGGACGCAAATTGTGTGTTAATTCGGCAATGTGAGGGAGCGAGGTATGCAGTAAAGTAGGAATAATGCAACGGAAAAGAGATACTCGGAACCCCAAATAAAATCCTATCGTTTCCGTAGAAACGTATCTCGATTTAGACGGACAATGCAGGGAATCCAGAGTATTTCATATGGACGAAAATTGTGTGTTAGTTCGTCAATGTGAGGGAGCGAGGGATGCAGTAAAGGAGGAGTAATGCATCGGAAAAGAGATACTCGGAACCCCAAAGAAAATCCTATCGTTTTCGTAGAAACGTATCTCGATTTAGAAGGACAATGCAGGGATCCCAGAGTATTTAATATGAACGCAAATTGTGTGTTAATTCGTCAATGTGAGGGAGCGAGGGATACAGTAAAGGAGGAATAATGCATCGGAAAAGAGATACACGGAACCCCAAAGAAAATCCTATTGTTTTCGTAGAAACGTATCTCGATTTAGAAGGACAATGCAGGGAATCCAGAGTATTTCATATGGACGCAAATTGTGTGTTAATTCGTCAATGTGAGGGAGCGAGGGATGCAGTAAAGGAGGAATAATGCATCGGAAAAGAGATACTCGGAAACCCAAAGATAATCCTATCGGTTTCGTAGAAACGTATCTCGATTTAGAAGGACAATGCAGGGAATCCAGAGTATTTCATACGGACGCAAATTGTGTGTTAATTCGTCAATGTGAGGGAGCGAGGGATGCAGTAAAGGAGGAAAAGAGATACTCGGAACCCCAAAAAAAATCCTATCGTTTCCGTAGGATCATATCTCGATGTAGAAGGTCAATGCAGGGAATCCAGAGTATTTCATATGGACGCAAATTGTGTCTTAATTCGTCAATGTGAGGGAGCGAGGGATACAGTAATGGAGGAATAATTCATGGGAAACGAGTTACTCGGAACCCCAAAGAAAATCCTATCGTTTCCGTAGGAACGTATCTCGATTTAGAAGGACAATGCAGGGAATCCAGAGTATTTCATATGGACGCAAATTGTGTGTTAATTCGTCAATGTGAGGGAGCGAGGGATGCAGTAAAGGAGGAATAATGCATCGGAAAAGAGATACACGGAACCCCAAAGAAAATCCTATCGTTTTCGTAGAAACGTATCTCGATTTAGAAGGACAATGCAGGGATCCCAGAGTATTTCATATGAACGCAAATTGTGTGTTAATTCGTCAATGTGAGGGAGCGAGGGATGCAGTAAAGGAGGAATAATGCATCGGAAAAGAGATACTCGGAACCCCAAAGAAAATCCTATTGTTTTCCTAGAAACGTATCTCGATTTAGAAGGACAATGCAGGGAATCCAGAGTATTTCATATGGACGAAAATTGTGTGTTAATTCGTCAATGTGAGGGAGCGAGGGATGAAGTAAAGGAGGAATAATGCATCGGAAAAGAGATACTCGGAACCCCAAAGAAAATCGTATCGTTTCCGTAGAAACGTATCTCGATTTAGAAGGACAATGCAGGGAATCCAGAGTATTTCATATGGACGCAAATTGTGTGTTAATTCGTCAATGTGAGGGAGCGAGGGAAGCAGTAAAGGAGGAATAATGCAACGGAAAAGAGATAGTCGGAACCCCAAAGAAAATCCTATCGTTTCCGTAGAAACGTATCTCGATTTAGAAGGACAATGCAGGGAATCCAGAGTATTTCATATGGACGCTAATTGTGTGTCAATTCGTCAATGTGAGGGAGCGAGGGATGCAGTAAAGGAGGAAAAGAGATACTCGGAACCCCAAAAAAAATCCTATCGTTTCCGTAGGAACATATTTCGATTTAGAAGGACAATGCAGGGAATCCAGAGTATTTCATATGGACGCAAATTGTGTCTTAATTCGTCAATGTGAGGGAGCGAGGGATACAGTAATGGAGGAATAATTCATCGGAAAAGAGATACTCGGAACCCCAAAGAAAATCCTATCGTTTCCGTAGAAACGTATCTCGATATAGAAGGACAATGCAGGGAACTCAGAGTATTTCATATGGACGCAAATTATGTGTTAATTCGGCAATGTGAGGGAGCGAGGGATGCAGTAATGGACGAATAATGCATCGGAAAAGAGATACTCGGAAACCCAAAGAAAATCCTATCGTTTCCGTAGGAACGTGTCTCGATTTAGAAGGACAATGCAGGGAATCCAGAGTATTTCATACGGACGCAAATTGTGTGTTAATTCGTCAATGTGAGGGGGCGAGGGATGCAGTAAAGGAGGAATAATGCATCGGAAAAGAGATACACGGAACCCCAAAGAAAATCCTATCGTTTTCGTAGAAACGTATCTCGATTTAGAAGGATAATGCAGGGATCCCAGAGTATTTCATATGAACGCAAACTGTGTGTTCATTCGTCAACGTGAGGGAGCGAGGGATGCAGTAAAGGAGGAATAATGCATCGGAAAAGAGATACTCGGAACCCTAAAGAAAATCCTATTGTTTTCGTAGAAACGTATCTCAATTTAGAAGGACAATGCAGGGAATCCAGAGTATTTCATATGGACGAAAATTGTGTGTTAATTCGTCAATGTGAGGGAGCGAGGGATGAAGTAAAGGAGGAATAATGCATCGGAAATGAGATACTCGGAACCCCAAAGAAAATCCAATCGGTTTCGTAGAAACGTATCTCGATTTAGAAGGACAATGCAGGGAATCCAGAGTATTTCATATGGACACAAATTGTGTGTTAATTCGGCAATGTGAGGGAGCGAGGTATGCAGTAAAGGAGGAATAATGCAACGGAAAAGAGATACTCGGAACCCCAAATAAAATCCTATCGTTTCCGTAGAAACGTATCTCGATTTAGAAGGACAATGCAGGGAATCCAGAGTATTTCATATGGACGAAAATTGTGTGTTAATTCGTCAATGTGAGGGAGCGAGGGATGCAGTAAAGGAGGAGTAATGCATCGGAAAAGAGATACTCGGAACCCCAAAGAAAATCCTATCGTTTTCGTAGAAACGTATCTCGATTTAGAAGGACAATGCAGGGATCCCAGAGTATTTAATATGAACGCAAATTGTGTGTTAATTCGTCAATGTGAGGGAGCGAGGGATTCAGTAAAGGAGGAATAATGCATCGGAAAAGAGATACACGGAACCCCAGGGAAAATCCTATTGTTTTCGTAGAAACGTATCTCGATTTAGAAGGACAATGCAGGGAATCCAGAGTATTTCATATGGACGCAAATTGTGTGTTAATTCGTCAATGTGAGGGCGCGAGGGATGCAGTAAAGGAGGAATAATGCATCGGAAAAGAGATACTCGGAACCCCAAAGATAATCCTATCGGTTTCGTAGAAACGTATCTCGATTTAGAAGGACAATGCAGGGAATCCAGAGTATTTCATACGGACGCAAATTGTGTGTTATTTCGTCAATGTGAGGGAGCGAGGGATGCAGTAAAGGAGGAATAATGCATCGGAAAAGAGATACTCGGAACCCCAAAGATAATCCTATCGGTTTCGTAGAAACGTATCTCGATTTAGAAGGACAATGCAGGGAATCCAGAGTATTTCATATGGACGCAAATTGTGTGTTAATTCGGCAATGTGAGGGAGCGAGGGATGCAGTAAAGGAGGAATAATGCAGCGGAAAAGAGATACTCGGAACCCCAAATAAAATCCTATCGTTTCTGTAGAAACGTATCTCGATTTAGAAGGACAATGCAGGGAATCCAGAGTATTTCATGTGGACGCAAATTGTGTGTTAATTCGTCAATGTGAGGGAGCGAGGGATGCAGTAAAGGAGGAATAATGCATCGGAAAAGAGATACTCGGAACCCCAAAGAAAATCCTATTGTTTTCGTAGAAACGTATCTCGATTTAGAAGGACAATGCAGGGAATCCAGAGTATTTCATATGGACGAAAATTGTGTGTTAATTCGTCAATGTGAGGGAGCGAGGGTAGCAGTAAAGGAGGAAAAGAGATACTCGGAACCCCAAAGAAAATCCTATCGTATCCGTAGGAACGTATCTCGATTTAGAAGGACAATGCAGGGAATCCAGAGTATTTCATATGGACGCAAATTGTGTGTTAATTCGTCAATGTGAGGGAGCGAGGGATGCAGTAAAGGAGGAATAATGCATCGGAAAAGAGATACACGGAACCCCAAAGAAAATCCTATCGTTTTCGTAGAAACGTATCTCGATTTAGAAGGACAATGCAGGGATCCCAGAGTATTTCATATGGACGCAAATTGTGTGTTAATTCGATAATGTGAGGGAGCGAGGGATGCAGTAAAGGAGGAATAATGCATCGGAAAAGAGATACTCGGAACCCCAAAGAAAATCCTATTGTTTTCGTAGAAACGTATCTCGATTTAGAAGGACAATGCAGGGAATCCAGAGTATTTCATATGGACGAAAATTGTGTGTTAATTCGTCAATGTGAGGGAGCGAGGGATGCAGTAAAGGAGGAACAATGCATCGGAAAAGAGATACTCGGAACCCCAAAGAAAATCCTCTCGGTTTCGTAGAAACGTATCTCGATTTAGAAGGACAATGCAGGGAATCCAGAGTATTTCATATGGACGCAAATTGTGTGTTACTTCGTCAATGTGAGGGAGCGAGGGATGCAGTAAAGGAGGAAAAGAGATACTCGGAACCCCAAAAATAATCCTATCGTTTCCGTAGGAACATATTTCGATTTAGAAGGACAATGCAGGGAATCCAGAGTATTTCATATGGACGCAAATTGTGTCTTAATTCGTCAATGTGAGGGAGCGAGGGATACAGTAATGGAGGAATAATTCATCGGAAAAGAGTTACTCGGAACCCCAAAGATAATCCTATCATTTCCGTAGAAACGTATCTCGATTTAGAAGGACAATGCAGGGATCCCAGGGTATTTTATATGGACGTAAATTGTGTGTTAATTCGTCAATGTGAGGGAGCGAGGTATGCAGTAAGGGAGGAATAATGCAGCGGAAAAGAGATACTCGGAACCCCAAATAAAATCCTATCGTTTCTGTAGAAACGTATCTCCATTTAGAAGGATAATGCAGGGAATCCAGAGTATTTCATATGGACGCAAATTGTGTGTTAATTCGTCAATGTTAGGGAGCGAGGGATGCAGTAAAGGAGGAATAATGCATCGGAAAAGAGATACTCGGAACCCCAAAGAAAATCCTATCGTTTTTGTAGAAACGTATCTCGATATAGAAGGACAATGCAGGGAACTCAGAGTATTTCATATGGACGCAAATTATGCGTTAATTCGGCAATGTGAGGGAGCGAGGGATGCAGTAAAGGAGGAATAATGCATCGGAAAAGAGATACTCGGAACCCCAAAGAAAATCCAATCGTTTCCGTAGAAACGTATCTCGATTTAGAAGGAAAATGCAGGGAATCCAGAGTATTTCATACGGACGCAAATTGTGTGTTAATTCGTCAATGTGAGGGAGCGAGGGATGCAGTAAAGGAGGAAAAGAGATACTCGGAACCCCAAAAAAAATCCTATCGTTTCCGTAGGAACATATCTCGATTTAGAAGGACAATGCTGGGAATCCAGAGTATTTCTTATGGACGCAAATTGTGTCTTAATTCGTCAATGTGAGGGAGCGAGGGATACAGTAATGGAGGAATAATTCATCGGAAAAGAGATACTCGGAACCCCAAAGAAAATCCTATCGTTTCCGTAGAAACGTATCTCGATTTAGAAGGACAATGCAGGGATCCCAGGGTATTTCATATGGACGCAAATTGTGTGTTAATTCGTCAATGTGAGGGAGCGAGGTATGCAGTAAAGGAGGAATAATGCATCGGAAAAGAGATACTCGAAACCCCAAAGAAAATCCTATTGTTCTCGTAGATACGTATCTCGATTTAGAAGGACAATGCAGGGAATCCAGAGTATCTCATATGGACGCAAATTGTGTGTTAATTCGTCAATGTGAGGGAGCGAGGGATGCAGTAAAGGAGGAATAATGCATCGGAAAAGAGATACTCGGAACCCCAAAGATAATCCTATCGGTTTCGTAGAAACGTATCTCGATTTACAAGGACAATGCCGGGAATCCAGAGTATTTCATATGGACGCAAATTGTGTGTTAATTCGGCAATGTGAGGGAGCGAGGGATGCAGTAAAGGAGGAATAATGCAGCGGTAAAGAGATACTCGGAACCGCAAATAAAATCCTATCGTTTCTGTAGAAACGTATCTCGATTTAGAAGGACAATGCAGGGAATCCAGAGTATTTCATATGGACGCAAATTGTGTGTTAATTCGTCAATGTGAGGGAGCGAGGGATGCAGTAAAGGAGGAATAATGCATCGGAAAAGAGATACTCGGAACCCCAAAGAAAATCCTATTGTTTTTGTAGAAGGGTATCTCGATATAGAAGGTCAATGCAGGGAACTCAGAGTATTTCATATGGACGCAAATTATGCGTTAATTCGGCAATGTGAGGGAGCGAGGGATGCAGTAAAGGAGGAATAATGCATCGGAAAAGAGATACTCGGAACCCCAAAGAAAATCGAATCGTTTCCGTAGAAACGTATCTCGATTTAGAAGGACAATGCAGGGAATCCAGAGTATTTCATACGGACGCAAATTGTGTGTTAATTCGTCAATGTGAGGGAGCGAGGGATGCAGTAAAGGAGGAAAAGAGATACTCGGAACCCCAAAAAAAATCCTATCGTTTCCGTAGGAACATATCTCGATTTAGAAGGACAATGCTGGGAATCCAGAGTATTTCTTATGGACGCAAATTGTGTCTTAATTCGTCAATGTGAGGGAGCGAGGGATACAGTAATGGAGGAATAATTCATCGGAAAAGAGATACTCGGAACCCCAAAGAAAATCCTATCGTTTCCGTAGAAACGTATCTCGATTTAGAAGGACAATGCAGGGATCCCAGGGTATTTCATATGGACGCAAATTGTGTGTTAATTCGTCAATGTGAGGGAGCGAGGTATGCAGTAAAGGAGGAATAATGCATCGGAAAAGAGATACTCGAAACCCCAAAGAAAATCCTATTGTTCTCGTAGATACGTATCTCGATTTAGAAGGACAATGCAGGGAATCCAGAGTATTTCATATGGACGCAAATTGTGTGTTAATTCGTCAATGTGAGGGAGCGAGGGATGCAGTAAAGGAGGAATAATGCATCGGAAAAGAGATACTCGGAACCCCAAAGATAATCCTATCGGTTTCGTAGAAACGTATCTCGATTTACAAGGACAATGCCGGGAATCCAGAGTATTTCATATGGACGCAAATTGTGTGTTAATTCGGCAATGTGAGGGAGCGAGGGATGCAGTAAAGGAGGAATAATGCAGCGGAAAAGAGATACTCGGAACCGCAAATAAAATCCTATCGTTTCTGGAGAAACGTATCTCGATTTAGAAGGACAATGCAGGGAATCCAGAGTATTTCATATGGACGCAAATTGTGTGTTAATTCGTCAATGTGAGGGAGCGAGGGATGCAGTAAAGGAGGAATAATGCATCGGAAAAGAGATACTCGGAACCCCAAAGAAAATCCTATTGTTTTTGTAGAAGGGTATCTCGATATAGAAGGACAATGCAGGGAACTCAGAGTATTTTATATGGACGCAAATTATGCGTTAATTCGGCAATGTGAGGGAGCGAGGGATGCAGTAAAGGAAGAATAATGCATCGGAAAAGAGATACTCGGAACCCCAAAGAAAATCCTATTGTTTTCGTAGAAACGTATCTCGATTTAGAAGGACAATGCAGGGAATCCAGAGTATTTCATATGGACGAAAATTGTGTGTTAATTCGTCAATGTGAGGGAGCGAGGGTAGCAGTAAAGGAGGAAAAGAGATACTCGGAACCCCAAAGAAAATCCTATCGTTTCCGTAGGAACGTATCTCGATTTAGAAGGACAATGCAGGGAATCCAGAGTATTTCTTATGGACGCAAATTGTGTGTTAATTCGTCAATGTGAGGGAGCGAGGGATGCAGTAAAGGAGGAATAATGCATCGGAAAAGAGATACACGGAACCCCAAAGAAAATCCTATCGCTTTCGTAGAAACGTATCTCGATTTAGAAGGACAATGCAGGGAATCCAGAGTATGTCATATGGACGCAAATTGTGTGTTAATTCGTCAATGTGAGGGAGCGAGGTATGCAGTAAAGGAGGAATAATGCATCGGAAAAGAGATACTCGGAACCCCAAATAAAATCCTATCGTTTCCGTAGAAACGTATCTCGATTTAGAAGGACAATGCAGGGAATCCAGAGTATTTCATATGGACGCTAATTGTGTGTTAATTCGTCAATGTGAGGGAGCGAGTGATGCAGTAAAGGAGGAAAAGAGATACTCGGAACCCCAAAAAAAATCCTACCGTTTCCGTAGGAACATATTTCGATTTAGAAGGACAATGCAGGGAATCCAGAGTATTTCATATGGACGCAAATTGTGTGTTAATTCGTCAATGTGAGGGAGCGAGGGATGCAGTAAAGGAGGAATAATGCATCGGAAAAGAGATACTCGGAACCCCAAAGAAAATCCTATTGTTTTTGTAGAAGCGTATCTCGATATAGAAGGACAATGCAGGGAACTCAGAGTATTTCATATGGACGCAAATAATACGTTAATTCGGCAATGTGAGGGAGCGAGGGATGCAGTAAAGGAGGAATAATGCATCGGAAAAGAGATACTCGGAACCCCAAAGAAAATCCTATTGTTTTCGTAGAAACGTATCTCGATTTAGAAGGACAATGTAGGGAATCCAGAGTATTTCATATGGACGAAAATTGTGTGCTAATTCGTCAATGTGAGGGAGCGAGGGTAGCAGTAAAGGAGGAAAAGAGATACTCGGAACCCCAAAGAAAATCCTATCGTTTATGTAGGAACGTATCTCGATTTAGAAGGACAATGCAGGGAATCCAGAGTATTTCATATGGACGCAAATTGAGTGTTAATTCGTCAATGTGAGGGAGCGAGGGATGCAGTAAAGGAGGAATAATGCATCGGAAAAGAGATACACGGAACCCCAAAGAAAATCCTATCGTTTTCGTAGAAACGTATCTCGATTTAGAAGGACAATGCAGGGATCCCAGAGTATTTCATATGAACGCAAATTGTGTGTTAATTCGTCAATGTGAGGGAGCGAGGGATGAAGTAAAGGAGGAATAATGCATCGGAAAAGTGGTACTCGGAACCCCAAAGAAAATCCTATTGTTTTCGTAGAAACGTATCTCGATTTAGAAGGACAATGCAG
The DNA here is from genome assembly GCF_023898315.1 of Schistocerca nitens. Classification (NCBI taxonomy): domain Eukaryota; kingdom Metazoa; phylum Arthropoda; class Insecta; order Orthoptera; family Acrididae; genus Schistocerca; species Schistocerca nitens. Next base: position 1,281,041,880 of record NC_064614.1, on the reverse strand, counting down.
GGAATCCAGAATATTTCATATGGACGAAAATTGTGTGTTAATTCGTCAATGTGAGGGAGCGAGGGATGCAGTAAAGGAGGAACAATGCATCGGAAAAGAGATACTCGGAACCCCAAAGAAAATCCTATCGGTTTCGTAGAAACGTATCTCGATTTAGAAGGACAATGCAGGGAATCCAGAGTATTTCATATGGACGCAAACTGTGTGTTAATTCGGCAATGTGAGGGAGCGAGGTATGCAGTAAAGGAGGAATAATGCATCGGAAAAGAGATACTCGGAACCCCAAATAAAATCCTATCGTTTCCGTAGAAACGTATATCGATTAAGAAGGACAATGTAGGGAATCCAGAGTATTTCATATGGACGCAAATTGAGTGTTATTTCGGCAATGTGGGGGAGCGAGGGATGCAGTAAAGGAGGAGTAATGCATTGGAAAAGAGATACTCGGAACCCCAAAGAAAATCGTATCGTTTCCATAGAAACGTATCTCGATATAGAAGGACAATGCAGGGAACTCAGAGTATTTCATATAGACGCAAATTATGAGTTAATTCGGCAATGTGAGGGAGAGAGGGAAGCAGTAAAGGAGGAATAATGCATCGGATAAGAGATACTCGGAACCCCAAAGAAAATCCTATCGTTTCCGTAGAAACTTATCTCGATTTAGAAGGACAATGCAGGGAATCCAGAGTATTTCATATGGACGCTAATTGTGTGTTAATTCGTCAATGTGAGGGAGCGAGGGATGCAGTAAAGGAGGAAAAGAGATACTCGGAACCCCAAAAAAAAATCCTATCGTTTCCGTAGGAACATACTTCGATTTAGAAGGACAATGCAGGGAATCCAGAGTATTTCATATGGACGCAAATTGTGTCTTAATTCGTCAATGTGAGGGAGCGAGGGATACAGTAATGGAGGAATAATTCATCTGAAAAGAGATACTCGGAACCCCGAAGAAAATCCTATCGGTTTCGTAGAAACGTATCTCGATTTACAAGGACAATGCAGGGAATCCAGAGTATTTCATATGGACGCAAATTGTGTGTTAATTCGGCAATGTGAGGGAGCGAGGGATGCAGTAAAGGAGGAATAATGCAGCGGAAAAGAGATACTTGGAACCCCAAATAAAATCCTATCGTTTCTGTAGAAACGTATCTCGATTTAGAAGGACAATGCAGGGAATCCAGAGTATTTCATATGGACGCAAATTGTGTTAATTCGTCAATGTGAGGGAGCGAGGGATGCAGTAAAGGAGGAATAATGCAGCGGAAAAGAGATACTCGGAACCCCAAAGAAAATACTATTGTTTTTGTAGAAGCGTATCTCGATATAGAAGGACAATGCAGGGAACTCAGAGTATTTCATATGGACGCAAATTATGCGTTAATTCGGCAATGTGAGGGAGCTAGGGATGCAGTAAAGGAAGAATAATGCATCGGAAAAGAGATACTCGGAACCCCAAAGAAAATCCTATTGTTTTCGTAGAAACGTATCTCGATTTAGAAGGACAATGCAGGGAATCCAGAGTATTTCATATGGACGAAAATTGTGTGTTAATTCGTCAATGTGAGTTAGCGAGGGTAGCAGTAAAGGAGGAAAAGAGATACTCGGAACCCCAAAGAAAATCCTATCGTTTCCGTAGGAACGTATCTCGATTTAGAAGGACAATGCAGGGAATCCAGAGTATTTCATATGGACGCAAATTGTGTGTTAATTCGTCAATGTGAGGGAGCGAGGGATGCAGTAAAGGAGGAATAATGCATCGGAAAAGAGATACACGGAACCCCAAAGAAAATCCTATCGTTTTCGTAGAAACGTATCTCGATTTAGAAGGACAATGCAGGGATCCCAGAGTATTTCATATGAACGCAAATTGTGTGTTAATTCGTCAATGTGAGGGAGCGAGGGATGCAGTAAAGGAGGAATAATGCATCGGAAAAGAGATACTCGGAACCACAAAGAAAATCCTATTGTTTTCGTAGAAACGTATCTCGATTTAGAAGGACAATGCAGGGAATCAAGAGTATTTCATATGGACGAAAATTGTGTGTTAATTCGTCAATGTGAGGGAGCGAGGGATGCAGTAAAGGAGGAACAATGCATCGGAAAAGAGATACTCGGAACCCCAAAGAAATGCCTATCGGTTTCGTAGAAACGTATCTCGATTTAGAAGGACAATTCAGCGAATCCAGAGTATTTCATATGGACGCAAATTGTGTGTTCATTCGGCAATGTGAGGGAGCGAGATATGCAGTAAAGGAGGAATAATGCATCGGAAAAGAGATACTCGGAACCCCAAATAAAATCCTATCGTTTCCGTAGAAACGTATCTCGATTTAGGAGGACAATGCAGGGAATCCAGAGTATTTCATATGGACGCAAATTGAGTGTTATTTCGGCAATGTGGGGGAGCGAGGGATGCAGTAAAGGAGGAGTAATGCATTCGAAAAGAGATACTCGGAACCCCTAGGAACATCGTATCGTTTCCATAGAAACGTATCTCGATATAGAAGGACAATGCAGGGAACTCAGAGTATTTCATATGGACGCAAATTATGTGTTAATTCGGCAATGTGAGGGAGCGAGGGATGCAGTAAAGGAGGAATAATGCATCGGAAAAGAGATACTCGGAACCCCAAAGAAAATCCTATCGTTTCCCTAGAAACGTATCTCGATTTACAAGGACAATGCAGGGAATCCAGAGTATTTCATATGGACGCTAATTGTGTGTTAATTCGTCAATGTGAGGGAGCGAGGGATGCAGTAAAGGAGGAAAAGAGATACTCGGAACCCCAAAAAAAATCCTACCGTTTCCGTAGGAACACATTTCGATTTAGAAGGACAATGCAGGGAATCCAGAGTATTTCATATGGACGCAAATTGTGTCTTAATTCGTCAATGTGAGGGAGCGAGGGATACAGTAATGGAGGAATAATTCATCGGAAAAGAGATACTCGGAACCCCAAAGAAAATACTATCGTTTCCGTAGAAACGTATCTCGATTTAGAAGGACAATGCAGGGATCCCAGGGTATTTCATATGGACGCAAATTGTGTGTTAATTCGTCAATGTGAGGGAGCGAGGTATGCAGTAAAGGAGGAATAATGCATCGGAAAAGAGATACTCGAAACCCCAAAGAAAATCCTATTGTTCTCGTAGAAACGTATCTCGATTTAGAAGGACAATGCAGGGAATCCAGAGTATTTCATATGGACGCAAATTGTGTGTTATTTCGTCAATGTGAGGGAGCGAGGGTTGCAGTAATGGAGGAATAATGCAGCGGAAAAGAGATACTCGGAACCCCAAATAAAATCCTATCGTTTCTGTAGAAACGTATCTCGATTTAGAAGGACAATGCAGGGAATCCAGAGTATTTCATATGGACGCAAATTGTGTGTTAATTCGTCAATGTGAGGGAGCGAGGGATGCAGTAAAGGAGGAATAATGCATCGGAAAAGAGATACTCGGAACCCCAAAGAAAATCCTATCGTTTTTGTAGAAACGTATCTCGATATAGAAGGACAATGCAGGGAACTCAGAGTATTTCATATGGACGCAAATTATGCGTTAATTCGGCAATGTGAGGGAGCGAGGGATGCAGTAAAGGAGGAATAATGCATCGGAAAAGAGATACTCGGAACCCCCAAAAAAATCCTATTGTTTTCGTAGAAACGTATCTCGATTTAGAAGGACAATGCAGGGAATCCAGAGTATTTCATATGGACGAAAATTGTGTGTTAATTCGTCAATGTGAGGGAGCGAGGGTAGCAGTGAAGGAGGAAAAGAGATACTCGGAACCCCAAAGAAAATTCTATCGTTTCCGTAAGAACGTATCTCGATTTAGAAGGACAATGCAGGGAATCCAGTGTATTTCATATGGACGCAAATTGTGTGTTAATTCGTCAATGTGAGGGAGCGAGGGATGCAGTAAAGGAGGAATAATGCATCAGAAAAGAGATACACAAAACCCCAAAGAAAATCCTATCGTTTTCGTAGAAACGTATCTCGATTTAGAAGGACAATGCAGGGATCCCAGAGTATTTCATATGAACGCAAATTGTGTGGTAATTCGTCAATGTGAGGGAGCGAGAGATGCAGTAAAGGAGGAATAATGCATCGGAAAAGAGATACACGGAACCCCAAAGAAAATCCTATTGTTTTCGTAGAAACGTATCTCGATTTAGAAGGACAATGCAGGGAATCCAGAGTATTTCATATTGACGAAAATTGTGTGTTAATTCGTCAATGTGAGGGAGCGAGGGATGCACTAAAGGAGGAACAATGCATCGGAAAAGAGATACTCGGAACCCCAAAGAAAATCCTATCGGTTTCGTAGAAACGTATCTCGATTTAGAAGGACAATGCAAGGAATCCAGAGTATTTCATATGGACGCAAATTGTGTGTTAATTCGGCAATGTGAGGGAGCGAGGTATGCAGTAAAGGAGGAATAATGCATCGGAAAAGAGATACTCGGAACCCCAAATAAAATCCTATCGTTTCCGTAGAAACGTATCTCGATTTAGAAGGACAATGCAGGTAATCCAGAGTATTTCATATGGACGCTAATTGTGTGTTAATTCGTCAATGTGAGGGAGCGAGGGATGCAGTAAAGGAGGAAAAGAGATACTCGGAACCCCAAAAAAAATTCCTATCGTTTCCGTAGGAACATATCTCGATTTAGAAGGACAATGCAGGGAATCCGGAGTATTTCATATGGACGCAAATTGTGTCTTAATTCGTCAATGTGAGGGAGCGAGGGATGCAGTAAAGGAGGAAAAGAGATATTCGGAACCCCAAAATAAAATTCTATCGTTTCCGTAGGAACATATCTCGATTTAGAAGGACAATGCAGGGAATCCAGAGTATTTCATATGGACGCAAATTGTGTGTTAATTCGTCAATGTGAGGGAGCGAGGGATGCAGTAAAGGAGGAATAATGCATCGGAAAAGAGATACACAAAACCCCAAAGAAAATCCTATCGTTTTCGTAGAAACTTATCTCGATTTAGAAGGACAATGCAGGGATCCCAGAGTATTTCATATGAACGCAAATTGTGTGTTAATTCGTCAATGTGAGGGAGCGAGAGATGCAGTAAAGGAGGAATAATGCATCGGAAAAGAGATACTCGGAACCCCAAAGAAAATCCTATTGTTTTCGTAGAAACGTATCTCGATTTAGAAGGACAATGCAGGGAATCCAGAGTATTTCATATGGACGAAAATTGTGTGTTAATTCGTCAATGTGAGGGAGCGAGGGATGCACTAAAGGAGGAACAATGCATCGGAAAAGAGATACTCGGAACCCCAAAGAAAATCCTATCGGTTTCGTAGAAACGTATCTCGATTTAAAAGGACAATGCAAGGAATCCAGAGTATTTTATATGGACGCAAATTGTGTGTTAATTCGGCAATGTGAGGGAGCGAGGTATGCAGTAAAGGAGGAATAATGCATCGGAAAAGAGATACTCGGAACCCCAAATAAAATCCTATCGTTTCCGTAGAAACGTATCTCGATTTAGAAGGACAATGCAGGGAATCCAGAGTATTTCATATGGACGCAAATTGAGTGTTATTTCGGCAATGTGGGGGAGCGAGGGATGCAGTAAAGGAGGAGTAATGCATTGGAAAAGAGATACTCGGAACCCCAAAGAAAATCGTATCGATTCCATAGAAACGTATCTCGATATAGAAGGACAATGCAGGGAACTCAGAGTATTTCATATGGACGCAAATTATCTGTTAATTCGGCAATGTGAGGGAGCGAGGGATGCAGTAAAGGAGGAATAATGCATCGGAAAAGAGATACTCGGAACCCCAAAGAAAATCCTATCGTTTCCGTAGAAACGTATCTCGATTTAGAAGGACAATGCAGGGAATCCAGAGTATTTCATATGGACGCTAATTGTATGTTAATTCGTCAATGTGAGGGAGCGAGTGATGCAGTAAAGGAGGAAAAGAGATACTCGGAACCCCAAAAAAAATCTTATCGTTTCCGTAGGAACATATCTCGATTTAGAAGGACAATGCAGGGAATCCGGAGTATTTCATATGGACGCAAATTTTGTCTTAATTCGTCAATGTGAGGGAGCGAGGGATACAGTAATGGAGGAATAATTCATCGGAAAAGAGATACTCGGAACCCCAAAGAAAATCCTATCGTTTCCGTAGAAACGTATCTCGATTTAGTAGGACAATGCAGGGATCCCAGGGTATTTCATATGGACGCAAATTGTGTGTTAATTCGTCAATGTGAGGGAGCGAGGTATGCAGTAAAGGAGGAATAATGCATCGGAAAAGAGATACTCGAAACCCCAAAGAAAATCCTATTGTTCTCGTAGAAACGTATCTCGATTTAGAAGGACAATGCAGGGAATCCAGAGTATTTCATATGCACGCAAATTGTGTGTTAATTCGTCAATGTGAGGGAGCGAGGGATGCATTAAAGGAGGAATAATGCATCGGAAAAGAGATACTCGGAACCGCAAAGAAAATCCTATCGGTTTCGTAGAAACGTATCTCGATTTAGAAGGACAATGCAGGGAATCCAGAGTATTTCATATGGACGCAAATTGTGTGTTAATTCGGCAATGTGAGGGAGCGAGGGATGCAGTAAAGGAGGAAAAGAGATACTCGGAACCCCAAAAAAAAATCCTATCGTTTCCGTAGGAACGTATCTCGATTTAGAAGGACAATGCAGGGAATCCGGAGTATTTCATATGGACGCAAATTGTGTCTTAATTCGTCAATGTGAGGGAGCGAGGGATGCAGTAAAGGAGGAAAAGAGATATTCGGAACCCCAAAAAAAAATTCTATCGTTTCCGTAGGAACATATCTCGATTTAGAAGGACAATGCAGGGAATCCAGAGTATTTCATATGGACGCAAATTGTTTGTTAATTCGTCAATGTGAGGGAGCGAGGGATGCAGTAAAGGAGGAATAATGCATCGGAAAAGAGATACACAAAACCCCAAAGAAAATCCTATCGTTTTCGTAGAAACGTATCTCGATTTAGAAGGACAATGCAGGGATCCCAGAGTATTTCATATGAACGCAAATTGTGTGTTAATTCGTCAATGTGAGGGAGCGAGAGATGCAGTAAAGGAGGAATAATGCATCGGAAAAGAGATACTCGGAACCCCAAAGAAAATCCTATTGTTTTCGTAGAAACGTATCTCGATTTAGAAGGACAATGCAGGGAATCCAGAGTATTTCATATGGACGAAAATTGTGTGTTAATTCGTCAATGTGAGGGAGCGAGGGATGCACTAAAGGAGGAACAATGCATCGGAAAAGAGATACTCGGAACCCCAAAGAAAATCCTACCGGTTTCGTAGAAACGTATCTCGATTTAGAAGGACAATGCAAGGAATCCAGAGTATTTTATATGGACGCAAATTGTGTGTTAATTCGGCAATGTGAGGGAGCGAGGTATGCAGTAAAGGAGGAATAATGCATCGGAAAAGAGATACTCGGAACCCCAAAGAAAATCCTATCGTTTCCGTAGAAACGTATCTCGATTTAGAAGGACAATGCAGGGAATCCAGAGTATTTCATATGGACGCTAATTGTATGTTAATTCGTCAATGTGAGGGAGCGAGTGATGCAGTAAAGGAGGAAAAGAGATACTCGGAACCCCAAAAAAAATCTTATCGTTTCCGTAGGAACATATCTCGATTTAGAAGGACAATGCAGGGAATCCGGGGTATTTCATATGGACGCAAATTTTGTCTTAATTCGTCAATGTGAGGGAGCGAGGGATACAGTAATGGAGGAATAATTCATCGGAAAAGAGATACTCGGAACCCCAAAGAAAATCCTATTGTTTCCGTAGAAACGTATCTCGATTTAGTAGGACAATGCAGGGATCCCAGGGTATTTCATATGGACGCAAATTGTGTGTTAATTCGTCAATGTGAGGGAGCGAGGTATGCAGTAAAGGAGGAATAATGCATCGGAAAAGAGATACTCGAAACCCCAAAGAAAATCCTATTGTTCTCGTAGAAACGTATCTCGATTTAGAAGGACAATGCAGGGAATCCAGAGTATTTCATATGGACGCAAATTGTGTGTTAATTCGTCAATGTGAGGGAGCGAGGGATGCATTAAAGGAGGAATAATGCATCGGAAAAGAGATACTCGGAACCCCAAAGAAAATCCTATCGGTTTCGTAGAAACGTATCTCGATTTAGAAGGACAATGCAGGGAATCCAGAGTATTTCATATGGACGCAAATTGTGTGTTAATTCGGCAATGTGAGGGAGCCGAGGGATGCAGTAAAGGAGGAATAATGCATCGGAAAAGAGATACTCGGATCCCCAAATAAAATCTTATCGTTTATGTAGAAGCGTATCTCGATTTAGAAGGACAATGCAGGGAATCCAGAGTATTTCATATGGACGCAAATTGTGTGTTAATTCGGCAATGTGAGGGAGCGAGGGATGCAGTAAAGGAGGAATAATGCATCGGAAAAGAGATACTCGGAACCCCAAAGAAAATCCTATTGTTTTCGTAGAAACGTATCTCGATTTAGAAGGACAATGCAGGGAATCCAGAGTATTTCATATGGACGCAAATTGTGTGTTAATTCGTCAATGTGTGGGAGCGAGGGATGCAGTAAAGGAGGAATAATGCATCGGAAAAGAGATATTCGGAACCCCAAAGAAAATCCTATCGGTTTCGTAGAAACGTATCTCGATTTAGAAGGACAATGCAGGGAATCCAGAGTATTTCATATGGACGAAAATTGTGTGTTAATTCGGCAATGTGAGGGAGCGAGGGATGCAGTAAAAGAGGAATAATGCATCGGAAATGAGATACTCGGAACCCCAAAGAAAATCCTATCGTTTCTGTAGAAATGTATCTCGATTTAGAAGGACAATGCAGGGAATCCAGAGTATTTCATATGGACGCAAATTGTGTGTTAATTCGGCAATGTGAGGGAGCGAGGGATGCAGTAAAGGAGGAATAATGCATCGGAAAAGAGATACTCGGAACCCCAAAGAAAATCCTATCGGTTTCGTAGAAACGTATCTCGATTTAGAAGGACAATGCAGGGAATCCAGAGTATTTCATATGGACGCAAATTGTGTGTTAATTCGGCAATGTGAGGGAGCCGAGGGATGCAGTAAAGGAGGAATAATGCATCGGAAAAGAGATACTCGGAACCCCAAATAAAATCCTATCGTTTCTGTAGAAACGTATCTCGATTTAGAAGGACAATGCAGGGAATCCAGAGTATTTCAATTGGACGCAAATTGTGTGTTAATTCGGCAATGTGAGGGAGCGAGGGATGCAGTAAAGGAGGAATAATGCATCGGAAAAGAGATACTCGGAACCCAAAAGAAAATCCTATCGTTTTCGTAGAAACGTATCTCGATATCGAAGGACAATGCAGGGAACTCAGAGTATTTCATATGGACGCAAATTGTGTGTTAATTCATCAATGTTAGTGAGCGAGGGATGCAGTAATGGAGGAATAATGCATCGGAAAAGAGATACTCGGAACCCCAAATAAAATCCTATCGTTTCCGTAGAAACGTATCTCGATTTAGAAGGACAATGCAGGGAATCTAGAGTATTTCATATGGACGCAAATTGAGTGTTATTTCGGCAATGTGGGGGAGCGAGGGATGCAGTAAAGGAGGAGTAATGCATTGGAAAAGAGATACTCGGAACCCCAAAGAAAATCGTATCGTTTCCATAGAAACGTATCTCGATATAGAAGGACAATGCAGGGAACTCAGAGTATTTCATATGGACGCAAATTATGTGTTAATTCGGCAATGTGAGGGAGCGAGGGATGCAGTAAAGGAGGAATAATGCATCGGAAAAGAGATACTCGGAACCCCAAAGAAAATCCTATCGTTTCCGTAGAAACGTATCTCGATTTAGAAGGACAATGCAGGGAATCCAGAGTATTTCATATGGACGCTAATTGTATGTTAATTCGTCAATGTGAGGGAGCGAGTGATGCAGTAAAGGAGGAAAAGAGATACTCGGAACCCCAAAAAAAATCTTATCGTTTCCGTAGGAACATATCTCGATTTAGAAGGACAATGCAGGGAATCCGGAGTATTTCATATGGACGCAAATTTTGTCTTAATTCGTCAATGTGAGGGAGCGAGGGATACAGTAATGGAGGAATAATTCATCGGAAAAGAGATACTCGGAACCCCAAAGAAAATCCTATCGTTTCCGTAGAAACGTATCTCGATTTAGTAGGACAATGCAGGGATCCCAGGGTATTTCATATGGACGCAAATTGTGTGTTAATTCGTCAATGTGAGGGAGCGAGGTATGCAGTAAAGGAGGAATAATGCATCGGAAAAGAGATACTCGAAACCCCAAAGAAAATCCTATTGTTCTCGTAGAAACGTATCTCGATTTAGAAGGACAATGCAGGGAATCCAGAGTATTTCATATGGACGCAAATTGTGTGTTAATTCGTCAATGTGAGGGAGCGAGGGATGCATTAAAGGAGGAATAATGCATCGGAAAAGAGATACTCGGAACCCCAAAGAAAATCCTATCGGTTTCGTAGAAACGTATCTCGATTTAGAAGGACAATGCAGGGAATCCAGAGTATTTCATATGGACGCAAATTGTGTGTTAATTCGGCAATGTGAGGGAGCCGAGGGATGCAGTAAAGGAGGAATAATGCATCGGAAAAGAGATACTCGGATCCCCAAATAAAATCTTATCGTTTATGTAGAAGCGTATCTCGATTTAGAAGGACAATGCAGGGAATCCAGAGTATTTCATATGGACGCAAATTGTGTGTTAATTCGGCAATGTGAGGGAGCGAGGGATGCAGTAAAGGAGGAATAATGCATCGGAAAAGAGATACTCGGAACCCCAAAGAAAATCCTATTGTTTTCGTAGAAACGTATCTCGATTTAGAAGGACAATGCAGGGAATCCAGAGTATTTCATATGGACGCAAATTGTGTGTTAATTCGTCAATGTGTGGGAGCGAGGGATGCAGTAAAGGAGGAATAATGCATCGGAAAAGAGATATTCGGAACCCCAAAGAAATTCCTATCGGTTTCGTAGAAACGTATCTCGATTTAGAAGGACAATGCAGGGAATCCAGAGTATTTCATATGGACGCAAATTGTGTGTTAATTCGGCAATGTGAGGGAGCGAGGGATGCAGTAAAAGAGGAATAATGCATCGGAAATGAGATACTCGGAACCCCAAAGAAAATCCTATCGTTTCTGTAGAAGTGTATCTCGATTTAGAAGGACAATGCAGGGAATCCAGACTATATCATATGGACGCAAATTGTGTGTTAATTCGGCAATGTGAGGGAGCGAGGGATGCAGTAAAGGAGGAATAATGCATCGGAAAAGAGATACTCGGAACCCCAAAGAAAATCCTATCGGTTTCGTAGAAACGTATCTCGATTTAGAAGGACAATGCAGGGAATCCAGAGTATTTCATATGGACGCAAATTGTGTGTTAATTCGGCAATGTGAGGGAGCCGAGGGATGCAGTAAAGGAGGAATAATGCATCGGAAAAGAGATACTCGGAACCCCAAATAAAATCCTATCGTTTCTGTAGAAACGTATCTCGATTTAGAAGGACAATGCAGGGAATCCAGAGTATTTCAATTGGACGCAAATTGTGTGTTAATTCGGCAATGTGAGGGAGCGAGGGATGCAGTAAAGGAGGAATAATGCATCGGAAAAGAGATACTCGGAACCCAAAAGAAAATCCTGTCGTTTCCGTAGAAACGTATCTCGATATCGAAGGACAATACAGGGAACTCAGAGTATTTCATATGGACGCAAATTGTGTGTTAATTCATCAATGTTAGGGAGCGAGGGATGCAGTAATGGAGGAATAATGCATCGGAAAAGAGATACTCGACTCCCAAAAGAAATTCCATTCGTTTCCGTAGAAACGTATCTCGATTTAGACGGACAATGCAGGGATCCCAGAGTATTTCATATGGACGCAAATTGTGTGTTAATTCATCAATATGAGGGAGCGAGGGATGCAGTAAAGGAGGAATAATGCATCGGAAAGGAGATACTCGAAACCCCAAAGAAAATCCTATTGTTTTCGTAGAAACGTATCTCGATTTAGAAGGACAATGCAGGGAATCCAGAGTATTTCATATGGACGCAAATTGTGTGTTAATTCGTCAATGTGAGGGAGCGAGGGATGCAGTAAAGGAGGAATAATGCATCAGAAAAGAGATACACGGAACCCCAAAGAAAATCCGATCGGTTTCGTAGAAACGTATCTCGATTTAGAAGGACAATGCAGGGAATCCAGAGTATTTCATATGGACGCAAATTGTGTGATAGTTCGGCAATGTGAGGGAGCGAGGGATGCAGTAAAGGAGGAATAATGCATCGGAAATGAGATACTCGGAACCCCAAATAAAATCTTATCGTTTCTGTAGAAGCGTATCTCGATTTAGAAGGACAATGCAGGGAATCCAGAGTATTTCATATGGACGCAAATTGTGTGTTAATTCGGCAATGTGAGGGAGCGAGGGTACTCGGAACCCCAAAGAAAATCCTATCGTTTCCGTAGAAACGTATCTCGATATAGAAGGACAATGCAGGGAACTCAGAGTATTTTATATGGACGCAAATTGTGTGTTATTTCGTCAATGTTAGGGAGCGAGGGATGCAGTAATGGAGGAATAATGCATCGGAAAAGCGATACTCGACTCCCAAAAGAAAATCCTATCGTTTCCGTAGATACGTATCTCGTATTAGAAAGATAATGCAGGGAATCCAGAGTATTTCATATGGACGCAAATTGTGTGTTAATTCGTCAATGTGAGGGAGCGAGGGATGCAGTAAAGGAGGAATAATGCATCGGAAAAGAGATACGCGGATCCCCAAAGAAAATCCTATCGTTCCCGTAGAAACGTATTTCGATTTAGAAGGACAATGCAGGGATCCCAGGGTATTTCATATGGACGCAAATTGTGTGTTAACTCGTCAATGTGAGGGAGCGAGGTATGCAGTAAAGGAGGAATAATGCATCGGAAAAGAGATACTCGAAACCCCAAAGAAAATCCTATTGTTCTCGTAGAAACGTATCTCGATTTAGAAGGACAATGCAGGGAATCCAGAGTATTTCATATGGACGCAAATTGTGTGTTAATTCGTCAATGTGAGGGAGCGAGGGATGCAGTGAAGAAGGAATAATGCATCGGAAATGAGGTACACGGAACCCCAAATAAAATCCTTTCGTTTCTGTAGAAACATATCTCGATTTAGAAGAACAATGAAGGGAATCCAGAGTATTTCATATGGACGCAAAGTGTGTGTTATTTCGTCAATGTTAGGGAGCGAGGGATGCAGTAATGGAGGAATAATGCATCGGAAAAGAGATACTCGACTACCAAACGAAAATCCTATCGTTTCCGTAGAAACGTATCTCGATATAGAAGGACAATGCAGGGAACTCAGAGTATTTCATATGGACGCAAATTGTGTGTTATTTCGTCAATGTTAGGGAGCGAGGGATGCAGTAATGGAGGAATAATGCATCGGAAAAGAGATACTCGACTCCCAAAAGAAAATCCTATAGCTTCCGTAGATACGTATCTCGTTTTAGAAAGATAATGCAGGGAATCTAGAGTATTTCATATGGACGTAAATTGTGTGTTAATTCGGCAATGTGAGGGAGCGAGGGATGCAGTAAAGGAGGAATAATGCATCAGAAAAGAGATACACGGAACCCCAAAGAAAATCCGATCGGTTTCGTAGAAACGTATCTCGATTTAGAAGGACAATGCAGGGAATCCAGAGTATTTCATATGGACGCAAATTGTGTGATAGTTCGGCAATGTGAGGGAGCGAGGGATGCAGTAAAGGAGGAATAATGCATCGGAAATGAGATACTCGGAACCCCAAATAAAATCTTATCGTTTCTGTAGAAGCGTATCTCGATTTAGAAGGACAATGCAGGGAATCCAGAGTATTTCATATGGACGCAAATTGTGTGTTAATTCGGCAATGTGAGGGAGCGAGGGTACTCGGAACCCCAAAGAAAATCCTATCGTTTCCGTAGAAACGTATCTCGATATAGAAGGACAATGCAGGGAACTCAGAGTATTTTATATGGACGCAAATTGTGTGTTATTTCGTCAATGTTAGGGAGCGAGGGATGCAGTAAAGGAGGAAAAATGCATGGGAAAAAAGATACTCTGAACCCCGATGAAAATCCTATCGTTTCCGTAGAAACGTATCTCGATTTAGAAGGACAATGCAGGGAATCCAGAGTGCTTCAAATGGACGCAAATTGTGTGTTAATTCGGCAATGTGAGGGAGCGAGGGATGCAGTAAAGGAGGAATAATGCATCGGAAAAGAGATACTCGGAACCCCAAAGAAAATCCTCTCGTTTCCGTAGAAACGTATCTCGATTTAGAAGGACAATGCAGGGATCCCAGAGTATTTCATATGGACGCAAATTGTGTGTTAATTCATCAATATGAGGGAGCGAGGGATGCAGTAACGGAGGAATAATGCATCGGAAAGGAGATACTCGAAACCCCAAAGAAAATCCTATTGTTTTCGTAGAAACGTATCTCGATTTAGAAGGACAATGCAGGGAATCCAGAGTATTTCATATGGACGCAAATTGTGTGTTAATTCGTCAATGTGAGGGAGCGAGGGATGCAGTAAGGGAGGAATAATGCATCAGAAAAGAGATACTCGGAACCCCAAAGAAAATCCTATCGGTTTCGTAGAAACGTATCTCGATTTAGAAGGACAATGCAGGGATCCCAGAGTATTTCATATGAACGCAAATTGTGTGTTAATTCGTCAATGTGAGGGAGCGAGGGATGCAGTAAAGGAGGAATAATGCATCGGAAAAGAGATACTCGGAACCCCAAAGAAAATCCAATTGTTTTCGTAGAAACGTATCTCGATTTAGAAGGACAATGCAGGGAATCCAGAGTATTTCATATGGACGCAAATTGAGTGTTATTTCGGCAATGTGGGGGAGCGAGGGATGCAGTAAAGGAGGAGTAATGCATCGGAAAAGAGATACTCGGAACCCCAAAGAAAATCGTATCGTTTCCATAGAAACGTATCTCGATATAGAAGGACAATGCAGGGAACTCAGAGTATTTCATATGGACGCTAATTATGTGTTAATTCGGCAATGTGAGGGAGCGAGGGATGCAGTAAAGGAGGAATAATGCATCGGAAAAGAGATACTCGGAACCCCAAAGAAAATCCTATCGTTTCCGTAGAAACGTATCTCGATTTAGAAGGACAATGCAGGGAATCCAGAGTATTTCATATGGACGCTTATTGTATGTTAATTCGTCAATGTGAGGGAGCGAGTGATGCAGTAAAGGAGGAAAAGAGATACTCGGAACCCCAAAAAAAATCTTATCGTTTCCGTAGGAACATATCTCGATTTAGAAGGACAATGCAGGGAATCCGGAGTATTTCATATGGACGCAAATTTTGTCTTAATTCGTCAATGTGAGGGAGCGAGGGATACAGTAATGGAGGAATAATTCATCGGAAAAGAGATACTCGGAACCCCAAAGAAAATCCTATCGTTTCCGTAGAAACGTATCTCGATTTAGTAGGACAATGCAGGGATCCCAGTGTATTTCATATGGACGCAAATTGTGTGTTAATTCGTCAATGTGAGGGAGCGAGGTATGCAGTAAAGGAGGAATAATGCATCGGAAAAGAGATACTCGAAACCCCAAAGAAAATCCTATTGTTCTCGTAGAAACGTATCTCGATTTAGAAGGACAATGCAGGGAATCCAGAGTATTTCATATGGACGCAAATTGTGTGTTAATTCGTCAATGTGAGGGAGCGAGGGATGCATTAAAGGAGGAATAATGCATCGGAAAAGAGATACTCGGAACCCCAAAGAAAATCCTATCGGTTTCGTAGAAACGTATCTCGATTTAGAAGGACAATGCAGGGAATCCAGAGTATTTCATATGGACGCAAATTGTGTGTTAATTCGGCAATGTGAGGGAGCCGAGGGATGCAGTAAAGGAGGAATAATGCATCGGAAAAGAGATACTCGGATCCCCAAATAAAATCTTATCGTTTATGTAGAAGCGTATCTCGATTTAGAAGGACAATGCAGGGAATCCAGAGTATTTCATATGGACGCAAATTGTGTGTTAATTCGGCAATGTGAGGGAGCGAGGGATGCAGTAAAGGAGGAATAATGCATCGGAAAAGAGATACTCGGAACCCCAAAGAAAATCCTATTGTTTTCGTAGAAACGTATCTCGATTTAGAAGGACAATGCAGGGAATCCAGAGTGTTTCATATGGACGCAAATTGTGTGTTAATTCGTCAATGTGTGGGAGCGAGGGATGCAGTAAAGGAGGAATAATGCATCGGAAAAGAGATATTCGGAACCCCAAAGAAAATCCTATCGGTTTCGTAGAAATGTATCTCGATTTAGAAGGACAATGCAGGGAATCCAGAGTATTTCATATGGACGCAAATTGTGTGTTAATTCGGCAATGTGAGGGAGCGAGGGATGCAGTAAAAGAGGAATAATGCATCGGAAATGAGATACTCGGAACCCCAAAGAAAATCCTATCGTTTCTGTAGAAATGTATCTCGATTTAGAAGGACAATGCAGGGTATCCAGAGTATTTCATATGGACGCAAATTGTGTGTTAATTCGGCAATGTGAGGGAGCGAGGGATGCAGTAAAGAAGGAATAATGCATCGGAAAAGAGATACTCGGAACCCCAAAGAAAATTTTATCCGTTTCGTAGAAACGTATCTCGATTTAGAAGGACAATGCAGGGAATCCAGAGTATTTCATATGGACGCAAATTGTGTGTTAATTCGGCAATGTGAGGGAGCCGAGGGATGCAGTAAAGGAGGAATAATGCATCGGAAAAGAGATACTCGGAACCCCAAATAAAATCCTATCGTTTCTGTAGAAACGTATCTCGATTTAGAAGGACAATGCAGGGAATCCAGAGTATTTCAATTGGACGAAAATTGTGTGTTAATTCGGCAATGTGAGGGAGCGAGGGATGCAGTAAAGGAGGAATAATGCATCGGAAAAGAGATACTCGGAACCCAAAAGAAAATCCTTTCGTTTCCGTAGAAACGTATCTCGATATCGAAGGACAATGCAGGGAACTCAGAGTATTTCATATGGACGCAAATTGTGTGTCAATTCATCAATGTTAGGGAGCGAGGGATGCAGTAATGGAGGAATATTGCATCGGAAAAGAGATACTCGACTCCCAAAAGAAATTCCATTCGTTTCCGTAGAAACGTATCTCGATTTAGACGGACAATGCAGGGATCCCAGAGTATTTCATATGGACGCAATTTGTGTGTTAATTCATCAATATGAGGGAGCGAGGGATGCAGTAAAGGAGGAATAATGCATCGGAAAGGAGATACTCGAAACCCCAAAGAAAATCCTATTGTTTTCGTAGAAACGTATCTCGATTTAGAAGGACAATGCATGGAATCCAGAGTATTTCATATGGACGCAAATTGTGTGTTAATTCGTCAATGTGAGGGAGCGAGGGATGCAGTAAAGGAGGAATAATGCATCAGAAAAGAGATACACGGAACCCCAAAGAAAATCCGATCGGTTTCGTAGAAACGTATCTCGATTTAGAAGGACAATGCAGGGAATCCAGAGTATTTCATATGGACGCAAATTGTGTGATAGTTCGGCAATGTGAGGGAGCGAGGGATGCAGTAAAGGAGGAATAATGCATCGGAAATGAGATACTCGGAACCCCAAATAAAATCTTATCGTTTCTGTAGAAGCGTATCTCGATTTAGAAGGACAATGCAGGGAATCCAGATTATTTCATATGGACGCAAATTGTGTGTTAATTCGGCAATGTGAGGGAGCGAGGGTACTCGGAACCCCAAAGAAAATCCTATCGTTTCCGTAGAAACGTATCTCGATATAGAAGGACAATGCAGGGAACTCAGAGTATTTTATATGGACGCAAATTGTGTGTTATTTCGTCAATGTTAGGGAGCGAGGGATGCAGTAATGGAGGAATAATGCATCGGAAAAGCGATACTCGACTCCCAAAAGAAAATCCTATCGTTTCCGTAGATACGTATCTCGTATTAGAAAGATAATGCAGGGAATCCAGAGTATTTCATATGGACGCAAATTGTGTGTTAATTCGTCAATGTGAGGGAGCGAGGGATGCAGTAAAGGAGGAATAATGCATCGGAAAAGAGATACGCGGAACCCCAAAGAAAATCCTATCGTTCCCGTAGAAACGTATTTCGATTCAGAAGGACAATGCAGGGATCCCAGGGTATTTCATATGGACGCAAATTGTGTGTTAATTCGTCAATGTGAGGGAGCGAGGTATGCAGTAAAGGAGGAATAATGCATCGGAAAAGAGATACTCGAAACCCCAAAGAAAATCCTATTGTTCTCGTAGAAACGTATCTCGATTTAGAAGGACAATGCAGGGAATCCAGAGTATTTCATATGGACGCAAATTGTGTGTTAATTCGTCAATGTGAGGGAGCGAGGGATGCATTAAAGGAGGAATAATGCATCGGAAAAGAGATACTCGGAACCCCAAAGAAAATCCTATCGGTTTCGTAGAAACGTATGTCAATTTAGAAGGACAATGCAGGGAATCCAGAGTATTTCATATGGACGCAAATTGTGTGTTAATTCGGCAATGTGAGGGAGCGAGGGATGCAGTGAAGAAGGAATAATGCATCGGAAATGAGGTACACGGAACCCCAAATAAAATCCTTTCGTTTCTGTAGAAACATATCTCGATTTAGAAGAACAATGAAGGGAATCCAGAGTATTTCATATGGACGCAAAGTGTGTGTTATTTCGTCAATGTTAGGGAGCGAGGGATGCAGTAATGGAGGAATAATGCATCGGAAAAGAGATACTCGACTCCCAAAAGAAAATCCTATAGCTTCCGTAGATACGTATCTCGTTTTAGAAAGATAATGCAGGGAATCTAGAGTATTTCATATGGACGTAAATTGTGTGTTAATTCGGCAATGTGAGGGAGCGAGGGATGCAGTAAGGAGGAAAAATGCATGGGAAAAAAGACACTCTGAACCCCGATGAAAATCCTATCGTTTCCGTAGAAACGTATCTCGATTTAGAAGGACAATGCAGGGAATCCAGAGTATTTCAATTGGACGCAAATTGTGTGTTAATTCGGCAATGTGAGGGAGCGAGGGATGCAGTAAAGGAGGAATAATGCATCGGATAAGAGATACTCGGAACCCCAAAGAAAATCCTCTCGTTTCCGTAGAAACGTATCTCGATTTAGAAGGACAATGCAGGGATCCCAGAGTATTTCATATGGACGCAAATTGTGTGTTAATTCATCAATATGAGGGAGCGAGGGATGCAGTAAAGGAGGAATAATGCATCGGAAAAGAGATACTCGGAACCCCAAAGAAAATCCTATTGTTTTCGTAGAATCGTATCTCGATTTAGAAGGACAATGCAGGGAATCCAGAGTATTTCATATGGACGAAAATTGTGTGTTAATTCGTCAATGTGAGGGAGCGAGGGATGCACTAAAGGAGGAACAATGCATCGGAAAAGAGATACTCGGAACCCCAAAGAAAATCCTTTCGGTTTCGTAGAAACGTATCTCGATTTAGAAGGACAATGCGAGGAATCCAGAGTATTTCATATGGACGCAAATTGTGTGTTAATCGGCAATGTGAGGGAGCGAGGTATGCAGTAAAGGAGGAATAATGCATCGGAAAAAAGATACTCTGAACCCCGATGAAAATCCTATCGTTTCCGTAGAAACGTATCTCGATTTAGAAGGACAATGCAGGGAATCCAGAGTATTTCATATGGACGCAAATTGAGTGTTATTTCGGCAATGTGGGGGAGCGAGGGATGCAGTAAAGGAGGAAAAATGCATTGGAAAAGAGATACTCGGAACCCCAAAGAAAATCGTATCGTTTCCATAGAAACGTATCTCGATATAGAAGGACAATGCAGGGAACTCAGAGTATTTCATATGGACGCAAATTATGTGTTAATTCGGCAATGTGAGGGAAGCGAGGGATGCAGTAAAGGAGGAATAATGCATCGGAAAAGAGATACTCGGAACCCCAAAGAAAATCCTATCGTTTCCGTAGAAACGTATCTCGATTTAGAAGGACAATGCAGGGAATCCAGAGAATTTCATATGGACGCTAATTGTATGTTAATTCGTCAATGTGAGGGAGCGAGTGATGCAGTAAAGGAGGAAAAGGGATACTCGGAACCCCAAAAAAAATACTATCGTTTCCGTAGGAACATATCTCGATTAGGAGGACAATGCAGGGAATCCGGAGTATTTCATATGGACGCAAATTTTGTCTTAATTCGTCAATGTGAGGGAGCGAGGGATACAGTAATGGAGGAATAATTCATCGGAAAAGAGATACTCGGAACCCCAAAGAAAATCCTATCGTTTCCGTAGAAACGTATATCGATTTAGTAGGACAATGCAGGGATCCCAAGGTATTTCATATGGACGCAAATTGTGTGTTAATTCGTCAATGTGAGGGAGCGAGGTATGCAGTAAAGGAGGAATAATGCATCGGAAAAGAGATACTCGAAACCCCAAAGAAAATCCTATTGTTCTCGTAGAAACGTATCTCGATAAAGAAGGACAATGCAGGGAATCCAGAGTATTTCATATGGACGCAAATTGTGTGTTAATTCGTCAATGTGAGGGAGCGAGGGATGCAGTAAAGGAGGAATAATGCATCGGAAAAGAGATACTCGGAACCCCAAAGATAATCCTATCGGTTTCGTAGAAACGTATCTCGATTTAGAAGGACAATGCAGGGAATCCAGAGTATTTCATATGAACGCAAATTGTGTGTTAATTCGGCAATGTGAGGGAGCCGAGGGATGCAGTAAAGGAGGAATAATGCATCGGAAAAGAGATACTCGGAACCCCAAATAAAATCTTATCGTTTATGTAGAAGCGTATCTCGATTTAGAAGGACAATGCAGGGAATCCAGAGTATTTCATATGGACGCAAATTGTGTGTTAATTCGGCAATGTGAGGGAGCGAGGGATGCAGTAAAGGAGGAATAATGCATCGGAAAAGAGATACTCGGAACCCCAATGAAAATCCTATTGTTTTCGTAGAAACGTATCTCGATTTAGAAGGACAATGCAGGGAATCCAGAGTATTTCATATGGACGCAAATTGTGTGTTAATTCGTCAATGTGTGGGAGCGAGGGATGCAGTAAAGGAGGAATAATGCATCGGAAAAGAGATATTCGGAACCCCAAAGAAAATCCTATCGGTTTCGTAGAAACGTATCTCGATTTAGAAGAACAATGCAGGGAATCCAGAGTATTTCATATGGACGCAAATTGTGTGTTAATTCGGCAATGTGAGGGAGCGAGGGATGCAGTAAAAGAGGAATAATGCATCGGAAATGAGATACTCGGAACCCCAAAGAAAATCCTATCGTTTCTGTAGAAATGTATCTCGATTTAGAAGGACAATGCAGGGAATCCAGAGTATTTCATATGGACGCAAATTGTGTGTTAATTCGGCAATGTGAGGGAGCGAGGGATGCAGTAAAGGAGGAATAATGCATCGGAAAAGAGATACTCGGAACCCCAAAGAAAATCCTATCGGTTTCGTAGAAACGTATCTCGATTTAGAAGGACAATGCAGGGAATCCAGAGTATTTCATATGGACGCAAATTGTGTGTTAATTCGGCAATGTGAGGGAGCCGAGGGATGCGGTAAAGGAGGAATAATGCATCGGAAAAGAGATACTCGGAACCCCAAATAAAATCCTATCGTTTCTGTAGAAACGTATCTCGATTTAGAAGGACAATGCAGGGAATCCAGAGTATTTCAATTGGACGCAAATTGTGTGTTAATTCGGCAATGTGAGGGAGCGAGGGATGCAGTAAAGGAGGAATAATGCATCGGAAAAGAGATACTCGGAACCCAAAAGAAAATCCTATCGTTTCCGTAGAAACGTATCTCGATATCGAAGGACAATGCAGGGAACTCAGAGTATTTCATATGGACGCAAATTGTGTGTTAATTCATCAATGTTAGGGAGCGAGGGATGCAGTAATGGAGGAATAATGCATCGGAAAATAGATACTCGACTCCCAAAAGAAATTCCATTCGTTTCCGTAGAAACGTATCTCGATTTAGACGGACAATGCAGGGATCCCAGAGTATTTCATATGGACGCAAATTGTGTGTTAATTCATCAATATGAGGGAGCGAGGGCCCGCATCTCGTGGTCGTGCGGTAGCGTTCTCGCTTCCCACGCCCGGGTTCCCGGGTTCGATTCCCGGCGGGGTCAGGGATTTTCTCTACCTCGTGATGGCTGGGTGTTGTGTGCTGTCCTTAGGTTAGTTAGGTTTAACTAGTTCTAAGTTCTAGGGGACTTATGACCACAGCAGTTGAGTCCCATAGTGCTCAGAGCCATTTGAACCATTTTTTAGGGAGCGAGGGATGCAGTAAAGGAGGAATAATGCATCGGAAAGGAGATACTCGAAACCCCAAAGAAAATCCTATTGTTTTCGTAGAAACGTATCTCGATTTAGAAGGACAATGCAGGGAATCCAGAGTATTTCATATGGACGCAAATTGTGTGTTAATTCGTCAATGTGAGGGAGCGAGGGATGCAGTAAAGGAGGAATAATGCATCAGAAAAGAGATACACGGAACCCCAAAGAAAATCCGATCGGTTTCGTAGAAACGTATCTCGATTTAGAAGGACAATGCAGGGAATCCAGAGTATTTCATATGGACGCAAATTGTGTGTTAGTTCGGCAATGTGAGGGAGCGAGGGATGCAGTAAAGGAGGAATAATGCATCGGAAATGAGATACTCGGAACCCCAAATAAAATCTTATCGTTTCTGTAGAAGCGTATCTCGATTTAGAAGGACAATGCAGGGAATCCAGAGTATTTCATATGGACGCAAATTGTGTGTTAATTCGGCAATGTGAGGGAGCGAGGGTACTCGGAACCCCAAAGAAAATCCTATCGTTTCCGTAGAAACGTATCTCCATATAGAAGGACAATGCAGGGAACTCAGAGTATTTTATATGGTCGCAAATTGTGTGTTATTTCGTCAATGTTAGGGAGCGAGGGATGCAGTAATGGAGGAATAATGCATCGGAAAAGCGATACTCGACTCCCAAAAGAAAATCCTATCGTTTCCGTAGATACGTATCTCGTATTACAAAGGTAATGCATGGAATCCAGAGTATTTCATATGGACGCAAATTGTGTGTTAATTCGGCAATGTGAGGGAGCGAGGGATGCAGTAAAGGAGGAATAATGCATCGGAAAAGAGATACGCGGAACCCCAAAGAAAATCCTATCGTTCCCGTAGAAACGTATCTCGATTTAGAAGGACAATGCAGGGATCCCAGGGTATTTCATATGGACGCAAATTGTGTGTTAATTCGTCAATGTGAGGGAGCGAGGTATGCAGTAAAGGAGGAATAATGCATCGGAAAAGAGATACTCGAAACCCCAAAGAAAATCCTATTGTTCTCGTAGAAACGTATCTCGATTTAGAAGGACAATGCAGGGAATCCAGAGTATTTCATATGGACGAAAATTGTGTGTTAATTCGTCAATGTGAGGGAGCGAGGGATGCACTAAAGGAGGAACAATGCATCGGAAAAGAGATACTCGGAACCCCAAAGAAAATCCTTTCGGTTTCGTAGAAACGTATCTCGATTTAGAAGGACAATGCAAGGAATCCAGAGTATTTCATATGGACGCAAATTGTGTGTTAATTCGGCAATGTGAGGGAGCGAGGTATGCAGTAAAGGAGGAATAATGCATCGGAAAAGAGATACTCGGAACCCCAAATAAAATCCTATCGTTTCCGTAGAAACGTATCTCGATTTAGATGGACAATGCAGGGAATCCAGAGTATTTCATATGGACGCAAATTGAGTGTTATTTCGGCAATGTGGGAGAGCGAGGGATGCAGTAAAGGAGGAGTAATGCATTGGAAAAGAGATACTCGGAACCCCAAAGAAAATCGTATAGTTTCCATAGAAACGTATCTCGATATAGAAGGACAATGCAGGGAACTCAGAGTATTTCATATGGACGCAAATTATGTGTTAATTCGGCAATGTGAGGGAGCGAGGGATGCAGTAAAGGAGGAATAATGCATCGGAAAAGAGATACTCGGAACCCCAAAGAAAATCCTATCGTTTCCGTAGAAACGTATCTCGATTTAGAAGGACAATGCAGGGAATCCCGAGTATTTCATATGGACGCTAATTGTATGTTAATTCGTCAATGTGAGGGAGCGAGTGATGCAGTAAAGGAGGAAAAGAGATACTCGGAACCCCAAAAAAAATCCTATCGTTTCCGTAGGAACATATCTCGATTTAGAAGGACAATGCAGGGAATCCGGAGTATTTCATATGGACGCAAATTTTGTCTTAATTCGTCAATGTGAGGGAGCGAGGGATACAGTAATGGAGGAATAATTCATCGGGAAAGAGATACTCGGAACCCCAAAGAAAATCCTATCGTTTCCGTAGAAACGTATCTCGATTTAGTTGGACAATGCAGGGATCCCAGGGTATTTCATATGGACGCAAATTGTGTGTTAATTCGTCAATGTGAGGGAGCGAGGTATGCAGTAAAGGAGGAATAATGCATCGGAAAAGAGATACTCGAAACCCCAAAGAAAATCCTATTGTTCTCGTAGAAACGTATCTCGATTTAGAAGGACAATGCAGGGAATCCAGAGTATTACATATGGACGCAAATTGTGTGTTAATTCGTCAATGTGAGGGAGCGAGGGATGCATTAAAGGAGGAATAATGCATCGGAAAAGAGATACTCGGAACCCCAAAGAAAATCCTATCGGTTTCGTAGAAACGTATCTCGATTTAGAAGGACAATGCAGGGAATCCAGAGTATTTCATATGGACGCAAATTGTGTGTTAATTCGGCAATGTGAGGGAGCCGAGGGATGCAGTAAAGGAGGAATAATGCATCGGAAAAGAGATACTCGGAACCCCAAATAAAATCTTATCGTTTATGTAGAAGGGTATCTCGATTTAGAAGGACAATGCAGGGAATCCAGTGTATTTCATATCGACGCAAATTGTGTGTTAATTCGGCAATGTGAGGGAGCGAGGGATGCAGTAAAGGAGGAATAATGCATCGGAAAAGAGATACTCGGAACCCCAAAGAAAATCCTATAGTTTTCATAGAAACGCATCTCGATTTAGAAGGACAATGCAGGGAATCCAGAGTATTTCATATGGACGCAAATTGTGTGTTAATTCGTCAGTGTGTGGGAGCGAGGGATGCAGTAAAGGAGGAATAATGCATCGGAAAAGAGATATTCGGAACCCAAAGAAAATCCTATCGGTTTCGTAGAAACGTATCTCGATTTAGAAGGACAATGCAGGGAATCCAGAGTATTTCATATGGACGCAAATTGTGTGTTAATTCGTCAATGTGAGGGAGCGAGGGATGCAGTAAAGGAGGAATAATGCATCAGAAAAGAGATACACGGAACCCCAAAGAAAATCCGATCGGTTTCGTAGAAACGTATCTCGATTTAGAAGGACAATGCAGGGAATCCAGAGTATTTCATATGGACGCAAATTGTGTGTTAGTTCGGCAATGTGAGGGAGCGAGGGATGCAGTAAAGGAGGAATAATGCATCGGAAATGAGATACTCGGAACCCCAAATAAAATCTTATCGTTTCTGAAGAAGCGTATCTCGATTTAGAAGGAAAATGCAGGGAATCCAGAGTATTTCATATGGACGCAAATTGTGTGTTAATTCGGCAATGTGAGGGAGCGAGGGTACTCGGAACCCCAAAGAAAATCCTATCGTTTCCGTAGAAACGTATCTCGATATAGAAGGACAATGCAGGGAACTCAGAGTATTTTATATGGACGCAAATTGTGTGTTATTTCGTCAATGTTAGGGAGCGAGGGATGCAGTAATGGAGGAATAATGCATCGGAAAAGCGATACTCGACTCCCAAAAGAAAATCCTATCGTTTCCGTAGATACGTATCTCGTATTAGAAAGATAATGCAGGGAATCCAGAGTATTTCATATGGACGCAAATTGTGTGTTAATTCGTCAATGTGAGGGAGCGAGGGATGCAGTAAAGGAGGAATAATGCATCGGAAAAGAGATACGCGGAACCCCAAAGAAAATCCTATCGTTCCCGTAGAAACGTATCTCGATTTAGAAGGACAATGCAGGGATCCCAGGGTATTTCATATGGACGCAAATTGTGTGTTAATTCGTCAATGTGAGGGAGCGAGGTATGCAGTAAAGGAGGAATAATGCATCGGAAAAGAGATACTCGAAACCCCAAAGAAAATCCTATTGTTCTCGTAGAAACGTATCTCGATTTAGAAGGACAATGCAGGGAATCCAGAGTATTTCATATGGACGCAAATTGTGTGTTAATTCGTCAATGTGAGGGAGCGAGGGATGCATTAAAGGAGGAATAATGCATCGGAAAAGAGATACTCGGAACCCCAAAGAAAATCCTATCGGTTTCGTAGAAACGTATGTCAATTTAGAAGGACAATGCAGGGAATCCAGAGTTTTTCATATGGACGCAAATTGTGTGTTAATTCGGCAATGTGAGGGAGCGAGGGATGCAGTGAAGAAGGAATAATGCATCGGAAATGAGGTACACGGAACCCCAAATAAAATCCTTTCGTTTCTGTAGAAACATATCTCGATTTAGAAGGACAATGAAGGGAATCCAGAGTATTTCATATGGACGCAAAGTGTGTGTTATTTCGTCAATGTTAGGGAGCGAGGGATGCAGTAATGGAGGAATAATGCATCGGAAAAGAGATACTTGAGTACCAAACGAAAATCCTATCGTTTCCGTAGAAACGTATCTCGATATAGAAGGACAATGCAGGGAACTCAGAGTATTTCATATGGACGCAAATTGTGTGTTATTTCGTCAATGTTAGGGAGCGAGGGATGCAGTAATGGAGGAATAATGCATCGGAAAAGAGATACTCGACTCCCAAAAGAAAATCCTATAGCTTCCGTAGATACGTACCTCGTTTTAGAAAGATAATGCAGGGAATCTAGAGTATTTCATATGGACGTAAATTGTGTGTTAATTCGGCAATGTGAGGGAGCGAGGGATGCAGTAAAGGAGGAAAAATGCATGGGAAAAAAGATACTCTGAACCCCGATGAAAATCCTATCGTTTCCGTAGAAACGTATCTCGATTTAGAAGGACAATGCAGGGAATCCAGAGTATTTCAAATGGACGCAAATTGTGTGTTAATTCGGCAATGTGAGGGAGCGAGGGATGCAGTAAAGGAGGAATAATGCATCGGAAAAGAGATACTCGGAACCCCAAAGAAAATCCTCTCGTTTCCGTAGAAACGTATCTCGATTTAGAAGGACAATGCAGGGATCCCAGAGTATTTCATATGGACGCAAATTGTGTGTTAATTCATCAATATGAGGGAGCGAGGGATGCAGTAAAGGAGGAATAATGCATCGGAAAGGAGATACTCGAAACCCCAAAGAAAATCCTATTGTTTTCGTAGAAACGTATCTCGATTTAGAAGGACAATGCAGGGAATCCAGAGTATTTCATATGGACGCAAATTGTGTGTTAATTCGTCAATGTGAGGGAGCGAGGGATGCAGTAAGGGAGGAATAATGCATCAGAAAAGAGATACTCGGAACCCCAAAGAAAATCCTATCGGTTTCGTAGAAACGTATCTCGATTTAGAAGGACAATGCAGGGATCCCAGAGTATTTCATATGAACGCAAATTGTGTGTTAATTCGTCAATGTGAGGGAGCGAGGGATGCAGTAAAGGAGGAATAATGCATCGGAAAAGAGATACTCGGAACCCCAAAGAAAATCCTATTGTTTTCGTAGAAACGTATCTCGATTTAGAAGGACAATGCAGGGAATCCAGAGTATTTCATATGGACGAAAATTGTGTGTTAATTCGTCAATGTGAGGGAGCGAGGGATGCACTAAAGGAGGAACAATGCATCGGAAAAGAGATACTCGGAACCCCAAAGAAAATCCTTTCGGTTTCGTAGAAACGTATCTCGATTTAGAAGGACAATGCAAGGAATCCAGAGTATTTCATATGGACGCAAATTGTGTGTTAATTCGGCAATGTGAGGGAGCGAGGTATGCAGTAAAGGAGGAATAATGCATCGGAAAAGAGATACTCGGAACCCCAAATAAAATCCTATCGTTTCCGTAGAAACGTATCTCGATTTAGAAGGACAATGCAGGGAATCCAGAGTATTTCATATGGACGCAAATTGAGTGTTATTTCGGCAATGTGGGGGAGCGAGGGATGCAGTAAAGGAGGAGTAATGCATTGGAAAAGAGATACTCGGAACCCCAAAGGAAATCGTATCGTTTCCATAGAAACGTATCTCGATATAGAAGGACAATGCAGGGAACTCAGAGTATTTCATATGGACGCAAATTATGTGTTAATTCGGCAATGTGAGGGAGCGAGGGATGCAGTAAAGGAGGAATAATGCATCGGAAAAGAGATACTCGGAACCCCAAAGAAAATCCTATCGTTTCCGTAGAAACATATCTCGATATAGAAGGACAATGCAGGGAACTCAGAGTATTTCATATGGACGCAAATTATGTGTTAATTCGGCAATGTGAGGGAGCGAGGGATGCAGTAAAGGAGGAATAATGCATCGGAAAAGAGATACTCGGAACCCCAAATAAAATCCTATCGTTTCCGTAGAAACGTATCTCGATTTAGAAGGACAATGCAGGGAATCCAGAGTATTTCATATGGACGCAAATTGAGTGTTATTTCGGCAATGTGGGGGAGCGAGGGATGCAGTAAAGGAGGAGTAATGCATTGGAAAAGAGATACTCGGAACCCCAAAGAAAATCGTATCGTTTCCATAGAAACGTATCTCGATATAGAAGGACAATGCAGGGAACTCAGAGTATTTCATATGGACGCAAATTATGTGTTAATTCGGCAATGTGAGGGAGCGAGGGATGCAGTAAAGGAGGAATAATGCATCGGAAAAGAGATACTCGGAACCCCAAAGAAAATCCTATCGTTTCCGTAGAAACATATCTCGATTTAGAAGGACAATGCAGGGAATCCAGAGTATTTCATATGGACGCCAATTGTATGTTAATTCGTCAATGTGAGGGAGCGAGTGATGCAGTAAAGGAGGAAAAGAGATACTCGGAACCCCAAAAAAAATCCTATCGTTTCCGTAGGAACATATCTCGATTTAGAAGGACAATGCAGGGAATTCGGAGTATTTCATATGGACGCAAATTTTGTCTTAATTCGTCAATGTGAGGGAGCGAGGGATACAGTAATGGAGGAATAATTCATCGGAAAAGAGATACTCGGAACCCCAAATAAAATCTTATCGTTTATGTAGAAGGGTATCTCGATTTAGAAGGACAATGCAGGGAATCCAGTGTATTTCATATGGACGCAAATTGTGTGTTAATTCGGCAATGTGAGGGAGCGAGGGATGCAGTAAAGGAGGAATAATGCATCGGAAAAGAGATACTCGGAACCCCAAAGAAAATCCTATAGTTTTCATAGAAACGCATCTCGATTTAGAAGGACAATGCAGGGAATCCAGAGTATTTCATATGGACGCAAATTGTGTGTTAATTCGTCAATGTGTGGGAGCGAGGGATGCAGTAAAGGAGGAATAATGCATCGGAAAAGAGATATTCGGAACCCCAAAGAAAATCCTATCGGTTTCGTAGAAACGTATCTCGATTTAGAAGGACAATGCAGGGAATACAGAGTATTTCATATGGACGCAAATTGTGTGTTAATTCGTCAATGTGAGGGAGCGAGGGATGCAGTAAAGGAGGAATAATGCATCAGAAAAGAGATACACGGAACCCCAAAGAAAATCCGATCGGTTTCGTAGAAACGTATCTCGATTTAGAAGGACAATGCAGGGAATCCAGAGTATTTCATATGGACGCAAATTGTGTGTTAGTTCGGCAATGTGAGGGAGCGAGGGATGCAGTATAGGAGGAATAATGCATCGGAAATGAGATACTCGGAACCCCAAATAAAATCTTATCGTTTCTGTAGAAGCGTATCTCGATTTAGAAGGACAATGCAGGGAATCCAGAGTATTTCATATGGACGCAAATTGTGTGTTAATTCGGCAATGTGAGGGAGCGAGGGTACTCGGAACCCCAAAGAAAATCCTATCGTTTCCGTAGAAACGTATCTCGATATAGAAGGACAATGCAGGGAACTCAGAGTATTTTATATGGACGCAAATTGTGTGTTATTTCGTCAATGTTAGGGAGCGAGGGATGCAGTAATGGAGGAATAATGCATCGGAAAAGCGATACTCGACTCCCAAAAGAAAATCCTATCGTTTCCGTAGATACGTATCTCGTATTAGAAAGATAATGCAGGGAATCCAGAGTATTTCATATGGACGCAAATTGTGTGTTAATTCGTCAATGTGAGGGAGCGAGGGATGCAGTAAAGGAGGAATAATGCATCGGAAAAGAGATACGCGGAACCCCAAAGAAAATCCTATCGTTCCCGTAGAAACGTATCTCGATTTAGAAGGACAATGCAGGGATCCCAGGGTATTTCATATGGACGCAAATTGTGTGTTAATTCGTCAATGTGAGGGAGCGAGGTATGCAGTAAAGGAGGAATAATGCATCGGAAAAGAGATACTCGAAACCCCAAAGAAAATCCTATTGTTCTCGTAGAAACGTATCTCGATTTAGAAGGACAATGCAGGGAATGCAGAGTATTTCATTTGGACGCAAATTGTGTGTTAATTCGTCAATGTGAGGGAGCGAGGGATGCATTAAAGGAGGAATAATGCATCGGAAAAGAGATACTCGGAACCCCAAAGAAAATCCTATCGGTTTCGTAGAAGCGTATGTCAATTTAGAAGGACAATGCAGGGAATCCAGAGTTTTTCATATGGACGCAAATTGTGTGTTAATTCGGCAATGTGAGGGAGCGAGGGATGCAGTGAAGAAGGAATAATGCATCGGAAATGAGGTACACGGAACCCCAAATAAAATCCTTTCGTTTCTGTAGAAACATATCTCGATTTAGAAGGACAATGAAGGGAATCCAGAGTATTTCATATGGACGCAAAGTGTGTGATATTTCGTCAATGTTAGGGAGCGAGGGATGCAGTAATGGAGGAATAATGCATCGGAAAAGAGATACTTGAGTACCAAACGAAAATCCTATCGTTTCCGTAGAAACGTATCTCGATATAGAAGGACAATGCAGGGAACTCAGAGTATTTCATATGGACGCAAATTGTGTGTTATTTCGTCAATGTTAGGGAGCGAGGGATGCAGTAATGGAGGAATAATGCATCGGAAAAGAGATACTCGACTCCCAAAAGAAAATCCTATAGCTTCCGTAGATACGTACCTCGTTTTAGAAAGATAATGCAGGGAATCTAGAGTATTTCATATGGACGTAAATTGTGTGTTAATTCGGCAATGTGAGGGAGCGAGGGATGCAGTAAAGGAGGAAAAATGCATGGGAAAAAAGATACTCTGAACCCCGATGAAAATCCTATCGTTTCCGTAGAAACGTATCTCGATTTAGAAGGACAATGCAGGGAATCCAGAGTATTTCAAATGGACGCAAATTGTGTGTTAATTCGGCAATGTGAGGGAGCGAGGGATGCAGTAAAGGAGGAATAATGCATCGGAAAAGAGATACTCGGAACCCCAAAGAAAATCCTCTCGTTTCCGTAGAAACGTATCTCGATTTAGAAGGACAATGCAGGGATCCCAGAGTATTTCATATGGACGCAAATTGTGTGTTAATTCATCAATATGAGGGAGCGAGGGATGCAGTAAAGGAGGAATAATGCATCGGAAAGGAGATACTCGAAACCCCAAAGAAAATCCTATTGTTTTCGTAGAAACGTATCTCGATTTAGAAGGACAATGCAGGGAAACCAGAGTATTTCATATGGACGCAAATTGTGTGTTAATTCGTCAATGTGAGGGAGCGAGGGATGCAGTAAGGGAGGAATAATGCATCAGAAATGAGATACTCGGAACCCCAAAGAAAATCCTATCGGTTTCGTAGAAACGTATCTCGATTTAGAAGGACAATGCAGGGATCCCAGAGTATATCATATGAACGCAAATTGTGTGTTAATTCGGCAATGTGAGGGAGCGAGGTATGCAGTAAAGGAGGAATAATGCATCGGAAAAGAGATACTCGGAACCCCAAATAAAATCCTATCGTTTCCGTAGAAACGTATCTCGATTTAGAAGGACAATGCAGGGAATCCAGAGTATTTCATATGGACGCAAATTGAGTGTTATTTCGGCAATGTGGGGGAGCGAGGGATGCAGTAAAGGAGGAGTAATGCATTGGAAAAGAGATACTCGGAACCCCAAAGAAAATCGTATCGTTTCCATAGAAACGTATCTCGATATAGAAGGACAATGCAGGGAACTCAGAGTATTTCATATGGACGCAAATTATGTGTTAATTCGGCAATGTGAGGGAGCGAGGGATGCAGTAAAGGAGGAATAATGCATCGGAAAAGAGATACTCGGAACCCCAAAGAAAATCCTATCGTTTCCGTAGAAACATATCTCGATATAGAAGGACAATGCAGGGAACTCAGAGTATTTCATATGGACGCAAATTATGTGTTAATTCGGCAATGTGAGGGAGCGAGGGATGCAGTAAAGGAGGAATAATGCATCGGAAAAGAGATACTCGGAACCCCAAATAAAATCCTATCGTTTCCGCAGAAACGTATCTCGATTTAGAAGGACAATGCAGGGAATCCAGAGTATTCCATATGGACGCAAATTGAGTGTTATTTCGGCAATGTGGGGGAGCGAGGGATGCAGTAAAGGAGGAGTAATGCATTGGAAAAGAGATACTCGGAACCCCAAAGAAAATCGTATCGTTTCCATAGAAACGTATCTCGATATAGAAGGACAATGCAGGGAACTCAGAGTATTTCATATGGACGCAAATTATGTGTTAATTCGGCAATGTGAGGGAGCGAGGGATGCAGTAAAGGAGGAATAATGCATCGGAAAAGAGATACTCGGAACCCCAAAGAAAATCCTATCGTTTCCGTAGAAACATATCTCGATTTAGAAGGACAATGCAGGGAATCCAGAGTATTTCATATGGACGCTAATTGTATGTTAATTCGTCAATGTGAGGGAGCGAGTGATGCAGTAAAGGAGGAAAAGAGATACTCGGAACCCCAAAAAAAATCCTATCGTTTCCGTAGGAACATATCTCGATTTAGAAGGACAATGCAGGGAATCCGGAGTATTTCATATGGACGCAAATTTTGTCTTAATTCGTCAATGTGAGGGAGCGAGTGATACAGTAATGGAGGAATAATTCATCGGAAAAGAGATACTCGGAACCCCAAAGAAAATCCTATCGTTTCCGTAGAAACGTATCTCGATTTAGTAGGACAATGCAGGGATCCCAGGGTATTTCATATGGACTCAAATTGTGTGTTAATTCGTCAATGTGAGGGAGCGAGGTATGCAGTAAAGGAGGAATAATGCATCGGAAAAGAGATACTCGAAACCCCAAAGAAAATCCTATTGTTCTCGTAGAAACGTATCTCGATTTAGAAGGACAATGCAGGGAATCCAGAGTATTTCATATGGACGCAAAGTGTGTGTTATTTCGTCAATGTTAGGGAGCGAGGGATGCAGTAATGGAGGAATAATGCATCGGAAAAGAGATACTCGACTACCAAACGAAAATCCTATCGTTTCCGTAGAAACGTATCTCGATATAGAAGGACAATGCAGGGAACTCAGAGTATTTCATATGGACGCAAATTGTGTGTTATTTCGTCAATGTTAGGGAGCGAGGGATGCAGTAATGGAGGAATAATGCATCGGAAAAGAGATACTCGACTCCCAAAAGAAAATCCTATAGCTTCCGTAGATACGTACCTCGTTTTAGAAAGATAATGCAGGGAATCTAGAGTATTTCATATGGACGTAAATTGTGTGTTAATTCGGCAATGTGAGGGAGCGAGGGATGCAGTAAAGGAGGAAAAATGCATGGGAAAAAAGATACTCTGAACCCCGATGAAAATCCTATCGTTTCCGTAGAAACGTATCTCGATTTAGAAGGACAATGCAGGGAATCCAGAGTATTTCAAATGGACGCTAATTGTGTGTTAATTCGGCAATGTGAGGGAGCGAGGGATGCAGTAAAGGAGGAATAATGCATCGGAAAAGAGATACTCGGAACCCCAAAGAAAATCCTCTCGTTTCCGTAGAAACGTATCTCGATTTAGAAGGACAATGCAGGGATCCCAGAGTATTTCATATGGACGCAAATTGTGTGTTAATTCATCAATATGAGGGAGCGAGGGATGCAGTAAAGGAGGAATAATGCATCGGAAAGGAGATACTCGAAACCCCAAAGAAAATCCTATTGTTTTCGTAGAAACGTATCTCGATTTAGAAGGACAATGCAGGGAATCCAGAGTATTTCATATGGACGCAAATTGTGTGTTAATTCGTCAATGTGAGGGAGCGAGGGATGCAGTAAGGGAGGAATAATGCATCAGAAAAGAGATACTCGGAACCCCAAAGAAAATCCTATCGGTTTCGTAGAAACGTATCTCGATTTAGAAGGACAATGCAGGGATCCCAGAGTATTTCATATGAACGCAAATTGTGTGTTAATTCGTCAATGTGAGGGAGCGAGGGATGCAGTAAAGGAGGAATAATGCATCGGAAAAGAGATACTCGGAACCCCAAAGAAAATCCAATTGTTTTCGTAGAAACGTATCTCGATTTAGAAGGACAATGCAGGGAATCCAGAGTATTTCATATGGACGAAAATTGTGTGTTAATTCGTCAATGTGAGGGAGCGAGGGATGCACTAAAGGAGGAACAATGCATCGGAAAAGAGATACTCGGAACCCCAAAGAAAATCCTTTCGGTTTCGTAGAAACGTATCTCGATTTAGAAGGACAATGCAAGGAATCCAGAGTATTTCATATGGACGCAAATTGTGTGTTAATTCGGCAATGTGAGGGAGCGAGGTATGCAGTAAAGGAGGAATAATGCATCGGAAAAGAGATACTCGGAACCCCAAATAAAATCCTATCGTTTCCGTAGAAACGTATCTCGATTTAGAAGGACAATGCAGGGAATCCAGAGTATTTCATATGGACGCAAATTGAGTGTTATTTCGGCAATGTGGGGGAGCGAGGGATGCAGTAAAGGGGGAGTAATGCATTGGAAAAGAGATACTCGGAACCCCAAAGAAAATCGTATGGTTTCCATAGAAACGTATCTCGATATAGAAGGAAAATGCAGGGAACTCAGAGTATTTCATATGGACGCAAATTATGTGTTAATTCGGCAATGTGAGGGAGCGAGGGATGCAGTAAAGGAGGAACAATGCATCGGAAAAGAGATACTCGGAACCCCAAATAAAATCCTATCGTTTCCGTAGAAACGTATCTCGATTTAGAAGGACAATGCAGGGAATCCAGAGTATTTCATATGGACGCAAATTGAGTGTTATTTCGGCAATGTGGGGGAGCGAGGGATGCAGTAAAGGAGGAGTAATGCATTGGAAAAGAGATACTCGGAACCCCAAAGAAAATCGTATCGTTTCCATAGAAACGTATCTCGATATAGAAGGACAATGCAGGGAACTCAGAGTATTTCATATGGACGCAAATTATGTGTTAATTCGGCAATGTGAGGGAGCGAGGGATGCAGTAAAGGAGGAATAATGCATCGGAAAAGAGATACTCGGAACCCCAAAGAAAATCCTATCGTTTCCGTAGAAACATATCTCGATTTAGAAGGACAATGCAGGGAATCCAGAGTATTTCATATGGACGCTAATTGTATGTTAATTCGTCAATGTGAGGGAGCGAGTGATGCAGTAAAGGAGGAAAAGAGATACTCGGAACCCCAAAAAAAATCCTATCGTTTCCGTAGGAACATATCTCGATTTAGAAGGACAATGCAGGGAATCCGGAGTATTTCATATGGACGCAAATTTTGTCTTCATTCGTCACTGTGAGGGAGCGTGGGATACAGTAATGGAGGAATAATTCATCGGAAAAGAGATACTCGGAACCCCAAAGAAAATCCTATCGTTTCCGTAGAAACGTATCTCGATTTAGTAGGACAATGCAGGGATCCCAGGGTATTTCACATGGACGCAAATTGTGTGTTAATTCGTCAATGTGAGGGAGCGAGGTATGCAGTAAAGTAGGAATAATGCATCGGAAAAGAGATACTCGAAACCCCAAAGAAAATCCTATTGTTCTCGTAGAAACGTATCTCGATTTAGAAGGACAATGCAGGGAATCCAGAGTATTTCATATGGACGCAAATTGTGTGTTAATTCGTCAATGTGAGGGAGCGAGGGATGCATTAAAGGAGGAATAATGCATCGGAAAAGAGATACTCGGAACCCCAAAGAAAATCCTATCGGTTTCGTAGAAACGTATCTCGATTTAGAAGGACAATGCAGGGAATCCAGAGTATTTCATATGGACGCAAATTGTGTGTTAATTCGGCAATGTGAGGGAGCCGAGGGATGCAGTAAAGGAGGAATAATGCATCGGAAAAGAGATACTCGGAACCCCAAATAAAATCTTATCGTTTATGTAGAAGCGTATCTCGATTTAGAAGGACAATGCAGGGAATCCAGAGTATTTCATATGGACGCAAATTGTGTGTTAATTCGGCAATGTGAGGGAGCGAGGGATGCAGTAAAGGAGGAATAATGCATCGGAAAAGAGATACTCGGAACCCCAAAGAAAATCCTATTGTTTTCGTAGAAACGTATCTCGATTTAGAAGGACAATGCAGGGAATCCAGAGTATTTCATATGGACGCAAATTGTGTGTTAATTCGTCAATGTGTGGGAGCGAGGGATGCAGTAAAGGAGGAATAAGGCATCGGAAAAGAGATATTCGGAACCCCAAAGAAAATCCTATCGGTTTCGTAGAAACGTATCTCGATTTAGAAGGTCAATGCAGGGAATCCAGAGTATTTCATATGGACGCAAATTGTGTGTTAATTCGGCAATGTGAGGGAGCGAGGGATGCAGTAAAAGAGGAATAATGCATCGGAAATGAGATACTCGGAACCCCAAAGAAAATCCTATCGTTTCTGTAGAAATGTATCTCGATTTAGAAGGACAATGCAGGGAATCCAGAGTATTTCATATGGACGCAAATTGTGTGTTAATTCGGCAATGTGAGGGAGCGAGGGATGCAGTAAAGGAGGAATAATGCATCGGAAAAGAGATACTCGGACCCCAAAGAAAATCCTATCGGTTTCGTAGAAACGTATCTCGATTTAGAAGGACAATGCAGGGAATCCAGAGTATTTCATATGGACGCAAATTGTGTGTTAATTCGTCAATGTGAGGGAGCGAGGGATGCAGTAAGGGAGGAATAATTCATCAGAAAAGAGATACTCGGAACCCCAAAGAAAATCCTATCGGTTTCGTAGAAACGTATCTCGATTTAGAAGGACAATGCAGGGATCCCAGAGTATTTCATATGAACGCAAATTGTGTGTTAATTCGTCAATGTGAGGGAGCGAGGGATGCAGTAAAGGAGGAATAATGCATCGGAAAAGAGATACTCGGAACCCCAAAGAAAATCCTATTGTTTTCGTAGAAACGTATCTCGATTTAGAAGGACAATGCAGGGAATCCAGAGTATTTCATATGGACGAAAATTGTGTGTTAATTCGTCAATGTGAGGGAGCGAGGGATGCACTAAAGGAGGAACAATGCATCGGAAAAGAGATACTCGGAACCCCAAAGAAAATCCTTTCGGTTTCGTAGAAACGTATCTCGATTTAGAAGGACAATGCAAGGAATCCAGAGTATTTCATATGGACGCAAACGCCTCGGCATCGTGCGGCTGCTCGTGCGGCTGCTCGTGCGGCTGAAGGCTAACTGGCGGTGCCGGAGGCGGCTTATCCCGTCTGCGCGCGGTAGGAGCTCTAGACCGCGCGCGGACGGGATAGCGGCTGCGGCTGACCTTGAGCAAGCGCCAGTGTATGTGACGCAACTCAGTGATGACGTCATGCTCTACGCGAACAAAAAAAACTGTTCTCACTCTATGGCCTCCGGTCAATGTAGCGTACGTCTTGCGTTCAAAATCTAGCCGGTCAATAAATATTTAAATGAAAGAACTTGCAGGGAGTATTTCATATGGACGCAAATTGTGTGTTAATTCGTCAATGTGAGGGAGCGAGGGATGCATTAAAGGAGGAATAATGCATCGGAAAAGAGATACTCGGAACCCCAAAGAAAATCCTATCGGTTTCGTAGAAACGTATCTCGATTTAGAAGGACAATGTAGGGAATCCAGAGTATTTCATATGGACGCAAATTGTGTGTTAATTCGGCAATGTGAGGGAGCCGAGGGATGCAGTAAAGGAGGAATAATGCATCGGAAAAGAGATACTCGGAACCCCAAATATAATCTTATCGTTTATGTAGAAGCGTATCTCGATTTAGAAGGACAATGCAGGGAATCCAGAGTATTTCATATGGCCGCAAATTGTGTGTTAATTCGGCAATGTGAGGGAGCGAGGGATGCAGTAAAGGAGGAAAAGAGATACTCGGAACCCCAAAGAAAATCCTATTGTTTTCGTAGAAACGTATCTCGATTTAGAAGGACAATGCAGGGAATCCAGAGTATTTCATATGGACGCAAATTGTGTGTTAATTCGTCAATGTGTGGGTGCGAGGGATGCAGTAAAGGAGGAATAATGCATCGGAAAAGAGATATTCGGAACCCCAAAGAAAATCCTATCGGTTTCGTAGAAACGTATCTCGATTTAGAAGGACAATGCAGGGAATCCAGAGTATTTCATATGGACGCAAATTGTGTGTTAATTCGGCAATGTGAGGGAGCGAGGGATGCAGTAAAAGAGGAATAATGCATCGGAAATGAGATACTCGGAACCCCAAAGAAAATCCTATCGTTTCTGTAGAAATGTATCTCGATTGAGAAGGACAATGCAGGGAATCCAGAGTATTTCA
This sequence comes from Schistocerca nitens, assembly GCF_023898315.1. Taxonomy (NCBI): domain Eukaryota; kingdom Metazoa; phylum Arthropoda; class Insecta; order Orthoptera; family Acrididae; genus Schistocerca; species Schistocerca nitens. Next base: position 1,281,002,822 of record NC_064614.1, on the reverse strand, counting down.
TATGGACGCAAATTGTGTGTTAATTCGGCAATGTGAGGGAGCGAGGGATGCAGTAAAGGAGGAATAATGCATCGGAAAAGAGATACTCGGAACCCCAAAGAAAATCCTATCGGTTTCGTAGAAACGTATCTCGATTTAGAAGGACAATGCAGGGAATCCAGAGTATTTCATATGGACGCTAATTGTATGTTAATTCGTCAATGTGAGGGAGCGAGTGATGCAGTAAAGGAGGAAAAGAGATACTCGGAACCCCAAAAAAAATCCTATCGTTTCCGTAGGAACATATCTCGATTTAGAAGGACAATGCAGGGAATCCGGAGTATTTCATATGGACGCAAATTTTGTCTTAATTCGTCAATGTGAGGGAGCGAGGGATACAGTAATGGAGGAATAATTCATCGGAAAAGAGATACTCGGAACCCCAAAGAAAATCCTATCGTTTCCGTAGAAACGTATCTCGATTTAGTAGGACAATGCAGTGATCCCAGGGTATTTCATATGGACGCAAATTGTGTGTTAATTCGTCAATGTGAGGGAGCGAGGTATGCAGTAAAGGAGGAATAATGCATCGGAAAAGAGATACTCGAAACCCCAAAGAAAATCCTATTGTTCTCGTAGAAACGTATCTCGATTTAGAAGGACAATGCAGGGAGTCCAGAGTATTTCATATGGACGCAAATTGTGAGTTAATTCGTCAATGTGAGGGAGCGAGGGATGCATTAAAGGAGGAATAATGCATCGGAAAAGAGATACTCGGAACCCCAAAGAAAATCCTATCGGTTTCGTAGAAACGTATCTCGATTTAGAAGGACAATGCAGGGAATCCAGAGTATTTCATATGGACGCAAATTGTGTGTTAATTCGGCAATGTGAGGGAGCCGAGGGATGCAGTAAAGGAGGAATAATGCATCGGAAAAGAGATACTCGGAACCCCTAATAAAATCTTATCGTTTATGTAGAAGCGTATCTCGATTTAGAAGGACAATGCAGGGAATCCAGAGTATTTCATATGGACGCAAATTGTGTGTTAATTCGGCAATGTGAGGGAGCGAGGGATGCAGTAAAGGAGGAATAATGCATCGGAAAAGAGATACTCGGAACCCCAAAGAAAATCCTATTGTTTTCGTAGAAACGTATCTCGATTTAGAAGGACAATGCAGGGAATCCAGAGTATTTCATATGGACGCAAATTGTGTGTTAATTCGTCAATGTGTGGGAGCGAGGGATGCAGTAAAGGAGGATTAATGCATCGGAAAAGAGATATTCGGAACCCCAAAGAAAATCCTATCGGTTTCGTAGAAACGTATCTCGATTTAGAAGGACAATGCAGGGAATCCAGAGTATTTCATATGGACGCAAATTGTGTGTTAATTCGGCAATGTGAGGGAGCGAGGGATGCAGTAAAAGAGGAATAATGCATCGGAAATGAGATACTCGGAACCCCAAAGAAAATCCTATCGTTTCTGTAGAAATGTATCTCGATTGAGAAGGACAATGCAGGGAATCCAGAGTATTTCATATGGACGCAAATTGTTTGTTAATTCGGCAATGTGAGGGAGCGAGGGATGCAGTAAAGGAGGAATAATGCATCGGAAAAGAGATACTCGGAACCCCAAAGAAAATCCTATCGGTTTCGTAGAAACGTATCTCGATTTAGAAGGACAATGCAGGGAATCCAGAGTATTTCATATGGACGCAAATTGAGTGTTATTTCGGCAATGTGGGGGAGCGAGGGATGCAGTAAAGGAGGAGTAATGCATTGGAAAAGAGATACTCGGAACCCCAAAGAAAATCGTATCGTTTCCATAGAAACGTATCTCGATATAGAAGGACAATGCAGGGAACTCAGAGTATTTCATATGGACGCAAATTATGTGTTAATTCGGCAATGTGAGGGAGCGAGGGATGCAGTAAAGGAGGAATAATGCATCGGAAAAGAGATACTCGGAACCCCAAAGAAAATCCTATCGTTTCCGTAGAAACGTATCTCGATTTAGAAGGACAATGCAGGGAATCCAGAGTATTTCATATGGACGCTAATTGTATGTTAATTCGTCAATGTGAGGGAGCGAGTGATGCAGTAAAGGAGGAAAAGAGATACTCGGAACCCCAAAAAAAATCCTATCGTTTCCGTAGGAACATATCTCGATTTAGAAGGACAATGCAGGGAATCCGGAGTATTTCATATGGACGCAAACTTTGTCTTAATTCGTCAATGTGAGGGAGCGAGGGATACAGTAATGGAGGAATAATTCATCGGAAAAGAGATACTCGGAACCCCAAAGAAAATCCTATCGTTTCCGTAGAAACGTATCTCGATTTAGTAGGACAATGCAGGGATCCCAGGGTATTTCATATGGACGCAAATTGTGTGTTAATTCGTCAATGTGAGGGAGCGAGGTATGCAGTAAAGGAGGAATAATGCATCGGAAAAGAGATACTCGAAACCCCAAAGAAAATCCTATTGTTCTCGTAGAAACGTATCTCGATTTAGAAGGACAATGCAGGGAGTCCAGAGTATTTCATATGGACGCAAATTGTGAGTTAATTCGTCAATGTGAGGGAGCGAGGGATGCATTAAAGGAGGAATAATGCATCGGAAAAGAGATACTCGGAACCCCAAAGAAAATCCTATCGGTTTCGTAGAAACGTATCTCGATTTAGAAGGACAATGCAGGGAATCCAGAGTATTTCATATGGACGCAAATTGTGTGTTAATTCGGCAATGTGAGGGAGCCGAGGGATGCAGTAAAGGAGGAATAATGCATCGGAAAAGAGATACTCGGAACCCCAAATAAAATCTTATCGTTTATGTAGAAGCGTATCTCGATTTAGAAGGACAATGCAGGGAATCCAGAGTATTTCATATGGACGCAAATTGTGTGTTAATTCGGCAATGTGAGGGAGCGAGGGATGCAGTAAAGGAGGAATAATGCATCGGAAAAGAGATACTCGGAACCCCAAAGAAAATCCTATTGTTTTCGTAGAAACGTATCTCGATTTAGAAGGACAATGCAGGGAATCCAGAGTATTTCATATGGACGCAAATTGTGTGTTAATTCGTCAATGTGTGGGAGCGAGGGATGCAGTAAAGGAGGAATAATGCATCGGAAAAGAGATATTCGGAACCCCAAAGAAAATCCTATCGGTTTCGTAGAAACGTATCTCGATTTAGAAGGACAATGCAGGGAATCCAGAGTATTTCATATGGACGCAAATTGTGTGTTAATTCGGCAATGTGAGGGAGCGAGGGATGCAGTAAAAGAGGAATAATGCATCGGAAATGAGATACTCGGAACACCAAAGAAAATCCTATCGTTTCTGTAGAAATGTATCTCGATTTAGAAGGACAATGCAGGGAATCCAGAGTATTTCATATGGACGCAAATTGTGTGTTAATTCGGCAATGTGAGGGAGCGAGGGATGCAGTAAAGGAGGAATAATGCATCGGAAAAGAGATACTCGGAACCCAAAAGAAAATCCTATCGTTTCCGTAGAAACGTATCTCGATATCGAAGGACAATGCAGGGAACTCAGAGTATTTCATATGGACGCAAATTGTGTGTTAATTCATCAATGTTAGGGAGCGAGGGATGCAGTAATGGAGGAATAATGCATCGGATAAGAGATACTCGACTCCCAAAAGAAATTCCATTCGTTTCCGTAGAAACGTATCTCGATTTAGACGGACAATGCAGGGATCCCAGAGTATTTCATATGGACGCAAATTGTGTGTTAATTCGTCAATGTGAGGGAGCGAGGGATGCAGTAAAGGAGGAATAATGCATCGGAAAAGAGATACGCGGAACCCCAAAGAAAATCCTATCGTTCCCGTAGAAACGTATCTCGATTTAGAAGGACAATGCAGGGATCCCAGGGTATTTCATATGGACGCAAATTGTGTGTTAACTCGTGAATGTGAAGGAGCGAGGTATGCAGTAAAGGAGGAATAATGCATCGGAAAAGAGATACTCGAAACCCCAAAGAAAATCCTATTGTTCTCGTAGAAACGTATCTCTATTTAGAAGGACAATGCAGGGAATCCAGAGTATTTCATATGGACGCAAATTGTGTGTTAATTCGGCAATGTGAGGGAGCCGAGGGATGCAGTAAAGGAGGAATAATGCATCGGAAAAGAGATACTCGGAACCCCAAATAAAATACTATCGTTTCTGTAGAAACGTATCTCGATTTAGAAGGACAATGCAGGGAATCCAGAGTATTTCAAATGGACGCAAATTGTGTGTTAATTCGGCAATGTGAGGGTGCGAGGGATGCAGTAAAGGAGGAATAATGCATCGGAAAAGAGATACTCGGAACCCCAAATAAAATCCTATCGTTTCTGTAGAAACGTATCTCGATTTAGAAGGACAATGCAGGGAATCCAGAGTATTTCAAATGGACGCAAATTGTGTGTTAATTCGGCAATGTGAGGGAGCGAGGGATGCAGTAAAGGAGGAATAATGCATCGGAAAAGAGATACTCGGAACCCCAAAGAAAATCCTCTCGTTTCCGTAGAAACGTATCTCGATTTAGAAGGACAATGCAGGGATTCCAGAGTATTTCATTTGGACGCAAATTGTGTGTTAATTCGGCAATGTGAGGGAGCGAGGGATGCAGTAAAGGAGGAATTATGCATCGGAAAGGAGATACTCGAGACCCCAAAGATAATCCTATTGTTTTCGTAGAAACGTATCTCGATTTAGAAGGACAATGCAGGGAATCCAGAGTATTTCATATGGACGCAAATTGTGTGTTAATTCGTCAATATGAGGGAGCGAGGGATGCAGTAATGGAGGAATAATGCATCGCAAAAGCGCTACTCGACTCCCAAAAGAAAATCCTATCGTTTCCGTAGATACGTATCTCGTATTAGAAAGATAATGCAGGGAATCCAGAGTATTTCATATGGACGCAAATTGTGTGTTAATTCGTCAATGTGAGGGAGCGAGGGATGCAGTAAAGGAGGAATAATGCATCGGAAAAGAGATACGCGGAACCCCAAAGAAAATCCTATCGTTCCCGTAGAAACGTATCTCGATTTAGAAGGACAATGCAGGGATCCCAGGGTATTTCATATGGACGCAAATTGTGTGTTAATTCGTCAATGTGAGGGAGCGAGGTATGCAGTAAAGGAGGAATAATGCATCGGAAAAGAGATACTCGAAACCCCAAAGAATATCCTATTGTTCTCGTAGAAACGTATCTCGAATTAGAAGGACAATGCAGGGAATCCAGAGTATTTCATATGGACGCAAATTGTGTGTTAATTCGTCAATGTGAGGGAGCGAGGGATGCATTAAAGGAGGAATAATGCATCGGAAAAGAGATACTCGGAACCCCAAAGAAAATCCTATCGGTTTCGTAGAAACGTATGTCAATTTAGAAGAACAATGCAGGGATTCCAGAGTATTTCATATGGACGCAAATTGTGTGTTAATTCGGCAATGTGAGGGAGCGAGGGATGCAGTGTAGAAGGAATAATGCATCGGAAATGAGATACACGGAACCCCAAATAAAAACCTTTCGTTTCTGTAGAAACATATCTCGATTTAGAAGGACAATGAAGGGAATCCAGAGTATTTCATATGGACGCAAAGTGTGTGTTATTTCGTCAATGTTAGGGAGCGAGGGATGCAGTAATGGAGGAATAACGCATCGGAAAAGAGATACTCGACTCCCAAACGAAAATCCTATCGTTTCCGTAGAAACGTATCTCGATTTAGAAGGACAATGCAGGGAATCCAGAGTATTTCATATGGACGCAAATTGTGTGTTAATTCGTCAATGTGAGGGAGCGAGGGATGCAGTAAGGGAGGAATAATGCATCGGAAAAGAGATACTAGGAACCCCAAAGAAAATCCTATCGGTTTCGTAGAAACGTATCTCGATTTAGAAGGACAATGCAGGGAATCCAGAGTATTTCATATGGACGCAAATTGTGTGTTAATTCGGCAATGTGAGGGAGCCGAGGGATGCAGTAAAGGAGGAATAATGCATCGGAAAAGAGATACTCGGAACCCCAAATAAAATACTATCGTTTCTGTTGAAACGTATCTCGATTTAGAAGGACAATGCAGGGAATCCAGAGTATTTCAAATGGACGCAAATTGTGTGTTAATTCGGCAATGTGAGGGTGCGAGGGATGCAGTAAAGGAGGAATAATGCATCGGAAAAGAGATACTCGGAACCCCAAATAAAATCCTATCGTTTCTGTAGAAACGTATCTCGATTTAGAAGGACAATGCAGGGAATCCAGAGTATTTCAGATGGACGCAAATTGTGTGTTAATTCGGCAATGTGAGGGAGCGAGGGATGCAGTAAAGGAGGATTAATGCATCGGAAAAGAGATACTCGGAACCCCAAAGAAAATCCTCTCGTTTCCGTAGAAACGTATCTCGATTTAGAAGGATAATGCAGGGATCCCAGAGTATTTCTTTTGGACGCAAATTGTGTGTTAATTCGGCAATGTGAGGGAGCGAGGCATGCAGTAAAGGAGGAATAATGCATCGGAAAGGAGATACTCGAGACCCCAAAGAAAATCCTATTGTTTTCGTAGAAACGTATCTTGATTTAGAAGGACAATGCAGGGAATCCAGAGTATTTCATATGAACGCAAATTGTGTGTTAATTCGTCAAAGTGAGGGAGCGTGGGATGCAGTAAAGGAGGAATAATGCATCAGAAAAGAGATACACGGAACCCCAAAGAAAATCCTATCGGTTTCGTAGAAACGTATCTCGATTTAGAAGGACAATGCAGGGAATCCAGAGTATTTCATATGGACGAAAATTGTGTGTTAGTTCGGCAATGTGAGGGAGCGAGGGATGCAGTAAAGGAGGAATAATGCATCGGAAATGAGATACTCGGAACCCCAAATAAAATCTTATCGTTTCTGTAGAAGCGTATCTCGATTTAGAAGGACAATGCAGGGAATCCAGAGTATTTCATATGGACGTAAATTGTGTGTTAATTCGGCAATGTGAGGGAGCGAGGGTACTCGGAACCCCAAAGAAAATCCTATCGTTTCCGTAGAAACGTATCTCGATATAGAAGGACAATGCAGGGAACTCAGAGTATTTCATATGGACGCAAATTGTGTGTTATTTCGTCAATGTTAGGGAGCGAGGGATGCAGTAATGGAGGAATAATGCATCGGAAAAGCGATACTCGACTCCCAAAAGATAATCCTATCGTTTCCGTAGATACGTATCTCGTATTACAAAGATAATGCAGGGAATCCAGAGTATTTCATATGGACGCAAATTGTGTGTTAATTCGGCAATGTGAGGGAGCGAGGGATGCAGTAAAGGAGGAAAAATGCATCGGAAAAGATACTCGGAACCCCGAAGAAAATCCTATAGTTTCTGTAGAAACGTATCTCGATTTAGAAGGACAATGCAGGGAATCCAGAGTATTTCATATGGACGCAAATTGTGTGTTAATTCGGCAATGTGAGGGAGCGAGTGATGCAGTAAAGGAGGAATAATGCGTCGGAAATGAGATACTCGGAACCCCAAATAAAATCATATCGTTTCTGTAGAAACGTATCTCGATTTAGAAGGACTATGCAGGGAATCCAGAGTATTTCATATGGACGCAAATTGTGTGTTAATTCGGCAATGTGAGGGAGCGAGGGATGCAGTAAAGGAGGAATAATGCATCGGAAAAGAGATACACGGAACCCCAAAGAAAATCATATCGTTTCCGTAGAAACGTATCTCGATTTAGAAGGACAATGCAGGGAATTCAGAGTATTTCATATGGACGCAAATTGTGTGTTAATTCGGCAATGTGAGGGAGCGAGGGATGCAGTAAAGCAGGAATAATGCATCGGAAAAGAGATACTAGGAACCCCAAATAAAATCCTATCGTTTCTGTAGAAACGTATCTCGATTTAGAAGGACAATGCAGGGAATCCAGAGTATTTCATATGGACGCAAATTGTGTGTTAATTCATCAATGTTAGGGAGCGAGGGATGCAGTAATGGAGGAATAATGCATCGGAAAAGAGATACTCGACTCCCAAAAGAAATTCCAATCGTTTCCGTAGAAACGTATCTCGATTTAGAATGACAATGCAGGGATCCCAGAGTAGTTCATATGGACGCAAATTGTGTGTTAATTCGTCAATGTGAGGGAGCGAGGGATGCAGTAAAGGAGGAATAATGCATCGGAAAAGAGATACTCGAAACCCCAAAGAAAATCCTATTGTTTTCGTAGAAACGTATCTCGATTTAGAAGGACAATGCAGGGAATCCAGAGTATTTCATATGGACGCAAATTGTGTGTTAATTCGTCAATGTGAGGGAGCGAGGGATGCAGTAAAGGAGGAATAATGCATCGGAAAAGAGATACTCGGAACCCCAAAGAAAATCCTATCGGTTTCGTAGAAACGTATCTCGATTTACAAGGACAATGCAGGGAATCGAGAGTATTTCATATGGACGCAAATTGTGTGTTAATTCGGCAATGTGAGGGAGCGAGGGATGCAGTAAAAGAGGAATAATTCATCGGAAATGAGATACTCGGAACCCCAAAGAAAATCCTATCGTTTCTGTAGAAATGTATCTCGATTTAGAAGGACAATGCAGGGAATCCAGAGTATTTCATATGGACGCAAATTGTGTGTTAATTCGGCAATGTGAGGGAGCGAGGGATGCAGTAAAGGAGGAATAATGCATCGGAAAAGAGATACTCGGAACCCCAAAGAAAATCCTATCGGTTTCGTAGAAACGTATCTCGATTTAGAAGGACAATGCAGGGAATCCAGAGTATTTCATATGGACGCAAATTGTGTGTTAATTCGGCAATGTGAGGGAGCCGAGGGATGCAGTAAAGGAGGAATAATGCATCGGAAAAGAGATACTCGGTACCCCAAATAAAATCCTATCGTTTCTGTAGAAACGTATCTCGATTTAGAAGGACAATGCATGGAATCCAGAGTATTTCAATTGGACGCAAATTGTGTGTTAATTCGGCAATGTGAGGGAGCGAGGGATGCAGTAAAGGAGGAATAATGCATCGGAAAAGAGATACTCGGAACCCCAAAGAAAATCCTATCGTTTCCGTAGAAACGTATCTCGATATCGAAGGACAATGCAGGGAACTCAGAGTATTTCATATGGACGCAAATTGTGTGTTAATTCATCAATGTTAGGGAGCGAGGGATGCAGTAATGGAGGAATAATGCATCGGAAAAGAGATACTCGACTCCCAAAAGAAATTCCATTCGTTTCCGTAGAAACGTATCTCGATTTAGACGGACTATGCAGGGATCCCAGAGTATTTCATATGGACGCAAATTGTGTGTTAATTCATCAATATGAGGGAGCGAGGGATGCAGTAAAGGAGGAATAATGCATCGGAAAGGAGATACTCGAAACCCTAAAGAAAATCCTATTGTTTTCGTAGAAACGTATCTCGATTTAGAAGGACAATGCAGGGAATCCAGAGTATTTCATATGGACGCAAATTGTGTGTTAATTCGTCAATGTGAGGGAGCGAGGGATGCAGTAAAGGAGGAATAATGCATCAGAAAAGAGATACACGGAACCCCAAAGGAAATCCTATCGGTTTCGTAGAAACGTATCTCGATTTAGAAGGACAATGCAGGGAATCCAGAGTATTTCATATGGACGCAAATTGTGTGTTAGTTCAGCAATGTGAGGGAGCGAGGGATGCAGTAAAGGAGGAATAATGCATCGGAAATGAGATACTCGGAACCCCAAATAAAATCTTATCGTTTCTGTAGAAGCGTATCTCGATTTAGAAGGACAATGCAGGGAATCCAGAGTATTTCATATGGACGCAAATTGTGTGTTAATTCGGCAATGTGAGGGAGCGAGGGTACTCGGAACCCCAAAAAAAATCCTATCGTTTCCGTAGAAACGTATCTCGATATAGAAGGACAATGCAGGGAACTCAGAGTATTTCATATGGACGCAAATTGTGTGTTATTTCGTCAATGTTAGGGAGCGAGGGATGCAGTAATGGAGGAATAATGCATCGGAAAAGCGATACTCGACTCCCAAAAGAAAATCCTATCGTTTCCGTAGGAACGTATCTCGTTTTAGAAAGATAATGCAGGGAATCCAGAGTATTTCATATGGACGCAAATTGTGAGTTAATTCGTCAATGTGAGGGAGCGAGGGATGCAGTAAAGGAGGAAAAATGCATCGGAAAAAAGATACTCGGAACCCCAAAGAAAATCCTATCGTTTCCGTAGAAACTTATCGCGATATAGAAGGGCCATGCAGGGAACTCAGAGTATTTCATATGGACGCAAATTATGTGTTAATTCGGCAATGTGAGGGAGCGAGGATGCAGTAAAGGAGGAATAATGCATCGGAAAATAGATACTCCGAACCCCACAGAAAATCGTATCGTTTCCTTAGAAACGTATCTCGATTTAGAAGGACAAAGCAGGGAATCCAGAGTTTTTCATACGGACGCAAATTGTGTGTTAATTTGTCAATGTGAGGGAGGGAGGGATGCAGTAAAGGAGGAGAAGAGATACTAGGAACCCCAAAGAAAATCCTATCGTTTCCGTAGGAACGTATCTCGATTTAGAAGGACAATGCAGGGATTCCAGAATATTTCATATGGACGCAAATTGTGTGTTAATTCGGCAATGTGAGGGAGCGAGGGATGCAGAAAAGGAGGAATAATGCATCGGAAAAGAGATACTCGGAACCCCAAAGAAAATCCTATCGGTTTCGTAGAAACGTATCTCGATTTAGAAGGACAATGCAGGGACCCCAGAGTATTTCATATGGACGCAAATTGTGTGTTAATTCGGCAATGTGAGGGAGCGAGGGATGCAGTAAAGGAGGAATAATGCATCGGAAAAGAGATACTCGGAACCCCAAAGAAAATCCTATCGTTTCCGTAGAAACGTATCTCGATATAGAAGGACAATGCAGGGATCTCAGAGTATTTCATTTGGACGCAAATTGTATGTTATTTCGTCAATGTTAGGGAGCGAGGGATGCAGTAATGGAGGAATAATGCATCGGAAAAGAGATACTCGACTCCCAAAAGAAAATCCTATCGTTTCTGTAGAAACGTATCTCGATTTAGAAGGACAATGCAGGGAATCCAGAGTATTTCAAATGGACGCAAATTGTGTGTTAATTCGGCAATGTGAGGGAGCGAGGGATGCAGTAATGGAGGAATAATGCATCGGAAAAGAGATACTCGACTCCCAAAAGAAATTCCATTCGCTTCCGTAGAAACGTATCTCGATTTAGACGGACAATGCAGGGATCCCAGAGTATTTCATATGGACGCAAATTGTGTGTTAATTCATCAATATGAGGGAGCGAGGGATGCAGTAAAGGAGGAATAATGCATCGGAAAGGAGATACTCGAAACCCCAAAGAAAATCCTATTGTTTTCGTAGAAACGTATCTCGATTTAGAAGGACAATGCATTGAATCCAGAGTATTTCATATGGACGCAAATTGTGTGTTAATTCGTCAATGTGAGGGAGCGAGGGATGCAGTATAGGAGGAATAATGCATCAGAAAAGAGATACACGGAACCCCAAAGAAAATCCTATCGGTTTCGTAGAAACGTATCTCGATTTAGAAGGACAATGCAGGGAATCCAGAGTATTTCATATGGACGCAAATTGTGTGTTAATTCGGCAATGTGAGGGAGCGAGGGTACTCGGAACCCCAAAGAAAATCCTATCGTTTCCGTAGAAACGTATCTCGATATAGAAGGACAATGCAGGGAACTCAGAGTATTTCATATGGACGCAAATTGTGTGTTATTTCGTCAATGTTAGGGAGCGAGGGATGCAGTAATGGAGGAATAATGCATCGGAAAAGCGATACTCGACTCCCAAAAGAAAATCCTATCGTTTCCGTAGGAACGTATCTCGTTTTAGAAAGATAATGCAGGGAATCCAGAGTATTTCATATGGACGCAAATTGTGAGTTAATTCGTCAATGTGAGGGAGCGAGGGATGCAGTAAAGGAGGAAAAATGCATCGGAAAAAAGATACTCGGAACCCCAAAGAAAATCCTATCGTTTCCGTAGGAACGTATCTCGATTTAGAAGGACAATGCAGGGATTCCAGAGTATTTCATATGGACGCAAATTGTGTGTTAATTCGGCAATGTGAGGGAGCGAGGGATGCAGAAAAGGAGGAATAATGCATCGGAAAAGAGATACTCGGAACCCCAAAGAAAATCCTATCGGTTTCGTAGAAACGTATCTCGATTTAGAAGTACAATGCAGGGACCCCAGAGTATTTCATATGGACGCAAATTGTGTGTTAATTCGGCAATGTGAGGGAGCGAGGGATGCAGTAAAGGAGGAATAATGCATCGGAAAAGAGATACTCGGAACCCCAAAGAAAATCGTATCGTTTCCGTAGAAACGTATCTCGATATAGAAGGACAATGCAGGGATCTCAGAGTATTTCATTTGGACGCAAATTGTATGTTATTTCGTCAATGTTAGGGAGCGAGGGATGCAGTAATGGAGGAATAATGCATCGGAAAAGAGATACTCGACTCCCAAAAGAAAATCCTATCGTTTCTGTAGAAACGTATCTCGATTTAGAAGGACAATGCCGGGAATCCAGAGTATTTCAAATGGACGCAAATTGTGTGTTAATTCGGCAATGTGAGGGAGCGAGGGATGCAGTAAAGGAGGAATAATGCATCGGAAAAGAGATACTCGGAACCCCAAAGAAAATCCTATCGTTTCCGTAGAAACGTATCTCGATATCGAAGGACAATGCAGGGAACTCAGAGTATTTCATATGGACGCAAATTGTGTGTTAATTCATCAATGTTAGGGAGCGAGGGATGCAGTAATGGAGGAATAATGCATCGGAAAAGAGATACTCGACTCCCAAAAGAAATTCCATTCGTTTCCGTAGAAACGTATCTCGATTTAGACGGACAATGCAGGGATCCCAGAGTATTTCATATGGACGCAAATTGTGTGTTAATTCATCAATATGAGGGAGCGAGGGATGCAGTAAAGGAGGAATAATGCATCGGAAAGGAGATACTCGAAACCACAAAGAAAATCCTATTGTTTTCGTAGAAACGTATGTCGATTTAGAAGGACAATGCAGGGAATCCAGAGTATTTCATATGGACGCAAATTGTGTGTTAATTCGTCAATATGAGGGAGCGAGGGATGCAGTAAAGGAGGAATAATGCACCAGAAAAGAGATACACGGAACCCCAAATAAAATCCTATCGTTTCTGTAGAAACGTATCTCGATTTAGAAGGACAATGCAGGGAATCCAGAGTATTTCATATGGACGCAAATTGTGTGTTAATTCATCAATGTTAGGGAGCGAGGGATGCAGTAATGGAGGAATAATGCATCGGAAAAGAGATACTCGACTCCCAAAAGAAATTCCAATCGTTTCCGTAGAAACGTATCTCGATTTAGAATGACAATGCAGGGATCCCAGAGTATTTCATATGGACGCAAATTGTGTGTTAATTTGTCAATGTGAGGGAGCGAGGGATGCAGTAAAGGAGGAATAATGCATCGGAAAAGAGATACTCGAAACCCCAAAGAAAATCCTATTGTTTTCGTAGAAACGTATCTCGATTTAGAAGGACAATGCAGGGAATCCAGAGTATTTCATATGGACGCAAATTGTGTGTTAATTCGTCAATGTGAGGGAGCGAGGGATGCAGTAAAGGAGGAATAATGCATCGGAAAAGAGATACTCGGAACCCCAAAGAAAATCCTATCTGTTTCGTAGAAACGTATCTCGATTTAGAAGGACAATGCAGGGAATCCAGAGTATTTCATATGGACGCAAATTGTGTGTTAATTCGGCAATGTGAGGGAGCGAGGGATGCAGTAAAAGAGGAATAATGCATCGGAAATGAGATACTCGGAACCCCAAAGAAAATCCTATCGTTTCTGTAGAAATGTATCTCGATTTAGAAGGACAATGCAGGGAATCCAGAGTATTTCATATGGACGCAAATTGTGTGTTAATTCGGCAATGTGAGGGAGCGAGGGATGCAGTAAAGGAGGAATAATGCATCGGAAAAGAGATACTCGGAACCCCAAAGAAAATCCTATCGGTTTCGTAGAAACGTATCTCGATTTAGAAGGACAATGCAGGGAATCCAGAGTATTTCATATGGACGCAAATTGTGTGTTAATTCGGCAATGTGAGGGAGCCGAGGGATGCAGTAAAGGAGGAATAATGCATCGGAAAAGAGATACTCTGTACCCCAAATAAAATCCTATCGTTTCTGTAGAAACGTATCTCGATTTAGAAGGACAATGCAGGGAATCCAGAGTATTTCAAATGGACGCAAATTGTGTGTTAATTCGGCAATGTGAGGGAGCGAGGATGCAGTAAAGGAGGAATAATGCATCGGAAAAGAGATACTCCGAACCCCAAAGAAAATCGTATCGTTTCCTTAGAAACGTATCTCGATTTAGAAGGACAATGCAGGGAATCCAGAGTATTTCATTCGGACGCAAATTGTGTGTTAATTTGTCAATGTGAGGGAGGGAGGGATGCAGTAAAGGAGGAGAAGAGATACTCGGAACCCCAAAGAAAATCCTATCGTTTCCGTAGGAACGTATCTCGATTTAGAAGGACAATGCAGGGATTCCAGAGTATTTCATATGGACGCAAATTGTGTGTTAATTCGGCAATGTGAGGGAGAGAGGGATGCAGAAAAGGAGGAATAATGCATCGGAAAAGAGATACTCGGAACCCCACAGAAAATCCTATCGGTTTCGTAGAAACGTATCTCGATTTAGAAGGACAATGCAGGGACCCCAGAGTATTTCATATGGACGCAAATTGTGTGATAATTCGGCAATGTGAGGGAGCGAGGGATGCAGTAAAGGAGGAGTAATGCATCGGAAAAGAGATACTCGGAACCCCAAAGAAAATCCTATCGTTTCCGTAGAAACGTTTCTCGATATAGAAGGACAATGCAGGGATCTCAGAGTATTTCATTTGGACGCAAATTGTATGTTATTTCGTCAATGTTAGGGAGCGAGGGATGCAGTAATGGAGGAATAATGCATCGGAAAAGAGATACTCGACTCCCAAAAGAAAATCCTATCGTTTCCGTTGATACGTATCTCGTTTTAGAAAGATAATGCAGGGAATCCAGAGTATTTCACGTGGAAGGAAAATTGTGTGTTAATTCGTCAATGTGAGGGAGCGAGGGATGCAGTAAAGGAGGAATGATGCATCGGAAAAGAGATACTCGGAACCCAAAAGAAAATCCTATCGGTTTCGTAGAAACGTATCTCGATTTAGAAGGACAATGCAGGGAATACAGAGTATTTCATACGGACGCAAATTGTGTGTTAATTCGGCAATGCGAGGGAGCGAGGGATGCAGTAAAGGAGGAATAATGCATCGGAAAAGAGATACTCGGAACCCCAAATAAAATCCTATCGTTTCTGTAGAAACGTATCTCGATTTAGAAGGACAATGCAGGGAATCCAGAGTATTTCATATGGACGCAAATTGTGTGTTAATTCGGCAATGTGAGGGAGCGAGGGATGCAGTAAAGGAGGAATAATGCATCGGAAAAGAGATACTCGGAACCCCATAGAAAATCCTATCGTTTCCGTAGAAACGTATCTCGATATAGAAGGACAATGCAGGGATCTCAGAGTATTTCATTTGGACGCAAATTGTGTGTTATTTCGTCAATCTTAGGGAGCGAGGGATGCAGTAATGGAGGAATAATGCATCGGAAAAGAGATACTCGACTCCCAAAAGAAAATCCTATCGTTTCCGTAGATGTTGTTGTGGTCTTCAGTCCTGAGACTGGTTTGATGCAGCTCTCCATGCTACTCTATCCTGTGCAAGCTTCTTTATCTCCCAGTACCTACTGCAACCTACATCCTTCTGAATCTGCTTAGTGTATTGATCTCTTGGTCTCCCTCTACGATTTTTACCCTCCACGCTGCCCTCCAATGCTAAATTTGTGATCCCTTGATGCGTCAAAACTTGTCCTACCAACCGATCCCTTCTTCTAGTCAAGTTGTGCCACAAACTTCTCTTCTCCCCAATCCTATTCAATACCTCCTCATTAGTTACGTGGTCTACCCACCTTATCTTCAGCATTCTTCTGTAGCACCACATTTCGAAAGCTTCTATTCTCTTCTTGTCCAAACTAGTTATCGTCCATGTCTCACTTCCATACATGGCTACACTCCATACAAATACTTTCAGAAACGACTTCCTGACACCTAAATCTATACTCGATGTTAACAAATTTCTCTTCTTGAGAAACGCTTTCCTTGCCATTGCCAGTCTACATTTTATATCCTCTCTACTTCGACCATCATCGGTTATTTTACTCCCTAAATAGCAAAACTCCTTTACTACTTTAAGTGTCTCATTTCCTAATCTAATTCCCTCAGCATCACCCGACTTAATTTGACTACATTCCATTATCCTCGTTTTGCTTTTGTTGATGTTCATCTTATATCCTCCTTTCAAGACATTGTCCATTCCGTTCAACTGCTCTTCCAAGTCCTTTGCTGTCTCTGACAGAATTACAATGTCATCGGCGAACCTCAAAGTTTTTACTTCTTCTCCATGAATTTTAATACCTACTCCGAACTTTTCTTTTGTTTCCTTTACTGCTTGCTCAATATACAGATTGAATAACATCGGGGAGAGGCTACAACCCTGTCTCACTCCTTTCCCAACCACTGCTTCCCTTTCATGCCCCTCGACTCTTATAACTGCCATCTGGTTTCTGTACAAATTGTAAATAGCCTTTCGCTCCCTGTATTTTACCCCTGCCACCTTCAGAATTTGATAGAGAGTATTCCAGTCAACATTGTCAAAAGCTTTCTCTAAGTCTACAAATGCTAGAAACGTAGGTTTGCCTTTTCTTAATCTTTCTTCCAAGATAAGTCGTAAGGTCAGTATTGCCTCACGTGTTCCAACATTTCTACGGAATCCAAACTGATCTTCCCCGAGGTCGGCTTCTACCAGTTTTTCCATTCGTCTGTAAAGAATTCGCGTAAGTATTTTGCAGCTGTGACTTATTAAACTGATAGTTCGGTAATTTTCACATCTGTCAACACCTGCTTTCTTTGGGATTGGAATTATTATATTCTTCTTGAAGTCTGAGGGTATTTCACCTGTCTCATACATCGTGCTCACCAGATGGTAGAGTTTTGTCATGACTGGCTCTCCCGAGGCCATCAGTAGTTCTAGTGGAATGTTGTCTACTCCCGGGGCCTTGTTTCGACTCAGGTCTTTCAGTGCTCTGTCAAACTCTTCACGCAGTATCTTATCTCCCATTTCGTCTTCATCTACATCCTCTTCCATTTCCATAATATTGTCCTCGAGCACATCTCCCTTGTATAAACCCTCTATATACTCCTTCCACCTTTCTGCCTTCCCTTCTTTGCTTAGAACTGGGTTTCCATCTGAGCTCTTGATATTCATACAAGTGGTTCTCTTCTCTCCAAAGGTCTCTTTAATTTTCCTGTAGGCAGTATCTATCTTACCCCTAGTGAGACAAGCCTCTACATCCTTACATTTGTCCTCTAGCCATCCCTGCTTAGCCATTTTGCACTTCCTGTCGATTTCATTTTTGAGACGTTTGTATTCCTTTTTGCCTGCTTCATTTACTGCATTTTTATATTTTCTCTTTTCATCAATTAAATTCAATATTTCTTCTGTTACCCAAGGATTTCTATTAGCCCTCGTCTTTTTACCTACTTGATCGTCTGCTGCCTTCACCACTTCATCCCTCAGAGCTACCCATTCTTCTTCTACTGTATTTCTTTCCCCCATTCCTGTCAATTGTCCCCTTATGCTCTCCCTGAAACTCTCTACAACCTCTGGTTCTTTCAGTTTATCCAGGTCCCATCTCCTTAAATTCCCACCTTTTTGCAGTTTCTTCAGTTTCAATCTGCAGTTCATAACCAATAGATTGTGGTCAGAATCCACATCTGCCCCAGGAAATGTCTTACAATTTAAAACCTGGTTCCTAAATCTCTGTCTTACCATTATATAATCTATCTGAAACCTGTCAGTATCTCCTGGCTTCTTCCATGTATACAGCCTCCTTTCATGATTCTTGAACCAAGTGTTAGTTCCGTAGATACGTATCTCGTTTTAGAAAGATAATGCAGGGCATCCAGAGTATTTCATATGGAAGGAAAATTGTGTGTTAATTCGTCAATGTGAGGGAGCGAGGGATGCAGTAAAGGAGGAATAATGCATCGGAAAAGAGATGCTCGGAACCCCAAATAAAATCCTATCGTTTCTGTAGAAACGTATCTCGTTTAGAAGGACAATGCAGGAAATCCAGAGAATTTCATATGGACGCAAATTGTGTGTTAATTCGGCAATGTGAGGGAGCGAGGGATGCAGTAAAGGAGGAATAATGCATCGGAAATGAGATACTCGGAACCCCAAATAAAATCCTATCGTTTCTGTAGAAACGTATCTCGATTTAGAAGGACAATGCAGGGAATCCAGAGTATTTCATTTGGACGCAAATTGTGTGTTAATTCGGCAATGTGAGGGAGCGAGGGATGCAGTAAAGGAGGAAAAATGCATCGGAAAAAAGATACACGGAACCCCAAAGAAAATCCTATCGTTTTCGTAGAAACGTATCTCGATTTAGAAGGACAATGCAGGGATCCCAGAGTATTTCATATGGACGCAAATTGTGTGTCAATTCGTCAAAGTGAGGGAGCGAGGGATGCAGTAAAGGAGGAATAATGCATCGGAAAATAGATACACGGAACCCCAAAGAAAATCCTATCGTTTTCGTAGAAACGTATCTCGATTTAGAAGGACAATGCAGGGAATCCTGAGTATTTCATATGGACGCAAATTGTGTGTTAATTCGTCAATGTGAGGGAGCGAGGGATGCAGTAAAGGAGGAATAATGCATCGGAAAATAGATACACGGAACCCCAAAGAAAATCCTATCGTTTTCGTAGAAACGTATCTCGATTTAGAAAGACAATGCAGGGAATCCAGAGTATTTCATATGGACGCAAATTGTGTGTTATTTCGGCAATGTGAGGGAGCGAGGGATGCAGTAAAGGAGGAATAGTGCATCGGAAAAGAGATACTCGGAACCCCAAAGAAAATCCTATCGTTTCCGTAGAAACGTATCTCGATATAGAAGGACAATGCAGGGAACTCAGAGTATTTCATATGGACGCAAATTGTGTGTTATTTCGTCAATGTTAGGGAGCGAGGGATGCAGTAATGGAGGAATAATGCATCGGAAAAGCGATACTCGACTCCCAAAAGAAAATCCTATCGTTTCCGTAGATACGTATCTCGTATTAGAAAGGTAATGCAGGGAATCCAGAGAATTTCATATGGACGCAAATTGTGTGTTAATTCGGCAATGTGAGGGAGCGAGGGATGCAGTAAAGAAGGAAAAATGCATCGGAAAAAAGATACTCGGAACCCCGAAGAAAATCCTATCGTGTCCGTAGAAACGTATCTCGATTTAGAAGGACAATGCAGGGAATCCAGAGTATTTCATATGGACGCAAATTGTGTGTTAATTTGTCAATGTGAGGGGGCGAGGGATGCAGTAAAGGAGGAATAATGCATCGGAAAATAGATACACGGAACCCCAAAGAAAATCTTATCGTTTCCTTAGAAACGTATCTCGATTTAGAAGGACAATGCAGGGAGTCCAGAGTATTTCATATGGACGCAAATTGTGTGTTAATTCGTCAATGTGTGGGAGCGATGGATGCAGTAAAGGAGGAATAATGCATCGGAAAAGACATACTCGGATCCCCAAAGAAAATCCTATCGGTTTCGTAGAAACGTATCTCGATTTAGAAGGACAATGCAGGGAATCCAGAGTATTTCATATGGACGCAAATTGTGTGTTAATTCGGCAATGTGAGGGAGCGAGGGATGCAGTAAAGGAGGAATAATGCATCGGAAATGAAATACTCGGAACCCCAAATAAAATCATATCGTTTCTGTAGAAACGTATCTCGATTTAGAAGGACAATGCAGGGAATCCAGAGTATTTCATATGGACGCAAATTGTGTGTTAATTCGGCATTGTGAGGGAGCGAGGGATGCAGTAAAGGAGGAATAATGCATCTGAAAAGAGATACTCGGAACCCCAAAGAAAATCCAATCGTTTCCGTAGAAACGTATCTCGATATAGAAGGACAATGCAGGGAACTCAGAGTATTTCATATGGACGCAAATTGTGTGTTATTTCGTCAATGTTAGGGAGCGAGGGATGCAGTAATGGAGGAATAATGCATCGGAAAAGCGATACTCGACTCCCAAAAGAAAATCCTATCGTTTCCGTAGATACGTATCTCGTTTTAGAAAGATAATGCAGAGAATCCAGAGTATTTCATATGGACGCAAATTGTGAGTTAATTCGGCAATGTGAGGGAGCGAGGGACGCAGTAAAGGAGGAAAAATGCATCGGAAAAAAGATACTCGGAACCCCAAAGAAAATCCTATCGTTTCCGTAGAAACGTATCTCGTTATAGAAGGACAATGCAGGGAACTCAGAGTATTTCATATGGACGCAAATTATGTGTTAATTCGGCAATGTGAGGGAGCGAGGATGCAGAAAAGGAGGAATAATGCATCGGAAAAGAGATACTCGGAACCCCAAAGAAAATCCTATCGTTTCCTTAGAAACGTATCTCGATTTAGAAGGACAATGCAGGGAATCCAGAGTATTTCATACGGGCGCAAATTGTGTGTTAATTCGTCAATGTGAGGGAGTGAGGGATGCAGTAAAGGAGGAGAAGAGATACTCGGAACCCCAAAGAAAATCCTATCGTTTCCGTAGGAACGTATCTCGAATTAGAAGGACAATGCAGGGAATCCAGAGTATTTCATATGGACGCAAATTGTGTGTTAATTCGGCCATGTGAGGGAGCTAGGGATGCAATAAAGGAGGAATAATGCATCGGAAAAGAGATACTCGGAACCCCAAAGAAAATCCTATCGCTTTCGTAGAAACCTATCTCGATTTAGAAGGACAATGCAGGGATCCCAGAGTATTTCATATGGACGCAAATTGTGTGTTAATTTGGCAATGTGAGGGAGCGAGGGATGCAGTAAAGGAGGAATAATGCAAAGGAAAAGAGATACTCGGAACCCCAAAGAAAATCCTATCGTTTCCGTGGAAACGTATCTCGATATAGAAGGACAATGCAGAGATCTCAGAGTATTTCATTTGGACGCAAATTGAGTGTTAATTCGTCAATGTGAGGGAGCGAGGGATGCAGTAATGGAGGAATAATGCATCGGAAAAGAGATACTCGGAACCCCAAAGAAAATCCTATCGGTTTCGTAGAAACGTATCTCGATTTAGAAGGACAATGCAGGGAATCCAGAGTATTTCATACGGACGCAAATTGTGTGTTAATTCGGCAATGTGAGGGTGAGAGGGATGCAGTAAAGGAGGGATAATGCATCGGAAAAGAGATACTCGGAACCCCAAATAAAATCCTATCGTTTCTGTAGAAACGTATCTCGTTTAGAAGGACAATGCAGGAAATCCTGAGTATTTCATATGGACGCAAATTGTGTGTTAATTCGGCAATGTGAGGGAGCGAGGGATGCAGTAAAGGAGGAATAATGCATCGGAAAAGAGACACTCGGAACCCCAAAGAAAATACTATATTTTCCGTAGAAACGTATCTCGATTTAGAAGGACAATGCAGGGAATCCACAGTATTTCATATGGGCGCAAATTGTGACTTATTTCGTCAATGTGAGGGAGCGAGGGATGCAGTAAAGAATGAATAATGCATCGGAAAAGAGATACTCGGAACCCCAAAGAGAATTCTATCGTTTCCGAAGAAACGTATCTCGATTTAGAAGGAAAATGCAGGGAATCCAGAGTATTTCATATGGACTCAAATTGTGTGTTAATACGTCAATGTGAGGAAGCGAGGGATGCAGCAAAGGAGGAATAATGCATGGGAAAAGAGATACTCGGAACCCCAAAGAAAATGTTATCGATTCCATAGAAACGTATCTCGATTAAGAAGGACAATGCATGGAATCCACAGTATATCATATGAACGCAAATTGTGTGTTAATTCGTCAATGTGAGTGAGCGAGGGATGCAGTAAAGGAGGAATAACGCATCGGAAAAGAGATACTCGGAACCCCAAAGATAATCCTATCGTTTCTGTAGAACCATATCTCGATTTTAAAGGACAATGCAGGGAATCCAGAGTATCTCATATGGACGCAAATTGTGTGTTAATTCGTCAATGTGAGGGAGCGAGGGATGCAGTAAAGGAGGAATAATGCATCGGAAAAGAGATACTCGGAACCCCAAAGAAGATCCTATCGTTTCCGTAGAAAAGTATCTCGATTCAGAAGGACAATGCAGGGAATCCATAGTATTTCATATGGACGCAAATTGTGTGTTAAATCGTCAATGTTAGGAAGCGAGTAATGCAGTAAAGGAGGAATAATGCATAGGAAAAGAGATATTCGGAACCCCAAAGAAAATACTATCGTTTCCGTAGAAACGTATCTCGATTTAGAAGGACAATGCAGGGAATCCAGAGTATTTCATATGGACGCAAATTGTGTGTTAATTCGTCAATGTGAGGGAGCGAGGGATGCAGTAAAGAAGGAATAATGCATCGGAAAAGAGATACTCGGAACCCCAAAGAAAATCCTATCGTTTCCATACAAACGTATGTCGATTTAAAAGGAAAATGCTGGGAATCCAGAGTATTTCATATGGACGCAAATTGTGTGTTAATACGTCAATGTGAGGGAGCGAGGGATGCAGTAAAGGAGGAATAATGCATCGGAAAAGAGATACTCGGAACCCCAAAGAAGATCGTATCGTTTCCGTAGAAACGTATATCGATTTAGAAGGACAATGCAGGGAATCCAGAGTATTTCATATGGACGCAAATTGCGTGTTAATTCGTCAATGTGAGGGAGCGAGGGATGCAGTAAAGGAAGAATAATGCACCGGAAAAGAGATACTGGGAACCCCAAAGAAAATCCTATCGTTTCCGTAGAAACGTATCTCGATATAGAAGGACCATGCAGGGAATCCAGAGTATTTCATATGGACGCAAATTGTGTGTTAATTCGGCAATGTGAGGGAGCGAGGGATGCAGTAAAGGAGGAATAATGGATCGGAAAAGAGATACTCGGAACCCCAAAGAAAATCCTATCGTTTCCGTAGAAACGTATCTCGATTTAGAAGGACCATGCAGGGAATCCAGAGTATTTCATATGGACGCAAATTGTGTGTTAATTCGTCAATGTGAGGGAGCGAGGGATGCAGTAAAGGAGGAATAATGCATCGGAAAAGAGATACTCGGAACCCCAAAAAAATCCTATCGTTTCCGTAGAAACGTATCTCGATTTAGAAGGACAATGCAGGTAATCCAGAGTATTTCATATGGACGCAAATTGTGTGTTAATTCGTCAATGTGAGGGAGCGAGGGATGCAGTAAAGGAGGAATAATGCATCGGAAAAGAGAAACTCGACTCCCAAAATAAATCCTATCGTTTCCGTAGAAACGTATCTCGATTTAGAAGGACAATGCAGGGAATCCAGAGTATTTCATATGGACGCAAATTGTTTGTTAATTCGTCAATGTTAGGGAGCGAGGGATGCAGTAAAGGAGGAATAATGCATCGGAAAAGAGATACTCGCAACCCCAAAGAAAATGTTATCGTTTCCGTAGAAACGTATCTCGATTTAGAAGGACAATGCAGGGAATCCAGAGTATTTCATATGGACGCAAATTGTGTGTCAATTCGTCAACGTGATTGAGCGAAGGATGCAGTAAAGGAGGAATAATGCATCGGAAAAGAGATACTCGGAACCCCAAAGAAAATCCTATCGTTTCCGTAGAAACGTATCTCGATTTAAAAGGACAATGCAGGGAATCCAGAGTATTTCATATGGACGCAAATTTTGTGTTAATTCGTCAATGTGAGGGAGCGAGGGATGCAGTAAAGGAGGAATAATGCAACGGAAAAGAGATACTCGTCTCCCAAAAGAAAATCCTATCGTTTCCGTAGAAACGTATCTCGATTTAGAAAGACAATGCAGGGAATCCAGAGTATTTCTTATGGACGCGAATTGTGTGATAATTCGTCAATGTGATGGAGCGAGGGATGCAGTAAAGGAGGAATAATGCATCGGAAAAGAGATACTCGACTCCCAAAAGAAAATCCTATCGTTTCCGTAGAAACGTATCTCGATTTAGAAGGACAATGCAGGGAATCCAGAGCATTTCATACGGACGCAAATTGTGTGTTAATTCGTCAAGTGAGGGAGCGAGGGATGCAGTAAAGTAGGAATAATGCATCGGAAAAGAGATACTCGACTCCCAAAAGAAAATCCTATCATATCCGTAGAAACGTATCTCGATTTAGAAGGACAATGCAGGGAATCCAGAGTATTTCGTATGGACGCAAATTGTGTGTTAATTCGTCAATATTAGGGAGCGAGGGATGCAGTAAAGGAGGAATAATGCATCGGAAAAGAGATACGCGGAACCCCAAAGAAAATCCTTTCGTTTCCGTAGAAACTTATCTCGATTTAGAAGGACAATGCAGGGAATCCAGAGTATTTCATATGGATGCAAATTGTGTGTTAATTCGTCAATGTGAGGGAGCAAGGGATGCAGTTAAGGAGGAATAATGCATCGGAAAAGAGATACTCGGAACCCCCAAAGAAAATCCTATCGTTTCCGTAGAAACGTATCTCGATTTAGAAGGACAATGCAGGGAATGCAGAGTATTTCATATGGTCGCAAATTGTGTGTTAATTCGTCAATGTGAGGGAGCGAGGGATGCAGTAAAGGAGGATAATGCATCGGAATAGAGATACTCGAAACCGCAACGAAAATCCTATCGTTTCCGTAGAAACGTATCTCGAT
This sequence comes from Schistocerca nitens, assembly GCF_023898315.1. Lineage (NCBI taxonomy): Eukaryota > Metazoa > Arthropoda > Insecta > Orthoptera > Acrididae > Schistocerca > Schistocerca nitens. The sequence continues at coordinate 1,280,977,923 of NC_064614.1, read as the reverse complement.
TAAGAAGGACAATGCAGGGATCCAGAGTATTTCATATGGACGCAAATTGTGTGTTAATTCGTCAATGTGAGGGAGCGAGGGATGCAGTAAAGGAGGAATAATGCATCGGAAAAGAGATACTCGACTCCTAAAAGAAAATCCCATCGTTTCCGTAGAAACGTATCTCGTTTTAGAAAGATAACGCAGGGAACCCAGAGTATTTCATATGGACGCAAATTGTGTGTTAATTCGGCAATGTTAGGGAGCGAGGGATGCAGTAAAGGAGGAATAAAGCATCGGAAAAGAGTTACTCGGAACCCCAAAGAACATCCTATCGTTTCCGTAGAAACGTATCTCGATTTAGAAGGACAATGCAGGGAATCCAGGGTATTTCATATGGACGCAAATTGTGTGTTAATTCGTCAATGTGATTGAGCGATGGATGCAGTAAAGGAGGAATAATGCATCGGAAAAGAGATACTCGGAACCCCAAAGAAAATCCTATCGTTTCCGTAGAAACGTATCTCGATTTAGAAGGACAATGCAGGGAATCCAGAGTATTTCATATGGACGCAAATTGTGTGTTAATTCGTCAATGTGAGGGAGCGAGGGATGCAGTAAAAGAGGAATAATGCATCGGAAAAGAGATACTCGGAACCCCAAAAAAAATTCTTTCGTTTCTGTAGAAACGTATCTCGATTTAGAAGGACAATGCAGGGAATCCACAGTATTTCATATGGATGCAAATTGTGTGTTAATTCGTCAATGTTAGGGAGTGAGGGATGCAGTAAAGGAGGAATAATGCATCGGAAAAGAGATACTCGGAACCCCAAAGAAAATCCTGTCGTTTCCGTAGAAACGTCTCTCGATTTAGAAGGAAACTGCAGGGAAATAAGAGTATTTCATATGGACGCAAATTGTGTGTTAATTCGTCAATGTTAGGGAGCGAGGGATGCAGTAAAGGAGGAATAATACATCGGAAAAGAGATACTCGACTCCCAAAAGAAAATCCTATCGTTTCCGACGAAACGTATCTCGTTTTAGAAAGATAATGCAAGGAAGCCAGAGTATTTCGTATGGACGCAAATTGTGTGTTAATTCGGCAATGTGAGGGAGCGAGGGATGCAGTAAAGGAGGAATAACGCATCGGAAAAGAGATACTCGGAACCCCAAAGAAAATCCTATCGTTTCTGTAGAACCATATCTCGATTTTAAAGGACAATGCAGGGAATCCAGAGTATCTCATATGGACGCAAATTGTGTGTTAATTCGTCAATGTGAGGGAGCGAGGGATGCAGTAAAGGAGGAATAATGCATCGGAAAAGAGATACTCGGAACCCCAAAGAAGATCCTATCGTTTCCGTAGAAAAGTATCTCGATTCAGAAGGACAATGCAGGGAATCCATAGTATTTCATATGGACGCAAATTGTGTGTTAAATCGTCAATGTTAGGAAGCGAGTAATGCAGTAAAGGAGGAATAATGCATAGGAAAAGAGATATTCGGAACCCCAAAGAAAATACTATCGTTTCCGTAGAAACGTATCTCGATTTAGAAGGACAATGCAGGGAATCCAGAGTATTTCATATGGACGCAAATTGTGTGTTAATTCGTCAATGTGAGGGAGCGAGGGATGCAGTAAAGAAGGAATAATGCATCGGAAAAGAGATACTCGGAACCCCAAAGAAAATCCTATCGTTTCCATAGAAACGTATCTCGATTTAAAAGGAAAATGCTGGGAATCCAGAGTATTTCATATGGACGCAAATTGTGTGTTAATACGTCAATGTGAGGGAGCGAGGGATGCAGTAAAGGAGGAATAATGCATCGGAAAAGAGATACTCGGAACCCCAAAGAAGATCGTATCGTTTCCGTAGAAACGTATATCGATTTAGAAGGACAATGCAGGGAATCCAGAGTATTTCATATGGACGCAAATTGCGTGTTAATTCGTCAATGTGAGGCAGCGAGGGATGCAGTAAAGGAAGAATAATGCACCGGAAAAGAGATACTGGGAACCCCAAAGAAAATCCTATCGTTTCCGTAGAAACGTATCTCGATATAGAAGGACCATGCAGGGAATCCAGAGTATTTCATATGGACGCAAATTGTGTGTTAATTCGGCAATGTGAGGGAGCGAGGGATGCAGTACAGGAGGAATAATGGATCGGAAAAGAGATACTCGGAACCCCAAAGAAAATCCTATCGTTTCCGTAGAAACGTATCTCGATTTAGAAGGACCATGCAGGGAATCCAGAGTATTTCATATGGACGCAAATTGTGTGTTAATTCGTCAATGTGAGGGAGCGAGGGATGCAGTAAAGGAGGAATAATGCATCGGAAAAGAGATACTCGGAACCCCAAAAAAATCCTATCGTTTCCGTAGAAACGTATCTCGATTTAGAAGGACAATGCAGGTAATCCAGAGTATTTCATATGGACGCAAATTGTGTGTTAATTCGTCAATGTGAGGGAGCGAGGGATGCAGTAAAGGAGGAATAATGCATCGGAAAAGAGAAACTCGACTCCCAAAATAAATCCTATCGTTTCCGTAGAAACGTATCTCGATTTAGAAGGACAATGCAGGGAATCCAGAGTATTTCATATGGACGCAAATTGTTTGTTAATTCGTCAATGTTAGGGAGCGAGGGATGCAGTAAAGGAGGAATAATGCATCGGAAAAGAGATACTCGCAACCCCAAAGAAAATGTTATCGTTTCCGTAGAAACGTATCTCGATTTAGAAGGACAATGCAGGGAATCCAGAGTATTTCATATGGACGCAAATTGTGTGTCAATTCGTCAACGTGATTGAGCGAAGGATGCAGTAAAGGAGGAATAATGCATCGGAAAAGAGATACTCGGAACCCCAAAGAAAATCCTATCGTTTCCGTAGAAACGTATCTCGATTTAAAAGGACAATGCAGGGAATCCAGAGTATTTCATATGGACGCAAATTTTGTGTTAATTCGTCAATGTGAGGGAGCGAGGGATGCAGTAAAGGAGGAATAATGCAACGGAAAAGAGATACTCGTCTCCCAAAAGAAAATCCTATCGTTTCCGTAGAAACGTATCTCGATTTAGAAAGACAATGCAGGGAATCCAGAGTATTTCTTATGGACGCGAATTGTGTGATAATTCGTCAATGTGATGGAGCGAGGGATGCAGTAAAGGAGGAATAATGCATCGGAAAAGAGATACTCGACTCCCAAAAGAAAATCCTATCGTTTCCGTAGAAACGTATCTCGATTTAGAAGGACAATGCAGGGAATCCAGAGCATTTCATACGGACGCAAATTGTGTGTTAATTCGTCAAGTGAGGGAGCGAGGGATGCAGTAAAGTAGGAATAATGCATCGGAAAAGAGATACTCGACTCCCAAAAGAAAATCCTATCATATCCGTAGAAACGTATCTCGATTTAGAAGGACAATGCAGGGAATCCAGAGTATTTCGTATGGACGCAAATTGTGTGTTAATTCGTCAATATTAGGGAGCGAGGGATGCAGTAAAGGAGGAATAATGCATCGGAAAAGAGATACGCGGAACCCCAAAGAAAATCCTTTCGTTTCCGTAGAAACTTATCTCGATTTAGAAGGACAATGCAGGGAATCCAGAGTATTTCATATGGATGCAAATTGTGTGTTAATTCGTCAATGTGAGGGAGCAAGGGATGCAGTTAAGGAGGAATAATGCATCGGAAAAGAGATACTCGGAACCCCCAAAGAAAATCCTATCGTTTCCGTAGAAACGTATCTCGATTTAGAAGGACAATGCAGGGAATGCAGAGTATTTCATATGGTCGCAAATTGTGTGTTAATTCGTCAATGTGAGGGAGCGAGGGATGCAGTAAAGGAGGATAATGCATCGGAATAGAGATACTCGAAACCGCAACGAAAATCCTATCGTTTCCGTAGAAACGTATCTCGATTAAGAAGGACAATGCAGGGATCCAGAGTATTTCATATGGACGCAAATTGTGTGTTAATTCGTCAATGTGAGGGAGCGAGGGATGCAGTAAAGGAGGAATAATGCATCGGAAAAGAGATACTCGACTCCTAAAAGAAAATCCCATCGTTTCCGTAGAAACGTATCTCGTTTTAGAAAGATAACGCAGGGAACCCAGAGTATTTCATATGGACGCAAATTGTGTGTTAATTCGGCAATGTTAGGGAGCGAGGGATGCAGTAAAGGAGGAATAAAGCATCGGAAAAGAGTTACTCGGAACCCCAAAGAACATCCTATCGTTTCCGTAGAAACGTATCTCGATTTAGAAGGACAATGCAGGGAATCCAGGGTATTTCATATGGACGCAAATTGTGTGTTAATTCGTCAATGTGATTGAGCGATGGATGCAGTAAAGGAGGAATAATGCATCGGAAAAGAGATACTCGGAACCCCAAAGAAAATCCTATCGTTTCCGTAGAAACGTATCTCGATTTAGAAGGACAATGCAGGGAATCCAGAGTATTTCATATGGACGCAAATTGTGTGTTAATTCGTCAATGTGAGGGAGCGAGGGATGCAGTAAAAGAGGAATAATGCATCGGAAAAGAGATACTCGGAACCCCAAAAAAAATTCTTTCGTTTCTGTAGAAACGTATCTCGATTTAGAAGGACAATGCAGGGAATCCACAGTATTTCATATGGATGCAAATTGTGTGTTAATTCGTCAATGTTAGGGAGTGAGGGATGCAGTAAAGGAGGAATAATGCATCGGAAAAGAGATACTCGGAACCCCAAAGAAAATCCTGTCGTTTCCGTAGAAACGTCTCTCGATTTAGAAGGAAACTGCAGGGAAATAAGAGTATTTCATATGGACGCAAATTGTGTGTTAATTCGTCAATGTTAGGGAGCGAGGGATGCAGTAAAGGAGGAATAATACATCGGAAAAGAGATACTCGACTCCCAAAAGAAAATCCTATCGTTTCCGACGAAACGTATCTCGTTTTAGAAAGATAATGCAAGGAAGCCAGAGTATTTCGTATGGACGCAAATTGTGTGTTAATTCGGCAATGTGAGGGAGCGAGGGATGCAGTAAAGGAGGAATAATGCATCGGAAAAGAGATACTCGGAACCCCTAAGAAAATCCTATCGTTTCCGTAGAAACGTATCTCGATTTAGAGGGCAATGCAGGGAATCCAGAGTATTTCATATGGACGCAAATTGTGTGTTATTCGTCAATGTGAGGGAGCGAGGGATGCAGTAAAGGAGGAATTATGCATCGGAAAAGAGATACTCGGAACCCCAAAGAAAATCCTATCGTTTCCCTAGAAACGTATATAGATTTAGAAAGACAATGCAGGGAATCCAGAATATTTCATACTTATGCAAATTGTGTGTTAATTCGTCAATGTGAGGTAGCGAGGGATGCAGTAAAGGAGGAATAATGCATCGGAAAAGAGATACTCGACTCCCTAAAGAAAATCCTATCGTTTCCGTAGAAACGTATCACGATTTAGAAGGACAATGCAGGGAATCCAGAGTATTTCATATGGACGCAAATTGTGTGTTAATTCGTCAATGTTAGGGAGCGAGGGATGCAGTAAAGGAGGAATAATGCATCGGAAAAGAGATACACGGAACCACAAAGATAATCCTATCATTTCCTTAGAAACGTATCTCGATTTAGAAGGACAATGCAGGGAATCCAGGATATTTCATATGACCACAAATTGTGTATTAATTAGTCAATGTGAGGGACCAAGGGATGCAGTAAAGGAGGAATAATGCATCGGAAAAGAGATACTCGGAACCCCAAAGAAAATGTTATCGTTTCCGTAGAAACGTATCTCGATTTAGAGGAAAAATGCAGGGAATCCAGAGTAATTCATATGGACGCAAATTGTGTGTTAATTCGTCAATGTTAGGGAGCGAGGGATGCAGTAAAGGAGGAATAATGCATCGGAAAAGAGATACTCGGAACCCCAAAGAAAATCCTATCGTTTCCGTAGAAGCATATCTCGATTTAGAAGGACAGTGCGGGGAATCAAGAGTATTTCATATGGACGCAAATTGTGTGTTAATTCGCCAGTGTGAGGGAGCGAGGGATGCATAAAAGGAAGAATAATGTATCGGAAAAGAGATACTCGGACGCCCAAGAAAATCCTATCATTTCGGTAGAAACGTATCTCGATTTAGAAGGACAATGCAGGGAATCCACAGTATTTCATATGGACGCAAATTGTGTAATAATTCGTCAATGTGAGGGAGCAAGGGATGCAGTAAAGGAGGAATAATGCATCGGAAAGGAGATACTTGGAACCCCAAAGAAAATCCTATCGTTTCAGTAGAAACGTATATCGATTTAGAGGGACAATGCAGGGAATCCAGAGTATTTCATATGGACGCAAATTTTGTGTTAATTCGTCAATGTGAGGGAGCGAGGGATGCAGTAAAGGAGGAATAATGCATCGGAAAAGAGATACTCGGAACCCCAAAGAAAATCCTATCGTTTCCGTAGAAACATATCTCGATTTAGAAGGTCAATGCAGGGAATCCAGAGTATTTCATGTGGACGCAAATTGTGTGATAAATCGTCATTGTGAGGGAGCGAGGGATGCAGTAAAGAAGGAATAACGCATCGGAAAAGAGATACTCGGAACCCCAAAGAAAATCCTATCGTTTCCGTAGAAACGTATCTCGATTTAGAAGGACAATGCAGGAATTCCAGAGTATTTCATATGGACGCAAATTGTGTGTTAATTCGTCAATGTGAGGGAGCGAGGGATGCAGTAAAGGAGGAATAATGCATCGGAAAAGAGATACTCGGAACCCCAAAGAAAATCCTATCGTTTCCGTAGAAACGTATCTCGATTTAGAAGGACAATGCAGGGAATCTAGAGTATTTCATATGGACGCAAATTGTGTGTTAATTCGTCAATGTGAGGGAGCGAGGGATGCAGTAAATGAGAAATAATGCATCGGAAAAGAGATACTCGACTCCCAAAAGATAATCCTATCGTTTCCGTAGAAACGTATCTCGTTTTAGAAAGATAATACAGGGAACCAAGAGTATTTCATATGGACGCAAATTGTGTGTTTATTCGGCAATGTGAGGGAGCGAGGGATGCAGTAAAGGAGGAATAATGCATCGGAAAAGAGATACTCGGAACACCAAAGAAAATCCTATCGTTTCCGTAGAAACGTATCTCTATTTAGAAGGACAATGCAGGGAATCCAGAGTATTTCATATGGACGCAAATTGTGTGTTAATTCGTCAATGTGAGGGAGCGAGGGATGCAGTCAAGGAGGAATAATGCATCGGAAAAGAGATACTCGGAACCCCAAAAAAAATCCTATCGTTTCCGTAGATACGTATCTCGATTTAGAAGGACAATGCAGGGAATCCAGAGTATTTCATATGGACGCAAATTGTGTGTTAATACGTCAATGTGAGGGAGCGAGGGATGCAGTAAAGGAGGAATAATGCATCGGAAAAGAGAAACTCGACTCCCAAAAGAAAATCCTATCGTTTCCGTACAAACGTATCTCGATTTAGAAGGACAATGCAGGGAATCCAGAGTATTTCATATGGACGCAAATTGTGTGTTAATTCGTCAATGTTAGGAAGCGAGGGATGCAGTAAAGCAGGAATAATGCATCGGATAAGAGAAACTTGGAAACCCAAATAAAATCCTATCGTTTCCGTAGAAACATATCTCGATTTAGAAGGACAATGCAGGAATCCCAGAGTATTAGTATGGACGCAAATTGTGTGTTAATTCGTCAATGTGAGTGTGCGAGGGATGCAGTAAAGGAGGAATAATGCATCGGAAAAGAGATACTCGGAACCCCAAAGAAAATGTTATCGTTTCCGTAGAAACGTATCTAGATTTAGAAGGACAATGCAGGAGGAATAACGCATCGGAAAAGAGATACTCGGAAACCCAAAGAAAATCCTATCGTTTCCGTAGAAACGTATCTCGATTTAGAAGGACAATGCAGGGAATCCAGAGTATTTCATATGGACGCAATTTGTGTGTTAATTCGTCAATGTGAGGGAGCGAGGGATGCAGTAAAAGAGGAATAATGCATCGGAAAAGAGATACTCGGAACCCCAAAGAAAATCCTTTCGTTTCCGTAGAAACGTATCTCGATTTAGAAGGACAATGCAGGGAATCCACAGTATTTCATATGGACGCAAATTGTGTGTTAATTCGTCAATGTGAGGGAGCGAGGGATGCAGTAAAGGAGGGATAATGCATCGGAAAAGAGGTACTCGGAACCCCAAAGAAAATCTTGTCGTTTCCGTAGAAACGTATCTCGATTTAGAAGGACAATGCAGGGAATACAGGGTATTTCATATGGACGCAAATTGTGTGTTAATTCGTCAATGTGAGGGAGCGAGGGATGCAGTAAAGGAGGAATAATGCATCGGAAAAGAGATACTCGGAACCCAAAAGAAAATCCTATCGTATCCGTAGAAACGTATCTCGATTAAGAAAGACAATGCAGGGAAACCAGAGTATTTCATATGGACGCAAATTGTGTGTTAATTCGTCAATGTTAGGGAGCGAGGGATGCAGTAAAGGAGGAATAATGCATCGGAAAAGAGATACTCGACTCCCAAAAGAAAATCCTATCGTTTCCGACGAAACATATCTCGTTTTAGAAAGATAATGCAGGGAAGCCAGACTATTTCGTATGGACGCAAATTGTGTGTTAATTCGGCAATGTGAGGGAGCGAGGGATGCAGTAAAGGAGGAATAATGCATCGGAAAAGAGATACTCGGAACCCCTAAGAAAATCCTATCGTTTCCGTAGAAACGTATCTCGATTTAGAGGGCAATGCAGGGAATCCAGAGTATTTCATATGGACGCAAATTGTGTGTTAATTCGTCAATGTTAGGGAGCGAGGGATGCAGTAAAGGAGGAATAATGCATCGGAAAAGAGATACTCGGAACCCCAAAGATAATCCTATCGTTTCCGTAGAAACGTATCTCGATTTAGAAGGACAGTGCGGGGAATCCAGAGTATTTCATATGGACGCAAATTGTGTGTTAATTCGCCAGTGTGTGGGAGCGAGGGATGCAGTAAAGGAGGAATAATGCATCGGAATAGAGATACTCGAAACCGCAACGAAAATCCTATCGTTTCCGTAGAAACGTATCTCGATTAAGAAGGACAATGCAGGGAATCCAGAGTATTTCATATGGACGCAAATTGTGTGTTAATTCGTCAATGTGAGGGAGCGAGGAATGCAGTAAAGGAGGAATAATGCTTCGGAAAAGAGATACTCGACTCCTAAAAGAAAATCCTATCGTTTCCGTACAAACGTATCTCGTTTTAGAAAGATAATGCAGGGAACCCAGAGTATTTCATATGGACGGAAAATTGTGTGTTAATTCGGCAATGTTAGGGAGCGAGGGATGCAGTAAAGGAGGAATAAAGCATCGGAAAAGAGATACTCGGAACCCCAAAGAAAATCCTATCGTTTCCGTAGAAACGTATCTCGATTTAGAAGGACAATGCTGGGAATACAGGGTATTTCATATGGACGCAAATTGTGTGTTAATTCGTCAATGTGATTGAGCGATGGATGCAGTAAAGGAGGAATAATGCATCGGAAAAGAGATACTCGGAACCCCAAAGAAAATCCTATCGTTTCCGTAGAAACGTATCTCGATTTAGAAGGACAATGCAGGGAATCCAGAGTATTTCATATGGACGCAAATTGTGTGTTAATTCGTCAATGTGAGGGAGCGAGGGATGCAGTAAAGGAGGAATAATGCATCGGAAAAGAGATACTCGGAAACCCAAAGAAAATCCTTTCGTTTCCGTAGAAACGTATCTCGATTTAGAAGGACAATGCAGGGAATCCACAGTATTTCATATGGACGCAAATTGTGTGTTAATTCGTCAATGTGAGGGAGCGAGGGATGCAGTAAAGGAGGAATAATGCATCGGAAAAGAGATACTCGGATCCCAAAAGAAAATCCTATCGTATCCGTAGAAACGTATCTCGATTAAGAAAGACAATGCAAGGAAACCAGAGTATTTCATATGGACGCAAATTGTGTGTTAATTCGTCAATGTTAGGGAGCGAGGGATGCAGTAAAGGAGGAATAATGCATCGGAAAAGAGATACTCGACTCCCAAAAGAAAATCCTATCGTTTCCGACGAAATGTATCTCGTTTTAGAAAGATATGCAGGGAAGCCAGACTATTTCATATGGACGCAAATTGTGTGTTAATTCGGCAATGTGAGAGAGCGAGGGATGCAGTAAAGGAGGAATAATGCATCGGAAAAGAGATACTCGGAACCCCTAAGAAAATCCTATCGTTTCCGTAGAAACGTATCTCGATTTAGAGGGCAATGCAGGGAATCCAGAGTATTTCATATATACGCAAATTGTGTGTTAATTCGTCAGTGTGAAGGAGCGAGGGATGCAAAAAGGAGGAATAATGCATCGGAAAAGAGATACTCGGAACCCCAAAGAAAATGTTTTCGTTTCCGTAGAAACGTATTTCGATTTAGAGGGACAATGCAGGGAATCCAGAGTAATTCATATGGACGCAAATTGTGTGTTAATTCGTCAATGTTAGGGAGCGAGGGATGCAGTAAAGGAGGAATAATGCATCGGAAAAGAGATACTCGGAACCCCAAAGACAATCCTATCGTTTCCATAGAAACGTATCTCGATTTAGAAGGACAGTGCGGGGAATCCAGAGTATTTCATATGGACGCAAATTGTGTGTTAATTCGCCAGTGTGTGGGAGCGAGGGATGCAGTAAAGGAGGAATAATGCATCGGAAAAGAGATACTCGGAACCCCAAGAAAATCCTATCATTTCGGTAGAAACGTATCTCGATTTAGAAGGACAATGCAGGGAATCCACAGTATTTCATATGGACGCAAATTGTGTAATAATTCGTCAATGTGAGGGAGCAAGGGTTGCAGTAAAGGAGGAATAATGCATCGGAAAAGAGATACTCGGAACCCCAAAGAAAATCCTATCGTTTCCGTAGAAACGTATCTCGATTTAGAAGGACAATGCAGGGAATCCAGAGTATTTCATATGGACGCAAATTGTGTGTTAATTCGTCAATGTGAGGGAGCGAGGGATGCAGTAAAGGAGGAATAATGCATCGGAAAAGAGATACTCGGAACCTCAAATAAAATCCTATCGTTTCCGTAGAAACATATCTCGATTTAGATGGACAATGCAGGAAACCCAGAGTATTTGTATGGACGCAAATTGTGTGTTAATTCGTCAATGTGAGGGAGCGAGGGATGCAGTAAAGGAGGAATAATGCATCGGAAAAGAGATACTCGGAACCCCAAAGAAAATGTTATCGTTTCCGTAGAAACGTATCTAGATTTAGAAGGACAATGCAGGAGGAATAACGCATCGGAACAGGGATACTCGGAAACCCAAAGAAAATCTTGTCGTTTCGGTAGAAATGAATCTCGATTTACAAGGACAATGCAGGGAATCCAGAGTATTTCATATGGACGCAAATTGTGTGTTAATTCGTCAATGTGAGGGAGCGAGGGATGCAGTAAAGGAGGAATAATGCATCGGAAAAGAGATACTCGGAACCCCAAAGAAAATCCTATCGTTTCCGTAGAAACGTATCTCGATTTAGAAGGACAATGCAGGGAATCCAGAGTATTTCATATGGACGCAAATTGTGTGTTAATTCGTCAATGTGAGGGAGCGAGGGATGCAGTAAGGGAGGAATAATGCATCGGAAAAGAGCTACTCGGAACCCCAAAGAAAATCCTATCGTTTCCGTAGAAACGTATCTCGATTTAGAAAGACAATGCAGGGAATCCAGAGTATTTCATATGGACGCAAATTGTGTGTTAATTCGTCAATGTGAGGGGGCGAGGTATGCAGTAAAGGATGAATAATGCATCGGAAAAGAGATACTCGACTCTCAAAAGAAAATCCTATCGTTTCCGTAGAAACGTATCTCAATTTAGAAGGACAATGCAGGGAATCCAGAGTATTTCATACGGACGCAAATTGTGTGTTAATTCGTCAATGTGAGGGAGCGAGGGATGCAGTAAAGGAGGAATAATGCATCGGAAAAGAGATACTAGACTCCCAAAAGAAAATCCTATCGATTCCGTAGAAACGTATCTCGATTTAGAAGGACAATGCAGGGAATCCAGAGTATTTCATATGGACGCAAATTGTGTGTTAATTCGTCAATCTGAGGGAGCGAGGGATGCAGTAAAGGAGGAATAATGCATCGGAAAAGAGATACTCGGATCCCCAAAGAAAATCCTATCGTTTCCGTAGAAACGTATCTCGATTTACAAGGACAATGCAGGGAATCCAGAGTATTTCATATGGACGCAAATTGTGTGTTAATTCGTCAATGTGAGGGAGCGAGGGATGCAGTAAAGGAGGAATAATGCATCCGAAAAGAGATACACGGAACCCCAAAGAAAATCCTCTCGTTTCCGTAGAAACGTATCTCAATTTAGGACAATGCAGGGAATCCAGAGTATTTCATATGGACACAAATTGTGTGTTAATTCGGCAATGTGAGGGAGCGAGTGATGCAGTAAAGGAGGAATAATGCATCGGAAAAGAGATACTCGACTCCCAAAAGAAAATCCTATCGTTTCCGTAGAAACGTATCTCGATTTAGAAGGACAATGCAGGGAATACAGAATATGTCATATGGACGCAAATTGTGTGTTAATTCGTTAATGTTAGGGAGCGAGGGATGCAGTAAAGGAGGAATAATGCATCGGAAAAGAGATACTCGGAACCCCAAAGAAAATCCTATTGTTTCTGTAGAAACGTATCTCGATTTAGAAGGACAATGCAGGGAATCCAGAGTATTTCATATGGACGCAAATTGTGTGTTAATTCGTCAATGTGAGGGAGCGAGGGATGCAGTAAAGGAGGAATAATGCATCGGAAAAGAGATACTCGGAACCCCAAAGAAAATCCTATCGTTTCCGTAGAAACGTATCTCGCTTTTGGAAGGACAATGCAGGGAATCTAGAGTGTTTCATATGGACGCAAATTGTGTGTTAATTCGTCAATGTGAGGGAGCGAGGGATGCAGTAAAGGAGGAATAATGCATCGGAAAAGAGATACTCGGAACGCCAAAGAAAATCCTATCGTTTCCGTAGAAACGTATCTCGATTTAGAAGGACAATGCAGGGAATCCAGAGTATTTCATATGGACGCAAATTGTGAGTTAATTAAACAATGTGAGGGAGCGAGGGATGCAGTAAAGGAGGAATTATGCATCGGAAAAGAGATACTCGACTCCCAAAAGAAAATCAAATCGTTTCCGTAGAAACGTATCTCGATTTAGAAGGACAATGCAGGGAATCCAGAGTATTTCATATGGACGCAAATTGTGTGTTAATTCGTCAATGTTAGGGAGCGAGGGATGCAGTAAAGGAGGAATATTGCATCGGAAAAGAGATACTCGGAACCTCAAATAAAATCCTATCGTTTCCGTAGAAACATATCTCGATTTAGATGGACAATGCAGGAAATCCAGAGTATTTGTATGGACGCAAATTGTGTGTTAATTCGTCAATGTGGGGGAGCGAGGGATGCAGTAAAGGAGGAATAATGCATCTGAAAAGAGATACTCGGAACCCCAAAGAAAATGTTATCGTTTCCGTAGAAACGTATCTAGATTTAGAAGGACAATGCAGGAGGAATAACGCATCGGAAAAGAGATACTCGGAAACCCAAAGAAAATCTTGTCGTTTCGGTAGAAATGTATCTCGATTTAGAAGGACAATGCAGGGAATCCAGAGTATTTCATATGGACGCAAATTGTGTGTTAATTCGTCAATGTGAGGGAGCGAGTGATGCAGTAAAGGAGGAATAATGCATCCGAAAAGAGATACTCGGAACCCCAAAGAAAATCCTATCGTTTCCGTAGAAACGTATCTCGATTTAGAAGGACAATGCAGGGAATCCAGAGTATTTCATATGGACGCAAATTGTGTGTTAATTCGTCAATGTGAGGGAGCGAGGGATGCAGTAAAGGAGGAATAATGCATCAGGAAAGAGATACTCGGAACCCCAAACAAAATCCTATCGTTTCCGTAGAAACGTATCTCGATTTAGAAAGACAATGCAGGGAATCCAGAGTATTTCATATGGACGCAAATTGTGTGTTAATTCGTCAATGTGAGGGAGCGAGGTATGCAGTAAAGGATGAATAATGCATCGGAAAAGAGATACTCGACTCTCAAAAGAAAATCCTATCGTTTCCGTAGAAACGTATCTCAATTTAGAAGGACAAAGCAGGGAATCCAGAGTATTTCATACGGACGCAAATTGTGTGTTAATTCGTCAATGTGAGGGAGCGAGGGATGCAGTAAAGGAGGAATAATGCATCGGAAAAGAGATACTCGGAACCCCAAAGAAAATCCTATCGTTTATGTAGAAACGTATCTCGATTTACAAGGACAATGCAGGGAATCCAGAGTATTTCATATGGACGCAAATTGTGTGTTAATTCGTCAATGTGAGGGAGCGAGAGATGCAGTAAAGGAGGAATAGTGCATCGGAAAAGAGATACTCGGAACCCCAAAGAAAATCGTATCGTTTCCGTAGAAACGTATCTCGTTTTAGTAAGATAATGCGGGGAACCCAGATTATTTCATATGGACGCAAATTGTATGTTAATTCGGCAATGTAAGGGAGCGAGGGATGCAGTAAAGGAGGAATAAAGCATCGGAAAAGAGATACTCGGAACCCCAAAGAAAATCCTATCGTTTCCGTAAAGACGTATCTCGATTTAGAAGGAAAATGCAGATAATCCAGAGTAATTCATATGGACGCAAATTGTGTGTTAATTCGTCAATGTGAGGGAGCGAGGGATGCAGTAAAGGAGGAATAATGCATCGGAAAAGAGATACTAGACTCCCAAAAGAAAATCCTATCGATTCCGTAGAAACGTATCTCGATTTAGAAGGACAATGCAGGGAATCCAGAGTATTTCATATGGACGCAAATTGTGTGTTAATTCGTCAATCTGAGGGAGCGAGGGATGCAGTAAAGGAGGAATAATGCACCGGAAAAGAGATACTCGGAACCCCAAAGAAAATCCTATCGTTTCCGTAGAAACGTATCTCGATTTACAAGGACAATGCAGGGAACCCAGAGTATTTCATATGGACGCAAATTGTGTGTTAATTTGTCAATGTGAGGGAGCGAGAGATGCAGTAAAGGAGGAATAATGCATCGGAAAAGAGATACTCGGAACCCCAAAGAAAATCCTATCGTTTCCGTAGAAACGTATCTCGTTTTAGTAAGATAATGCAGGTAACCCAGATTATTTCATATGGACGCAAATTGTGTGTTAATTCGGCAATGTAATGGAGCGAGGGATGCAGTAAAGGAGGAATAAAGCATCGGAAAAGAGATACTCGGAACCCCAAAGAAAATCCTACCGTTTCCGTAGAAACGTATCTCGATTTAGAAGGAAAATGCAGATAATCCAGAGTATTTCATATGGACGCAAATTGTGTGTTAAATCGTCAATGTGAGGGAGCGAGGGATGCAGTAAAGGAGGAATAATGCATCGGAAAAGAGATACTCGGAACCCCAAAGAAAATCCT
This sequence comes from Schistocerca nitens, assembly GCF_023898315.1. Lineage (NCBI taxonomy): Eukaryota > Metazoa > Arthropoda > Insecta > Orthoptera > Acrididae > Schistocerca > Schistocerca nitens. Next base: position 1,280,962,385 of record NC_064614.1, on the reverse strand, counting down.
CTCGTTTCCGTAGAAACGTATCTCAATTTAGAAGGACAATGCAGGGAATCCAGAGTATTTCATATGGACACAAATTGTGTGTTAATTCGTCAATGTGAGGGAGCGAGTGATGCAGTAAAGGAGGAATAATGCATCGGGAAAGAGATACTCGGAACCCCAAAGAAAATCCTATCGTTTCCGTAGAAACGTATCTCGATTTAGAAGGACAATGCAGGGAATACAGAATATGTCATATGGACGCAAATTGTGTGTTAATTCTTTAATGTTAGGGAGCGAGGGATGCAGTAAAGGAGGAATAATGCATCGGAAAAGAGATACTCGGAACCCCAAAGAAAATCCTATCGTTTCTGTAGAAACGTATCTCGATTTAGAAGGACAATGCAGGGAATCCAGAGTATTTCATATGGACGCAAATTGTGTGTTAATTCGTCAATGTGAGGGAGCGAGGGATGCAGTAAAGGAGGAATAATGCATCGGAAAAGAGATACTTGGAACCCCAAAGAAAATCCTATCGTTTCCGTAGAAACGTATCTCGATTTAGAAGGACAATGCAGGGAATCTAGAGTATTTCATATGGATGCAAATTGTGTGTTAATTCGTCAATGTGAGGGAGCGAGGGATGCAGTAAAGGAGGAATAATGCATCGGAAAAGAGATACTAGACTCCCAAAAGAAAATCCTATCGATTCCGTAGAAACGTATCTCGATTTAGAAGGACAATGCAGGGAATCCAGAGTATTTCATATGGACGCAAATTGTGTGTTAATTCGTCAATCTGAGGGAGCGAGGGATGCAGTAAAGGAGGAATAATGCACCGGAAAAGAGATACTCGGAACCCCAAAGAAAATCCTATCGTTTCCGTAGAAACGTATCTCGATTTACAAGGACAACGCAGGGAACCCAGAGTATTTCATATGGACGCAAGTTGTGTGTTAATTTGTCAATGTGAGGGAGCGAGAGATGCAGTAAAGGAGGAATAATGCATCGGAAAAGAGATACTCGGAACCCCAAAGAAAATCCTATCGTTTCCGTAGAAACGTATCTCGTTTTAGTAAGATAATGCAGGTAACCCAGATTATTTCATATGGACGCAAATTGTGTGTTAATTCGGCAATGTAATGGAGCGAGGGATGCAGTAAAGGAGGAATAAAGCATCGGAAAAGAGATACTCGGAACCCCAAAGAAAATCCTACCGTTTCCGTAGAAACGTATCTCGATTTAGAAGGAAAATGCAGATAATCCAGAGTATTTCATATGGACGTAAATTGTGTGTTAAATCGTCAATGTGAGGGAGCGAGGGATGCAGTAAAGGAGGAATAATGCATCGGAAAAGAGATACTCGGAACCCCAAAGAAAATCCTCTCGTTTAAGTAGAAACGTATCTCAATTTAGAAGGACAATGCAGGGAATCCAGAGTATTTCATATGGACACAAATTGTGTGTTAATTCGTCAATGTGAGGGAGCGAGTGATGCAGTAAAGGAGGAATAATGCATCGGGAAAGAGATACTCGGAACCCCAAAGAAAATCCTATCGTTTCCGTAGAAACGTATCTCGATTTAGAAGGACAATGCAGGGAATACAGAATATGTCATATGGACGCAAATTGTGTGTTGATTCTTTAATGTTAGGGAGCGAGGGATGCAGTAAAGGAGGAATAATGCATCGGAAAAGAGATACTCGGAACCCCAAAGAAAATCCTATCGTTTCTGTAGAAACGTATCTCGATTTAGAAGGACAATGCAGGGAATCCAGAGTATTTCATATGGACGCAAATTGTGTGTTAATTCGTCAATGTGAGGGAGCGAGGGATGCAGTAAAGGAGGAATAATGCATCGGAAAAGAGATACTTGGAACCCCAAAGAAAATCCTATCGTTTCCGTAGAAACGTATCTCGATTTAGAAGGACAATGCAGGGAATCTAGAGTATTTCATATGGATGCAAATTGTGTGTTAATTCGTCAATGTGAGGGAGCGAGGGATGCAGTAAAGGAGGAATAATGCATCGGAAAAGAGATTCTCGGAACGCCAAAGAAAATCCTATCGTTTCCGTAGAAATGTATCTCGATTTAGAAGGACAATGCAGGGAATCCAGAGTATTTCATATTGACGCAAATTGTGAGTTAATTAGTCAATGTGAGGGAGCGAGGGATGCAGTAAAGGAGGAATTATGCATCGGAAAAGAGATACTCGACTCCCAAAAGAAAATCCTATCGTTTCCGTAGAAACGTATCTCGATTTAGAAGGACAATGCAGGGAATCCAGAGTATTTCATATGGACGCAAATTGAGTGTTAATTCTTCAATGTTAGGGAGCGAGGAATGCAGTAAAGGAGGAATAATGCATCGGAAAAGAGATACTCGGAACCTCAAATAAAATCCTATCGTTTCCTTAGAAACATATCTCGATTTAGAAGGACAATGCAGGGAATCTAGAGTATTGCATATGGACGCAAATTGTGTGTTAATTCGTCAATGTGAGGGAGCGAGGGATGCAGTAAAGGAGGAATAATGCATCGGAAAAGAGATACTCGGAACCCCAAAGAAAATCCTATCGTTTCCGTAGAAACGTATCTCGATTTAGAAAGACAATGCTGGGAATCCAGAGTATTTCATATGGACGCAAATTGTGTTTTACTTCGTCAATGTGAGGGAGCGAGGGATGCAGTAAAGGAGGAATAATGCATCGGAAAGGAGATACTCGGAACCCCAAAGAAAATGTTATCGTTTCCGTAGAAACGTATCTAGATTTAGAAGGACAATGCAGGAGGAATAACGCATCGGAAAAGAGATACTCGGAAACCCAAAGAAAATCTTGTCGTTTCGGTAGAAATGTATCTCGATTGAGAAGGACAATGCAGGGAATCCAGAGTATTTCATATGGACGCAAATTGTGTGTTAATTCGTCAATGTGAGGGAGCGAGGGATGCAGTAAAGGAGGAATAATGCATCGGAAAAGAGATACTCGGAACCCCAAAGAAAATCCTATCGTTTCCGTACAAACGTATCTCGATTTAGAAGGACAATGCAGGGAATCCAGAGTATTTCATATGGACGCAAATTGTGTGTTAATTCGTCAATGTGAGGGAGCGAGGGATGCAGTAAAGGAGGAATAATTCATCGGAAAAGAGATACTCGGAACCCCAAAGAAAATCCTATCGTTTCCGTAGAAACGTATCTCGATTTAGAAAGAATATGCAGGGAATCCAGAGTATTTCATATGGACGCAAATTGTGTGTTAATTCGTCAATGTGAGGGAGCGAGGTATGCAGTAAAGGATGAATAATGCATCGGAAAAGAGATACTCGACTCTCAAAAGAAAATCCTATCGTTTCCGTAGAAACGTATCTCAATTTAGAAGGACAATGCAGGGAATCCAGAGTATTTCATACGGACGCAAATTGTGTGTTAATTCGTCAATGTGAGGGAGCGAGGGATGCAGTAAAGGAGGAATAATGCATCGGAAAAGAGATACTAGACTCCCAAAAGAAAATCCTATCGATTCCGTAGAAACGTATCTCGATTTAGAAGGACAATGCAGGGAATCCAGAGTATTTCATATGGACGCAAATTGTGTGTTAATTCGTCAATCTGAGGGAGCGAGGGATGCAGAAAAGGAGGAATAATGCATCGGAAAAGAGATACTCGGAACCCCAAAGAAAATCCTATCGTTTCCGTAGAAACGTATCTCGATTTACAAGGACAATGCAGGGAATCCAGAGTATTTCATGTGGACGCAAATTGTGTGTTAATTCGTCAATGTGAGGGAGCGAGAGATGCAGTAAAGGAGGAATAATGCATCGGAAAAGAGATACTCTGAACCCCAAAGAAAATCCTATCGTTTCCGTAGAAACGTATCTCGTTTTAGTAAGATAATGCAGGGAACCCAGATTATTTCATATGGACGCAAATTGTGTGTTAATTCGGCAATGTAAGGGAGCGAGGGATGCAGTAAAGGAGGAATAAAGCATCGGAAAAGAGATACTCGGAACCCCAAAGAAAATCCTATCGTTTCCGTAGAAACGTATCTCGATTTAGAAGGAAAATGCAGATAATCCAGAGTAATTCATATGGACGCAAATTGTGTGTTAATTCGTCAATGTGAGGGAGCGAGGGATGCAGTAAAGGAGGAATAACGCATCGGAAAAGAGATACTCGGAACCCCAAAGAAAATCCTCTCGTTTCCGTAGAAACGTATCTCAATTTAGAAGGACATTGCAGGGAATCCAGAGTATTTCATATGGACACAATTTGTGTGTAAATTCGTCAATGTGAGGGAGCGAGTGATGCAGTAAAGGAGGAATAATGCATCGGAAAAGAGATACTCGACTCCCAAAAGAAAATCCTATCGTTTCCGTAGAAACATATCTCGATTTAGAAGGACAATGCAGGGAATACAGAATATTTCATATGGACGCAAATTGTGTGTTAATTCGTTAATGTTAGGGAGCGAGGGATGCAGTAAAGGAGGAATAATGCATCGGAAAAGAGATACTCGGAACCCCAAAGAAAATCCTAACGTTTCTGTAGAAACGTATCTCGGTTTAGAAGGACAATGCAGGGAATCCAGAGTATTTCATATGGACGCAAATTGTGTGTTAATTCGTCAATGTGAGGGAGCGAGGGATGCAGTAAAGGAGGAATAATGCATCGGAAAAGAGATACTCGGACCCCCAAAGAAAATCCTATCGTTTCCGTAGAAACGTATCTCGATTTAGAAGGACAATGCAGGGAATCTAGAGTATTTCATATGGACGCAAATTGTGTGTTAATTCGTCAATGTGAGGGAGCGAGGGATGCAGTAAAGGAGGAATAATGCATCGGAAAAGAGATACTCGGAACCCCAAAGAAAATCCTATCGTTTCCGTAGAAACGTATCTCGATTTAGAAGGAGAATGCAGGGAATCCAGAGTATTTCATATGGACGCAAAATGTGAGTTAATTAGTCAATGTGAGGGAGCGAGGGATGCAGTAAAGGAGGAATTATGCATCGGAAAAGAGATACTCGACTCCCAAAAGAAAATCCTATCGTTTCCGTAGAAACGTATCTCGATTTAGAAGGACAATGCAGGGAATACAGAATATTTCATATGGACGCAAATTGTGTGTTAATTCGTTAATGTTAGGGAGCGAGGGATGCAGTAAAGGAGGAATAATGCATCGGAAAAGAGATACTCGGAACCCCAAAGAAAATCCTAACGTTTCTGTAGAAACGTATCTCGATTTAGAAGGACAATGCAGGGAATCCAGAGTATTTCATATGGACGCAAATTGTGTGTTAATTCGTCAATGTTAGGGAGCGAGGGATGCAGTAAAGGAGGAATAATGCATCGGAAAAGAGATACTCGAAAACCCAAAGAAAATCCTATCCTTTCCGTAGAAACGTATCTCGATTTAGAAGGACCATGCAGGGAATCCAGAGTATTTCATACGGACGCAAATTGTGTGTTAATTCGTCAATGTGAGGGAGCGAGGGATGCAGTAAAGGAGGAATAATGCAATAGAAAAGAGATACTCGGAACCCCAAAGAAAATGTTATCGTTTCCGTAGAAACGTATCTAGATTTAGAAGGACAATGCAGGAGGAATAACGCATCGGAAAAGAGATACTCGGAAACCCAAAGAAAATCTTGTCGTTTCAGTAGAAATGTATCTCGATTTAGAAGGACAATGCAGGGAATCCAGAGTATTTCATATGGAGGCAAATTGTGTGTTAATTCGTCAATGTGAGGGAGCGAGGGATGCAGTAAAGGAGGAATAATGCATCGGAAAAGAGATACTCGGAACCCCAAAGAAAATCCTATCGTTTCCGTAGAAACGTATCTCGATTTAGAAAGACAATGCAGGGAATCCAGAGTATTTCATATGGACGCAAATTGTGTGTTAATTCTTCAATGTGAGGGAGCGAGGTATGCAGTAAAGGATGAATAATGCATCGGAAAAGAGATACTCGACTCTCAAAAGAAAATCCTATCGTTTCCGTAGAAACGTATCTCAATTTAGAAGGACAATGCAGGGAATCCAGAGTATTTCATACTGACGCAAATTGTGTGTTAATTCGTCAATGTGAGGGAGCGAGGGATGCAGTAAAGGAGGAATAATACATCGGAAAAGAGATACTAGACTCCCAAAAGAAAATCCTATCGATTCCGTAGAAACGTATCTCGATTTAGAAGGACAATGCAGGGAATCCAGAGTATTTCATATGGACGCAAATTGTGTGTTAATTCGTCAATCTGAGGGAGCGAGGGATGCAGTAAAGGAGGAATAATGCATCGGAAAAGAGATACTCGGAACCCCAAAGAAAATCCTATCGTTTCTGTAGAAACGTATCTCGATTTACAAGGACAATGCAGGGAATCCAGAGTATTTCATATGGACGCAAATTGTGTGTTAATTCGTCAATGTGAGGGAGCGAGAGATGCAGTAAAGGAGGAATAATGCATCCGAAAAGAGATACTCGGAACCCCAAAGAAAATCCTATCGTTTCCGTAGAAACGTATCTCAATTTAGAAGGACAATGCAGGGAATCCAGAGTATTTAATATGGACACAATTTGTGTGTTAATTCGTCAATGTGAGGGAGCGAGTGATGCAGTGAAGGAGGAATAATGCATCGGAAAAGAGATACTCGACTCCCAAAAGAAAATCCTGTCGTTTCCGTAGAAACGTATCTCGATTTAGAAGGACAATGCAGGGAATACAGAATATTTCATATGGACGCAAATTGTGTGTTAATTCGTTAATGTTAGGGAGCGAGGGATGCAGTAAAGGAGGAATAATGCATCGGAAAAGAGATACTCGGAACCCCAAAGAAAATCCTATCGTTTCTGTAGAAACGTATCTCGGTTTAGAAGGACAATGCAGGGAATCCAGAGTATTTCATATGGACGCAAATTGTGTGTTAATTCGTCAATGTGAGGGAGCGAGGGATGCAGTAAAGGAGGAATAATGCATCGGAAAAGAGATACTCGGAACCCCAAAGAAAATCCTATCGTTTCTGTAGAAACGTATCTCGATTTACAAGGACAATGCAGGGAATCCAGAGTATTTCATATGGACGCAAATTGTGTGTTAATTCGTCAATGTGAGGGAGCGAGAGATGCAGTAAAGGAGGAATAATGCATCGGAAAAGAGATACTCGGAACCCCAAAGAAAATCCTATCGTTTCCGTAGAAACGTATCTCGTTTTAGTAAGATAATGCAGGGAACCCAGATTATTTCATATGGACGCAAATTGTGTGTTAATTCGGCAATGTAAGGGAGCGAGGGATGCAGTAAAGGAGGAATAAAGCATCGGAAAAGAGATACTCGGAACCCCAAAGAAAATCCTATCGTTTCCGTAGAAACGTATCTCGATTTAGAAGGAAAATGCAGATAATCCAGAGTAATTCATATGGACGCAAATTGTGTGTTAATTCGTCAATGTGAGGGAGCGAGGGATGCAGTAAAGGAGGAATAACGCATCGGAAAAGAGATACTCGGAACCCCAAAGAAAATCCTCTCGTTTCCGTAGAAACGTATCTCAATTTAGAAGGACGATGCAGGGAATCCAGAGTATTTCATATGGACACAATTTGTGTGTTAATTCGTCAATGTGAGGGAGCGAGTGATGCAGTAAAGGAGGAATAATGCATCGGAAAAGAGATACTCGACTCCCAAAAGAAAATCCTATCGTATCCGTAGAAACGTATCTCGATTTAGAAGGACAATGCAGGGAATACAGAATATTTCATATGGACGCAAATTGTGTGTTAATTCGTTAATGTTAGGGAGCGTGGGATGCAGTAAAGGAGGAATAATGCATCGGAAAAGAGATACTCGGAACCCCAAAGAAAATCCTATCGTTTCTGTAGAAACGTATCTCGGTTTAGAAGGACAATGCAGGGAATCCAGAGTATTTCATATGGACGCAAATTGTGTGTTAATTCGTCAATGTGAGGGAGCGAGGGATGCAGTAAAGGAGGAATAATGCATCGGAAAAGAGATACTCGGAACCCTAAAGAAATTCCTATCGTTTCCGTAGAAACGTATATCGATTTAGGATGACAATGCAGGGAATCTAGAGTATTTCATATGGACGCAAATTGTGTGTTAATTCGTCAATGTGAGGGAGCGAGGGATGCAGTAAAGGAGGAATAATGCATCGGAAAAGAGATACTCGGAACCCCAAAGAAAATCCTATCGTTTCCGTAGAAACGTATCTCAATTTAGAAGGAGAATGCAGGGAATCCAGAGTATTTCATATGGACGCAAAATGTGAGTTAATTAGTCAATGTGAGGGAGCGAGGGATGCAGTAAAGGAGGAATTATGCATCGGAAAAGAGATACTCGACTCCCAAAAGAAAATCCTATCGTTTCCGTAGAAACGTATCTCGATTTAGAAGGACAATGCAGGGAATCCAGAGTATTTCATATGGACGCAAATTGTGTGTTAATTCGTCAATGTTAGCGAGCGAGGGATGCAGTAAAGGAGGAATAATGCATCGGAAAAGAGATACTCGAAAACCCAAAGAAAATCCTATCCTTTCCGTAGAAACGTATCTCGATTTAGAAGGACCATGCAGGGAATCCAGAGTATTTCATACGGACGCAAATTGTGTGTTAATTCGTCAATGTGAGGGAGCGAGGTATGCAGTAAAGGAGGAATAATGCATCAGAAAAGAGATACTCGGAACCCCAAAGAAAATGTTATCGTTTCCGTAGAAACGTATCTAGATTTAGAAGGACAATGCAGGAGAAATAACGCATCGGTAAAGAGATACTCGGAAACCCAAAGAAAATCTTGTCGTTTCAGTAGAAATGTATCTCGATTTAGAAGGACAATGCAGGGAATCCAGAGTATTTCATATGGACGCAAATTGTGTTAATTCGTCAATCTGAGGGAGCGAGGGATGCAGTAAAGGAGGAATAATGCATCGGAAAAGAGATACTCGGAACCCCAAAGAAAATCCTATCGTTTCCGTAGAAACGTATCTCGATTTACAAGGACAATGCAGGGAATCCAGAGTATTTCATATGGACGCAAATTGTGTGTTAATTCGTCAATGTGAGGGAGCGAGAGATGCAGTAAAGGAGGAATAATGCATCCGAAAAGAGATACTCGGAACCCCAAAGAAAATCCTATCGTTTCCGTAGAAACGTATCTCAATTTAGAAGGACAATGCAGGGAATCCAGAGTATTTCATATGGACACAATTTGTGTGTTAATTCGTCAATGTGAGCGAGCGAGTGATGCAGTGAAGGAGGAATAATGCATCGGAAAAGAGATACTCGACTCCCAAAAGAAAATCCTATCGTTTCCGTAGAAACGTATCTCGATTTAGAAGGACAATGCAGGGAATACAGAATATTTCATATGGACGCAAATTGTGTGTTAATTCGTTAATGTTAGGGAGCGTGGGATGCAGTAAAGGAGGAATAATGCATCGGAAAAGAGATACTCGGAACCCCAAAGAAAATCCTATCGTTTCTGTAGAAACGTATCTCGGTTTAGAAGGACAATGCAGGGAATCCAGAGTATTTCATATGGACGCAAATTGTGTGTTAATTCGTCAATGTGAGGGAGCGAGGGATGCAGTAAAGGAGGAATAATGCATCGGAAAAGAGATACTCGGAACCCTAAAGAAATTCCTATCGTTTCCGTAGAAACGTATATCGATTTAGGATGACAATGCAGGGAATCTAGAGTATTTCATATGGACGCAAATTGTGTGTTAATTCGTCAATGTGAGGGAGCGAGGGATGCAGTAAAGGAGGAATAATGCATCGGAAAAGAGATACTCGGAACCCCAAAGAAAATCCTATCGTTTCCGTAGAAACGTATCTCAATTTAGAAGGAGAATGCAGGGAATCCAGAGTATTTCATATGGACGCAAAATGTGAGTTAATTAGTCAATGTGAGGGAGCGAGGGATGCAGTAAAGGAGGAATTATGCATCGGAAAAGAGATACTCGACTCCCAAAAGAAAATCCTATCGTTTCCGTAGAAACGTATCTCGATTTAGAAGGACAATGCAGGGAATCCAGAGTATTTCATATGGACGCAAATTGTGTGTTAATTCGTCAATGTTAGCGAGCGAGGGATGCAGTAAAGGAGGAATAATGCATCGGAAAAGAGATACTCGAAAACCCAAAGAAAATCCTATCCTTTCCGTAGAAACGTATCTCGATTTAGAAGGACCATGCAGGGAATCCAGAGTATTTCATACGGACGCAAATTGTGTGTTAATTCGTCAATGTGAGGGAGCGAGGTATGCAGTAAAGGAGGAATAATGCATCAGAAAAGAGATACTCGGAACCCCAAAGAAAATGTTATCGTTTCCGTAGAAACGTATCTAGATTTAGAAGGACAATGCAGGAGGAATAACGCATCGGTAAAGAGATACTCGGAAACCCAAAGAAAATCTTGTCGTTTCAGTAGAAATGTATCTCGATTTAGAAGGACAATGCAGGGAATCCAGAGTATTTCATATGGACGCAAATTGTGTTAATTCGTCAATCTGAGGGAGCGAGGGATGCAGTAAAGGAGGAATAATGCATCGGAAAAGAGATACTCGGAACCCCAAAGAAAATCCTATCGTTTCCGTAGAAACGTATCTCGATTTACAAGGACAATGCAGGGAATCCAGAGTATTTCATATGGACGCAAATTGTGTGTTAATTCGTCAATGTGAGGGAGCGAGAGATGCAGTAAAGGAGGAATAATGCATCCGAAAAGAGATACTCGGAACCCCAAAGAAAATCCTATCGTTTCCGTAGAAACGTATCTCAATTTAGAAGGACAATGCAGGGAATCCAGAGTATTTCATATGGACACAATTTGTGTGTTAATTCGTCAATGTGAGCGAGCGAGTGATGCAGTGAAGGAGGAATAATGCATCGGAAAAGAGATACTCGACTCCCAAAAGAAAATCCTATCGTTTCCGTAGAAACGTATCTCGATTTCGAAGGACAATGCAGGGAATACAGAATATTTCGTATGGACGCAAATTGTGTGTTAATTCGTTAATGTTAAGGAGCGAGGGATGCAGTAAAGGAGGAATAATGCATCGGAAAAGAGATACTCGGAACGACAAAAAAAATCCTATCGTTTCTGTAGAAACGTATCTCGGTTTAGAAGGACAATGCAGGGAATCCAGAGTATTTCATATGGACGCAAATTGTGTGTTAATTCGTCAATGTGAGGGAGCGAGGGATGCAGTAAAGGAGGAATAATGCATCGGAAAAGAGATACTCGGAACCCCAAAGAAAATCCTATCGTTTCCGTAGAAACGTATCTCGATTTACAAGGACAATGCAGGGAATCCAGAGTATTTCATATGGACGCAAATTGTGTGTTAATTCGTCAATGTGAGGGAGCGAGAGATGCAGTAAAGGAGGAATAATGCATCGGAAAAGAGATACTCGGAACCCCAAAGAAAATCCTATCGTTTCCGTAGAAACGTATCTCGTTTTAGTAAGATAATGCAGGGAACCCAGATTATTTCATATGGACGCAAATTGTGTGTTAATTCGGCAATGTAAGGGAGCGAGGGATGCAGTAAAGGAGGAATAAAGCATCGGAAAAGAGATACTCGGAACCCCAAAGAAAATCCTATCGTTTCCGTAGAAACGTATCTCGATTTAGAAGGAAAATGCAGATACTCCAGAGTAATTCATATGGACGCAAATTGTGTGTTAATTCGTCAATGTGAGGGAGCGAGGGATGCAGTAAAGGAGGAATAACGCATCGGAAAAGAGATACTCGGAACCCCAAAGAAAATACTCTCGTTTCCGTAGAAACGTATCTCAATTTAGAAGGACAATGCAGGGAATCCAGAGTATTTCATATGGACACAATTTGTGTCTTAATTCGTCAATGTGAGGGAGCGAGTGATGCAGTAAAGGAGGAATAGTGCATCGGAAAAGAGATACTCGACTCCCAAAAGAAAATCCTATCGTATCCGTAGAAACGTATCTCGATTTAGAAGGACAATGCAGGGAATACAGAATATTTCATATGGACGCAAATTGTGTGTTAATTCGTTAATGTTAGGGAGCGAGGGATGCAGTAAAGGAGGAATAATGCATCGGAAAAGAGATACTCGGAACCCCAAAGAAAATCCTATCGTTTCTGTAGAAACGTATCTCGGTTTAGAAGGACAATGCAGGGAAACCAGAGTATTTCATATGGACGCAAATTGTGTGTTAATTCGTCAATGTGAGGGAGCGAGGGATGCAGTAAAGGAGGAATAATGCATCGGAAAAGAGATACTCGGAACCCCAAAGAAAATCCTATCGTTTCCGTAGAAACGTATCTCGATTTAGAAGGACAATGCAGGGAATCTAGAGTATTTCATATGGACGCAAATTGTGTGTTAATTCGGCAATGTGAGGGAGCGAGGGATGCAGTAAAGGAGGAATAATGCATCGGAAAAGAGATACTCGGAGCCCCAAAGAAAATCCTATCGTTTCCGTAGAAACGTATCTCGATTTAGAAGGAGAATGCAGGGAATCCAGAGTATTTCATATGGACGCAAAATGTGAGTTAATTAGTCAATGTGAGGGAGCGAGGGATGCAGTAAAGGAGGAATTATGCATCGGAAAAGAGATACTCGACACCCAAAAGAAAATCCTATCGTTTCCGTAGAAACGTATCTCGATTTAGAAGGACAATGCTGGGAATCCAGAGTATTTCATATGGACGCAAATTGTGTGTTAATTCGTCAATGTTAGGGAGCGAGGGATGCAGTAAAGGAGGAATAATGCATCGGAAAAGAGATACTCGAAAACCCAAAGAAAATCCTATCCTTTCCGTAGAAACGTATCTCGATTTAGAAGGACCATGCAGGGAATCCAGAGTATATCATACGGACGCAAATTGTGTGTTAATTCGTCAATGTGAGGGAGCGAGGGATGCAGTAAAGGAGGAATAATGCATCAGAAACGAGATACTCGGAACCCCAAAGAAAATGTTATCGTTTCCGTAGAAACGTATCTAGATTTAGAAGGACAATGCAGGAGGAATAACGCATCGGTAAAGAGATACTCGGAAACCCAAAGAAAATCTTGTCGTTTCAGTAGAAATGTATCTCGATTCAGAAGGACAATGCAGGGAATCCAGAGTATATCATATGGACGCAAATTGTGTGTTAATTCGTCAATGTGAGGGAGCGAGGGATGCAGTAAAGGAGGAATAATGCATCGGAAAAGAGATACTCGGAACCCCAAAGAAAATCCTATCGTTTCCGTAGAAACGTATCTCGATTTAGAAGGACAATGCAGGGAATCCAGAGTATTTCATATGGACGCAAATTGTGTGTTAATTCGTCAATGTGAGGGAGCGAGGGATGCAGTAAAGGAGGAATAATGCATCGGAAAAGAGATACTCGGAACCCCAAAGAAAATCCTATCGTTTCCGTAGAAACGTATCTCGATTTAGAAAGACAATGCAGGGAATCCAGAGTATTTCATATGGACGCAAATTGTGTGTTAATTCTTCAATGTGAGATAGCGAGGTATGCAGTAAAGGATGAATAATGCATCGGAAAAGAGATACTCGACTCTCAAAAGAAAATCCTATCGTTTCCGTAGAAACGTATCTCAATTTAGAAGGACAATGCAGGGAATCCAGAGTATTTCATACTGACGCAAATTGTGTGTTAATTCGTCAATGTGAGGGAGCGAGGGATGCAGTAAAGGAGGAATAATACATCGGAAAAGAGATACTAGACTCCCAAAAGAAAATCCTATCGATTCCGTAGAAACGTATCTCGATTTAGAAGGACAATGCAGGGAATCCAGAGTATTTCATATGGACGCAAATTGTGTGTTAATTCGTCAATCTGAGGGAGCGAGGGATGCAGTAAAGGAGGAATAATGCATCGGAAAAGAGATACTCGGAACCCCAAAGAAAATCCTATCGTTTCCGTAGAAACGTATCTCGATTTACAAGGACAATGCAGGGAATCCAGAGTCTTTCATATGGACGCAAATTGTGTGTTAATTCGTCAATGTGAGGGAGCGAGAGATGCAGTAAAGGAGGAATAATGCATCCGAAAAGAGATACTCGGAACCCCAAAGAAAATCCTATCGTTTCCGTAGAAACGTATCTCAATTTAGAAGGACAATGCAGGGAATCCAGAGTATTTCATATGGACACAATTTGTGTGTTAATTCGTCAATGTGAGGGAGCGAGTGATGCAGTAAAGGAGGAATAATGCATCGGAAAAGAGATACTCGACTCCCAAAAGAAAATCCTATCGTTTCTGTAGAAACGTATCTCGATTTAGAAGGACAATGCAGGGAATACAGAATATTTCATATGGACGCAAATTGTCTGTTAATTCGTTAATGTTAGGGAGCGAGGGATGCAGTAAAGGAGGAATAATGCATCGGAAAAGAGATACTCGGAACCCCAAAGAAAATCCTATCGTTTCTGTAGAAACGTATCTCGGTTTAGAAGGACAATGCAGGGAATCCAGAGTATTTCATATGGACGCAAATTGTGTGTTAATTCGTCAATGTGAGGGAGCGAGGGATGCAGTAAAGGAGGAATAATGCATCAGAAAAGAGATACTCGGAACCCCAAAGAAAATGTTATCGTTTCCGTAGAAACGTATCTAGATTTAGAAGGACAATGCAGGAGGAATAACGCATCGGAAAAGAGATACTCGGAACCCCAAAGAAAATCCTATCGTTTCCGTAGAAACGTATCTCGATTTAGAAGGACAATGCAGGGAATCTAGAGTATTTCATATGGACGCAAATTGTGTGTTAATTCGTCAATGTGAGGGAGCGAGGGATGCAGTAAAGGAGGAATAATGCATCGGAAAAGAGATACTCGGAACCCCAAAGAAAATCCTATCGTTTCCGTAGAAACGTATCTCGATTTAGAAGGAGAATGCAGGGAATCCAGAGTATTTCATATGGACGCAAAATGTGAGTTAATTAGTCAATGTGAGGGAGCGAGGGATGCAGTAAAGGAGGAATTATGCATCGGAAAAGAGATACTCGACTCCCAAAAGAAAATCCTATCGTTTCCGTAGAAACGTATCTCGATTTAGAAGGAAAATGCAGGGAATCCAGACTATTTCATATGGACGCAAATTGTGTGTTAATTCGTCAATGTTACGGAGCGAGGGATGCAGTAAAGGAGGAATAATGCATCGGAAAAGAGATACTCGAAAACCCAAAGAAAATCCTATCCTTTCCGTAGAAACGTATCTCGATTTAGAAGGACCATGCAGGGAATCCAGAGTATTTCAAACGGACGCAAAGTGTGTGTTAATTCGTCAATGTGAGGGAGCGAGGGATGCAGTAAAGGAGGAATAATGCATCAGAAAAGAGATACTCGGAACCCCAAAGAAAATGTTATCGTTTCCGTAGAAACGTATCTAGATTTAGAAGGACAATGCAGGAGGAATAACGCATCGGAAAAGAGATACTCGGAAACCCAAAGAAAATCTTGTCGTTTCAGTAGAAATGTATCTCGATTTAGAAGGACAATGCAGGGAATCCTGAGTATTTCATATGGACGCAAATTGTGTGTTAATTCGTCAATGTGAGGGAGCGAGGGATGCAGTAAAGGAGGAATAATGCATCGGAAAAGAGATACTCGGAACCCCAAAGAAAATCCTATCGTTTCCGTAGAAACGTATCTCGATTTAGAAGGAGAATGCAGGGAATCCAGAGTATTTCATATGGACGCAAAATGTGAGTTAATTAGTCAATGTGAGGGAGCGAGGGATGCAGTAAAGGAGGAATTATCCATCGGAAAAGAGATACTCGACTCCCAAAAGAAAATCCTATCGTTTCCGTAGAAACGTATCTAGATTTAGAAGGACAATGCAGGAGGAATAACGCATCGGTAAAGAGATACTCGGAAACCCAAAGAAAATCTTGTCGTTTCAGTAGAAATGTATCTCGATTTAGAAGGACAATGCAGGGAATCCAGAGTATCTCAAATGGACGCAAATTGTGTGTTAATTCGTCAATGTGAGGGAGCGAGGGATGCAGTAAAGGAGGAATAATGCATCGGAAAAGAGATACTCGGAACCCCAAAGAAAATCCTATCGTTTCCGTAGAAACGTATCTCGATTTAGAAGGACAATGCAGGGAATCCAGAGTATTTCATATGGACGCAAATTGTATGTTAATTCGTCAATGTGAGGGAGCGAGGGATGCAGTAAAGGAGGAATAATGCATCGGAAAAGAGATACTCGGAACCCCAAAGAAAATCCTATCGTTTCCGTAGAAACGTATCTCGATTTAGAAAGACAATGCAGGGAATCCAGAGTATTTCATATGGACGCAAATTGTGTGTTAATTCTTCAATGTGAGGGAGCGAGGTATGCAGTAAAGGATGAATAATGCATCGGAAAAGAGATACTCGACTCTCAAAAGAAAATCCTATCGTTTCCGTAGAAACGTATCTCAATTTAGAAGGACAATGCAGGGAATCCAGAGTATTTCGTACTGACGCAAATTGTGTGTTAATTCGTCAATGTGAGGGAGCGAGGGATGCAGTAAAGGAGGAATAATACATCGGAAAAGAGATACTAGAATCCCAAAAGGAAATCCTATCGATTCCGTAGAAACGTATCTCGATTTAGAAGGACAATGCAGGGAATCCAGAGTATTTCATATGGACGCAAATTGTGTGTTAATTCGTCAATCTGAGGGAGCGAGGGATGCAGTAAAGGAGGAATAATGCATCGGAAAAGAGATACTCGGAACCCCAAAGAAAATCCTATCGTTTCCGTAGAAACGTATCTCGATTTACAAGGACAATGCAGGGAATCCAGAGTATTTCATATGGACGCAAATTGTGTGTTAATTCGTCAATGTGAGGGAGCGAGAGATGCAGTAAAGGAGGAATAATGCATCCGAAAAGAGATACTCGGAACCCCAAAGAAAATCCTATCGTTTCCGTAGAAACGTATCTCAATTTAGAAGGACAATGCAGGGAATCCAGAGTATTTCATATGGACACAATTTGTGTGTTAATTCGTCAATGTGAGGGAGCGAGTGATGCAGTAAAGGAGGAATAATGCATCGTAAAAGAGATACTCGACTCCCAAAAGAAAATCCTATCGTTTCCGTAGAAACGTATCTCGATTTAGAAGGACAATGCAGGGAATACAGAATATTTCATATGGACGCAAATTGTCTGTTAATTCGTTAATGTTAGGGAGCGAGGGATGCAGTAAAGGAGGAATAATGCATCGGAAAAGAGATACTCGGAACCCCAAAGAAAATCCTATCGTTTCTGTAGAAACGTATCTCGGTTGTGAAGGACAATGCAGGGAATCCAGAGTATATCATATGGACGCAAATTGTGTGTTAATTCGTCAATGTGAGGGAGCGAGGAATGCAGTAAAGGAGGAATAATGCATCAGAAAAGAGATACTCGGAACCCCAAAGAAAATGTTATCGTTTCCGTAGAAACGTATCTAGATTTAGAAGGACAATGCAAGAGGAATAACGCATCGGAAAAGAGATACTCGGAACCCCAAAGAAAATCCTATCGTTTCCGTAGAAACGTATCTCGATTTAGAAGGACAATGCAGGGAATCTAGAGTATTTCATATGGACGCAAATTGTGTGTTAATTCGTCAATGTGAGGGAGCGAGGGATGCAGTAAAGGAGGAATAATGCATCGGAAAAGAGATACTCGGAACCCCAAAGAAAATCCTATCGTTTCCGTAGAAACGTATCTCGATTTAGAAGGAGAATGCAGGGAATCCAGAGTATTTCATATGGACGCAAAATGTGAGTTAATTAGTCAATGTGAGGGAGCGAGGGATGCAGTAAAGGAGGAATTATGCATCGGAAATGAGATACTCGACTCCCAAAAGAAAATCCTATCGTTTCCGTAGAAACGTATCTCGATTTAGAAGGACAATGCAGGGAATCCAGAGTATTTCATATGGACGCAAATTGTGTGTTAATTCGTCAATGTTTCGGAGCGAGGGATGCAGTAAAGGAGGAATAATGCATCGGAAAAGAGATACTCGAAAACCCAAAGAAAATCCTATCCTTTCCGTAGAAACGTATCTCGATTTAGAAGGACCATGCAGGGAATCCAGAGTATTTCATACGGACGCAAATTGTGTGTTAATTCGTCAATGTGAGGGAGCGAGGGATGCAGTAAAGGAGGAATAATGCATCAGAAAAGAGATACTCGGAACCCCAAAGAAAATGTTATCGTTTCCGTAGAAACGTATCTAGATTTAGAAGGACAATGCAGGAGGAATAACGCATCGGAAAAGAGATACTCGGAAACCCAAAGAAAATCTTGTCGTTTCAGTAGAAATGTATCTCTATTTAGAAGGACAATGCAGGGAATCCAGAGTATTTCATATGGACGCAAATAGTGTGTTAATTCGTCAATGTGAGGGAGCGAGGGATGCAGTAAAGGAGGAATAATGCATCAGAAAAGAGATACTCGGAACCCCAAAGAAAATGTTATCGTTTCCGTAGAAACGTATCTAGATTTAGAAGGACAATGCAGGAGGAATAACGCATCGGTAAAGAGATACTCGGAAACCCAAAGAAAATCTTGTCGTTTCAGTAGAAATGTATCTCGATTAAGAAGGACAATGCAGGGAATCCAGAGTATTTCATATGGACGCAAATTGTGTGTTAATTCGTCAATGTGAGGGAGCGAAGGATGCAGTAAAGGAGGAATAATGCATCGGAAAAGAGATACTCGGAACCCCAAAGAAAATCCTATCGTTTCCGTAGAAACGTATCTCGATTTAGAAGGAGAATGCAGGGAATCCAGAGTATTTCATATGGACGCAAAATGTGAGTTAATTAGTCAATGTGAGGGAGCGAGGGATGCAGTAAAGGAGGAATTATGCATCGGAAAAGAGATACTCGACTCCCAAAAGAAAATCCTATCGTTTCCGTAGAAACGTATCTCGATTTAGAAGGACAATGCAGGGAATCCAGAGTATTTCATATGGACGCAAATTGTGTGTTAATTCGTCAATGTTAGGGAGCGAGGGATGCAGTAAAGGAGGAATAATGCATCGGAAAAGAGATACTCGAAAACCCAAAGAAAATCCTATCCTTTCCGTAGAAACGTATCTCGATTTAGAAGGACCATGCAGGGAATCCAGAGTATTTCATACGGACGCAAATTGTGTGTTAATTCGTCAATGTGAGGGAGCGAGGGATGCAGTAAAGGAGGAATAATGCATCAGAAAAGAGATACTCGGAACCCCAAAGAAAATGTTATCGTTTCCGTAGAAACGTATCTAGATTTAGAAGGACAATGCAGGAGGAATAACGCATCGGTAAAGAGATACTCGGAAACCCAAAGAAAATCTTGTCGTTTCAGTAGAAATGTATCTCGATTTAGAAGGACAATGCAGGGAATCCAGAGTATTTCATATGGACGCAAATTGTGTGTTAATTCGTCAATGTGAGGGAGCGAGGGATGCAGTAAAGGAGGAATAATGCATCGGAAAAGAGATACTCGGAACCTCAAAGAAAATCCTATCGTTTCCGTAGAAACGTATCTCGATTTAGAAGGACAATGCAGGGAATCCAGAGTATTTCATATGGACGCAAATTGTGTGTTAATTCGTCAATGTGAGGGAGCGAGGGATGCAGTAAAGGAGGAATAATGCATCGGAAAAGAGATACTCGAAACCCCAAAGAAAATCCTATCGTTTCGGTAGAAACGTATCTCGATTTAGAAAGACAATGCAGGGAATCCAGAGTATTTCATATGGACGCAAATTGTGTGTTAATTCTTCAATGTGAGGGAGCGAGGTATGCAGTAAAGGATGAATAATGCATCGGAAAAGAGATACTCGACTCTCAAAAGAAAATCCTATCGTTTCCGTAGAAACGTATCGCAATTTAGAAGGACAATGCAGGGAATCCAGAGTATTTCATACTGACGCAAATTGTGTGTTAATTCGTCAATGTGAGGGAGCGAGGGATGCAGTAAAGGAGGAATAATACATCGGAAAACAGATACTAGACTCCCAAAAGAAAATCCTATCGATTCCGTAGAAACGTATCTCGATTTAGAAGGACAATGCAGGGAATCCAGAGTATTTCATATGGACGCAAATTGTGTGTTAATTCGTCAATCTGAGGGAGCGAGGGATGCAGTAAAGGAGGAATAATGCATCGGAAAAGAGATACTCGGAACCCCAAAGAAAATCCTATCGTTTCCGTAGAAACGTATCTCGATTTACAAGGACAATGCAGGGAATCCAGAGTATTTCATATGGACGCAAATTGTGTGTTAATTCGTCAATGTGAGGGAGCGAGAGATGCAGTAAAGGAGGAATAATGCATCCGAAAAGAGATACTCGGAACCCCAATGAAAATCCTATCGTTTCCGTAGAAACGTATCTCAATTTAGAAGGACAATGCAGGGAATCCAGAGTATTTCATATGGACACAATTTGTGTGTTAATTCGTCAATGTGAGGGAGCGAGTGATGCAGTAAAGGAGGAATAATGCATCGGAAAAGAGATACTCGACTCCCAAAAGAAAATCCTATCGTTTCCGTAGAAACGTATCTCGATTTAGAAGGACAATGCAGGAAATACAGAATATTTCATATGGACGCAAATTGTGTGTTAATTCGTTAATGTTAGGGAGCGAGGGATGCAGTAAAGGAGGAATAATGCATCGGAAAAGAGATACTCGGAACCCCAAAGAAAATCCTATCGTTTCCGTAGAAACGTATCTCGATTTAGAAGGAGAATGCAGGGAATCCAGAGTATTTCATATGGACGCAAAATGTGAGTTAATTAGTCAATGTGAGGGAGCGAGGGATGCAGTAAAGGAGGAATTATGCATCGGAAAAGAGATACTCGACTCCCAAAAGAAAATCCTATCGTTTCCGTAGAAACGTATCTCGATTTAGAAGGACAATGCAGGGAATCCAGAGTATTTCATATGGACGCAAATTGTGTGTTAATTCGTCAATGTTACGGAGCGAGGGATGCAGTAAAGGAAGAATAATGCATCGGAAAAGAGATACTCGGAACCCCAAAGAAAATCCTCTCGTTTCCGTAGAAACGTATCTCAATTTAGAAGGACAATGCAGGGAATCCAGAGTATTTCATATGGACACAATTTGTGTGTTAATTCGTCAATGTGAGGGAGCGAGTGATGCAGTAAAGGAGGAATAATGCATCGGAAAAGAGATACTCGACTACCAAAAGAAAATCCTTTCGTTTCCGTAGAAACGTAACTCGATTTAGAAGGACAATGCAGGGAATACAGAATATTTCATATGGACGCAAATTGTGTGTTAATTCGTTAATGTTAGGGAGCGAGGGATGCAGTAAAGGAGGAATAATGCATCGGAAAAGAGATACTCGGAACCCCAAAGAAAATCCTATCGTTTCTGTAGAAACGTATCTCGATTTAGAAGAACAATGCAGGGAATCCAGAGTATTTCATATGGACGCAAATTGTGTGTTAATTCGTCAATGTGAGGGAGCGAGGGATGCAGTAAAGGAGGAATAATGCTTCGGAAAAGAGATACTCGGAACCCCAAAGAAAATCCTATCGTTTCCGTAGAAACGTATCTCGATTTAGAAGGACAATGCAGGGAATCCAGAGTATTTCATATGGACGCAAATTGTGTGTTAATTCGTCAATGTGAGGGAGCGAGGGATGCAGTAAAGGAGGAATAATGCATCGGAAAAGAGATACTCGGAACCCCAAAGATAATCCTATCGTTTCCGTAGAAACGTATCTCGATTTAGACGGACAATGCAGGGAATCCAGAGTATTTCATATGGACGCAAAATGTGAGTTAATTAGTCAATGTGAGGGAGCGAGGGATGCAGTAAAGGAGGAATTATGCATCGGAAAAGAGATACTCGACTCCCAAAAGAAAATCCTATCGTTTCCGTAGAAACGTATCTCGATTTAGAAGGACAATGCAGGGAATCCAGAGTATTTCATATGGACGCAAATTGTGTGTTAATTCGTCAATGTTAGGGAGCGAGGGATGCAGTAAAGGAGGATTAATGCATCGGAAAAGAGATACTCGAAAACCCAAAGAAAATCCTATCCTTTCCGTAGAAACGTATCTCGATTTAGAAGGACCATGCAGGGAATCCAGAGTATTTCATATGGACGCAAATTGTGTGTTAATTCGTCAATGTGAGGGAGCGAGGGATGCAGTAAAGGAGGAATAATGCATCGGAAAAGAGATACTCGGAACCCCAAAGAAAATGTTATCGTTTCCGTAGAAACGTATCTAGATTTAGAAGGACAATGCAGGAGGAATAACGCATCGGAAAAGAGATACTCGGAAACCCAAAGAAAATCTTGTCGTTTCGGTAGAAATGTATCTCGATTTAGAAGGACAATGCAGGGAATCCAGAGTATTTCATATGGACGCAAATTGTGTGTTAATTCGTCAATGTGAGGGAGCGAGGGATGCAGTAAAGGAGGAATAATGCATCGGAAAAGAGATACTCGGAACCCCAAAGAAAATCCTATCGTTTCCGTAGAAACGTATCTCGATTTAGAAGGACAATGCAGGGAATCTAGAGTATTTCATATGGACGCAAATTGTGTGTTAATTCGTCAATGTGAGGGAGCGAGGGATGCAGTAAAGGAGGAATAATGCATCGGAAAAGAGATACTCGGAACCCCAAAGAAAATCCTATCGTTTCCGTAGAAACGTATCTCGATTTAGACGGACAATGCAGGGAATCCAGAGTATTTCATATGGACGCAAAATGTGAGTTAATTAGTCAATGTGAGGGAGCGAGGGATGCAGTAAAGGAGGAATAATGCATCGGAAAAGAGATACTCGGAACCCCAAAGAAAATCCTATCGTTTCTGTAGAAACGTATCTCGATTTACAAGGACAATGCAGGGAATCCAGAGTATTTCATATGGACGCAAATTGTGTGTTAATTCGTCAATGTGAGGGAGCGAGAGATGCAGTAAAGGAGGAATAATGCATCGGAAAAGAGATACTCGGAACCCCAAAGAAAATCCTATCGTTTCCGTAGAAACGTATCTCGTTTTAGTAAGATAATGCAGGGAACCCAGATTATTTCATATGGACGCAAATTGTGTGTTAATTCGGCAATGTAAGGGAGCGAGGGATGCAGTAAAGGAGGAATAAAGCATCGGAAAAGAGATACTCGGAACCCCAAAGAAAATCCTATCGTTTCCGTAGAAACGTATCTCGATTTAGAAGGAAAATGCAGATAATCCAGAGTAATTCATATGGACGCAAATTGTGTGTTAATTCGTCAATGTGAGGGAGCGAGGGATGCAGTAAAGGAGGAATAACGCATCGGAAAAGAGATACTCGGAACCCCAAAGAAAATCCTCTCGTTTCCGTAGAAACGTATCTCAATTTAGAAGGACGATGCAGGGAATCCAGAGTATTTCATATGGACACAATTTGTGTGTTAATTCGTCAATGTGAGGGAGCGAGTGATGCAGTAAAGGAGGAATAATGCATCGGAAAAGAGATACTCGACTCCCAAAAGAAAATCCTATCGTATCCGTAGAAACGTATCTCGATTTAGAAGGACAATGCAGGGAATACAGAATATTTCATATGGACGCAAATTGTGTGTTAATTCGTTAATGTTAGGGAGCGTGGGATGCAGTAAAGGAGGAATAATGCATCGGAAAAGAGATACTCGGAACCCCAAAGAAAATCCTATCGTTTCTGTAGAAACGTATCTCGGTTTAGAAGGACAATGCAGGGAATCCAGAGTATTTCATATGGACGCAAATTGTGTGTTAATTCGTCAATGTGAGGGAGCGAGGGATGCAGTAAAGGAGGAATAATGCATCGGAAAAGAGATACTCGGAACCCTAAAGAAATTCCTATCGTTTCCGTAGAAACGTATATCGATTTAGGATGACAATGCAGGGAATCTAGAGTATTTCATATGGACGCAAATTGTGTGTTAATTCGTCAATGTGAGGGAGCGAGGGATGCAGTAAAGGAGGAATAATGCATCGGAAAAGAGATACTCGGAACCCCAAAGAAAATCCTATCGTTTCCGTAGAAACGTATCTCAATTTAGAAGGAGAATGCAGGGAATCCAGAGTATTTCATATGGACGCAAAATGTGAGTTAATTAGTCAATGTGAGGGAGCGAGGGATGCAGTAAAGGAGGAATTATGCATCGGAAAAGAGATACTCGACTCCCAAAAGAAAATCCTATCGTTTCCGTAGAAACGTATCTCGATTTAGAAGGACAATGCAGGGAATCCAGACTATTTCATATGGACGCAAATTGTGTGTTAATTCGTCAATGTTAGCGAGCGAGGGATGCAGTAAAGGAGGAATAATGCATCGGAAAAGAGATACTCGAAAACCCAAAGAAAATCCTATCCTTTCCGTAGAAACGTATCTCGATTTAGAAGGACCATGCAGGGAATCCAGAGTATTTCATACGGACGCAAATTGTGTGTTAATTCGTCAATGTGAGGGAGCGAGGTATGCAGTAAAGGAGGAATAATGCATCAGAAAAGAGATACTCGGAACCCCAAAGAAAATGTTATCGTTTCCGTAGAAACGTATCTAGATTTAGAAGGACAATGCAGGAGGAATAACGCATCGGTAAAGAGATACTCGGAAACCCAAAGAAAATCTTGTCGTTTCAGTAGAAATGTATCTCGATTTAGAAGGACAATGCAGGGAATCCAGAGTATTTCATATGGACGCAAATTGTGTTAATTCGTCAATCTGAGGGAGCGAGGGATGCAGTAAAGGAGGAATAATGCATCGGAAAAGAGATACTCGGAACCCCAAAGAAAATCCTATCGTTTCCGTAGAAACGTATCTCGATTTACAAGGACAATGCAGGGAATCCAGAGTATTTCATATGGACGCAAATTGTGTGTTAATTCGTCAATGTGAGGGAGCGAGAGATGCAGTAAAGGAGGAATAATGCATCCGAAAAGAGATACTCGGAACCCCAAAGAAAATCCTATCGTTTCCGTAGAAACGTATCTCAATTTAGAAGGACAATGCAGGGAATCCAGAGTATTTCATATGGACACAATTTGTGTGTTAATTCGTCAATGTGAGCGAGCGAGTGATGCAGTGAAGGAGGAATAATGCATCGGAAAAGAGATACTCGACTCCCAAAAGAAAATCCTATCGTTTCCGTAGAAACGTATCTCGATTTAGAAGGACAATGCAGGGAATACAGAATATTTCATATGGACGCAAATTGTGTGTTAATTCGTTAATGTTAGGGAGCGTGGGATGCAGTAAAGGAGGAATAATGCATCGGAAAAGAGATACTCGGAACCCCAAAGAAAATCCTATCGTTTCTGTAGAAACGTATCTCGGTTTAGAAGGACAATGCAGGGAATCCAGAGTATTTCATATGGACGCAAATTGTGTGTTAATTCGTCAATGTGAGGGAGCGAGGGATGCAGTAAAGGAGGAATAATGCATCGGAAAAGAGATACTCGGAACCCTAAAGAAATTCCTATCGTTTCCGTAGAAACGTATATCGATTTAGGATGACAATGCAGGGAATCTAGAGTATTTCATATGGACGCAAATTGTGTGTTAATTCGTCAATGTGAGGGAGCGAGGGATGCAGTAAAGGAGGAATAATGCATCGGAAAAGAGATACTCGGAACCCCAAAGAAAATCCTATCGTTTCCGTAGAAACGTATCTCAATTTAGAAGGAGAATGCAGCGAATCCAGAGTATTTCATATGGACGCAAAATGTGAGTTAATTAGTCAATGTGAGGGAGCGAGGGATGCAGTAAAGGAGGAATTATGCATCGGAAAAGAGATACTCGACTCCCAAAAGAAAATCCTATCGTTTCCGTAGAAACGTATCTCGATTTAGAAGGACAATGCAGGGAATCCAGAGTATTTCATATGGACGCAAATTGTGTGTTAATTCGTCAATGTTAGCGAGCGAGGGATGCAGTAAAGGAGGAATAATGCATCGGAAAAGAGATACTCGAAAACCCAAAGAAAATCCTATCCTTTCCGTAGAAACGTATCTCGATTTAGAAGGACCATGCAGGGAATCCAGAGTATTTCATACGGACGCAAATTGTGTGTTAATTCGTCAATGTGAGGGAGCGAGGTATGCAGTAAAGGAGGAATAATGCATCAGAAAAGAGATACTCGGAACCCCAAAGAAAATGTTATCGTTTCCGTAGAAACGTATCTAGATTTAGAAGGACAATGCAGGAGGAATAACGCATCGGTAAAGAGATACTCGGAAACCCAAAGAAAATCTTGTCGTTTCAGTAGAAATGTATCTCGATTTAGAAGGACAATGCAGGGAATCCAGAGTATTTCATATGGACGCAAATTGTGTTAATTCGTCAATCTGAGGGAGCGAGGGATGCAGTAAAGGAGGAATAATGCATCGGAAAAGAGATACTCGGAACCCCAAAGAAAATCCTATCGTTTCCGTAGAAACGTATCTCGATTTACAAGGACAATGCAGGGAATCCAGAGTATTTCATATGGACGCAAATTGTGTGTTAATTCGTCAATGTGAGGGAGCGAGAGATGCAGTAAAGGAGGAATAATGCATCCGAAAAGAGATACTCGGAACCCCAAAGAAAATCCTATCGTTTCCGTAGAAACGTATCTCAATTTAGAAGGACAATGCAGGGAATCCAGAGTATTTCATATGGACACAATTTGTGTGTTAATTCGTCAATGTGAGCGAGCGAGTGATGCAGTGAAGGAGGAATAATGCATCGGAAAAGAGATACTCGACTCCCAAAAGAAAATCCTATCGTTTCCGTAGAAACGTATCTCGATTTCGAAGGACAATGCAGGGAATACAGAATATTTCGTATGGACGCAAATTGTGTGTTAATTCGTTAATGTTAAGGAGCGAGGGATGCAGTAAAGGAGGAATAATGCATCGGAAAAGAGATACTCGGAACGACAAAAAAAATCCTATCGTTTCTGTAGAAACGTATCTCGGTTTAGAAGGACAATGCAGGGAATCCAGAGTATTTCATATGGACGCAAATTGTGTGTTAATTCGTCAATGTGAGGGAGCGAGGGATGCAGTAAAGGAGGAATAATGCATCGGAAAAGAGATACTCGGAACCCCAAAGAAAATCCTATCGTTTCCGTAGAAACGTATCTCGATTTACAAGGACAATGCAGGGAATCCAGAGTATTTCATATGGACGCAAATTGTGTGTTAATTCGTCAATGTGAGGGAGCGAGAGATGCAGTAAAGGAGGAATAATGCATCGGAAAAGAGATACTCGGAACCCCAAAGAAAATCCTATCGTTTCCGTAGAAACGTATCTCGTTTTAGTAAGATAATGCAGGGAACCCAGATTATTTCATATGGACGCAAATTGTGTGTTAATTCGGCAATGTAAGGGAGCGAGGGATGCAGTAAAGGAGGAATAAAGCATCGGAAAAGAGATACTCGGAACCCCAAAGAAAATCCTATCGTTTCCGTAGAAACGTATCTCGATTTAGAAGGAATATGCAGATACTCCAGAGTAATTCATATGGACGCAAATTGTGTGTTAATTCGTCAATGTGAGGGAGCGAGGGATGCAGTAAAGGAGGAATAACGCATCGGAAAAGAGATACTCGGAACCCCAAAGAAAATACTCTCGTTTCCGTAGAAACGTATCTCAATTTAGAAGGACAATGCAGGGAATCCAGAGTATTTCATATGGACACAATTTGTGTCTTAATTCGTCAATGTGAGGGAGCGAGTGATGCAGTAAAGGAGGAATAGTGCATCGGAAAAGAGATACTCGACTCCCAAAAGAAAATCCTATCGTATCCGTAGAAACGTATCTCGATTTAGAAGGACAATGCAGGGAATACAGAATATTTCATATGGACGCAAATTGTGTGTTAATTCGTTAATGTTAGGGAGCGAGGGATGCAGTAAAGGAGGAATAATGCATCGGAAAAGAGATACTCGGAACCCCAAAGAAAATCCTATCGTTTCTGTAGAAACATATCTC